>NW_028126220.1:0-663258 GCF_965194825.1 Balaenoptera physalus
CTGGAGATTTGGGACCCATGGGATGGGTAACAGGCAGTAGTACTTTAAAGGCTCTGTGTTTGCTCACCCAACCTCACCAAATCTCTCAGCCCTGAGAGTATCCACCCTTACGTCTCATCCAGCTGTGGGTCTAGATATGGTCATTCCAGGTGGCATCACAGCCCCTGAACGAATTTTGTAAGAATTTCTCTCTCTTTCACTGTCTTTCTTTCACGGGTTTTTAAAATTAATTTATTCTTATAATGGGGTTTAGCTGCTTTTCACGGCTGTGTTTATGCCGCTTTACACTCACTTGACTCACATCCAGAGAGATATCAATACATAGGTTTTAAGATTCTTACTAGTCAGATATATTCTTGTGCGGTGAATAGGGGGTGTTGAGTCCAGTTCACTGAGCAAGGAGTAGGTCTTTCTATTACATATTGGGTTTATGGAACGGTATCTCAGCTAATTTGAAACCCTTGTTTTCTGCAGCACCCCACCTCACCTTTCCCGTTAAGCAGCCATAGTGTGTTTTCTAAACGTGTGACTCTGTTCTGTTTTGTAATTCTGTTCAATTGTAGCGGTTTTTACATTGCCTCTATAAGTGATAGCTTATGATAAGTGTCTTTTTCTGTGTGACTTATTTCACTTAGAATTGTTGTACCTAAATCCACTCATCATGCTGCTACTAGCCTTATGACATTGATTTCATGGCTGAGTGATATTCCATTGTACATAAGGACCACCACTTCTTTATCCATTTTTCTCTTTCCTGGGATATTTAAGGTGTCATGAAGTGGAGGTTCTTGTCAACAGAGCAGCCCTAAACTTTGGGGTGCCTGTGTGTTGCTGATTTTTAGTTTTCCCAATTTATACGCCCATGAGTGTAAGTGCCCTATGCGCTCTAAGCTGTGTTTTTTCGATGTTTCAGGACACACCGTACACTTCTCCAGAGTGGCTGTTGGCAATTTACATCCCGCCCATCAGCATAGCAAGGCTCCCATTTCTCCATGGCCTGTCCTGCATTTCTGGTTTTGACACTTTTCTCAGCATGGCCCTTTTGACCGATGAGAAGCGAGACTTCTTTGGAGCGCTGATTTGCCTTTCCAGGTTGCTTGGTTGGCCAAAAAGGGCGTATGCGTTTTTTCCTGATTATATTCAGGAAAAAACGCATACGCCCTTTTTGGCCAAGGGCATCATTGTCAACGTTTTGCCGTTTTTCATGTGCTTTAAAGGCGACTCGAATCTACCTCCTGAAATCTGTTTCCTGCAATTCTGCCTTGCTTTCAAATCCTCTTCGTTGCCTTCCCTCAATATATTTGTGGACGAGAGTTAACATTTAAAACTCTGCAGGTTTGTGAATGGCAGTGCCCCTGAGCTCCATTTTTCAACTCGCTTTTTTGGGAGCTGGCCGCAAAAGCGCAGGATGGCCTCAGGCCCTATTCTGGTTCCGGGCGGCAGGCTGAGCCTGTGATTAATTCTTCTTCCTGTTGGGAAAATAGAGTGACCTGTGCCTGTCCCAACACCTAGAGCTAGTCTCTCATTGGCCCCCCCTCTTCCTGTTCATACTCAGGACAAATTGCAAGCTGTACGGAACAGGAGGTTAAAGGTCCTGATTCTCCAAGGAGGGAGATTGCTAGTAAAGCGGCTGGAATGGCGAACACGAGCACAAGGAGATGAGAAATTAGCTGCGTTTTAGAAACCTTTCCCGGTCACACGGTCTACCACCATCTGGGTTTCTCATGCATGTTTTCGATGTAGGAAGATGCCCTTGAACCTGGAGATTTGGGACCCATGGGATGGGTAACAGGCAGTAGTACTTTAAAGGCTCTGTGTTTGCTCACCCAACCTCACCAAATCTCTCAGCCCTGAGAGTATCCACCCTTACGTCTCATCCAGCTGTGGGTCTAGATATGGTCATTCCAGGTGGCATCACAGCCCCTGAACGAATTTTGTAAGAATTTCTCTCTCTTTCACTGTCTTTCTTTCACGGGTTTTTAAAATTAATTTTTTCTTATAATGGGGTTTAGCTGCTTTTCACGGCTGTGTTTATGCCGCTTTACACTCACTTGACTCACATCCAGAGAGATATCAATACATAGGTTTTAAGATTCTTACTAGTCAGATATATTCTTGTGCGGTGAATAGGGGGTGTTGAGTCCAGTTCACTGAGCAAGGAGTAGGTCTTTCTATTACATATTGGGTTTATGGAACGGTATCTCAGCTAATTTGAAACCCTTGTTTTCTGCAGCACCCCACCTCACCTTTCCCGTTAAGCAGCCATAGTGTGTTTTCTAAACGTGTGACTCTGTTCTGTTTTGTAATTCTGTTCAATTGTAGCGGTTTTTACATTGCCTCTATAAGTGATAGCTTATGATAAGTGTCTTTTTCTGTGTGACTTATTTCACTTAGAATTGTCGTACCTAAATCCACTCATCATGCTGCTACTAGCCTTATGACATTGATTTCATGGCTGAGTGATATTCCATTGTACATAAGGACCACCACTTCTTTATCCATTTTTCTCTTTCCTGGGATATTTAAGGTGTGGTGAAGTGGAGGTTCTTGTCAAGAGAGCAGCCCTAAACTTTGGGGTGCCTGTGTGTTGCTGATTTTTAGTTTTCCCAATTTATACGCCCATGAGTGTAAGTGCCCTATGCGTTCTAAGCTGTGTTTTTTAGATGTTTCAGGACACACCGTACACTTCTCCAGAGTGGTTGTTGGCAATTTACATCCCGCCCATCAGCGTAGCAAGGCTCCCATTTCTCCATGGGCTGTCCTGCAATTCTGGTTTTGAGTCTTTTTTCAGCATGGCCCTTTTGACCGATTGGAAGCGAGACTTCTTTGTAGCGCTGATTTGCCTTTCCAGGTTGCTTGGTTGGCTAAAAAGGACGTATGCGTTTTTTCCTGAATATATTCTGGAAAAAACGCATACGTCCTTTTTGGCCAAGGGCATCATTGTCGACGTTTTGCCGTTTTTCATGTGCTTTAAAGGCGACACGAATCTACCTCCTGAAATCTGTTTCCTGCAATTCTGCCTTGCTTTCAAATCCTCTTCGTTGCCTTCCCTCAATATATTTGTGGACGAGAGTTATCATTTATAACTCTGCCGGTTTGTGAATTGCAGTGCCCCTGAGCTCCATTTTTCAACTCGCTTTTTTGGGAGCTGGCCGCAAAAGCGCAAGATGGCCTCAGGACCTATTCTGATTCCGGGCAGCAGGCTGAGCCTGTGATTAATTCTTCTTCCTGTTGGGAAAATAGAGTGACCTGTGCCTGTCCCAACACCTAGAGCTAGTCTCTCATTGGCTCCCCCTCTTCCTGTTCATCCTCAGGACAAATTGCAAGCTGTACGGAACAGGAGGTTAAAGGTGCTGATTCTCCAAGGAGGGAGATTGCTAGTAAAGCGGCTGGAATGGCGAACACGAGCACAAGGAGATGAGAAATGAGGTGCGTTTTAGAAACCTTTCCAGGTCACACGGTGTACCACCTTCTGGGTTTCTCATGCATGTTTTCGATGTAGGAAGATGCCCTTGAAACTGGAGATTTGGGACCCATGGGATGGGTAACAGGCAGTATTACTTTAAAGGCTCTGCGTTGGCTCCCCCAACCTCACCAAATCTCTCAGCCCCGAGAGTGTCCACCCTTATGTCTCATCCAGCTGTGGGTCTAGATATGGTCATTCCAGGTGGCATCACAGCCCCTGAAAGAATTTTGTAAGAATTTCTCTCTCTTTCACTGTCTTTGTTTCACGGGTTTTTAAAATTAATTTATTCTTATAATGGGGTTTAGCTGCTTTTCACGGCTGTGTTTATGCCGCTTTACACCCACTTGACTCACATCCAGAGAGATATCAATACATAGGTTTTAAGATTCTTACTAGTCAGATATATACTTGTGCGGTGAATAGGGGGTGTTGGGTCCAGTTCACTGAGCAAGGAGTAGGTCTTTCTATTACATATTGGGTTTATGGAACGGTATCTCAGCTAATTTGAAACCCTTGTTTTATGCATCACCCCACCTCACCTTTCCCGTTAAGCAGCCATAGTGTGTTTTCTAAACGTGTGACTCTGTTCTGTTTTGTAATTCTGTTCAATTGTAGCGGTTTTTACATTGCCTCTATAAGTGATAGCTTATGATAAGTGTCTTTTTCTGTGTGACTTATTTCACTTAGAATTGTCGTACCTAAATCCACTCATCATGCTGCTACTAGCCTTATGACATTGATTTCATGGCTGAGTGATATTCCATTGTACATAAGGACCACCACTTCTTTATCCATTTTTCTCTTTCCTGGGATATTTAAGGTGTGGTGAAGTGGAGGTTCTTGTCAAGAGAGCAGCCCTAAACTTTGGGGTGCCTGTGTGTTGCTGATTTTTAGTTTTCCCAATTTATACGCCCATGAGTGTAAGTGCCCTATGCGTTCTAAGCTGTGTTTTTTAGATGTTTCAGGACACACCGTACACTTCTCCAGAGTGGTTGTTGGCAATTTACATCCCGCCCATTAGCGTAGCAAGGCTCCCATTTCTCCATGGGCTGTCCTGCAATTCTGGTTTTGAGTCTTTTTTCAGCATGGCCCTTTTGATCGATTGGAAGCGAGACTTCTTTGTAGCGCTGATTTGCCTTTTCAGGTTGCTTGGTTGGCCAAAAAGGGCGTATGCGTTTTTTCCTGAATATATTCTGGAAAAAACGCATACGTCCTTTTTGGCCAAGGGCATCATTGTCGACGTTTTGCCGTTTTTCATGTGCTTTAAAGGCGACACGAATCTACCTCCTGAAATCTGTTTCCTGCAATTCTGCCTTGCTTTCAAATCCTCTTCGTTGCCTTCCCTCAATATATTTGTGGACGAGAGTTATCATTTATAACTCTGCCGGTTTGTGAATTGCAGTGCCCCTGAGCTCCATTTTTCAACTCGCTTTTTTGGGAGCTGGCCGCAAAAGCGCAAGATGGCCTCAGGCCCTATTCTGCTTCCGGGCAGCAGGCTGAGCCTGTGATTAATTCTTCTTCCTGTTGGGAAAATAGAGTGACCTGTGCCTGTCCCAACACCTACAGCTAGTCTCTCATTGGCTCCCCCTCTTCCTGTTCATCCTCAGGACAAATTGCAAGCTGTACGGAACAGGAGGTTAAAGGTGCTGATTCTCCAAGGAGGGAGATTGCTAGTAAAGCGGCTGGAATGGCGAACCCGAGCACAAGGAGATGAGAAATGAGGTGCGTTTTAGAAACCTTTCCAGGTCACACGGTGTACCACCTTCTGGGTTTCCCATGCATGTTTTCGATGTAGGAAGATGCCCTTGAAACTGGAGATTTGGGACCCATGGGATGGGTAACAGGGAGTATTACTTTAAAGTCTCTGCGTTTGCTCCCCCAACCTCACCAAATCTCTCAGCCCCGAGAGTGTCCACCCTTATGTCTCATCCAGCTGTGGGTCTAGATATGGTCATTCCAGGTGGCATCACAGCCCCTGAACGAATTTTGTAAGAATTTCTCTCTCTTTCACTTTCTTTGTTTCACGGGTTTTTAAAATTAATTTATTCTTATAATGGGGTTTAGCTGCTTTTCACGGCTGTGTTTATGCCGCTTTACACCCACTTGACTCACTTTCAGAGAGATATAAATTCATAGGTTTTAAGATTCTTTCTAATCAGATATATTCTTGTGCGGTGAATAGGGGGTGTTGAGTCCAGTTCACTGAGCAAGGAGTAGGTCTTTCTATTACATATTGGGTTTATGGAACGGTATCTCAGCTAATTTGAAACCCTTGTTTTATGCATCACCCCACCTCACCTTTCCCGTTAAGCAGCCATAGTGTGTTTTGTAAACGTGTGACACTGTTTTGTTTTGTAATTCAGTTCAATTGTAGCGGTTTTTACATTCCCTCTATAAGTGATAGCTTATGATAAGTGTCTTTTTCTGTGTGACTTATTTCACTTAGAATTGTCGTACCTAAATCCACTCATCATGCTGCTACTAGCCTTATGACATTGATTTCATGGCTGAGTGATATTCCATTGTACATAAGGACCACCACTTCTTTATCCATTTTTCTCTTTCCTGGGATATTTAAGGTGTCATGAAGTGGAGGTTCTTGTCAACAGAGCAGCCCTAGACTTTGGGGTGCCTGTGTCTTGCTGATTTTTAGTTTTCCCAATATATACGCACGTGAGTGGAAGTGCCCTATGCGCACTAAGCTGTGTTTTTTCGATGTTTCGGACACACAGTACACTTCTCCAGAGTGGCTGTTGGCAGTTTACATCCTGACTATCAGCGTAGCAAGGCTCCCATTTCTCCATGGCCTGTCCTGCATTTCTGGTTTTGACACTTTTTTCAGCATGGCCCTTTTGACCGATGGGAAGCGAGACTTCTTTGTAGCGCTGATTTGCCTTTCCAGGTTGCTTGGTTGGCCAAAAAGGGCGTATGCGTTTTTTCCTGAATATATTCAGGAAGAAACGCATACGCCCTTTTTGACCATGGGCATCATTGTCGTCGTTTTGCCGCTTTTCATGTGCTTTAAAGGCGATTCGAATCTACCTCCTGAAATCTGTTTCCTGCAATTCTACCTTGCTTTCAAATCCTCTTCGTTGCCTTCAATCAAGATATTTGTGAACGAGAGTTATCATTTACAACTCAGCAGGTTTGTTAATTGCAGTTCCCCTGAGCTCCATTTTTCAACTCGCTTTTTTGGGAGCTGGCCGCAAAAGCGCAGGACGGCATCAGGCCCTATTCTGGTTCCGGGCGGCAGGCTGAGCCTGTGGTTAATTCTTCTTCCTGATGGGAAAATAGAGTGACCTGTGCCTGTCCCAACACCTAGAGCTAGTCTCTCATTGGCTCCCCTTCTTCCCGTTCATACTCAGGACAAATTGCAAGCTGTACGGAACAGGAGGTTAAAGGTCCTGATTCTCCAAGGAGGGAGATTGCTAGTAAAGCGGTTGGAATGGCGAACCCGAGCACAAGGAGATGAGAAATGAGGTGCGTTTTAGAAACCTTTCCCGGTCACACGGTCTACCACCTTCTGGGTTTCTCATGCATGTTTTCGATGTAGGAAGATGCCCTTGAACCTGGAGATTTGGGACCCATGGGATGGGTAACAGGCAGTAGTACTTTAAAGGCTCTGTGTTTGCTCCCCCAACCTCACCAAATCTCTCAGCCCCGAGAGTATCCACCCTTACGTCTCATCCAGCTGTGGGTCTAGATATGGTCATTCCAGGTGGCATCACAGCCCCTGAACGAATTTTGTAAGAATTTCTCTCTCTTTCACTGTCTTTGTTTCACGGGTTTTTAAAATTAATTTATTTTTATAATGGTGTTTAGCTGCTTTTCACGGCTGTGTTTATGCCGCTTTACACCCACATGACTCACATCCAGAGAGATATCAATACATAGGTTTTAAGATTCTTACTAGTCAGATATATTCTTGTGCGGTGAATAGGGGGTGTTGAGTCCAGTTCACTGAGCAAGGAGTAGGTCTTTCTATTACATATTGGGGTTATGGAACGGTATCTGAGCTAATTTGAAACCCTTGTTTTCTGCAGCACCCCACCTCACCTTTCCCGTTAAGCAGCCATAGTGTGTTTTCTAAACGTGTGACTCTGTTCTGTTTTGTAATTCACTTCAAGTGTAGCGGTTTTACATTCCCTCTATAAGTGATAGCTTATGATAAGTGTCTTTTTCTGTGTGACTTATTTCACTTAGAATTGTCGTACCTAAATCCACTCATCATGCTGCTACTAGCCTTATGACATTGATTTCATGGCTGAGTGATATTCCATTGTACATAAGGACCACCACTTCTTTATCCATTTTTCTCTTTCCTGGGATATTTAAGGTGTCATGAAGTGGAGGTTCTTGTCAACAGAGCAGCCCTAAACTTTGGGGTGCCTGTGTCTTGCTGATTTTTAATTTTCCCAATATATACGCACGTGAGTGGAAGTGCCCTATGCGCTCTAAGCTGTGTTTTTTCGATGTTTCGGGACACACAGTACACTTCTCCAGAGTGGCTGTTGGCAATTTACCTCCCGACTATCAGCGTAGCAAGGCTCCCATTTCTCCATGGAATGTCCTGCATTTCTGGTTTTGACACTTTTTTCATCATGGCCCTTTTGACCGACGGGAAGCGAGACTTCTTTGTAGCGCTGATTTGACTTTAGAGGTTGCTTGGTTGGCCAAAAAGGGCGTATGCGTTTTTTCCTGAATATATTCAGGAAAAAACGCATACGCCCTTTTTGGCCAAGGGCATCATTGTCGACGTTTTGCCGCTTTTCATGTGCTTTAAATGAGACTCGAATCTACCTCCTGAAATCTGTCTCCTGCAATTCTGCCTTGCTTTCAAATCCTCTTCGTTGCCTTCCCTCAATATATTTGTGGACGAGAGTTATCATGTATAACTCTGCAGGTTTGTGAATTGCAGTGCCCCTGAGCTCCATTTTTCAACTCGCTTTTTTGGGAGTTGGCCGCAAATGCGCAGGATGGCCTCAGGCCCTATTCTGGTTCCGGGCGGTAGGCTGAGCCTGTGGTTAATTCTTCTTCCTGATGGGAAAATAGAGTGACCTGTGCCTGTCCCAACACCTAGAGCTAGTCTCTCATTGGCTCCCCCTCTTCTCGATCATCCTCAGGACAAATTGCAAGCTGTACTGAACAGGAGGTTAAAGGTGCTGATTCTCCAAGGAGGGAGATTGCTAGTAAAGCGGCTGGAATGGCGAACCCGAGCACGAGGAGATGAGAAATGAGGTGCGTTTTAGAAACCTTTCCAGGTCACACGGTGTACCACCTTCTGGGTTTCTCATGCATGTTTTCGATGTAGGAAGATGCCCTTGAAACTGGAGATTTGGGACCCATGGGATGGGTAACAGGCAGTAGTACTTTAAAGGCTCTGTGTTTGCTCACCCAACCTCACCAAATCTCTCAGCCCTGAGAGTATCCACCCTTACGTCTCATCCAGCTGTGGGTCTAGATATGGTCATTCCAGGTGGCATCACAGCCCCTGAACGAATTTTGTAAGAATTTCTCTCTCTTTCACTGTCTTTGTTTCACGGGTTTTTAAAATTAATTTATTCTTATAATGGGGTTTAGCTGCTTTTCACGGCTGTGTTTATGCCGCTTTACACTCACTTGACTCACATCCAGAGAGATATCAATACATAGGTTTTAAGATTCTTACTAGTCAGATATATTCTTGTGCGGTGAATAGGGGGTGTTGAGTCCAGTTCACTGAGCAAGGAGTAGGTCTTTCTATTACATATTGGGTTTATGGAACGGTATCTCAGCTAATTTGAAACCCTTGTTTTCTGCAGCACCCCACCTCACCTTTCCCGTTAAGCAGCCATAGTGTGTTTTCTAAACGTGTGACTCTGTTCTGTTTTGTAATTCTGTTCAATTGTAGCGGTTTTTACATTGCCTCTATAAGTGATAGCTTATGATAAGTGTCTTTTTCTGTGTGACTTATTTCACTTAGAATTGTCGTACCTAAATCCACTCATCATGCTGCTACTAGCCTTATGACATTGATTTCATGGCTGAGTGATATTCCATTGTACATAAGGACCACCACTTCTTTATCCATTTTTCTCTTTCCTGGGATATTTAAGGTGTCATGAAGTGGAGGTTCTTGTCAACAGAGCAGCCCTAAACTTAGGGGTGCCTGTGTGTTGCTGATTTTTAGTTTTCCCAATTTATACGCCCATGAGTGTAAGTGCCCTATGCGCTCTAAGCAGTGTTTTTTCGATGTTTCAGGACACACCGTACACTTCTCCAGAGTGGCTGTTGGCAATTTACATCCCGCCCATCAGCATAGCACGGCTCCCATTTCTCCATGGCCTGTCCTGCATTTCTGGTTTTGACACTTTTCTCAGCATGGCCCTTTTGACCGATGAGAAGCGAGACTTCTTTGGAGCGCTGATTTGCCTTTCCAGGTTGCTTGGTTGGCCAAAAAGGGCGTATGCGTTTTTTCCTGATTATATTCAGGAAAAAACGCATACGCCCTTTTTGGCCAAGGGCATCATTGTCAACGTTTTGCCGTTTTTCATGTGCTTTAAAGGCGACTCGAATATACCTCCTGAAATCTGTTTCCTGCAATTCTGCCTTGCTTTCAAATCCTCTTCGTTGCCTTCCCTCAATATATTTGTGGACGAGAGTTAACATTTAAAACTCTGCAGGTTTGTGAATGGCAGTGCCCCTGAGCTCCATTTTTCAACTTGCTTTTTTGGGAGCTGGCCGCAAAAGCGCAGGATGGCCTCAGGCCCTATTCTGGTTCCGGGCGGCAGGCTGAGCCTGTGATTAATTCTTCTTCCTGTTGGGAAAATAGAGTGACCTGTGCCTGTCCCAACACCTAGAGCTAGTCTCTCATTGGCCCCCCCTCTTCCTGTTCATACTCAGGACAAATTGCAAGCTGTACGGAACAGGAGGTTAAAGGTCCTGATTCTCCAAGGAGGGAGATTGCTAGTAAAGCGGCTGGAATGGCGAACACGAGCACAAGGAGATGAGAAATTAGCTGCGTTTTAGAAACCTTTCCCGGTCACACGGTCTACCACCATCTGGGTTTCTCATGCATGTTTTCGATGTAGGAAGATGCCCTTGAACCTGGAGATTTGGGACCCATGGGATGGGTAACAGGCAGTAGTACTTTAAAGGCTCTGTGTTTGCTCACCCAACCTCACCAAATCTCTCAGCCCTGAGAGTATCCACCCTTACGTCTCATCCAGCTGTGGGTCTAGATATGGTCATTCCAGGTGGCATCACAGCCCCTGAACGAATTTTGTAAGAATTTCTCTCTCTTTCACTGTCTTTCTTTCACGGGTTTTTAAAATTAATTTTTTCTTATAATGGGGTTTAGCTGCTTTTCACGGCTGTGTTTATGCCGCTTTACACTCACTTGACTCACATCCAGAGAGATATCAATACATAGGTTTTAAGATTCTTACTAGTCAGATATATTCTTGTGCGGTGAATAGGGGGTGTTGAGTCCAGTTCACTGAGCAAGGAGTAGGTCTTT
The DNA here is from genome assembly GCF_965194825.1 of Balaenoptera physalus. Taxonomy (NCBI): domain Eukaryota; kingdom Metazoa; phylum Chordata; class Mammalia; order Artiodactyla; family Balaenopteridae; genus Balaenoptera; species Balaenoptera physalus. Next base: position 10,965 of record NW_028126220.1, read on the forward strand.
CTATTACATATTGGGTTTATGGAACGGTATCTCAGCTAATTTGAAACCCTTGTTTTCAGCAGCACCCCACCTCACCTTTCCCGTTAAGCAGCCATAGTGTGTTTTCTAAACGTGTGACTCTGTTCTGTTTTGTAATTCTGTTCAATTGTAGCGGTTTTTACATTGCCTCTATAAGTGATAGCTTATGATAAGTGTCTTTTTCTGTGTGACTTATTTCACTTAGAATTGTCGTACCTCAATCCACTCATCATGCTGCTACTAGCCTTATGACATTGATTTCATGGCTGAGTGATATTCCATTGTACATAAGGACCACCACTTCTTTATCCATTTTTCTCTTTCCTGGGATATTTAAGGTGTGGTGAAGTGGAGGTTCTTGTCAAGAGAGCAGCCCTAAACTTTGGGGTGCCTGTGTGTTGCTGATTTTTAGTTTTCCCAATTTATACGCCCATGAGTGTAAGTGCCCTATGCGTTCTAAGCTGTGTTTTTTAGATGTTTCAGGACACACCGTACACTTCTCCAGAGTGGTTGTTGGCAATTTACATCCCGCCCATCAGCGTAGCAAGGCTCCCATTTCTCCATGGGCTGTCCTGCAATTCTGGTTTTGAGTCTTTTTTCAGCATGGCCCTTTTGACCGATTGGAAGCGAGACTTCTTTGTAGCGCTGATTTGCCTTTCCAGGTTGCTTGGTTGGCTAAAAAGGACGTATGCGTTTTTTCCTGAATATATTCTGGAAAAAACGCATACGTCCTTTTTGGCCAAGGGCATCATTTTCGACGTTTTGCCGTTTTTCATGTGCTTTAAAGGCGACACGAATCTACCTCCTGAAATCTGTTTCCTGCAATTCTGCCTTGCTTTCAAATCCTCTTCGTTGCCTTCCCTCAATATATTTGTGGACGAGAGTTATCATTTATAACTCTGCCGGTTTGTGAATTGCAGTGCCCCTGAGCTCCATTTTTCAACTCGCTTTTTTGGGAGCTGGCCGCAAAAGCGCAAGATGGCCTCAGGACCTATTCTGATTCCGGGCAGCAGGCTGAGCCTGTGATTAATTCTTCTTCCTGTTGGGAAAATAGAGTGACCTGTGCCTGTCCCAACACCTAGAGCTAGTCTCTCATTGGCTCCCCCTCTTCCTGTTCATCCTCAGGACAAATTGCAAGCTGTACGGAACAGGAGGTTAAAGGTGCTGATTCTCCAAGGAGGGAGATTGCTAGTAAAGCGGCTGGAATGGCGAACACGAGCACAAGGAGATGAGAAATGAGGTGCGTTTTAGAAACCTTTCCAGGTCACACGGTGTACCACCTTCTGGGTTTCTCATGCATGTTTTCGATGTAGGAAGATGCCCTTGAAACTGGAGATTTGGGACCCATGGGATGGGTAACAGGCAGTATTACTTTAAAGGCTCTGCGTTTGCTCCCCCAACCTCACCAAATCTCTCAGCCCCGAGAGTGTCCACCCTTATGTCTCATCCAGCTGTGGGTCTAGATATGGTCATTCCAGGTGGCATCACAGCCCCTGAAAGAATTTTGTAAGAATTTCTCTCTCTTTCACTGTCTTTGTTTCACGGGTTTTTAAAATTAATTTATTCTTATAATGGGGTTTAGCTGCTTTTCACGGCTGTGTTTATGCCGCTTTACACCCACTTGACTCACATCCAGAGAGATATCAATACATAGGTTTTAAGATTCTTACTAGTCAGATATATACTTGTGCGGTGAATAGGGGGTGTTGGGTCCAGTTCACTGAGCAAGGAGTAGGTCTTTCTATTACATATTGGGTTTATGGAACGGTATCTCAGCTAATTTGAAACCCTTGTTTTCTGCAGCACCCCACCTCACCTTTCCCGTTAAGCAGCCATAGTGTGTTTTCTAAACGTGTGACTCTGTTCTGTTTTGTAATTCTGTTCAATTGTAGCGGTTTTTACATTGCCTCTATAAGTGATAGCTTATGATAAGTGTCTTTTTCTGTGTGACTTATTTCACTTAGAATTGTCGTACCTAAATCCACTCATCATGCTGCTACTAGCCTTATGACATTGATTTCATGGCTGAGTGATATTCCATTGTACATAAGGACCACCACTTCTTTATCCATTTTTCTCTTTCCTGGGATATTTAAGGTGTGGTGAAGTGGAGGTTCTTGTCAAGAGAGCAGCCCTAAACTTTGGGGTGCCTGTGTGTTGCTGATTTTTAGTTTTCCCAATTTATACGCCCATGAGTGTAAGTGCCCTATGCGTTCTAAGCTGTGTTTTTTAGATGTTTCAGGACACACCGTACACTTCTCCAGAGTGGTTGTTGGCAATTTACATCCCGCCCATTAGCGTAGCAAGGCTCCCATTTCTCCATGGGCTGTCCTGCAATTCTGGTTTTGAGTCTTTTTTCAGCATGGCCCTTTTGATCGATTGGAAGCGAGACTTCTTTGTAGCGCTGATTTGCCTTTCCAGGTTGCTTGGTTGGCCAAAAAGGGCGTATGCGTTTTTTCCTGAATATATTCTGGAAAAAACGCATACGTCCTTTTTGGCCAAGGGCATCATTGTCGACGTTTTGCCGTTTTTCATGTGCTTTAAAGGCGACACGAATCTACCTCCTGAAATCTGTTTCCTGCAATTCTGCCTTGCTTTCAAATCCTCTTCGTTGCCTTCCCTCAATATATTTGTGGACGAGAGTTATCATTTATAACTCTGCCGGTTTGTGAATTGCAGTGCCCCTGAGCTCCATTTTTCAACTCGCTTTTTTGGGAGCTGGCCGCAAAAGCGCAAGATGGCCTCAGGCCCTATTCTGCTTCCGGGCAGCAGGCTGAGCCTGTGATTAATTCTTCTTCCTGTTGGGAAAATAGAGTGACCTGTGCCTGTCCCAACACCTAGAGCTAGTCTCTCATTGGCTCCCCCTCTTCCTGTTCATCCTCAGGACAAATTGCAAGCTGTACGGAACAGGAGGTTAAAGGTGCTGATTCTCCAAGGAGGGAGATTGCTAGTAAAGCGGCTGGAATGGCGAACCCGAGCACAAGGAGATGAGAAATGAGGTGCGTTTTAGAAACCTTTCCAGGTCACACGGTGTACCACCTTCTGGGTTTCCCATGCATGTTTTCGATGTAGGAAGATGCCCTTGAAACTGGAGATTTGGGACCCATGGGATGGGTAACAGGGAGTATTACTTTAAAGTCTCTGCGTTTGCTCCCCCAACCTCACCAAATCTCTCAGCCCCGAGAGTGTCCACCCTTATGTCTCATCCAGCTGTGGGTCTAGATATGGTCATTCCAGGTGGCATCACAGCCCCTGAACGAATTTTGTAAGAATTTCTCTCTCTTTCACTTTCTTTGTTTCACGGGTTTTTAAAATTAATTTATTCTTATAATGGGGTTTAGCTGCTTTTCACGGCTGTGTTTATTCCGCTTTACACCCACTTGAGTCACTTTCAGAGAGATATAAATTCATAGGTTTTAAGATTCTTTCTAATCAGATATATTCTTGTGCGGTGAATAGGGGGTGTTGAGTCCAGTTCACTGAGCAAGGAGTAGGTCTTTCTATTACATATTGGGTTTATGGAACGGTATCTCAGCTAATTTGAAACCCTTGTTTTATGCATCACCCCACCTCACCTTTCCCGTTAAGCAGCCATAGTGTGTTTTGTAAACGTGTGACACTGTTTTGTTTTGTAATTCAGTTCAATTGTAGCGGTTTTTACATTCCCTCTATAAGTGATAGCTTATGATAAGTGTCTTTTTCTGTGTGACTTATTTCACTTAGAATTGTCGTACCTAAATCCACTCATCATGCTGCTACTAGCCTTATGACATTGATTTCATGGCTGAGTGATATTCCATTGTACATAAGGACCACCACTTCTTTATCCATTTTTCTCTTTCCTGGGATATTTAAGGTGTCATGAAGTGGAGGTTCTTGTCAACAGAGCAGCCCTAGACTTTGGGGTGCCTGTGTCTTGCTGATTTTTAGTTTTCCCAATATATACGCACGTGAGTGGAAGTGCCCTATGCGCACTAAGCTGTGTTTTTTCGATGTTTCGGACACACAGTACACTTCTCCAGAGTGGCTGTTGGCAGTTTACATCCTGACTATCAGCGTAGCAAGGCTCCCATTTCTCCATGGCCTGTCCTGCATTTCTGGTTTTGACACTTTTTTCAGCATGGCCCTTTTGACCGATGGGAAGCGAGACTTCTTTGTAGCGCTGATTTGCCTTTCCAGGTTGCTTGGTTGGCCAAAAAGGGCGTATGCGTTTTTTCCTGAATATATTCAGGAAGAAACGCATACGCCCTTTTTGACCATGGGCATCATTGTCGTCGTTTTGCCGCTTTTCATGTGCTTTAAAGGCGATTCGAATCTACCTCCTGAAATCTGTTTCCTGCAATTCTACCTTGCTTTCAAATCCTCTTCGTTGCCTTCAATCAAGATATTTGTGAACGAGAGTTATCATTTACAACTCAGCAGGTTTGTTAATTGCAGTTCCCCTGAGCTCCCTTTTTCAACTCGCTTTTTTGGGAGCTGGCCGCAAAAGCGCAGGACGGCATCAGGCCCTATTCTGGTTCCGGGCGGCAGGCTGAGCCTGTGGTTAATTCTTCTTCCTGATGGGAAAATAGAGTGACCTGTGCCTGTCCCAACACCTAGAGCTAGTCTCTCATTGGCTCCCCTTCTTCCCGTTCATACTCAGGACAAATTGCAAGCTGTACGGAACAGGAGGTTAAAGGTCCTGATTCTCCAAGGAGGGAGATTGCTAGTAAAGCGGCTGGAATGGCGAACCCAAGCACAAGGAGATGAGAAATGAGGTGCGTTTTAGAAACCTTTCCCGGTCACACGGTCTACCACCTTCTGGGTTTCTCATGCATGTTTTCGATGTAGGAAGATGCCCTTGAACCTGGAGATTTGGGACCCATGCGATGGGTAACAGGCAGTAGTACTTTAAAGGCTCTGTGTTTGCTCCCCCAACCTCACCAAATCTCTCAGCCCCGAGAGTATCCACCCTTACGTCTCATCCAGCTGTGGGTCTAGATATGGTCATTCCAGGTGGCATCACAGCCCCTGAACGAATTTTGTAAGAATTTCTCTCTCTTTCACTGTCTTTGTTTCACGGGTTTTTAAAATTAATTTATTTTTATAATGGTGTTTAGCTGCTTTTCACGGCTGTGTTTATGCCGCTTTACACCCACATGACTCACATCCAGAGAGATATCAATACATAGGTTTTAAGATTCTTACTAGTCAGATATATTCTTGTGCGGTGAATAGGGGGTGTTGAGTCCAGTTCACTGAGCAAGGAGTAGGTCTTTCTATTACATATTGGGGTTATGGAACGGTATCTGAGCTAATTTGAAACCCTTGTTTTCTGCAGCACCCCACCTCACCTTTCCCGTTAAGCAGCCATAGTGTGTTTTCTAAACGTGTGACTCTGTTCTGTTTTGTAATTCAGTTCAAGTGTAGCGGTTTTACATTCCCTCTATAAGTGATAGCTTATGATAAGTGTCTTTTTCTGTGTGACTTATTTCACTTAGAATTGTCGTACCTAAATCCACTCATCATGCTGCTACTAGCCTTATGACATTGATTTCATGGCTGAGTGATATTCCATTGTACATAAGGACCACCACTTCTTTATCCATTTTTCTCTTTCCTGGGATATTTAAGGTGTGGTGAAGTGGAGGTTCTTGTCAACAGAGCAGCACTAAACTTTGCGGTGCCTGTGTGTTGCTGATTTTTAGTTTTCCCAATTTATACGCCCATGAGTGTAAGTGCCCTATGCGTTCTAAGCTGTGTTTTTTCGATGTTTCAGGACACACCGTACACTTCTCCAGAGTGGCTGTTGGCAATTTACATCCCGCCCATCAGCGTAGCAAGGCTCCCATTTCTCCATGGGCTGTCCTGCAATTCTGGTTTTGAGTCTTTTTTCAGCATGGCCCTTTTGACCGATTGGAAGCGAGACTTCTTTGTAGCGCTGATTTGCCTTTCCAGGTTGCTTGGTTGGCCAAAAAGGGCGTATGCGTTTTTTCCTGAATATATTCTGGAAAAAACGCATACGTCCTTTTTGGCCAAGGGCATCATTGTCGACGTTTTGCCGTTTTTCATGTGCTTTAAAGGCGACGCGAATCTACCTCCTGAAATCTGTTTCCTGCAATTCTGCCTTGCTTTCAAATCCTCTTCGTTGCCTTCCCTCAATATATTTGTGGACGAGAGTTATCATTTATAACTCTGCCGGTTTGTGAATTGCAGTGCCCCTGAGCTCCATTTTTCAAATCGCTTTTTTGGGAGCTGGCCGCAAAAGCGCAAGATGGCCTCAGGCCCTATTCTGGTTCCGGGCAGCAGGCTGAGCCTGTGATTAATTCTTCTTCCTGTTGGGAAAATAGAGTGACCTGTGCCTGTCCCAACACCTAGAGCTAGTCTCTCATTGGCTCCCCCTCTTCCTGTTCATCCTCAGGACAAATTGCAAGCTGTACGGAACAGGAGGTTAAAGGTGCTGATTCTCCAAGGAGGGAGATTGCTAGTAAAGTGGCTGGAATGGCGAACCCGAGCACAAGGAGATGAGAAATGAGGTGCGTTTTAGAAACCTTTCCCGGTCACACGGTGTACCACCTTCTGGGTTTCTCATGCATGTTTTCGATGTAGGAACATGCCCTTGAACCTGGAGATTTGGGACCCATGGGATGGGTAACAGGCAGTATTACTTTAAAGGCTCTGCGTTTGCTCCCCCAACCTCACCAAATCTCTCAGCCCCGAGAGTGTCCACCCTTATGTCTCATCCAGCTGTGGGTCTAGATATGGTCATTCCAGGTGGCATCACAGCCCCTGAACGAATTTTGTAAGAATTTCTCTCTCTTTCACTTTCTTTGTTTCACGGGTTTTTAAAATTAATTTATTCTTATAATGGGGTTTAGCTGCTTTTCACGGCTGTGTTTATGCCGCTTTACACCCACTTGACTCACTTTCAGAGAGATATAAATTCATAGGTTTTAAGATTCTTACTAATCAGATATATTCTTGTGCGGTGAATAGGGGGTGTTGAGTCCAGTTCACTGAGCAAGGAGTAGGTCTTTCTATTACATATTGGGTTTATGGAACGGTATCTCAGCTAATTGAAAACCCTTGTTTATGCATCACCCCACCTCACCTTTCCCGTTAAGCAGCCATAGTGTGTTTTGTAAACGTGTGACTCTGTTCTGTTTTGTAATTCAGTTCAAGTGTAGCGGTTTTTACATTGCCTCTATAAGTGATAGCTTATGATAAGTGTCTTTTTCTGTGTGACTTATTTCACTTAGAATTGTCGTACCTAAATCCACTCATCATGCTGCTACTAGCCTTATGACAATGATTTCATGGCTGAGTGATATTCCATTGTACATAAGGACCACCACTTCTTTATCCATTTTTCTCTTTCCTGGGATATTTAAGGTGTCATGAAGTGGAGGTTCTTGTCAACAGAGCAGCCCTAAACTTTGGGGTGCCTGTGTGTTGCTGATTTTTACATTTCCCAATTTATACGCCCATGAGTGTAAGTGCCCTATGCGCTCTAAGTTGTGTTTTTTCGATGTTTCAGGACACACCGTACACTTCTCCAGAGTGGCTGTTGGCAATTTACATCCCGCCCATCAGCGTAGCAAGGTTCCCATTTCTCCATGGGCTGTTCTGCATTTCTGGTTTTGACACTTTTTTCAGCATGTCCCTTTTGACCGATTGGAAGCGAGACTTCTTTGTAGCGCTGATTTGCCTTTCCAGGTTGCTTGGTTAGCCAAAAAGTGCGTATGCGTTTTTTCCTGAATATATTCTGGAAAAAACGCATAGGTCCTTTTTGGCCAAGGGCATCATTGTCGAAGTTTTGCCGTTTTTCATGTGCTTTAAAGGCGACGCGAATCTACCTCCTGAAATCTGTTTCCTGCAATTCTGCCTTGCTTTCAAATCCTCTTTGTTGCCTTCCCTCAATATATTTGTGGACGAGAATTATCATTTATTACTGTGCCTGTTTGTGAACTGCAGTGCCCCTGAGCTCCATTTTTCAACTCGCTTTTTTGGGAGCTGGCCGCAAAAGTGCAAGATGGCCTCAGGCCCTATTCTGGTTCCGGGCAGCAGGCTGAGCCTGTGATTAATTCTTCTTCCTGTTGGGAAAATAGAGTGACCTGTGCCTGTCCCAACACCTAGAGCTAGTCTCTCATTGGCTCCCCCTCTTCCTGTTCATCCTCAGGACAAATTGCAAGCTGTACGGAACAGGAGGTTAAAGGTGCTGATTCTCCAAGGAGGGAGATTGCTAGTAAAGCGGCTGGAATGGCGAACCCAAGCACAAGGAGATGAGAAATGAGGTGCGTTTTAGAAACCTTTCCCGGTCACACGGTGTACCACCTTCTGGGTTTCTCATGCATGTTTTCGATGTAGGAAGATGCCCTTGAACGTGGAGATTTGGGACCCATGGGATGGGTAACAGGCAGTATTACTTTAAAGGCTCTGCGTTTGCTCCCCCAACCTCACCAAATCTCTCAGCCCCGAGAGTGTCCACCCTTATGTCTCATCCAGCTGTGGGTCTAGATATGGTCATTCCAGGTGGCATCACAGCCCCTGAACGAATTTTGTAAGAATTTCTCTCTCTTTCACTTTCTTTGTTTCACGGGTTTTTAAAATTAATTTATTCTTATAATGGGGTTTAGCTGCTTTTCACGGCTGTGTTTATGCCGCTTTACACCCACTTGACTCACTTTCAGAGAGATATAAATTCATAGGTTTTAAGATTCTTTCTAATCAGATATATTCTTGTGCGGTGAATAGGGGGTGTTGAGTCCAGTTCACTGAGCAAGGAGTAGGTCTTTCTATTACATATTGGGGTTATGGAACGGTATCTGAGCTAATTTGAAACCCTTGTTTTCTGCAGCACCCCACCTCACCTTTCCCGTTAAGCAGCCATAGTGTGTTTTCTAAACGTGTGACTCTGTTCTGTTTTGTAATTCTGTTCAATTGTAGCGGTTTTTACATTGCCTCTATAAGTGATAGCTTATGATAAGTGTCTTTTTCTGTGTGACTTATTTCACTTAGAATTGTCGTACCTAAATCCACTCATCATGCTGCTACTAGCCTTATGACATTGATTTCATGGCTGAGTGATATTCCATTGTACATAAGGACCACCACGTCTTTATCCATTTTTCTCTTTCCTGGGATATTTAAGGTGTCATGTAGGGGAGGTTCTTGTCAACAGAGCAGCCCTAAACTTTGGGGTGCCTGTGTGTTGCTGATTTTTAGTTTTCCCAATTTATACGCCCATGAGTGTAAGTGCCCTCTGCGCTCTAAGCTGTGTTTTTTCGATGTTTCAGGACACACCGTACACTTCTCCAGAGTGGCTGTTGGCAATTTACATCCCGCCCATCAGCGTAGCAAGGCTCCCATTTCTCCATGGGCTGTCCTGCATTTCTGGTTTTGACACTTTTTTCATCATGGCCCTTTTGACCGACGGGAAGCGAGACTTCTTTGTAGCGCTGATTTGACTTTAGAGGTTGCTTGGTTGGCCAAAAAGGGCGTATGCGTTTTTTCCTGAATATATTCAGGAAAAAACGCATACGCCCTTTTTGACCATGGGCATCATTGTCGACGTTTTGCCGCTTTTCATGTGCTTTAAAGGCGATTCGAATCTACCTCCTGAAATCTGTTTCCTACAATTCTGCCTTGCTTTCAAATCCTCTTCGTTGCCTTCAATCAAGATATTTGTGAACGAGAGTTATCATTTACAACTCTGCAGGTTTGTTAATTGCAGTTCCCCTGAGCTCCATTTTTCAACTCGCTTTTTTGGGAGCTGGCCGCAAAAGCGCAAGATGGCCTCAGGCCCTATTCTGGTTCCGGGCAGCAGGCTGAGCCTGTGATTAATTCTTCTTCCTGTTGGGAAAATAGAGTGACCTGTGCCTGTCCCAACACCTAGAGCTAGTCTCTCATTGGCTCCCCCTCTTCCTGTTCATCCTCAGGACAAATTGCAAGCTGTACGGAAGAGGAGGTTAAAGATGCTGATTCTCCAAGGAGGGAGATTGCTAGTAAAGCGGCTGGAATGGCGAACCCGAGCACAAGGAGATGAGAAATGAGCTGCGTTTTAGAAACCTTTCCCGGTCACACGGTGTACCACTTTCTGGGTTTCTCATGCATGTTTTCGATGTAGGAAGATGCCCTTGAACCTGGAGATTTGGGACCCATGGGATGGGTAACAGGCAGTAGTACTTTAAAGGCTCTGTGTTTGCTCACCCAACCTCACCAAATCTCTCAGCCCCGAGAGTATCCACCCTTACGTCTCATCCAGCTGTGGGTCTAGATATGGTCATTCCAGGTGGCATCACAGCCCCTGAACGAATTTTGTAAGAATTTCTCTCTCTTTCACTGTCTTTGTTTCACGGGTTTTTAAAATTAATTTATTTTTATAATGGGGTTTAGCTGCTTTTCACGGCTGTGTTTATGCCGCTTTACACCCACTTGACTCACATCCAGAGAGATATCAATACATAGGTTTTAAGATTCTTACTAGTCAGATATATTCTTGTGCGGTGAATAGGGGGTGTTGAGTCCAGTTCACTGAGCAAGGAGTAGGTCTTTCTATTACATATTGGGGTTATGGAACGGTATCTCAGCTAATTTGAAACCCTTGTTTTCTGCAGCACCCCACCTCACCTTTCCCGTTAAGCAGCCATAGTGTGTTTTCTAAACGTGTGACTCTGTTCTGTTTTGTAATTCTGTTCAATTGTAGCGGTTTTTACATTGCCTCTATAAGTGATAGCTTATGATAAGTGTCTTTTTCTGTGTGACTTATTTCACTTAGAATTGTCGTACCTAAATCCACTCATCATGCTGCTACTAGCCTTATGACATTGATTTCATGGCTGAGTGATATTCCATTGTACATAAGGACCACCACGTCTTTATCCACTTTCCTCTTTCCTGGGATATTTAAGGTGTCATGTAGGGGAGGTTCTTGTCAACAGAGCAGCCCTAAACTTTGGGGTGCCTGTGTGTTGCTGATTTTTAGTTTTCCCAATTTATACGCCCATGAGTGTAAGTGCCCTCTGCGCTCTAAGCTGTGTTTTTCGATGTTTCGGGACACACAGTACACTTCTCCAGAGTGGCTGTTGGCAATTTACATCCTGACTATCAGCGTAGCAAGGTTCCCATTTCTCCATGGCCTGTCCTGCATTTCTGGTTTTGACACTTTTTTCAGCATGGCCCTTTTGACCGATGGGAAGCGAGACTTCTTTATAGCGCTGATTTGCCTTTCCAGGTTGCTTGGTTGACCAAAAAGGACGTATGCGTTTTTTCCTGAATATATTCTGGAAAAAACGCATACGTCCTTTTTGGCCAAGGGCATCATTGTCGACGTTTTGCCGCTTTTCATGTGCTTTAAAGGCGATTCGAATCTACCTCCTGAAATCTGTTTCCTGCAATTCTACCTTGCTTTCAAATCCTCTTCGTTGCCTTCAATCAAGATATTTGTGAACGAGGGTTATCATTTACAACTCTGCAGGTTTGTTAATTGCAGTTCCCCTGAGCTCCATTTTTCAACTCGCTTTTTTGGGAGCTGGCCGCAAAAGCGCAGGACGGCATCAGGCCCTATTCTGGTTCCGGGGGGCAGGCTGAGCCTGTGGTTAATTCTTCTTCCTGATGGGAAAATAGAGTGACCTGTGCCTGTCCCAACACCTAGAGCTAGTCTCTCATTGGCTCCCCTTCTTCCCGTTCATACTCAGGACAAATTGCAAGCTGTACGGAACAGGAGGTTAAAGGTCCTGATTCTCCAAGGAAGGAGATTGCTAGTAAAGCGGCTGGAATGGCGAACCCGAGCACAAGGAGATGAGAAATGAGGTGCGTTTTAGAAACCTTTCCCGGTCACACGGTCTACCACCTTCTGGGTTTCTCATGCATGTTTTCGATGTAGGAAGATGCCCTTGAACCTGGAGATTTGGGACCCATGGGATGGGTAACAGGCAGTAGTACTTTAAAGGCTCTGTGTTTGCTCACCCAACCTCACCAAATCTCTCAGCCCCGAGAGTATCCACCCTTACGTCTCATCCAGCTGTGGGTCTAGATATGGTCATTCCAGGTGGCATCACAGCCCCTGAACGAATTTTGTAAGAATTTCTCTCTCTTTCACTGTCTTTGTTTCACGGGTTTTTAAAATTAATTTATTTTTATAATGGGGTTTAGCTGCTTTTCACGGCTGTGTTTATGCCGCTTTACACCCACTTGACTCACATCCAGAGAGATATCAATACATAGGTTTTAAGATTCTTACTAGTCAGATATATTCTTGTGCGGTGAATAGGGGGTGTTGAGTCCAGTTCACTGAGCAAGGAGTAGGTCTTTCTATTACATATTGGGTTTATGGAACGGTATCTCAGCTAATTTGAAACCCTTGTTTTCTGCAGCACCCCACCTCACCTTTCCCGTTAAGCAGCCATAGTGTGTTTTCTAAACGTGTGAGTCTGTTCTGTTTTGTAATTCTGTTCAATTGTAGCGGTTTTTACATTGCCTCTATAAGTGATAGCTTATGATAAGTGTCTTTTTCTGTGTGACTTATTTCACTTAGAATTGTCGTACCTAAATCCACTCATCATGCTGCTACTAGCCTTATGACATTGATTTCATGGCTGAGTGATATTCCATTTTACATAAGGACCACCACGTCTTTATCCATTTTTCTCTTTCCTGGGATATTTAAGGTGTCATGTAGGGGAGGTTCTTGTCAACAGAGCAGCCCTAAACTTTGGGGTGCCTGTGTGTTGCTGATTTTTAGTTTTCCCAATTTATACGCCCATGAGTGTAAGTGCCCTCTGCGCTCTAAGCTGTGTTTTTTCGATGTTTCAGGACACACCGTACACTTCTCCAGAGTGGCTGTTGGCAATTTACATCCCGCCCATCAGCGTAGCAAGGCTCGCATTTCTCCATGGGCTGTCCTGCATTTCTGGTTTTGACACTTTTTTCAGCATGGCCCTTTTGACCGATTGGAAGCGAGACTTCTTTGTAGCGCTGATTTGCCTTTCCAGGTTGCTTGGTTGGCCAAAAAGGACGTATGCGTTTTTTCCTGAATATATTCTGGAAAAAACGCATACGTCCTTTTTGTCCAAGGGCATCATTGTCGACGTTTTGCCGCTTTTCATGTGCTTTAGGGGCGATTCGAATCTCCCTCCTGAAATCTGTTTCCTGCAATTCTGCCTTGCTTTCAAATCCTCTTCGTTGCCTTCCCTCAATATATTTGTGGACGAGAGTTATCATTTATAACTCTGCCGGTTTGTGAATTGCAGTGCCCCTGAGCTCCATTTTTCAACTCGCTTTTTTGGGAGCTGGCCGCAAAAGCGCAAGATGGCCTCAGGCCCTATTCTGGTTCCGGGCAGCAGGCTGAGCCTGTGATTAATTCTTCTTCCTGTTGGGAAAATAGAGTGACCTGTGCCTGTCCCAACACCTAGAGCTAGTCTCTCATTGGCTCCCCTTCTTCCCGTTCATACTCAGGACAAATTGCAAGCTGTACGGAACAGGAGGTTAAAGGTCCTGATTCTCCAAGGAAGGAGATTGCTAGTAAAGCGGCTGGAATGGCGAACCCGAGCACAAGAAGATGAGAAATGAGGTGCGTTTTAGAAACCTTTCCCGGTCACACGGTCTACCACCTTCTGGGTTTCTCATGCATGTTTTCGATGTAGGAAGATGCCCTTGAACCTGGAGATTTGGGACCCATGGGATGGGTAACAGGCAGTAGTACTTTAAAGGCTCTGTGTTTGCTCACCCAACCTCACCAAATCTCTCAGCCCCGAGAGTATCCACCCTTACGTCTCATCCAGCTGTGGGTCTAGATATGGTCATTCCAGGTGGCATCACAGCCCCTGAACGAATTTTGTAAGAATTTCTCTCTCTTTCACTGTCTTTGTTTCACGGGTTTTTAAAATTAATTTATTTTTATAATGGGGTTTAGCTGCTTTTCACGGCTGTGTTTATGCCGCTTTACACCCACTTGACTCACATCCAGAGAGATATCAATACATAGGTTTTAAGATTCTTACTAGTCAGATATATTCTTGTGCGGTGAATAGGGGGTGTTGAGTCCAGTTCACTGAGCAAGGAGTAGGTCTTTCTATTACATATTGGGGTTATGGAACGGTATCTCAGCTAATTTGAAACCCTTGTTTTCTGCAGCACCCCACCTCACCTTTCCCGTTAAGCAGCCATAGTGTGTTTTCTAAACGTGTGACTCTGTTCTGTTTTGTAATTCTGTTCAATTGTAGCGGTTTTTACATTGCCTCTATAAGTGATAGCTTATGATAAGTGTCTTTTTCTGTGTGACTTATTTCACTTAGAATTGTCGTACCTAAATCCACTCATCATGCTGCTACTAGCCTTATGACATTGATTTCATGGCTGAGTGATATTCCATTGTACATAAGGACCACCACGTCTTTATCCATTTTTCTCTTTCCTGGGATATTTAAGGTGTCATGTAGGGGAGGTTCTTGTCAACAGAGCAGCCCTAAACTTTGGGGTGCCTGTGTGTTGCTGATTTTTAGTTTTCCCAATTTATACGCCCATGAGTGTAAGTGCCCTCTGCGCTCTAAGCTGTGTTTTTTCGATGTTTCAGGACACACCGTACACTTCTCCAGAGTGGCTGTTGGCAATTTACATCCCGCCCATCAGCGTAGCAAGGCTCCCATTTCTGCATGGGCTGTCCTGCATTTCTGGTTTTGACACTTTTTTCATCATGGCCCTTTTGACCGACGGGAAGCGAGACTTCTTTGTAGCGCTGATTTGACTTTAGAGGTTGCTTGGTTGGCCAAAAAGGGCGTATGCGTTTTTTCCTGAATATATTCAGGAAAAAACGCATACGACCTTTTTGACCATGGGCATCATTGTCGACGTTTTGCCGCTTTTCATGTGCTTTAAAGGCGATTCGAATCTATCTCCTGAAATCTGTTTCCTACAATTCTGCCTTGCTTTCAAATCCTCTTCGTTGCCTTCAATCAAGATATTTGTGAACGAGAGTTATCATTTACAACTCTGCAGGTTTGTTAATTGCAGTTCCCCTGAGCTCCATTTTTCAACTCGCTTTTTTGGGAGCTGGCCGCAAAAGCGCAAGATGGCCTCAGGCCCTATTCTGGTTCCGGGCAGCAGGCTGAGCCTGTGATTAATTCTTCTTCCTGTTGGGAAAATAGAGTGACCTGTGCCTGTCCCAACACCTAGAGCTAGTCTCTCATTGGCTCCCCCTCTTCCTGTTCATCCTCAGGACAAATTGCAAGCTGTACGGAACAGGATGTTAAAGATGCTGATTCTCCAAGGAGGGAGATTGCTAGTAAAGCGGCTGGAATGGCGAACCCGAGCACAAGGAGATGAGAAATGAGCTGCGTTTTAGAAACCTTTCCCGGTCACACGGTGTACCACTTTCTGGGTTTCTCATGCATGTTTTCGATGTAGGAAGATGCCCTTGAACCTGGAGATTTGGGACCCATGGGATGGGTAACAGGCAGTATTACTTTAAAGGCTCTGCGTTTGCTCCCCCAACCTCACCAAATCTCTCAGCCCCAAGAGTGTCCACCCTTATGTCTCATCCAGCTGTGGGTCTAGATATGGTCATTCCAGGTGGCATCACATCCCCTGAAAGAATTTTGTAAGAATTTCTCTCTCTTTCACTTTCTTTGTTTCACGGGTTTTTAAAATTAATTTATTCTTATAATGGGGTTTAGCTGCTTTTCACGGCTGTGTTTATGCCACTTTACACCCACTTGACTCACTTTCAGAGAGATATAAATTCATAGGTTTTAAGATTCTCACTAATCAAATATATTCTTGTGCGGTGAATAGGGGGTGTTGAGTCCAGTTCACTGAGCAAGGAGTAGGTCTTTCTATTACATATTGGGTTTATTGAACGGTATCTCAGCTAATTTGAAACCCTTGTTTATGCATCACCCCACCTCACCTTTCCCGTTAAGCAGCCATAGTGTGTTTTCTAAACGTGTGACTCTGTTCTGTTTTGTAATTCAGTTCAATTGTAGCGGTTTTTACATTCCCAGTATAAGTGATAGCTTATGATAAGTGTCTTTTTCTGCTGGACTTATTTCACTTAGATTCGTCGTACCTAAATCCACTCATCATGCTGCTACTAGCCTTATGACATTGATTTCATGGCTGAGTGATATTCCATTGTACATAAGGACCACCACTTCTTTATCCATTTTTCTCTTTCCTGGGATATTTAAGGTGTCATGAAGTGGAGGTTCTTGTCAACAGAGCAGCCCTAAACTTTGGGGTGCCTGTGTCTTGCTGATTTTTAGTTTTCCCAATATATACGCACGTGAGTGGAAGTGCCCTATGCGCTCTAAGCTGTGTTTTTTCGATGTTTCGGGACACACAGTACACTTCTCCAGAGTGGCTGTTGGCAATTTACATCCTGACTATCAGCGTAGCAAGGCTCCCATTTCTCCATGGCCTGTCCTGCATTTCTGGTTTTGACACTTTTTTCAGCATGGCCCTTTTGACCGATGGGAAGCGAGACTTCTTTATAGCGCTGATTTGCCTTTCCAGGTTGCTTGGTTGACCAAGAAGGACGTATGCGTTTTTTCCTGAATATATTCTGGAAAAAACGCATACGTCCTTTTTGGCCAAGGGCATCATTGTCGACGTTTTGCCGCTTTTCATGTGCTTTAAAGGCGATTCGAATCTACCTCCTGAAATCTGTTTCCTGCAATTCTACCTTGCTTTCAAATCCTCTTCGTTGCCTTCAATCAAGATATTTGTGAACGAGGGTTATCATTTACAACTCTGCAGGTTTGTTAATTGCAGTTCCCCTGAGCTCCATTTTTCAACTCGCTTTTTTGGGAGCTGGCCGCAAAAGCGCAGGACGGCATCAGGCCCTATTCTGGTTCCGGGGGGCAGGCTGAGCCTGTGGTTAATTCTTCTTCCTGATGGGAAAATAGAGTGACCTGTGCCTGTCCCAACACCTAGAGCTAGTCTCTCATTGGCTCCCCTTCTTCCCGTTCATACTCAGGACAAATTGCAAGCTGTACGGAACAGGAGGTTAAAGGTCCTGATTCTCCAAGGAAGGAGATTGCTAGTAAAGCGGCTGGAATGGCGAACCCGAGCACAAGGAGATGAGAAATGAGGTGCGTTTTAGAAACCTTTCCCGGTCACACGGTCTACCACCTTCTGGGTTTCTCATGCATGTTTTCGATGTAGGAAGATGCCCTTGAACCTGGAGATTTGGGACCCATGGGATGGGTAACAGGCAGTAGTACTTTAAAGGCTCTGTGTTTGCTCACCCAACCTCACCAAATCTCTCAGCCCCGAGAGTATCCACCCTTACGTCTCATCCAGCTGTGGGTCTAGATATGGTCATTCCAGGTGGCATCACAGCCCCTGAACGAATTTTGTAAGAATTTCTCTCTCTTTCACTGTCTTTGTTTCACGGGTTTTTAAAATTAATTTATTTTTATAATGGGGTTTAGCTGCTTTTCACGGCTGTGTTTATGCCGCTTTACACCCACTTGACTCACATCCAGAGAGATATCAATACATAGGTTTTAAGATTCTTACTAGTCAGATATATTCTTGTGCGGTGAATAGGGGGTGTTGAGTCCAGTTCACTGAGCAAGGAGTAGGTCTTTCTATTACATATTGGGGTTATGGAACGGTATCTCAGCTAATTTGAAACCCTTGTTTTCTGCAGCACCCCACCTCACCTTTCCCGTTAAGCAGCCATAGTGTGTTTTCTAAACGTGTGACTCTGTTCTGTTTTGTAATTCTGTTCAATTGTAGCGGTTTTTACATTGCCTCTATAAGTGATAGCTTATGATAAGTGTCTTTTTCTGTGTGACTTATTTCACTTAGAATTGTCGTACCTAAATCCACTCATCATGCTGCTACTAGCCTTATGACATTGATTTCATGGCTGAGTGATATTCCATTGTACATAAGGACCACCACGTCTTTATCCACTTTTCTCTTTCCTGGGATATTTAAGGTGTCATGTAGGGGAGGTTCTTGTCAACAGAGCAGCCCTAAACTTTGGGGTGCCTGTGTGTTGCTGATTTTTAGTTTTCCCAATTTATACGCCCATGAGTGTAAGTGCCCTCTGCGCTCTAAGCTGTGTTTTTCGATGTTTCGGGACACACAGTACACTTCTCCAGAGTGGCTGTTGGCAATTTACATCCTGACTATCAGCGTAGCAAGGTTCCCATTTCTCCATGGCCTGTCCTGCATTTCTGGTTTTGACACTTTTTTCAGCATGGCCCTTTTGACCGATGGGAAGCGAGACTTCTTTATAGCGCTGATTTGCCTTTCCAGGTTGCTTGGTTGACCAAAAAGGACGTATGCGTTTTTTCCTGAATATATTCTGGAAAAAACGCATACGTCCTTTTTGGCCAAGGGCATCATTGTCGACGTTTTGCCGCTTTTCATGTGCTTTAAAGGCGATTCGAATCTACCTCCTGAAATCTGTTTCCTGCAATTCTACCTTGCTTTCAAATCCTCTTCGTTGCCTTCAATCAAGATATTTGTGAACGAGGGTTATCATTTACAACTCTGCAGGTTTGTTAATTGCAGTTCCCCTGAGCTCCATTTTTCAACTCGCTTTTTTGGGAGCTGGCCGCAAAAGCGCAGGACGGCATCAGGCCCTATTCTGGTTCCGGGGGGCAGGCTGAGCCTGTGGTTAATTCTTCTTCCTGATGGGAAAATAGAGTGACCTGTGCCTGTCCCAACACCTAGAGCTAGTCTCTCATTGGCTCCCCTTCTTCCCGTTCATACTCAGGACAAATTGCAAGCTGTACGGAACAGGAGGTTAAAGGTCCTGATTCTCCAAGGAAGGAGATTGCTAGTAAAGCGGCTGGAATGGCGAACCCGAGCACAAGGAGATGAGAAATGAGGTGCGTTTTAGAAACCTTTCCCGGTCACACGGTCTACCACCTTCTGGGTTTCTCATGCATGTTTTCGATGTAGGAAGATGCCCTTGAACCTGGAGATTTGGGACCCATGGGATGGGTAACAGGCAGTAGTACTTTAAAGGCTCTGTGTTTGCTCACCCAACCTCACCAAATCTCTCAGCCCCGAGAGTATCCACCCTTACGTCTCATCCAGCTGTGGGTCTAGATATGGTCATTCCAGGTGGCATCACAGCCCCTGAACGAATTTTGTAAGAATTTCTCTCTCTTTCACTGTCTTTGTTTCACGGGTTTTTAAAATTAATTTATTTTTATAATGGGGTTTAGCTGCTTTTCACGGCTGTGTTTATGCCGCTTTACACCCACTTGACTCACATCCAGAGAGATATCAATACATAGGTTTTAAGATTCTTACTAGTCAGATATATTCTTGTGCGGTGAATAGGGGGTGTTGAGTCCAGTTCACTGAGCAAGGAGTAGGTCTTTCTATTACATATTGGGGTTATGGAACGGTATCTGAGCTAATTTGAAACCCTTGTTTTCTGCAGCACCCCACCTCACCTTTCCCGTTAAGCAGCCATAGTGTGTTTTCTAAACGTGTGACTCTGTTCTGTTTTGTAATTCTGTTCAATTGTAGCGGTTTTTACATTGCCTCTATAAGTGATAGCTTATGATAAGTGTCTTTTTCTGTGTGACTTATTTCACTTAGAATTGTCGTACCTAAATCCACTCATCATGCTGCTACTAGCCTTATGACATTGATTTCATGGCTGAGTGATATTCCATTGTACATAAGGACCACCACGTCTTTATCCATTTTTCTCTTTCCTGGGATATTTAAGGTGTCATGTAGGGGAGGTTCTTGTCAACAGAGCAGCCCTAAACTTTGGGGTGCCTGTGTGTTGCTGATTTTTAGTTTTCCCAATTTATACGCCCATGAGTGTAAGTGCCCTCTGCGCTCTAAGCTGTGTTTTTTCGATGTTTCAGGACACACCGTACACTTCTCCAGAGTGGCTGTTGGCAATTTACATCCCGCCCATCAGCGTAGCAAGGCTCCCATTTCTCCATGGGCTGTCCTGCATTTCTGGTTTTGACACTTTTTTCAGCATGGCCCTTTTGACCGATTGGAAGCGAGACTTCTTTGTAGCGCTGATTTGCCTTTCCAGGTTGCTTGGTTGGCCAAAAAGGACGTATGCGTTTTTTCCTGAATATATTCTGGAAAAAACGCATACGTCCTTTTTGTCCAAGGGCATCATTGTCGACGTTTTGCCGCTTTTCATGTGCTTTAGGGGCGATTCGAATCTCCCTCCTGAAATCTGTTTCCTGCAATTCTGCCTTGCTTTCAAATCCTCTTCGTTGCCTTCCCTCAATATATTTGTGGACGAGAGTTATCATTTATAACTCTGCCGGTTTGTGAATTGCAGTGCCCCTGAGCTCCATTTTTCAACTCGCTTTTTTGGGAGCTGGCCGCAAAAGCGCAAGATGGCCTCAGGCCCTATTCTGGTTCCGGGCAGCAGGCTGAGCCTGTGATTAATTCTTCTTCCTGTTGGGAAAATAGAGTGACCTGTGCCGGTCCCAACACCTAGAGCTAGTCTCTCATTGGCTCCCCCTCTTCCTGTTCATCCTCAGGACAAATTGCAAGCTGTACGGAAGAGGAGGTTAAAGATGCTGATTCTCCAAGGAGGGAGATTGCTAGTAAAGCGGCTGGAATGGCGAACCCGAGCACAATGAGATGAGAAATGAGGTGCGTTTTAGAAACCTTTCCCGGTCACACGGTGTACCACCTTCTGGGTTTCTCATGCATGTTTTCGATGTAGGAAGATGCCCTTGAACCTGGAGATTTGGGACCCATGGGATGGGTAACAGGCAGTATTACTTTAAAGGCTCTGCGTTTGCTCCCCCAACCTCACCAAATCTCTCAGCCCCAAGAGTGTCCACCCTTATGTCTCATCCAGCTGTGGGTCTAGATATGGTCATTCCAGGTGGCATCACATCCCCTGAACGAATTTTGTAAGAATTTCTCTCTCTTTCACTTTCTTTGTTTCACGGGTTTTTAAAATTAATTTATTCTTATAATGGGGTTTAGCTGCTTTTCACGGCTGTGTTTATGCCGCTTTACACCCACTTGACTCACTTTCAGAGAGATATAAATTCATAGGTTTTAAGATTCTTACTAATCAGATATATTCTTGTGCGGTGAATAGGGGGTGTTGAGTCCAGTTCACTGAGCAAGGAGTAGGTCTTTCTATTACATATTGGGTTTATGGAACGGTATCTCAGCTAATTTGAAACCCTTGTTTTATGCATCACCCCACCTCACCTTTCCCGTTAAGCAGCCATAGTGTGTTTTCTAAACGTGTGAGTCTGTTCTATTTTGTAATTCAGTTCAATTGTAGCGGTTTTTACATTCCCTCTATAAGTGATAGCTTATGATAAGTGTCTTTTTCTGCTGGACTTATTTCACTTAGATTCGTCGTACCTAAATCCACTCATCATGCTGCTACTAGCCTTATGACATTGATTTCATGGCTGAGTGATATTCCATTGTACATAAGGACCACCACTTCTTTATCCATTTTTCTCTTTCCTGGGATATTTAAGGTGTCATGAAGTGGAGGTTCTTGTCAACAGAGCAGCCCTAAACTTTGGGGTGCCTGTGTCTTGCTGATTTTTAATTTTCCCAATATATACGCACGTGAGTGGAAGTGCCCTATGCGCTCTAAGCTGTGTTTTTTCGATGTTTCGGGACACACAGTACACTTCTCCAGAGTGGCTGTTGGCAATTTACCTCCCGACTATCAGCGTAGCAAGGCTCCCATTTCTCCATGGAATGTCCTGCATTTCTGGTTTTGACACTTTTTTCATCATGGCCCTTTTGACCGACGGGAAGCGAGACTTCTTTGTAGCGCTGATTTGACTTTAGAGGTTGCTTGGTTGGCCAAAAAGGGCGTATGCGTTTTTTCCTGAATATATTCAGGAAAAAACGCATACGCCCTTTTTGACCATGGGCATCATTGTCGACGTTTTGCCGCTTTTCATGTGCTTTAAAGGCGATTCGAATCTACCTCCTGAAATCTGTTTCCTGCAATTCTGCCTTGCTTTCAAATCCTCTTCGTTGCCTTCAAACAAGATATTTGTGAACGAGAGTTATCATTTACAACTCTGCAGGTTTGTGAATTGCAGTGCCCCTGAGCTCCATTTTTCAACTCGCTTTTTTGGGAGTTGGCCGCAAAAGCGCAGGATGGCCTCAGGCCCTATTCTGGTTCCGGGCGGTAGGCTGAGCCTGTGGTTAATTCTTCTTCCTGATGGGAAAATAGAGTGACCTGTGCCTGTCCCAACACCTAGAGCTAGTCTCTCATTGGCTCCCCCTCTTCTCGATCATCCTCAGGACAAATTGCAAGCTGTACTGAACAGGAGGTTAAAGGTGCTGATTCTCCAAGGAGGGAGATTGCTAGTAAAGCGGCTGGAATGGCGAACCCGAGCACGAGGAAATGAGAAATGAGGTGCGTTTTAGAAACCTTTCCAGGTCACACGTTGTACCACCTTCTGGGTTTCTCATGCATGTTTTCGATGTAGGAAGATGCCCTTGAAACTGGAGATTTGGGACCCATGGGATGGGTAACAGGCAGTAGTACTTTAAAGGCTCTGTGTTTGCTCACCCAACCTCACCAAATCTCTCAGCCCTGAGAGTATCCACCCTTACGTCTCATCCAGCTGTGGGTCTAGATATGGTCATTCCAGGTGGCATCACAGCCCCTGAACGAATTTTGTAAGAATTTCTCTCTCTTTCACTGTCTTTCTTTCACGGGTTTTTAAAATTAATTTATTCTTATAATGGGGTTTAGCTGCTTTTCACGGCTGTGTTTATGCCGCTTTACACTCACTTGACTCACATCCAGAGAGATATCAATACATAGGTTTTAAGATTCTTACTAGTCAGATATATTCTTGTGCGGTGAATAGGGGGTGTTGAGTCCAGTTCACTGAGCAAGGAGTAGGTCTTTCTATTACATATTGGGTTTATGGAACGGTATCTCAGCTAATTTGAAACCCTTGTTTTCTGCAGCACCCCACCTCACCTTTCCCGTTAAGCAGCCATAGTGTGTTTTCTAAACGTGTGACTCTGTTCTGTTTTGTAATTCTGTTCAATTGTAGCGGTTTTTACATTGCCTCTATAAGTGATAGCTTATGATAAGTGTCTTTTTCTGTGTGACTTATTTCACTTAGAATTGTCGTACCTAAATCCACTCATCATGCTGCTACTAGCCTTATGACATTGATTTCATGGCTGAGTGATATTCCATTGTACATAAGGACCACCACTTCTTTATCCATTTTTCTCTTTCCTGGGATATTTAAGGTGTCATGAAGTGGAGGTTCTTGTCAACAGAGCAGCCCTAAACTTTGGGGTGCCTGTGTGTTGCTGATTTTTAGTTTTCCCAATTTATACGCCCATGAGTGTAAGTGCCCTATGCGCTCTAAGCTGTGTTTTTTCGATGTTTCAGGACACACCGTACACTTCTCCAGAGTGGCTGTTGGCAATTTACATCCCGCCCATCAGCATAGCAAGGCTCCCATTTCTCCATGGCCTGTCCTGCATTTCTGGTTTTGACACTTTTCTCAGCATGGCCCTTTTGACCGATGAGAAGCGAGACTTCTTTGGAGTGCTGATTTGCCTTTCCAGGTTGCTTGGTTGGCCAAAAAGGGCGTATGCGTTTTTTCCTGATTATATTCAGGAAAAAACGCATACGCCCTTTTTGGCCAAGGGCATCATTGTCAACGTTTTGCCGTTTTTCATGTGCTTTAAAGGCGACTCGAATCTACCTCCTGAAATCTGTTTCCTGCAATTCTGCCTTGCTTTCAAATCCTCTTCGTTGCCTTCCCTCAATATATTTGTGGACGAGAGTTAACATTAAAAACTCTGCAGGTTTGTGAATGGCAGTGCCCCTGAGCTCCATTTTTCAACTCGCTTTTTTGGGAGCTGGCCGCAAAAGCGCAGGATGGCCTCAGGCCCTATTCTGGTTCCGGGCGGCAGGCTGAGCCTGTGATTAATTCTTCTTCCTGTTGGGAAAATAGAGTGACCTGTGCCTGTCCCAACACCTAGAGCTAGTCTCTCATTGGCCCCCCCTCTTCCTGTTCATACTCAGGACAAATTGCAAGCTGTACGGGACAGGAGGTTAAAGGTCCTGATTCTCCAAGGAGGGAGATTGCTAGTAAAGCGGCTGGAATGGCGAACACGAGCACAAGGAGATGAGAAATTAGCTGCGTTTTAGAAACCTTTCCCGGTCACACGGTCTACCACCATCTGGGTTTCTCATGCATGTTTTCGATGTAGGAAGATGCCCTTGAACCTGGAGATTTGGGACCCATGGGATGGGTAACAGGCAGTAGTACTTTAAAGGCTCTGTGTTTGCTCACCCAACCTCACCAAATCTCTCAGCCCTGAGAGTATCCACCCTTACGTCTCATCCAGCTGTGGGTCTAGATATGGTCATTCCAGGTGGCATCACAGCCCCTGAACGAATTTTGTAAGAATTTCTCTCTCTTTCATTGTCTTTCTTTCACGGGTTTTTAAAATTAATTTTTTCTTATAATGGGGTTTAGCTGCTTTTCACGGCTGTGTTTATGCCGCTTTACACTCACTTGACTCACATCCAGAGAGATATCAATACATAGGTTTTAAGATTCTTACTAGTCAGATATATTCTTGTGCGGTGAATAGGGGGTGTTGAGTCCAGTTCACTGAGCAAGGAGTAGGTCTTTCTATTACATATTGGGTTTATGGAACGGTATCTCAGCTAATTTGAAACCCTTGTTTTCTGCAGCACCCCACCTCACCTTTCCCGTTAAGCAGCCATAGTGTGTTTTCTAAACGTGTGACTCTGTTCTGTTTTGTAATTCTGTTCAATTGTAGCGGTTTTTACATTGCCTCTATAAGTGATAGCTTATGATAAGTGTCTTTTTCTGTGTGACTTATTTCACTTAGAATTGTCGTACCTAAATCCACTCATCATGCTGCTACTAGCCTTATGACATTGATTTCATGGCTGAGTGATATTCCATTGTACATAAGGACCACCACTTCTTTATCCATTTTTCTCTTTCCTGGGATATTTAAGGTGTGGTGAAGTGGAGGTTCTTGTCAAGAGAGCAGCCCTAAACTTTGGGGTGCCTGTGTGTTGCTGATTTTTAGTTTTCCCAATTTATACGCCCATGAGTGTAAGTGCCCTATGCGTTCTAAGCTGTGTTTTTTAGATGTTTCAGGACACACCGTACACTTCTCCAGAGTGGTTGTTGGCAATTTACATCCCGCCCATCAGCGTAGCAAGGCTCCCATTTCTCCATGGGCTGTCCTGCAATTCTGGTTTTGAGTCTTTTTTCAGCATGGCCCTTTTGACCGATTGGAAGCGAGACTTCTTTGTAGCGCTGATTTGCCTTTCCAGGTTGCTTGGTTGGCTAAAAAGGACGTATGCGTTTTTTCCTGAATATATTCTGGAAAAAACGCATACGTACTTTTTGGCCAAGGGCATCATTGTCGACGTTTTGCCGTTTTTCATGTGCTTTAAAGGCGACACGAATCTACCTCCTGAAATCTGTTTCCTGCAATTCTGCCTTGCTTTCAAATCCTCTTCGTTGCCTTCCCTCAATATATTTGTGGACGAGAGTTATCATTTATAACTCTGCCGGTTTGTGAATTGCAGTGCCCCTGAGCTCCATTTTTCAACTCGCTTTTTTGGGAGCTGGCCGCAAAAGCGCAAGATGGCCTCAGGACCTATTCTGATTCCGGGCAGCCGGCTGAGCCTGTGATTAATTCTTCTTCCTGTTGGGAAAATAGAGTGACCTGTGCCTGTCCCAACACCTAGAGCTAGTCTCTCATTGGCTCCCCCTCTTCCTGTTCATCCTCAGGACAAATTGCAAGCTGTACGGAACAGGAGGTTAAAGGTGCTGATTCTCCAAGGAGGGAGATTGCTAGTAAAGCGGCTGGAATGGCGAACACGAGCACAAGGAGATGAGAAATGAGGTGCGTTTTAGAAACCTTTCCAGGTCACACGGTGTACCACCTTCTGGGTTTCTCATGCATGTTTTCGATGTAGGAAGATGCCCTTGAAACTGGAGATTTGGGACCCATGGGATGGGTAACAGGCAGTATTACTTTAAAGGCTCTGCGTTTGCTCCCCCAACCTCACCAAATCTCTCAGCCCCGAGAGTGTCCACCCTTATGTCTCATCCAGCTGTGGGTCTAGATATGGTCATTCCAGGTGGCATCACAGCCCCTGAAAGAATTTTGTAAGAATTTCTCTCTCTTTCACTGTCTTTGTTTCACGGGTTTTTAAAATTAATTTATTCTTATAATGGGGTTTAGCTGCTTTTCACGGCTGTGTTTATGCCGCTTTACACCCACTTGACTCACATCCAGAGAGATATCAATACATAGGTTTTAAGATTCTTACTAGTCAGATATATACTTGTGCGGTGAATAGGGGGTGTTCGGTCCAGTTCACTGAGCAAGGAGTAGGTCTTTCTATTACATATTGGGTTTATGGAACGGTATCTCAGCTAATTTGAAACCCTTGTTTTCTGCAGCACCCCACCTCACCTTTCCCGTTAAGCAGCCATAGTGTGTTTTCTAAACGTGTGACTCTGTTCTGTTTTGTAATTCTGTTCAATTGTAGCGGTTTTTACATTGCCTCTATAAGTGATAGCTTATGATAAGTGTCTTTTTCTGTGTGACTTATTTCACTTAGAATTGTCGTACCTAAATCCACTCATCATGCTGCTACTAGCCTTATGACATTGATTTCATGGCTGAGTGATATTCCATTGTACATAAGGACCACCACTTCTTTATCCATTTTTCTCTTTCCTGGGATATTTAAGGTGTGGTGAAGTGGAGGTTCTTGTCAAGAGAGCAGCCCTAAACTTTGGGGTGCCTGTGTGTTGCTGATTTTTAGTTTTCCCAATTTATACGCCCATGAGTGTAAGTGCCCTATGCGTTCTAAGCTGTGTTTTTTAGATGTTTCAGGACACACCGTACACTTCTCCAGAGTGGTTGTTGGCAATTTACATCCCGCCCATCAGCGTAGCAAGGCTCCCATTTCTCCATGGGCTGTCCTGCAATTCTGGTTTTGAGTCTTTTTTCAGCATGGCCCTTTTGACCGATTGGAAGCGAGACTTCTTTGTAGCGCTGATTTGCCTTTCCAGGTTGCTTGGTTGGCTAAAAAGGACGTATGCGTTTTTTCCTGAATATATTCTGGAAAAAACGCATACGTCCTTTTTGGCCAAGGGCATCATTGTCGACGTTTTGCCGTTTTTCATGTGCTTTAAAGGCGACACGAATCTACCTCCTGAAATCTGTTTCCTGCAATTCTGCCTTGCTTTCAAATCCTCTTCGTTGCCTTCCCTCAATATATTTGTGGACGAGAGTTATCATTTATAACTCTGCCGGTTTGTGAATTGCAGTGCCCCTGAGCTCCATTTTTCAACTCGCTTTATTGGGAGCTGGCCGCAAAAGCGCAAGATGGCCTCAGGACCTATTCTGATTCCGGGCAGCCGGCTGAGCCTGTGATTAATTCTTCTTCCTGTTGGGAAAATAGAGTGACCTGTGCCTGTCCCAACACCTAGAGCTAGTCTCTCATTGGCTCCCCCTCTTCCTGTTCATCCTCAGGACAAATTGCAAGCTGTACGGAACAGGAGGTTAAAGGTGCTGATTCTCCAAGGAGGGAGATTGCTAGTAAAGCGGCTGGAATGGCGAACACGAGCACAAGGAGATGAGAAATGAGGTGCGTTTTAGACACCTTTCCAGGTCACACGGTGTACCACCTTCTGGGTTTCTCATGCATGTTTTCGATGTAGGAAGATGCCCTTGAAACTGGAGATTTGGGACCCATGGGATGGGTAACAGGCAGTATTACTTTAAAGGCTCTGCGTTTGCTCCCCCAACCTCACCAAATCTCTCAGCCCCGAGAGTGTCCACCCTTATGTCTCATCCAGCTGTGGGTCTAGATATGGTCATTCCAGGTGGCATCACAGCCCCTGAAAGAATTTTGTAAGAATTTCTCTCTCTTTCACTGTCTTTGTTTCACGGGTTTTTAAAATTAATTTATTCTTATAATGGGGTTTAGCTGCTTTTCACGGCTGTGTTTATGCCGCTTTACACCCACTTGACTCACATCCAGAGAGATATCAATACATAGGTTTTAAGATTCTTACTAGTCAGATATATACTTGTGCGGTGAATAGGGGGTGTTGGGTCCAGTTCACTGAGCAAGGAGTAGGTCTTTCTATTACATATTGGGTTTATGGAACGGTATCTCAGCTAATTTGAAACCCTTGTTTTCTGCAGCACCCCACCTCACCTTTCCCGTTAAGCAGCCATAGTGTGTTTTCTAAACGTGTGACTCTGTTCTGTTTTGTAATTCTGTTCAATTGTAGCGGTTTTTACATTGCCTCTATAAGTGATAGCTTATGATAAGTGTCTTTTTCTGTGTGACTTATTTCACTTAGAATTGTCGTACCTAAATCCACTCATCATGCTGCTACTAGCCTTATGACATTGATTTCATGGCTGAGTGATATTCCATTGTACATAAGGACCACCACTTCTTTATCCATTTTTCTCTTTCCTGGGATATTTATGGTGTGGTGAAGTGGAGGTTCTTGTCAAGAGAGCAGCCCTAGACTTTGGGGTGCCTGTGTCTTGCTGATTTTTAGCTTTCCCAATATATACGCACGTGAGTGGAAGTGCCCTATGCGCACTAAGCTGTGTTTTTTCGATGTTTCGGACACACAGTACACTTCTCCAGAGTGGCTGTTGGCAGTTTACATGCTGACTATCAGCGTAGCAAGGCTCCCATTTCTCCATGGCCTGTCCTGCATTTCTGGTTTTGACACTTTTTTCAGCATGGCCCTTTTGACCGATGGGAAGCGAGACTTCTTTGTAGCGCTGATTTGCCTTTCCAGGTTGCTTGGTTGGCCAAAAAGGGCGTATGCGTTTTTTCCTGAATATATTCAGGAAGAAACGCATACGCCCTTTTTGACCATGGGCATTATTGTCGTCGTTTTGCCGCTTTTCATGTGCTTTAAAGGCGATTCGAATCTACCTCCTGAAATCTGTTTCCTGCAATTCTACCTTGCTTTCAAATCCTCTTCGTTGCCTTCAATCAAGATATTTGTGAACGAGAGTTATCATTTACAACTCAGCAGGTTTGTTAATTGCAGTTCCCCTGAGCTCCATTTTTCAACTCGCTTTTTTGGGAGCTGGCCGCAAAAGCGCAGGACGGCATCAGGCCCTATTCTGGTTCCGGGCGGCAGGCTGAGCCTGTGGTTAATTCTTCTTCCTGATGGGAAAATAGAGTGACCTGTGCCTGTCCCAACACCTAGAGCTAGTCTCTCATTGGCTCCCCTTCTTCCCGTTCATACTCAGGACAAATTGCAAGCTGTACGGAACAGGAGGTTAAAGGTCCTGATTCTCCAAGGAGGGAGATTGCTAGTAAAGCGGCTGGAATGGCGAACCCGAGCACAAGGAGATGAGAAATGAGGTGCGTTTTAGAAACCTTTCCCGGTCACACGGTCTACCACCTTCTGGGTTTCTCATGCATGTTTTCGATGTAGGAAGATGCCCTTGAACCTGGAGATTTGGGACCCATGCGATGGGTAACAGGCAGTAGTACTTTAATGGCTCTGTGTTTGCTCCCCCAACCTCACCAAATCTCTCAGCCCCGAGAGTATCCACCCTTACGTCTCATCCAGCTGTGGGTCTAGATATGGTCATTCCAGGTGGCATCACAGCCCCTGAACGAATTTTGTAAGAATTTCTCTCTCTTTCACTGTCTTTGTTTCACGGGTTTTTAAAATTAATTTATTTTTATAATGGTGTTTAGCTGCTTTTCACGGCTGTGTTTATGCCGCTTTACACCCACATGACTCACATCCAGAGAGATATCAATACATAGGTTTTAAGATTCTTACTAGTCAGATATATTCTTGTGCGGTGAATAGGGGGTGTTGAGTCCAGTTCACTGAGCAAGGAGTAGGTCTTTCTATTACATATTGGGGTTATGGAACGGTATCTGAGCTAATTTGAAACCCTTGTTTTCTGCAGCACCCCACCTCACCTTTCCCGTTAAGCAGCCATAGTGTGTTTTCTAAACGTGTGACTCTGTTCTGTTTTGTAATTCAGTTCAAGTGTAGCGGTTTTACATTCCCTCTATAAGTGATAGCTTATGATAAGTGTCTTTTTCTGTGTGACTTATTTCACTTAGAATTATCGTACCTAAATCCACTCATCATGCTGCTACTAGCCTTATGACAATGATTTCATGGCTGAGTGATATTCCATTGTACATAAGGACCACCACTTCTTTATCCATTTTTCTCTTTCCTGGGATATTTAAGGTGTCATGAAGTGGAGGTTCTTGTCAACAGAGCAGCCCTAAACTTTGGGGTGCCTGTGTGTTGCTGATTTTTACATTTCCCAATTTATACGCCCATGAGTGTAAGTGCCCTATGCGCTCTAAGTTGTGTTTTTTCGATGTTTCAGGACACACCGTACACTTCTCCAGAGTGGCTGTTGGCAATTTACATCCCGCCCATCAGCGTAGCAAGGCTCCCATTTCTCCATGGGCTGTCCTGCATTTCTGGTTTTGACACTTTTTTCAGCATGTCCCTTTTGACCGATTGGAAGCGAGACTTCTTTGTAGCGCTTATTTGCCTTTCCAGGTTGCTTGGTTAGCCAAAAAGTGCGTATGCGTTTTTTCCTGAATATATTCTGGAAAAAACGCATACGTCCTTTTTGGCCAAGGGCATCATTGTCGAAGTTTTGCCGTTTTTCATGTGCTTTAAAGGCGACGCGAATCTACCTCCTGAAATCTGTTTCCTGCAATTCTGCCTTGCTTTCAAATCCTCTTTGTTGCCTTCCCTCAATATATTTGTGGACGAGAGTTATCATTTATTACTGTGCCTGTTTGTGAACTGCAGTGCCCCTGAGCTCCATTTTTCAACTCGCTTTTTTGGGAGCTGGCCGCAAAAGTGCAAGATGGCCTCAGGCCCTATTCTGGTTCCGGGCAGCAGGCTGAGCCTGTGATTAATTCTTCTTCCTGTTGGGAAAATAGAGTGACCTGTGCCAGTCCCAACACCTAGAGCTAGTCTCTCATTGGCTCCCCCTCTTCCTGTTCATCCTCAGGACAAATTGCAAGCTGTACGGAACAGGAGGTTAAAGGTGCTGATTCTCCAAGGAGGGAGATTGCTAGTAAAGCGGCTGGAATGGCGAACCCAAGCACAAGGAGATGAGAAATGAGGTGCGTTTTAGAAACCTTTCCCGGTCACACGGTGTACCACCTTCTGGGTTTCTCATGCATGTTTTCGATGTAGGAAGATGCCCTTGAACGTGGAGATTTGGGACCCATGGGATGGGTAACAGGCAGTATTACTTTAAAGGCTCTGCGTTTGCTCCCCCAACCTCACCAAATCTCTCAGCCCCGAGAGTGTCCACCCTTATGTCTCATCCAGCTGTGGGTCTAGATATGGTCATTCCAGGTGGCATCACAGCCCCTGAACGAATTTTGTAAGAATTTCTCTCTCTTTCACTTTCTTTGTTTCACGGGTTTTTAAAATTAATTTATTCTTATAATGGGGTTTAGCTGCTTTTCACGGCTGTGTTTATGCCGCTTTACACCCACTTGACTCACTTTCAGAGAGATATAAATTCATAGGTTTTAAGATTCTTTCTAATCAGATATATTCTTGTGCGGTGAATAGGGGGTGTTGAGTCCAGTTCACTGAGCAAGGAGTAGGTCTTTCTATTACATATTGGGGTTATGGAACGGTATCTGAGCTAATTTGAAACCCTTGTTTTCTGCAGCACCCCACTTCACCTTTCCCGTTAAGCAGCCATAGTGTGTTTTCTAAACGTGTGACTCTGTTCTGTTTTGTAATTCTGTTCAATTGTAGCGGTTTTTACATTCCCTCTATAAGTGATAGCTTATGATAAGTGTCTTTTTCTGTGTGACTTATTTCACTTAGAATTGTCGTACCTAAATCCACTCATCATGCTGCTACTAGCCTTATGACATTGATTTCATGGCTGAGTGATATTCCATTGTACATAAGGACCACCACGTCTTTATCCATTTTTCTCTTTCCTGGGATATTTAAGGTGTCATGTAGGGGAGGTTCTTGTCAACAGAGCAGCCCTAAACTTTTGGGTGCCTGTGTGTTGCTGATTTTTAGTTTTCCCAATTTATACGCCCATGAGTGTAAGTGCCCTCTGCGCTCTAAGCTGTGTTTTTTCGATGTTTCAGGACACACCGTACACTTCTCCAGAGTGGCTGTTGGCAATTTACATCCCGCCCATCAGCGTAGCAAGGCTCCCATTTCTCCATGGGCTGTCCTGCATTTCTGGTTTTGACACTTTTTTCAGCATGGCCCTTTTGACCGATTGGAAGCGAGACTTCTTTGTAGCGCTGATTTGCCTTCCAGGTTGCTTGGTTGGCCAAAAAGGACGTATGCATTTTTTCCTGAATATATTCTGGAAAAAACGCATTCGTCCTTTTTGGCCAAGGGCATCATTGTCGACGTTTTGCCGTTTTTCATGTGCTTTAAAGGCGACGCGAATCTACCTCCTGAAATCTGTTTCCTGCAATTCTGCCTTGCTTTCAAATCCTCTTCGTTGCCTTCCCTCAATATATTTGTGGACGAGAGTTATCATTTATAACTCTGCCGGTTTGTGAATTGCAGTGCCCCTGAGCTCCATTTTTCAACTCGCTTTTTTGGGAGCTGGCCGCAAAAGCGCAAGATGGCCTCAGGCCCTATTCTGGTTCCGGGCAGCAGGCTGAGCCTGTGATTAATTCTTCTTCCTGTTGGGAAAATAGAGTGACCTGTGCCTGTCCCAACACCTAGAGCTAGTCTCTCATTGGCTCCCCCTCTTCCTGTTCATCCTCAGGACAAATTGCAAGCTGTACGGAAGAGGAGGTTAAAGATGCTGATTCTCCAAGGAGGGAGATTGCTAGTAAAGCGGCTGTAATGGCGAACCCGAGCACAATGAGATGAGAAATGAGGTGCGTTTTAGAAACCTTTCCCGGTCACACGGTCTACCACCTTCTGGGTTTCTCATGCATGTTTTCGATGTAGGAAGATGCCCTTGAACCTGGAGATTTGGGACCCATGGGATGGGTAACAGGCAGTATTACTTTAAAGGCTCTGCGTTTGCTCCCCCAACCTCACCAAATCTCTCAGCCCCGAGAGTGTCCACCCTTATGTCTCATCCAGCTGTGGGTCTAGATATGGTCATTCCAGGTGGCATCACATCCCCTGAACGAATTTTGTAAGAATTTCTCTCTCTTTCACTTTCTTTGTTTCACGGGTTTTTAAAATTAATTCATTCTTATAATGGGGTTTAGCTGCTTTTCACGGCTGTGTTTATGCCGCTTTACACCCACTTGACTCACTTTCAGAGAGATATAAATTCATAGGTTTTAAGATTCTTACTAATCAAATATATTCTTGTGCGGTGAATAGGGGGTGTTGAGTCCAGTTCACTGAGCAAGGAGTAGGTCTTTCTATTACATATTGGGTTTATGGAACGGTATCTCAGCTAATTTGAAACCCTTGTTTTATGCATCACCCCACCTCACCTTTCCCGTTAAGCAGCCATAGTGTGTTTTCTAAACGTGTGAGTCTGTTCTATTTTGTAATTCAGTTCAATTGTAGCGGTTTTTACATTCCCTCTATAAGTGATAGCTTATGATAAGTGTCTTTTTCTGCTGGACTTATTTCACTTAGATTCGTCGTACCTAAATCCACTCATCATGCTGCTACTAGCCTTATGACATTGATTTCATGGCTGAGTGATATTCCATTGTACATAAGGACCACCACTTCTTTATCCATTTTTCTCTTTCCTGGGATATTTAAGGTGTCATGAAGTGGAGGTTCTTGTCAACAGAGCAGCCCTAAACTTTGGGGTGCCTGTGTCTTGCTGATTTTTAGTTTTCCCAATATATACGCACGTGAGTGGAAGTGCCCTATGCGCTCTAAGCTGTGTTTTTTCGATGTTTCGGGACACACAGTACACTTCTCCAGAGTGGCTGTTGGCAATTTACATCCTGACTATCAGCGTAGCAAGGCTCCCATTTCTCCATGGCCTGTCCTGCATTTCTGGTTTTGACACTTTTTTCAGCATGGCCCTTTTGACCGATGGGAAGCGAGACTTCTTTATAGCGCTGATTTGCCTTTCCAGGTTGCTTGGTTGACCAAAAAGGACGTATGCGTTTTTTCCTGAATATATTCAGGAAAAAACGCATACGCCCTTTTTGACCATGGGCATCATTGTCGACGTTTTGCCGCTTTTCATGTGCTTTAAAGGCGATTCGAATCTACCTCCTGAAATCTGTTTCCTGCAATTCTGCCTTGCTTTCAAATCCTCTTCGTTGCCTTCAATCAAGATATTTGTGAACGAGAGTTATCATTTACAACTCTGCAGGTTTGTTAATTGCAGTTCCCCTGAGCTCCATTTTTCAACTCGCTTTTTTGGGAGCTGGCCGCAAAAGCACAGGACGGCATCAGGCCCTATTCTGGTTCCAGCGACAGGCTGAGCCTGTGGTTAATTCTTCTTCCTGATGGGAAAATAGAGTGACCTGTGCCTGTCCCAACACCTAGAGCTACTCTCTCATTGGCTCCCCTTCTTCCCGTTCATACTCAGGACAAATTGCAAGCTGTACAGAACAGGAGGTTAAAGGTGCTGATTCTCCAAGGAGGGAGATTGCTAGTAAAGCGGCTGGAATGGCGAACCCGAGCACAAGGAGATGAGAAATGAGGTGCGTTTTAGAAACCTTTCCCGGTCACACGGTCTACCACCTTCTGGGTTTCTCATGCATGTTTTCGATGTAGGAAGATGCCCTTGAACCTGGAGATTTGGGACCCATGGGATGGGTAACAGGCAGTAGTACTTTAAAGGCTCTGTTTTGCTCACCCAACCTCACCAAATCTCTCAGCCCCGACAGTATCCACCCTTACGACTCATCCAGCTGTGGGTCTAGATATGGTCAATCCAGGTGGCATCACAGCCCCTGAACGAATTTTTTAAGAATTTCTCTGTCTTTCCCTGTCTTTGTTTCACGGCTTTTTAAAATTAATTTATTTTTATAATGGGGTTTAGCTGCTTTTCACGGCTGTGTTTATGCTGCTTTACACCCACTTGACTCACATCCAGAGAGATATCAATACATAGGTTTTAAGATTCTTACTAATCAGATATATTCTTGTGCGGTGAATAGAGGGTGTTGAGTCCAGTTCACTGAGCAAGGAGTAGGTCTTTCTATTACATATTGGGTTTATGGAACGGTATCTCAGCTAATTTGAAACCCTTGTTTTATGCATCACCCCACCTCACCTTTCCCGTTAAGCAGCCATAGTGTGTTTTCTAAACGTGTGACTCTGTTCTGTTTTGTAATTCAGTTCAAGTGTAGCGGTTTTTACATTCCCTCTATAAGTGATAGCTTATGATACGTGTCTTTTTCTGTGTGACTTATTTCACTTAGTATCGTCGTACCTAAATCCACTCATCATGCTGCTACTAGCCTTATGACATTGATTTCATGGCTGAGTGATATTCCATTGTACATAAGGACCAACACTTCTTTATCCATTTTTCTCTTTCCTGGGATATTTAAGGTGTCATGAAGTGGAGGTTCTTGTCAACAGAGCAGCCCTAAACTTTGGAGTGCCTGTGTCTTGCTGATTTTTAGTTTTCCCAATTTATTCGCCCTTGAGGGGAAGTGCCCTATGCGCTCTAAGCTGTGTTTTTTCGATGTTTCAGGACACACCGTACACTTCTCCAGAGTGGCTGTTGGCAATTTACATCCCGCCCATCAGTGTAGCAAGGCTCCCATTTCTCCATGGTCTGTCCTGCATTTCTGGTTTTGACACTTTTTTCAGCATGGCTCTTTTGACCGATGGGAAGCGAGACTTCTTTGTAGCGCTGATTTGCCTTTCCTGGTTGCTTTGTTGGCCAAAAAGGGCGTATGCTATTTTTCCTGAATATATTCAGGAAAAAACGCATACGCCCTTTTTGGCCAAGGGCATCATTATCGACGTTTTGCCGCTTCTCATGTGCTTTAAAGGCGATTCGAATCTACCTCCTGAAATCTGTTTCCTGCAATTCTGCCTTGATTTCAAATCCTCTTCTTTGCCTTCCCTCAAGATATTTGTGGACGAGAGTTATCATTTATAACTCTGCAGGTTTGTGAATTGCAGTGCCCCTGAGCTCCATTTTACAACTCGCTTTTTTGGGAGCTGGCCGCAAATGCGCAGGATGGCCTCAGGCACTATTCTGGTTCCGGGCGGCAGGCTGAGCTTGCGGTTAATTCTTCTTCCTGATGGGAAAATAGAGTGACCTGTGCCTGTCCCAACACCTAGAGCTAGTCTCTCATTAGCTACCCCTCTTCCCGTTCATCCTCAGGACAAATTGCAAGCTGTACGGAACAGGAGGTTAAAGGTGCTGATTCTCCAAGGAGGGAGATTGCTAGTAAAGCGGCTGGAATGGCGAACCCGAGCAGAAGGAGATGAAAAATGAGGTGCGTTTTAGAAACGTTTCCCTGTCACACGGTCTACCACCTTCTGGGTTTCTCATGCATGTTTTCGATGTAGGAAGATGCCCTTGAACCTGGAGATTTGGGACCCATGGGATGGGTAACAGGCAGTAGTACTTTAAAGGCTCTGCATTTGCTCCCCCAACGTCACCAAATCTCTCAGCCCCAAGAGTGTCCACCCTTACGTCTCATCCAGCTGTGGGTCTAGATATGGTCAATCCAGGTGGCATCACAGCCTCTGAATGAATTGTATAAGAATTTCTCTCTCTTTCACTGTCTTTGTTTCATGGAGTTTTAAAAGTTCTTTGTTTTTATAGTGGGGTTAACTTCTTTTCACTGCTGTGTTTATGCCGCTTTACACCCCCTTGACACACTTACAGACAGATATCAATACATAGGTTTTAAGATTCTTACTAGTCAGATATATTCTTGTGCCGTGAATAGGGGGTGTTTAGTCCAGTTCACTGAGCAAGGAGTAGGTCTTGTCTATTACATATTGTGTTTATGGAACGTTATCTGAGCTAATTTGAAATCCTTGTTTTATGCATCACCCCAACTCACCTTTCCCGTTAAGCATCCATAGTGTGTTTTCTAAATGTGTGACTCTGTTCTGTTTTGTAATTCCGTTCAAGTGTAGCGGTTTTTACATTCCCTCTGTTAGTGATATCTTATGATAAGTGTCTTTTTCTGTGTGACTTATTTCACTTCGAATCGTCGTACCTAAATCCACTCATCATGCTGCTACTAGCCTTATGATATTGATTTCACCC
Organism: Balaenoptera physalus; assembly: GCF_965194825.1. NCBI lineage: Eukaryota > Metazoa > Chordata > Mammalia > Artiodactyla > Balaenopteridae > Balaenoptera > Balaenoptera physalus. The sequence continues at coordinate 48,177 of NW_028126220.1, forward strand.
TCGATTGATATTCCATTTTACATATGGAGCACAACTTCTTTATTCATTTTTCTCTTTCCTGGGATATTTAAGGTAGAATTAAGTGGAGGTTCTTGTCAACAGAGCAGCCCTAAAATTTGGGGTGCCTGTGTTTTGCTGATTTTTAATTTTCCCAATTTATACGCCCATGAGTGGATGTGCCCCTTTCTCTCTAGCTGTGTTTTTTAGATGTTTTAGGAAACACCATACCCTCCTCCAGAGTCGTCATTGGCAATTTACATCCCACCCATCAGTGTAACAAGGCTCCCTTTCCTCCCTGTCCTCTCCTGCATTTCTTCTTTTTACACTTTTTTAGGAAGGCCATTTTGACCGATGGGAAGTCAGACTTCTTTGTAGTGCTGAATTGCATTTCCGGCTTGCTTGGTTGGCCAAAAGGGGCCTATGGTTTTTTTCCTGAATTCATACAGAAAAAAACGCATATGCTCTTTTTGTCCAAGTGCATCATTGTCGACGTTTTGCTGCTTTTCATGTGCTTTAGGGGCGATTCGAATCTCCCTCCTGAAATCTGTTTCCTGCAATTCTGCCTTGCTTTCAAATCCTCTTCGTTGCCTTCCCTCAATATATTTGTGGACGAGAGTCATCATTTACAAGTCTGCAGGTTTTTGAATTGCAGTGCCCCTGAGCTCCATTTTTCAACTCGCTTTTTTGGGAGCTTTCCGCAGAACCGCTGGTTTGCTTCTGGCCCTACTCTGGTTCCCGGTGGCAGGCTAAGCCTTTGCTTAATTCTTCTTCCTGACTGGAAAGTAGAGTGACATGTGCCTCTCCGAACATCTAGGGCTTGGCTCTCCTTGTTTCTCCTCCTTCCCCTTCTTCCTTTGGACAAATTCCAATTTCTGTGCAACTGGATGTTGAAGGTGCTGACATCCGCAAGTGGGGAGATTTTAAGGAAAAAGGCTGGAGGGGTGAACCCAACAACCAGGAAATTAGGAGTTTTGGTTCCTTTTCCAAAATCTTCCTGATCCAACCGTGTTCCATCTTCTGGGTGTCACAGGCATGTTTTAGCTGTAGGAAAAGTCACTTATATGTCAGGAGAGCACAAGGGATTTTTCGAAATCAGTGTCTTCCCGAAATCCAATCTGGGGAATTTTTAAGCTACTGGTACATGTGTGTTCATTAAGGGACTTGGGCCGTAGGCAGAGTCCGAACTTTAGATGATTGAAGTCTTCAGGTTCAGAAACGCTCACCATTGGCCTCCTTTATTTTCCATTTTATCTGTAGTTGATAGATGATGTCGATATAGATATCTATTGTTTTTCAGATTATTTCCCCTTAGGGGTCATTACAAAATATTGAGTATAGTTCCCTGTGCTATACAGTAGTTCCTTGTTGATGATATATTTTATACATAGCATTGTGTATATGTTAATCTGAAACTGTTAATTTATCCCTCCTCCCACCTTTCCCCTTTGGTAATAAAAAATATAAGATTTTATACTTCTCAGAAATCTAGGAGCTGAAAGTGAGGTATCATTTTCAATGGAAAATCATTCAAAACAAGGTTGAAACTTCAACCAAGATTATTAGATGTACATCCTTGGAAAGAAATCACTGCATTTCTCTACTGTTGACCTGACAAATAAGACAAACCCCTCCACTGAACTTGCTTATAATAAAGTGATGGAAATATCAAATGGAAGTGTTAGAAACATCTTATTTTACACAAGCCTTATACACTGCTCTATGTTAATTACAGTTTGGCTCACACATCTGTTCATTGAAGTTACAATGTTCTCAAATTCTGTTACTGATCCTGCAGAGTGGGCCCCAATAAGGGTCTCCCTGCCCAGTGTCATTGGAGCCAACAGATCGAGACTGACTTTGGTTCAGAAGCAAAGGAAAACTTTATATTTTGATCAGAGAATTGAGAGGTGAGAGTGTGTGCTCCCCTGCGGGTTGTGGGCCGGGCTGCTGTGTAGGGATCCTGTCAGCATCAGCGGGAGGGAGGGGGCGGAGCTCTCGAGGGCCGGGTTGGCTGGAGCTCAGGCTCTATGTCACAGAGTCTGCACAGGGCCCCACGAGCTGAGGTGTCGGCCCAGCCATTTTGCACTAGGAAATCGGGTCTGAAGTGTCGGGTGTGGGTCCTCTGCATGTGGAAACCTAGGAGCAAGTGAAATTAGACAAAGCACAAAGGAAAAAATGGTTAGACTTTATTTTATTGCCCAGATTCTATTGTTATCTCCCAGGAATTTTTAATGGGCTTTGCCAGTGACAAAGCCCTCCTCTGCCTTTTGTCCCATTCCTCATTCTTGGGGCGCTGAGGGTGCAGACACGTCTTCTGTAAATGCTTCATGCTGAGTTGGGTGTCCTCATACCCGGGGGGAGGGGCAGGACTTCTCCCCAGCAGCCTCCAGGTGAGGTTGATTGTCCGCAGGCCTCCTCCCTCACTGCTCGTCTGCCTGATCACCAGCATTGGCAGTTTTATAGATTCTAATGACCTTTAAGGGTCCAGGAAAGAGATGTGCAGAGACGCTGGGGGGGTGGGCGGTTTTACCCTGCTCCACATTGGTTTGGCCCCCTTAGGCTGACGGTTTCTGCCAGCCTAGATGCTCTGACCAGTAGTCTGCGCTTTCTTCAGTTAGGCCTCTGAATTAACGTACAAACAGCACCAGGTGTCAGAGCCCTGCTTGCTCAACTCCCAGACAGTCCAGGGCCGGTGGTGATCCAGGACCATGACGGCCACTCAGTCAACGGCCTTTTGAAGTAGCCAGGAGTACAGCCGGTCTCACTGGCCGCCGTCACCGCGGTGTCTGTAGGCTTTTCTATGGTGGCAGCGTTATTTACGGTTCCCCTGCCAAGTTTATTAGCTCCGCTCTGGGTGCAGTAAGTCCTGTAAGCAATAGTCTGTTCTTTTGGGGCACACTCTTGTTGTTTCCTGAGAGAAGCTCCAGGTCAAGTGATGGTCACACGAGTCGTCATGGGGGCCCATTGCCCCAAGTTGTCTCTCTGGAGGTTGGTGTTGGAGGGCCTCCTCACTCGAGGTCATTGTGCCCACGGAGCAATCCCTGCAACTTCAGGGCATGGTGGGTGGTTAGGATCACCAAGTGGCGTCCTTTTCCCTTAGGAGGGAGCTGGCCTTGCGGGCTGCTGATTTCCAGGTTTTTAGATACCCCCAGTATCCTGGTCGAATGGGGTGGCTGGCCAATGCCTGGAGGGCATTCTTGCATTGTTCCATTTCAAGTGGTCCCAGTTTTTGCACTAATACTCCATGGGCGATTCACCTTGGACCAGGAATGTAAAGGTCAAAGGGTTTAGCTAACTTAGGGAGGTCCAGGGCCAGGGTCTGAATTGACTGCTCTTTCCAATCTTGAAAGGCCGCTTCTGGATTCTATTCAAGAGGATCATCATCTTTTCCTTTCAGTGTTTCATATAGAGGCCCAGCTATTAGACTGTAGTTAGGGATCCAGATGCAGCAAACCCCGGTCTCCCCAGGAACCCCTAAGCTGTCTTATAGTTTCAGGAAGGCTGAGGCTGCAAATGGCTTATTCCCTTTCCTGGGGTGGGCTTCTCCGACCTTCTGTGCGAATGAAGCCCAGGAAGGCCACCTTAGTTTGTGATATTTGAGCCTTTTCCTTGGACACCTTCTATCTTTTATTGGCTAGGGAGTTCAGAGGCCTCCTTAGTCGGGCTGGTGATCAGAATGTCATCTGCATATTGAAGGAGGGTTCCCTTCTCCAGAGGTAGATCTTTTAGGTCTTTAGCTAACGTTTCCCCAAAGACGGTGTGGGAATTTTTGAACCCCTGGGGCAGGACGGCCCAGCAGTATTGTTTTTGTTGTATGTTGAGTCCTGCCACTCACAGCCAAAATTTCTTGTGACTCTGTGACTAATGGAATACAGAAGAAGGCATCATTGAGGTCTAATACAGAATGCCATGTCCTGGTGGATGGTAGAATGACCAGCAGGGCGTAGGAATTAGGAACTACTAGATGTATATCCACTGTGGCTTCACTGACTGTCCTGGCATCCTCTACCAGGTCCCCAGCAGCCCACGGGGCTCTAGTGATTAGGCCGCTCCCAGGATATGGAGCTCACCTGGGCAGGTACGCAGCAGCCCACGGGGCTCTCGTGGGCAGGCCTCTCCCTGGATATGGAGCTCCCATGGACAGGTACCCCGGCAGGGCTGGGCACACAGGAACCGTGCACATAGCCCTCATTGCAGAGCACCCCCAGCACACCTGTCACTCAGAGCTGACACAGAGCACCTCAGAGCAGAGCTTGAACTAACAAACAGCAGCTCCAACAGGTCTGTGACCCTAGGCTTCACTCTGTGCAGCCTCCCTCTGCCTGGTCTTCCAGGGGCTTCCACTGCAGCCAGGGCACCAGGCCTCTGTCTCCACCCACCACCCCTCCTCTCCCTGACTCCTGGGTTCCTCTCATTAGCAGAGGTTCTTCTTGAAGTTGTCTCCCACTCATGGACCAGATAAAATGATTAGAAAACAAGCCAGGGCTGCCGCCCCTTATCTATCCTGACTCTCGGGACCCTACACCTGTTCCTTGGATCTGGCCGGTGCAGCAAGACCCATTTTCTGCAACTCTGAGCCCCTGAGGGGCGAGGATTGGCTGACCTGGGCAGCCTGACCCGGCCGGCCAGCCCTTCCCAGGTGTGCCTGGGTTGAGGTCAATATAAACACCCCTCCAGGCAGCAAAAGCCTCTGCAGCTCTGCCTGACGCCATATTCTCTGCCCCGTCAGCAGTCTCGGGGTTGGGCTGGTGGGAGAGAGTAGGGCCCACGGCTCTATGAGTGGCCCGGTGTGACTGGGGCTCTGCTGGACTTTCTGCAGGAGTTGCCGGGCTGCCACCTGCTAAAGAAGAGGATGTGTCACCCATACTTGCTGCTGGAATTTCTCCCCGGGCAGAGGTGAGGAAGGACAAAAGCAGTGGGGGCCGGGACAGGAGGGGTACCTCAGGCAGGGAAATGGAAAGCTTCCAGACGAGCGCCCGGGGCCAGGACCATCCTGGCTGGCCTGCAGGCACCAAGTCGGCCTGCGTGCTGTCGCTGGTGTGACTCCAAGCCCCTTCCTCTAGTTTTTAAAGTCTTTGCACACATTCAGGTGTTTTACCTGGGAAGGGTGGGAAAAGTTCAGCAGCAGCTGGCCTGGGGCTCAGCTCACGTTTACTCAGAGACGCCTCCTCACGGTCCCCCAGCTTTGCAATGAGGACGCTGCTCGTGTGGGGGCTGCTGGCTGCATGGGAGATGATTCCCACCTGTGACCAACTTCAGAATTGTTTACCACTGGAGCAAGTGCCCTGATAGTGTTTTCCTCTGTATGACCAGTGGGTTCTGTTTTTTTTTTTTCTTTTTTGGTTCAAGGTAAGTTTTATTCCTCTTTTTGTATTTATGGATATAAGCATGGAAATAATTCATTCATATAAATACGTCTATGGGAAGGACAGAACTTTTTTTTCTGTTTTATTTTTTTAAGTATTATTTATTTTTTAATTTTTGAATTTATTTTATTCATTTTTTTATACAGCAGGCTCTTATTGGTTACCTATTTTATACATATAAGTGTATATATGTCAATCCCAGGCTCGCAATTCATCCCACCACCACCACCCTGCCACTTTCCCCCCTTGGTGTCCATACATTTGTTCTCTACATCTGTGTCTCTATTTCTGCCTTGCAAACCGGTTCATCTTTACCATTTTTCTAGGTTCCACATGTATGTGTTAATATACGATATTTGTTTTTCTCTTTCTGACTTACTTCACTCTGTATGCCAGTCTCTAGATCTATCCACGTCTCTACAAATGACCCAATTTCATTCCTTTTTATGGCTGAGTAATATTCCATTTTATATATGTAGCACATCTTTTCTGTTCGTCTGTCTATGGGCATTTAGGTTGCTTCCATGACCTGGCTATTGTAAATAGTGCTGCAATGAATATTGTGCTGAATATGTCTTTTTGAATTATGGATTTCTCTGGGTATATGGCCAGTAGTGGGATTGCTGGGTCATATGGTAATTCTATTTTTAGTATTTTAAGGAACCTCCATGCTGTTCTCCATAGTGACTGTATCAATTTACATTCCCACAAATAGTGTAAGAGGGTTCCCTTTTCTCCACACCCTCTCCAGCATTTGTTGCTTGTAGATTTTCTGATGATGCCCATTCTAACTCGTGTGAGGTGATACCTCATTGTAGTTTTGGTTTATATTTCTCTAATAATTAGTGATGTTGAGCAGCTTTTCATGTGCTTCTTGGTCATCTGTATGTCTTCTTGGGACAAATGTCTATTTACGTCATCTGCCCATTTTTGGATTGGGTTGTTTGTTTTTTTACTGTTGAGCTGCATGAGCTGTTTATATACATTGGAGATTACTCCTTTGTCCATTGATTCGTTTGCAAATATTTTCTCCCATTGTGAGGGTTGTCTTTTCGTCTTGTTTGTAGTTTCCTTTGCTTTGCAAAAGCTTTTAGGTTTCATTTGCTCCCATATGTTTATTTTTTTTTAATTCCATTACTCTAGGAGGTGGATCAAAAAAGATCTTGCTGTGATTTATGTCAAAGAGTATTCTTCCTATGTTTTCCTCTAAGAGTTTTATAGTGTCCGGTCTTACATTTCGGTCTCTAATCCATTTTGAGTTTATTTTTTGTGTATGGTGTTAGGGAGTGTTCTAATTTCATTCTTTTACATGTAGCTGTCCATTTTTCCCAGCACCACTTATTGAAGAGACTTTCTTTTCTCCTTTTTATACCCTTGCCTCCTTTGTCATAGATTAGTGGGCCATAGGTGTGTAGGTTTATCTCTGGGCTTTTTTTTTCTTTTACATCTTTATTGGAGTATAATTGCTTTACAATTGTGTGTTAGTTTCTGCTGTATAAAAAAGTGAATCAGCTGTGCGTATACACATAACACCATATCCCCTCCCTCTTGCACCTCCCTCTCACTCCCTTATCCCACCCTTTTAGGTGGTCACAAAGCAAAGAGCTGATCTCCCTGCGCTATGTGGTTGCTTCCCAGTAGCTATCAATTTTACATTTGGTAGTGTATATATGTCCATACCACTCTCACTTTGTCCCAGCTTACCCTTCCCTCTCCCCATGTCCTCAAGTCCTTTCTCTACGTCTGTGTCCTTAATCCTTTCCTGCCCCTAGGTTCTTCGTAAACTTTTTTTTTAAGATTCCATATATATGTGTTAGCATACGGTATTTGTTTTTCTCTTTCTGACTTACTTCACTCTGTAGGACAGACTCTAGATCCATCCACCTCACTAAAAATAACTCAATTTCGTTTCTTTTTATGGCTGAATAATGTTCCATTGTATATATATGTGCCACATCTTCTTTATCCATTTATCTGTTGATGGACACTTAGGTTTCTTCCATGTCCTGGCTATTGTAAATAGAGCTACAGTGAACATTGTGGTACATGACTCTTTTTGAATTATGGTTTTCTCAGGGTAAATATCCAGGAGTGGGTTTGCTGGGTTGTATGGTAGTTCTATTTTTAGTTTTTAAGGAACCCCCATACCGTTCTCCCTAGTGGCTATATCAATTTACATTCCCACCAACAGTGCAAGAGGGTTCCCTTTTCTCCAATAAATGCCTCTCAAGCATTTATTGTTGGGAGATTTTTTGATGATGGCCATTCTGACTGGTGTGAGGTGATACCTCACTGTAGTTTTGATTTGCTTTTCTCTAATGATTAGTGATATTCAGAATCCTTTCATGTGTTTGTTGGCAACCTGTATATCTTCTTTGGAGAAATGTCTATTTAGGTCTTCTGCCCATTTTTGGATTGGGTTGTTTGGTTTTGTGATATTGAGCTACATGAGCTGCTTTTTGGAGATTAATCCTTTGCCATTTGCTTCATTTGAAGATATTTTCTCCCATTCTGATGGTTGTCTTTTCATCTTGCTTATGTTTTCCTTTGCTGTGCAAAATAATTTATGTTTCATTCGGTCCCATTTTTTTATTTTTGTTTTTATTTCCATTTCTCTAGGAGGTGGGTCAAAAAGGATCTTGCTGTGATTTATGTCATAGACTGTTCTGCTTATGTTTTCCTCTAAGAGTTTTGTAGTGGCTGGTCTTATATTTAGGTCTCTAATCCATTTTGAGTTTATTTTTGTGTATGGTGTTAGGGAGTGTACTAATTTCATTCTTTTACATGTAACTGTCCAGTTTTCCCAGCACCACTTGCTGAAGACACTGTCTTTTCTCCATTGTATACCCTTGCCTCCTTTGTCATAGATTAGTGAACCATAGGTACGTGGGTTTATCTCTGTGCTTTCTATCCTGTTCTATTGACCTATATTTCTGTTTTTGTGTCAGTACCATATTATCTTGATTACTCTAGCTTTGTAATATAGTCTGAAGTCTGGAAGTCTGATTCCTCCAGCTCTTTTTTTCCCCCCTCAAGACTGCTTTGGCTATCCAGGGTCTTTTGTGTCTCCCTACAAATTTTAAGATTTTTTTTTTCTTGTTCTGTAGAAAATGCCAAAGGTATTTTGATCGGGATTGCATTGAATCTGTAGATTGCTTTGGGTAGTATAGTCATTTTCACAATATTGATTCTTCTAATCCGAGAACATGGTATATGTCTCCATCTGTTTATATCATCTTTGATTTCTTTCTTCAGTGTCTTTTAGTTTTCTGAGTACAGGTCTTTTACTTCCTTAGGTAGGTTTATTCCTAGGTATTTTATTCTTATTGTTGCAGTGGTAATGGGATTGTTTCCTTAATTTCTCTTTCTGATCTTTCATTGTTAGTGTAGAGGAATGCAAGCAATTTCTGTGCATTAATTTTGTATCCTGCAACTTTACCAAATTCATTGATTAGCTCCAGTGGTTTTCTGGTGGCATCTTTAGGATTCTCTATCTATGATATCATGTCATCTGCAAACAGTGACAATTTTACTTCTTCTTTTCCTTTTTGTATTCCTTTTATTTCTTTTTCTTCTCTGATTGCCATGGCTAGGACTTCCAAAACTATGTTGAATAGCAGTGGTGAGAGTGGACATCCTTGTCTTGTTCCTGATCTTAGAGGAAACGCTTTCAGTTTTTCACCATTGAGAATGCTGTTTGCTGTGGGTTTGTCATATATGGCCTTTATTATGTTGAGGTAGTTTCCCTCTATGCCCACACTCCAGAGTTTTTATCGTAAATGAGTGTTGAATTTTCTCAAAATCTTTTCCTTCATCTATTGAGATGATCATATGGTTTTATTCTACAATTTGTTAATATGGTGTATCACATTGATTTGTGTATATTGAAGAATCCTTGCATCCCTGGGATAAACCCCACTTGATCATGGTGTATGATCCTTTTAATGTGTTGTTCGATTCTGTTTGCTAGTATTTTGTTGAGGATTTTTACATCTATATTCATCAGTGATATTGGTCTATAATTTTCTTTCCTTGTAGTATCTCTGTCTGATTTTGGTATCAGGGTGATGGTGGTCTCATAGAATGAGTTTGGGAGTGTTCCTTCCCCTGCAATTGTTTTGAAGAATTTGAGAAGGTTGGGTGTTAGCTCTTCTCTAAATGTTTGATAGAATTCACCTGTGATGCCATCTGGTTCTGGACTTTGGTTTATTGGAAGATTTTTAATCACAGTTTCAATTTCATTGCTTGTGATAGGTTTGTTCATATTTTCTATTTCTTCCTGGTTCAGTCTTAGAAGGTTATCCCTTTCTAAGAATTTGTCCATTTCTTCCAGATTGTCCATTTTATTGGCCTAGAGTTGCTTGTAGTAGTCTCTTAGGATGCTTTGTATTCCTGTTGTGTCTGTTGTAACTTCTGCTTTTTCACTTCTAATTTTGTTGATTTGCGTCTTCTCCCTCTTTTTCTTAAGTCTGGCTAAAGGTTGATCATTTTTGCTTATCTTCTCAAAGAACCAGCTTTTAGTTTTATTGATCTTTGCTTTCGTTTTCTTTGTTTCTATTTCATTTATTTCTGCTCTGATGTTTATGATTTCTTTCCTTCTACTAACTTTGGGTTTTGTTCTTCTTTCTCTAGTTCCTCTAGGTGTAAGGTTCGATTGTTTATTTGGGATTTTTCTTGTTTCTTGAGGTAGGCTTGTATTGCTATAAACTTCCCTCTTAGAACTCCTTTTGCTGCATCCCATAGGTTTTGGATCATCGTGTTTTTGTTGTCATTTGTCTCTAGGTAGTTTTTGATTTCCTCTTTGATTTCTTCAGTGATCTCTTGGTTATTTAGTAACGTATTGTTTAGCCTCCATGTGTTTGTGTTTTTTACGTTTTTTTCCGTGTAATTGATTTCTAATCTCATAGCATTGTGGTCGGAACAGCTGCTTGATATGATTTCAGTTTTCTTAAATTTACTGAGGCTTTATCTGTGACCCAAGATATGATCTATCCTGGAGAATGTTCCGTGTGCAGTTGAGAAGAACGTGTAATCTGCTGTTTTTGGATGGAATGTCCTATAAATATCAATTAACTCTATCTGGTCTATTGTGTCATTTAAAGCTTGTGTTTCCTTATTAATTTTCTGTCTGGCTGATCTCCACTGGTGTAAGTGAGCTGTTAAAGTCCCCCGCTATTATTGTGTTACTGTCGATTTCCTCTTTTATAGCTGTTAGCAGTTGCCTTATACATTGAGGTGCTCCTATTTTGGGTACATATATATTTATAATTGTTATATCTTCTTCTTGGATTGATCCCCTGACCATTATGTAGTGTCTTTCCTTGTCTCTTGTAACATTCTTTATTTTAAAGTCTATTTTATCTGATATGAGTATTGCTACTCCAGCTTTCTTTTGATTTTCATTTGCATAGAGTATATTTTTCCATCGCCTCACTTTGAGTCTGTATGTGTCCCTAGGTCTGAAATGGATCTCTTGTAGACAGCATATATATGGGTCTTGTTTTTGTATCCATTCAGCGAGCCTGTGTCTTTTGGTTGGAACATTTAGTGCATTCACGTTTAAGGTAATTATCGATATGTATGTTCCTACTACTATTTTCTTAATTGTTATGGGTTTGTCTTGGTGGGTCCTTTTCTTCTCTTGTGTTTCCCACTTAGAGAAGTTCCTTTAGCATTTGGTGTAGAGCTGGTTTCATGGTGCTGAATTCTCTTAGCTTTTGCTTGTCTGTAAGGCTTTTGATTTCTCCATCAAATCTGAATGAGCTCTTTGCAGGATGGAGTACTCTTGGTTGTAGGTTCTTCCCTTTCATCACTTTAAATTTATCATGCCACTTCCTTCTGGCTTGTAGATTTTCTGCTGAGAAATCAGTTGTTATCCTTATGGGAGTTCCCTTGTATGTTATTGGTCATTTTTCCCTTGCTGCTTTCAATCATTTTTCTTTGTCGTTAATTTTTGTCAATTTGATTACTATGTGTCTTGTCATTTTTCTCCTTTGGTTTATCCTGCCTGGGACACTCTGTGCTTCTGGACTTGGGTGGCTATTTCTTTTCCCATGCTAGGGAAGTTTTTGACCATAATCTCTTCAAATATATTCTCGGGTCCTTTCTCTCTCTCTTCTCCTTCTGGGACCCCTATAATGCGAATGTTGTTGCGTTTAATGTTGTCCCAGAGGACTCTTGGGGTGTCTTCGTTTATTTTCATTCTTTTTCTTTATTCTGTTCCATGGCAGTGATTTCCACCTCTCTGTCTTCCAGGTCACTTATCCGTTCTTCTGCCACAGTTATTCTGCTACTGATTCCTTCTAGTGTATTTTTCATTTCAGTTATTACATTGTTCACCTCTGTTTGTTTGTTCTTTAATTCTTCTAGGTCCTTGTTAAACATTTCTTGCATCTTCTCGATCTTTGCCTCCTTTTTTTTTCCAAGGTCTTGGCTCAACTTCACTATCATTATTCTGAATTCTTTTTCTGGAAGGTTCCCTATCTCCACCTCATTTCGTTTTTTTTCTGGGGTTTTATCTTGTTCCTTGATCTGGTATAAAGTCCTCTGCCTTTTCATTTTGTCTATCTTTCTGTGAATGTGGTTTTCCTTCCACAGGCTGCAGAATTGTAGTTCTTCTTGCTTCTGTTGTCTGCTCTCCGGTGGATGAGTCTATCTTAGAGGCTAGTGCAAGCTTCCTGATGGGAGGGACTGGTGGTGGGTAGAGCTGGGTGTTGCTTTGGTGGGCAGAGCTTTAATCCGCTTGTCTACGGATTAAATAAAACTTTAATAAAAAGTTTAATCCGCTTGTCTGCTGATGCATGGGGCTGGGTTCCCTCCCTGTTGGTTGTTTGGCCTGAGGCGACCCAGCCCTGGAGCCTACCTTGCTCTTGGTGGGGCTAATGGCGGACTCTGGGAGGGCACACACCAAGGAGTATTTCCCAGAACTTCTGCTGCCAGTGTCGTTGTCCTCACGGTGAGCCACAGCCACAGCCACCACCTGCCTCTGCAGGAGACCCTCTAAAAGTAGCAGGTAGTTCTGGTCATTCTCCTACAGGGTCACTGCTCCTTCCCCTGGGTCCTGATGTGCACACTACTTTGTGTGTGCCCTCCAAGAGTGGAGTATCTGAGTGGAGTTGAGACTCTGAGACTCTGTGTGGACTCGCACAGACTCTGGGTCCTGTGAAGCTTCGATGTTTTCTGATTCTAGAAATCCTATAGGAGACGGTCCACAGCAGGTGACGCTAATGTTGTCAGTAGAGGTGTTGAAGCCAAAGATCTGCAGTTCCAACTAGAGGTGCCGATGTACATACAGGACAAAATCATCTCGTGTGAATGTAGTTCAGGCATGTTTAAGATGAATGCAGTCATGTTAATGCCTACCATATTCTATCTTGAGCCTCTCTTCAGGGACCCCCTCCTCAGTTCCTGAGGCTCCTGTAAGTCATGTACAGGGGACTGGAGAGTGGGCTCTGTCCAGTCTGAGCCCTGAGTTACCCTGTGTGTATCTTAGGATACTTTGTATTTCTGTGGTGTCTGTTGTAACATCATCTCTTTCATTTCAGATTTATTTGGGCCCTCTCTTTTTAAAAAAACATATGACTGTTTTCTTTTATTCTTTACAGAAGTTTAATAAGTGTTTGATCTACTATCCTTACCCTATGTATACTTTTTGCAGTGAGATTTTTACTTTTCTTTGTTTCCTTGTTACTATCAATAATTAGTGAGACTTCTTTTAAGCTACCTTCAACATTGCTTATAAAGCTGCTTTATTAGTGATGACAGAGCCTTAATGGAAGTCATGTTCTGGTTGTAAATTAGAATGCAATGTGCCAGCAAATAGCCCCTTAAGTTTATGTCTCATTACTTCTTGTTCTTTTTTTAATTTAATTTTTATTTTTTGTCAGAGCAAATTTAATTAAAATGTTTTGTTTCTTCTAGGTGTGCAAGATGTGGTTCTTTTAAACATATACATATATCTATTCTTCTTTGGATCATTTTCCCATGTAGGTTATGACACGATGTTGAGTAGTCTTGTCTTGGTATTACGTAGGTCTTTGGTGATTACATATTTCACATGTGTTTCTATATCTATCTTAACCCCAATATCCTAATGTATCCAATCCTCACACCTTTCCATTTGGTGAACCATAAGTTTGTTTAATGAATCTGTGATTGCATTTCTCTGTGGAAATATCTTCATTGGTATCAATTTTTAGCTAAGACCTATAAGTGATATTATAGGATATGTGTCTTTTGCTTTCTGACTTAGTACAATTTGCCTGATTACCTCAAGAATCATACATGGTGCTGCACATGGCATTGTTTCATTTTTTTCCCTGGCTAATATTCCATCTGTACATGTACCAGTTCTTCTTTGGCCACGCACCTCTTGATGGACTTTCTGGTTGCCTCCATGTCTTGGCTATTGCAATACTGCTGCAATGCACATTTGCTTGCCTGTGTCTTTCCAGTTATATCTTCTTATGTTATAGGCCAAGGAGTGGGCTTGCTGTATCATATGGTAGCTCAGTGTGTATGTTTTAAAGGCACCCCCATTCAGTTCTCATTAGTGGCTCTTTCCAGGATACGTCCCACTTAAAATTGAGGCTATGCATTTCTCCAAAACACCTTCAATATTTATTATTGGTAGTTTTCTTGCTGATGGTTATTCTAACAGGTGTGAGCTGATACCTATCTGTGGTTGAATTTGCATGTGTCCCATAATCTGTTGAAATTGAGCTTTAAAGCATGCCCTTTTTATTGATCAAACTGTGATTACAGCTTAGTTCTTCAAAGTGTTTTCTTAAAGTAAGTGTCACATTTTGAAAATTTTTGGCCATTAAATCCCTCAAGACATTTTGAGGGCACGTTTCATTTACAGCCCTGAAGTACTTGTTCATATGAAGTGACCATTAGCACAGGTTTTAAAGCTGCTTGTGCAGGTAACGGCCAGAGGGTGGCAGCCTTTCTATGTTCCCAATCTGGTAAATACGGAAAGAGACCTTCAGCCCCAAGAGTGTCCAGCTTTATTTCTCATCCAGCTGTGGGTCTAGATATGGTCACACCAGGTTGCATCACAGCCCCGGAAAGAATTATGTAAAAATTTCTCCCTCTATCACTATCTTTGTTTTTTGGGATTTTAAAGTAATTTATTTTTATAATGGGGTTTACCTGATTTTCACTGCTGTGTTTATGCCCCTTTACACCCATTGATTAACTTACAGAGAGAAATCAATACATAGGTTTTAAGATTTTTACTAGTCAGATATACACTTGTTCGTTGAATAGGGGGTGTTGTGTCCACTTCACGGAGCAAGGAGTATGTCTTGTCTATTACATATTGGGTTTATGGATCGGTATCTGAGCTAATATGAAACCCTTGTTTTATGCATCACCCCACCTCACCTTTCCCGTTAAGCAGCCATAGTGTGTTTTCTAAATGTGTGACTCTATTCTGTTTTGTAATTCAGTTCAATTGTAGCGGTTTTTACATTCCCTCTATAAGTGATATCTTATGATAAGTGTCTTTTTCTGTGTGACTTATTTCACTTAGAATCGTCGAACCTAAATCCACTCATCTTGCTGCTAATAGCCTTATGACATTGATTTCATGGCTGAGTGATATTCCATTGTACATAAGGACCACAACATCGTTATCCATTTTCCTATTTCCTGGGATATTTAAGGTGTAATGAAGAGGAGGTTCTTGTCAAGAGAGCAGCCCTAAACTTTGGTGTGCCTGTGTCTTGCTGATTTTTAGTTTTCCCAATTTATACGCCCATGAGTGGAAGTGCCCTATGCTCTCTAAGCTGTGTTTTTTAGATGTTTCAGGACACACCGTACACTTCTCCAGAGTGGCTGTTGGCAATTTACATCCCGCCCATCAGCGTAGCAAGGCTCCCATTTCTCCATGGGCTGTCCTGCAATTCTGGTTTTGAGTCTTTTTTCAGCATGGCCCTTTTGACCGATTGGAAGCGAGACTTCTTTGTAGCGCTGATTTGCCTTTCCAGGTTGCTTGGTTGGCTAAAAAGGACGTATGCGTTTTTTCCTGAATATATTCTGGAAAAAACGCATACGTCCTTTTTGGCCAAGGGCATCATTGTCGACGTTTTGCCGTTTTTCATGTGCTTTAAAGGCGACACGAATCTCCCTCCTGAAATCTGTTTCCTGCAATTCTGCCTTGCTTTCAAATCCTCTTCGTTGCCTTCCCTCAATATATTTGTGGACGAGAGTCATCATTTATAACTCTGCAGGTTTGTGAATTGCAGTGCCCCTGATCTCCATTTTTCAACTCGCTTTTTTGGGAGTTGGCCGCAGAAGCACAGGATTTCTTCAGGCCCTATTCTACTTCCAGGCAGCAGGCTGAGTCTGTGGTTAATTCTTTTTCCTGATGGAAAAATAGAGTGACCTGTGCCTGTCCCAAAACCTAGAGCTTGTCCCTTATTGGTTCCCCCTCTTTCCGTTCATCCTCAGGACAAATTGCAACCTGTACCAAACAGGAGGTTAAAGGTGCTGATTCTCCAAGTACGGAGATTGCAATTATAGCGGCTGGAATGGTGAACCCAAGCACAAGGAGATGAGAAATGAGGTGTGTTTTAGAAACCTTTGCCGATCACACAGTGTACCGTCGTCTGGGTTTCTTATGCGTGTTTTCGATGTAGGAAGATGACCTTGAACCTAGAGATTTGGGACCAATGAGATGGGTACCACGCAGTATTACTTTAAAGGGTCTGCGTTTGCTCACCCAACCTCACCAAACCTCTCAGCCCCAAGAGTGTACACCCTTATGTCTCATCCAGCTGTGGGTCTAGATATGGTCAATCCAGGTTGCATCACAGCCCCTGAACTAATTTTGTAAGAATTTCTTTCTCTATAACTGTCTTTGTTTCATGGGTTTTTAATTTCTTTTTATAATGGGGTTTAGCTGCTTTTCACTGCTGTGTTTATGCCGCTTTACACCCACTTGACACACTAACAGAGAGATTTCAATACATAGGTTTTAAGATTATTACTAGTCAGGTATATTCTTGTGTGGTGAATAGGGGGTGTTGAGTCCAGTTCTCTGAGCAAGGAGTGGGTCTTGTCTATTACATATTGGGTTTATGGAACGGTATCTCAGCTAATTTGAAACCCTTGTTTTATGTATCACCCCAACTCACCTTTCCCGTTAAGCAGCCATAGTGTGTTTTCTGCATGTGTGACACTGTTCTGTTTTGTAATTCAGTTCAAGTGTAACGGTTTTTACTTTCCCTGTATAAGTGATATCTTATGAGAAGTGTAGTTTTCTGTGTGACTTATTTCACTTAGAATCGTCGTACCTAAATCCACTCATCATGCTGCTACTAGCCTTATGACATTGATTTCATGGCTGAATGATATTCCATTGTACATAAGGACCACAACTTCTTTATCCATTTTTCCCTTTCTTGGGATATTTAAGGTGGAATGAAGTGGAGGTCCTTGGCAACAGAGCAGCCCTAAACTTTGGTGTGCTTGTGTCTTACTGATTTTTAATTTTTCCAATTTATACCCCCATGCGTGGAAGTGCCCTATGCTCTCTAAGGTGTGTTTTTTAGATGTTTCAGGACACACCGTACCCTTCTCCAGAGTGGCTGTTGGCAATTAACATCCCGCCCATCAGCGTAGCAGGGCTCCCATTTCTCCATGGCCTTTCCTGCATTTCTGGTTTTGACACTTTTCTCAGTATGGCCCTTTTGACCGATGGGACGCGAGACTTCTTTGAAGCGCTGATTTGCCTTTCCAGGTTGCTTGGTTTGCCAAAAAGGGCGTATGCGTTTTTTCCTGAATATATTCAAGAAAACACGCATACGCCCTTTTTGGCCAAGGACATCATTGTCAACGTTTTGCCGCTTTTGATGTGCTTTAAAGGCGTTTCAGATCTACCTCATGAAATCTGTTTCCTGCAATTCTGCCTTGATTTCAAATCCTCTTCTTTGCCTTCCCTCAATATATTTGTGGACGAGAGTTATCGTTTATAACTCTGCAGGTTTGTGAATTGCAGTGCGCTGATCCTCCATTTTACAACTCGCTTTTTTGGGAGGGGGCCGCAAAAGCGCAGGATGGCTTCAGGCCCTGTTTTGGTTCTGGAGGGCAGGCTGAGCCTGTGGTTAATTCTTCTTCCTGATGGGAAAATAGAGTGACCTGTGTCTGTCCCAATACCAAGAGCTAGTCTCTCATTGGTTCCCCGTCTTCCCGTTCATCCTCAGCACAAATTGCAACCTGTACGGAACAGGAGGTTAAAGGTGATGATACTCCAAGTAGGGAGATTGCTAGTAAAGTGGCTGGAATGGCGAACGTGAGCACAAGGAGATGAGAAATGAGGTGCGTTTTAGAAACCTTTGCCCATCACACGGTGTACCATCTTCTGGGTTTCACATGCATGTTTTCGATGTAGGAAGATGCCCTTGAACCTGGAGATTTGGGACCCATTGGATGGGTAGCACGAAGTGTTACTTTAAAGGGTCTGCGTTTGCTCACCCAACCTCACCAAACCTCTCAGCCCCAAGAGTGTCCACCCTTATGTCTCATCCAGCTGTGGGTCTAGATATGGTCAATCCAGGTTGCATCACAGCCCCTGAACGAATTGTGTAAGAATTTCTCTCTCTTTCCCTGTCTTTGTTTCCTGGGTTTTTAAAAGTAATTTATTTTTATAATGGGGTTTAGCTGCTTTTCATGGCTGTGTTTATGCCGCTTTACACCCACTTGACACACTAACAGAGAGATATCAATACATAGGTTTTAAGATTATTACTAGTCAGATATATTCTTGTGCGGTGAATCGGGCGTGTTGAGTCCAGTTCTCTGAGCAAGGAGTAGGTCTTGTCTATTCCATATTGGGTTTATGGAACGGTATCTGAGCTAATTTGAAACTCTTGTTTTATGTATCACCCCACCTCACCTTTCCCGTTAAGCAGCCATAGTGTGTTTTCTGCATGTGTGACTCTGTTCTGTTTTGTAATTCAGTTCAAGTGTAACGGTTTTTACATTCCCTCTATAAGTGACACCTTATGAGAAGTGTCCTTTTCTGTGTGACTTATTTCACTTAGAATCGTCTTACCTAAATCCACTCATCATGCTGCTACTTGCCTTATGACATTGATTCCATGGCTGAGTGATATTCCATTGTACATAAGGACCACAACTTTTTTAGCCAATTTTCGCTTTCCTGGGATATTTAAGGTGGAATGAAGTGGAGGTCCTTCTCAACAGAGCAGCCCTAAACTTTTGGGTGCTTGTGTCTTGCTGATTTTCAATTTTCCCACTTTTTACCCCCATGCGTGGAAGTGCCCTATGCTCTCTAAGCTGTGTTTTTTAGATGTTTCAGGACACACCGTACACTTTTCCAGAGTGGCTGTTGGCAATTTACATCCCGCCCATCAGTGTAGCAAGGCTCCCATTTCTCCATGGCCTGTCCTGCATTTCTGGTTTTGACACTTTTTTCAGCATGGTCCTTTTGACCGATGGGAAGCGAGACTTCTTTGTAGCGCTGATTTGCCTTTCCAGGTTGCTTGGTTGGCCAAAAAGGGCGTATGCGTTTTTTCCTGAATATATTCAGGAAAAAAGGCATACGCCCTTTTTGGCCAAGGGCATCATTGTCAACGTTTTGCCGCTTTTCATGTGCTTTAAAGGCGATTCGAATCTACCTCCTGAAATCTGTTTCCTGCAATTCTGCCTTGATTTCAAATCCTCTTCTTTGCCTTCCCTCAATATATTTGTGGACGAGAGTTATCATTTATAACTCTGCAGGTTTGTGAATTGCAGTGCCCTGAAGCTCCATTTTACAACTCGCTTTTTTGGGAGGTGGCCGCAAAAGCGCAGGATGGCTTCAGGCCCTGTTCTGGTTCCGGGGTGCCGGCTGAGCCTGTGGGTAATTCTTCTTCCTGATGGGAAAATAGAGTGACCTGTGCCTGTCCCAACACCAAGAGCTAATCTCTCATTGGTTCCCCGTCTTCCCGTTCATCCTCAGGACAAATTGCAACCTGTATGGAACAGGAGGTTAAAGGTGCTGATGCTCCAAGTAGGGAGATTGCTAGTAAAGTGGCTGGAATGGCGAACCCGAGCACAAGGAGATGAGAAATGAGGTGCGTTTTAGAAACCTTTCCCCATCACACGGTGTACCATCTTCTGGGTTTCTCATGCATGTTTTCGATGTAGGAAGATGCCCTTGAACCTGGAGATTTGGGACCCATGCGATGGGTAGCACGCTGTATTACTTTAAAGGGTCTGCGTTTGCTCACCCAACCTCACCAAACCTCTCAGCCCCAAGAGTGTCCACCCTTATGTCTCATCCAGCTGTGGGTCTAGATATGGTCAATCCAGGTTGCATCACAGCCCCTGAACGAATTGTGTAAGAATTTCTCTCTCTTTCCCTGTCTTTGTTTCAATGGTTTTTAAAAGTAATTTATTTTTATAATGGGGTTTAGCTGCTTTTCACGGCTGTGTTTATGCCGCTTTACACCCACTTGACAAACTAACAGAGAGATATCAATACATAGGTTTTAAGATTATTACTGGTCAGATATATTCTTGTGCGGTGAATCGGGCGTGTTGAGTCCAGTTCTCTGAGCAAGGAGTAGGTCTTGTCTATTACATATTGGGTTTATGGAACGGTATCTGAGCTAATTTGAAACTCTTGTTTTATGTATCACCCCACCTCACCTTTCCCGTTAAGCAGCCATAGTGTGTTTTCTGCACGTGTGACTCTGTTCTGTTTTGTAATTCAGTTCAAGTGTAACGGTTTTTACATTTTCTCTATAAGTGACACCTTATGAGAAGTGTCCTTTTCTGTGTGACTTATTTCACTTAGAATCGTCGTACCTAAATCCACTCATCATGCCGCTACTAGCCTTATGACATTGATTTCATGGCTGAGTGATATTCCATTGTACATAAGGACCACAACTTTTTTATCCATTTTTCGCTTTCCTGGGATCTTTAAGGTGGAATGAAGTGGAGGTCCTTGTCAACAGAGCAGCCCTAATCTTTGCGGTTCTTGTGTCTTGCTGATTTTAAATTTTCCCACTTTATACCCCCATGCGTGGGAGTGCCCTATGCTCTCTAAGCTGTGTTTTTTAGATGTTTCAGAACACACCGTACACTTCTCCAGAGTGGCTGTTGGCAATTTACATACCACCCATCAGTGTAGCAAGGCTCCCATTTCTCCATGGCCTGTCCTGCATTTCTGGTTTTGACACTTTTTTCAGCATGGCCCTTTTGACCGATGGGAAGCGAGACTTCTTTGTAGCGCTGATTTGCCTTTCCAGGTTGCTTGGTTGGCCGAAAAGGGCGTATGCGTTTTTTCCTGAATATATTCAGGAAAAAACGCATACGCCCTTTTTGGCCAAGGGCATCATTGTCAACGTTTTGCTGCTTTTCATGTGCTTTAAAGGCGATTCGAATCTACCTCCTGAAATCTGTTTCCTGCAATTCTGCCTTGATTTCAAATCCTCTTCTTTGCCTTCCCTCATTATATTTGTGGACGAGAGTTATCATTTATAACTCTGCAGGTTTGTGAATTGCAGTGCACTGAAGCTCCATTTTACAAGTCGCTTTTTTGGGAGCTGGCCGCAAAAGCGCAGGATGGCTTCAGGCCCTGTTCTGGTTCCGGGGGGCAGGCTGAGCCTGTGGTTAATTCTTCTTCCTGATGGGAAAATAGAGTGACCTGTGCCTGTCCCAACACCAAGAGCTAATCTCTCATTGGTTCCCCGTCTTCCCGTTCATCCTCAGGACAAACTGCAACCTGTATGGAACAGGAGGTTAAAGGTGCTGATGCTCCAAGTAGGGAGATTGCTAGTAAAGTGGCTGGAATGGCGAACCCGAGCACAAGGAGATGAGAAATGAGGTGCGTTTTAGAAACCTTTCCCCATCACACGGTGTACCATCTTCTGGGTTTCTCATGCATGTTTTCGATGTAGGAAGATGCCCTTGAACCTGGAGATTTGGGACCCATGCGATGGGTAGCACGCAGTATTACTTTAAAGGGTCTGCGTTTGCTCACCCAACCTCACCAAACCTCTCAGCCCCAAGAGTGTCCACCCTTATGTCTCATCCAGCTGTGGGTCTACATATGGTCAATCCAGGTTGCATCACAGCCCCTGAACGAATTGTGTAAGAATTTCTCTCTCTTTCCCTGTCTTTGTTTCCTGGGTTTTTAAAAGTAATTTATTTTTATAATGGGGTTTAGCTGCTTTTCATGGCTGTGTTTATGCCGCTTTACACCCACTTGACACACTAACAGAGAGATATCAATACATAGGTTTTAAGATTATTACTAGTCAGATATATTCTTGTGCGGTGAATCGGGCGTGTTGAGTCCAGTTCTCTGAGCAAGGAGTAGGTCTTGTCTATTCCATATTGGGTTTATGGAACGGTATCTGAGCTAATTTGAAACTCTTGTTTTATGTATCACCCCACCTCACCTTTCCCGTTAAGCAGCCATAGTGTGTTTTCTGCATGTGTGACTCTGTTCTGTTTTGTAATTCAGTTCAAGTGTAACGGTTTTTACATTCCCTCTATAAGTGACACCTTATGAGAAGTGTCCTTTTCTGTGTGACTTATTTCACTTAGAATCGTCTTACCTAAATCCACTCATCATGCTGCTACTTGCCTTATGACATTGATTCCATGGCTGAGTGATATTCCATTGTACATAAGGACCACAACTTTTTTAGCCAATTTTCGCTTTCCTGGGATATTTAAGGTGGAATGAAGTGGAGGTCCTTCTCAACAGAGCAGCCCTAAACTTTTGGGTGCTTGTGTCTTGCTGATTTTCAATTTTCCCACTTTTTACCCCCATGCGTGGAAGTGCCCTATGCTCTCTAAGCTGTGTTTTTTAGATGTTTCAGGACACACCGTACACTTTTCCAGAGTGGCTGTTGGCAATTTACATCCCGCCCATCAGTGTAGCAAGGCTCCCATTTCTCCATGGCCTGTCCTGCATTTCTGGTTTTGACACTTTTTTCAGCATGGTCCTTTTGACCGATGGGAAGCGAGACTTCTTTGTAGCGCTGATTTGCCTTTCCAGGTTGCTTGGTTGGCCAAAAAGGGCGTATGCGTTTTTTCCTGAATATATTCAGGAAAAAAGGCATACGCCCTTTTTGGCCAAGGGCATCATTGTCAACGTTTTGCCGCTTTTCATGTGCTTTAAAGGCGATTCGAATCTACCTCCTGAAATCTGTTTCCTGCAATTCTGCCTTGATTTCAAATCCTCTTCTTTGCCTTCCCTCAATATATTTGTGGACGAGAGTTATCATTTATAACTCTGCAGGTTTGTGAATTGCAGTGCCCTGAAGCTCCATTTTACAACTCGCTTTTTTGGGAGGTGGCCGCAAAAGCGCAGGATGGCTTCAGGCCCTTTTCTGGTTCCGGGGTGCCGGCTGAGCCTGTGGGTAATTCTTCTTCCTGATGGGAAAATAGAGTGACCTGTGCCTGTCCCAACACCAAGAGCTAATCTCTCATTGGTTCCCCGTCTTCCCGTTCATCCTCAGGACAAATTGCAACCTGTATGGAACAGGAGGTTAAAGGTGCTGATGCTCCAAGTAGGGAGATTGCTAGTAAAGTGGCTGGAATGGCGAACCCGAGCACAAGGAGATGAGAAATGAGGTGCGTTTTAGAAACCTTTCCCCATCACACGGTGTACCATCTTCTGGGTTTCTCATGCATGTTTTCGATGTAGGAAGATGCCCTTGAACCTGGAGATTTGGGACCCATGCGATGGGTAGCACGCTGTATTACTTTAAAGGGTCTGCGTTTGCTCACCCAACCTCACCAAACCTCTCAGCCCCAAGAGTGTCCACCCTTATGTCTCATCCAGCTGTGGGTCTAGATATGGTCAATCCAGGTTGCATCACAGCCCCTGAACGAATTGTGTAAGAATTTCTCTCTCTTTCCCTGTCTTTGTTTCAATGGTTTTTAAAAGTAATTTATTTTTATAATGGGGTTTAGCTGCTTTTCACGGCTGTGTTTATGCCGCTTTACACCCACTTGACAAACTAACAGAGAGATATCAATACATAGGTTTTAAGATTATTACTGGTCAGATATATTCTTGTGCGGTGAATCGGGCGTGTTGAGTCCAGTTCTCTGAGCAAGGAGTAGGTCTTGTCTATTACATATTGGGTTTATGGAACGGTATCTGAGCTAATTTGAAACTCTTGTTTTATGTATCACCCCACCTCACCTTTCCCGTTAAGCAGCCATAGTGTGTTTTCTGCACGTGTGACTCTGTTCTGTTTTGTAATTCAGTTCAAGTGTAACGGTTTTTACATTTTCTCTATAAGTGACACCTTATGAGAAGTGTCCTTTTCTGTGTGACTTATTTCACTTAGAATCGTCGTACCTAAATCCACTCATCATGCCGCTACTAGCCTTATGACATTGATTTCATGGCTGAGTGATATTCCATTGTACATAAGGACCACAACTTTTTTATCCATTTTTCGCTTTCCTGGGATCTTTAAGGTGGAATGAAGTGGAGGTCCTTGTCAACAGAGCAGCCCTAATCTTTGCGGTTCTTGTGTCTTGCTGATTTTAAATTTTCCCACTTTATACCCCCATGCGTGGGAGTGCCCTATGCTCTCTAAGCTGTGTTTTTTAGATGTTTCAGAACACACCGTACACTTCTCCAGAGTGGCTGTTGGCAATTTACATACCACCCATCAGTGTAGCAAGGCTCCCATTTCTCCATGGCCTGTCCTGCATTTCTGGTTTTGACACTTTTTTCAGCATGGCCCTTTTGACCGATGGGAAGCGAGACTTCTTTGTAGCGCTGATTTGCCTTTCCAGGTTGCTTGGTTGGCCGAAAAGGGCGTATGCGTTTTTTCCTGAATATATTCAGGAAAAAACGCATACGCCCTTTTTGGCCAAGGGCATCATTGTCAACGTTTTGCTGCTTTTCATGTGCTTTAAAGGCGATTCGAATCTACCTCCTGAAATCTGTTTCCTGCAATTCTGCCTTGATTTCAAATCCTCTTCTTTGCCTTCCCTCATTATATTTGTGGACGAGAGTTATCATTTATAACTCTGCAGGTTTGTGAATTGCAGTGCACTGAAGCTCCATTTTACAAGTCGCTTTTTTGGGAGCTGGCCGCAAAAGCGCAGGATGGCTTCAGGCCCTGTTCTGGTTCCGGGGGGCAGGCTGAGCCTGTGGTTAATTCTTCTTCCTGATGGGAAAATAGAGTGACCTGTGCCTGTCCCAACACCAAGAGCTAATCTCTCATTGGTTCCCCGTCTTCCCGTTCATCCTCAGGACAAACTGCAACCTGTATGGAACAGGAGGTTAAAGGTGCTGATGCTCCAAGTAGGGAGATTGCTAGTAAAGTGGCTGGAATGGCGAACCCGAGCACAAGGAGATGAGAAATGAGGTGCGTTTTAGAAACCTTTCCCCATCACACGGTGTACCATCTTCTGGGTTTCTCATGCATGTTTTCGATGTAGGAAGATGCCCTTGAACCTGGAGATTTGGGACCCATGCGATGGGTAGCACGCAGTATTACTTTAAAGGGTCTGCGTTTGCTCACCCAACCTCACCAAACCTCTCAGCCCCAAGAGTGTCCACCCTTATGTCTCATCCAGCTGTGGGTCTACATATGGTCAATCCAGGTTGCATCACAGCCCCTGAACGAATTGTGTAAGAATTTCTCTCTCTTTCCCTGTCTTTGTTTCCTGGGTTTTTAAAAGTAATTTATTTTTATAATGGGGTTTAGCTGCTTTTCATGGCTGTGTTTATGCCGCTTTACACCCACTTGACACACTAACAGAGAGATATCAATACATAGGTTTTAAGATTATTACTAGTCAGATATATTCTTGTGCGGTGAATCGGGCGTGTTGAGTCCAGTTCTCTGAGCAAGGAGTAGGTCTTGTCTATTCCATATTGGGTTTATGGAACGGTATCTGAGCTAATTTGAAACTCTTGTTTTATGTATCACCCCACCTCACCTTTCCCGTTAAGCAGCCATAGTGTGTTTTCTGCATGTGTGACTCTGTTCTGTTTTGTAATTCAGTTCAAGTGTAACGGTTTTTACATTCCCTCTATAAGTGACACCTTATGAGAAGTGTCCTTTTCTGTGTGACTTATTTCACTTAGAATCGTCTTACCTAAATCCACTCATCATGCTGCTACTTGCCTTATGACATTGATTCCATGGCTGAGTGATATTCCATTGTACATAAGGACCACAACTTTTTTAGCCAATTTTCGCTTTCCTGGGATATTTAAGGTGGAATGAAGTGGAGGTCCTTCTCAACAGAGCAGCCCTAAACTTTTGGGTGCTTGTGTCTTGCTGATTTTCAATTTTCCCACTTTTTACCCCCATGCGTGGAAGTGCCCTATGCTCTCTAAGCTGTGTTTTTTAGATGTTTCAGGACACACCGTACACTTTTCCAGAGTGGCTGTTGGCAATTTACATCCCGCCCATCAGTGTAGCAAGGCTCCCATTTCTCCATGGCCTGTCCTGCATTTCTGGTTTTGACACTTTTTTCAGCATGGTCCTTTTGACCGATGGGAAGCGAGACTTCTTTGTAGCGCTGATTTGCCTTTCCAGGTTGCTTGGTTGGCCAAAAAGGGCGTATGCGTTTTTTCCTGAATATATTCAGGAAAAAAGGCATACGCCCTTTTTGGCCAAGGGCATCATTGTCAACGTTTTGCCGCTTTTCATGTGCTTTAAAGGCGATTCGAATCTACCTCCTGAAATCTGTTTCCTGCAATTCTGCCTTGATTTCAAATCCTCTTCTTTGCCTTCCCTCAATATATTTGTGGACGAGAGTTATCATTTATAACTCTGCAGGTTTGTGAATTGCAGTGCCCTGAAGCTCCATTTTACAACTCGCTTTTTTGGGAGGTGGCCGCAAAAGCGCAGGATGGCTTCAGGCCCTTTTCTGGTTCCGGGGTGCCGGCTGAGCCTGTGGGTAATTCTTCTTCCTGATGGGAAAATAGAGTGACCTGTGCCTGTCCCAACACCAAGAGCTAATCTCTCATTGGTTCCCCGTCTTCCCGTTCATCCTCAGGACAAATTGCAACCTGTATGGAACAGGAGGTTAAAGGTGCTGATGCTCCAAGTAGGGAGATTGCTAGTAAAGTGGCTGGAATGGCGAACCCGAGCACAAGGAGATGAGAAATGAGGTGCGTTTTAGAAACCTTTCCCCATCACACGGTGTACCATCTTCTGGGTTTCTCATGCATGTTTTCGATGTAGGAAGATGCCCTTGAACCTGGAGATTTGGGACCCATGCGATGGGTAGCACGCTGTATTACTTTAAAGGGTCTGCGTTTGCTCACCCAACCTCACCAAACCTCTCAGCCCCAAGAGTGTCCACCCTTATGTCTCATCCAGCTGTGGGTCTAGATATGGTCAATCCAGGTTGCATCACAGCCCCTGAACGAATTGTGTAAGAATTTCTCTCTCTTTCCCTGTCTTTGTTTCAATGGTTTTTAAAAGTAATTTATTTTTATAATGGGGTTTAGCTGCTTTTCACGGCTGTGTTTATGCCGCTTTACACCCACTTGACAAACTAACAGAGAGATATCAATACATAGGTTTTAAGATTATTACTGGTCAGATATATTCTTGTGCGGTGAATCGGGCGTGTTGAGTCCAGTTCTCTGAGCAAGGAGTAGGTCTTGTCTATTACATATTGGGTTTATGGAACGGTATCTGAGCTAATTTGAAACTCTTGTTTTATGTATCACCCCACCTCACCTTTCCCGTTAAGCAGCCATAGTGTGTTTTCTGCACGTGTGACTCTGTTCTGTTTTGTAATTCAGTTCAAGTGTAACGGTTTTTACATTTTCTCTATAAGTGACACCTTATGAGAAGTGTCCTTTTCTGTGTGACTTATTTCACTTAGAATCGTCGTACCTAAATCCACTCATCATGCCGCTACTAGCCTTATGACATTGATTTCATGGCTGAGTGATATTCCATTGTACATAAGGACCACAACTTTTTTATCCATTTTTCGCTTTCCTGGGATCTTTAAGGTGGAATGAAGTGGAGGTCCTTGTCAACAGAGCAGCCCTAATCTTTGCGGTTCTTGTGTCTTGCTGATTTTAAATTTTCCCACTTTATACCCCCATGCGTGGGAGTGCCCTATGCTCTCTAAGCTGTGTTTTTTAGATGTTTCAGAACACACCGTACACTTCTCCAGAGTGGCTGTTGGCAATTTACATACCACCCATCAGTGTAGCAAGGCTCCCATTTCTCCATGGCCTGTCCTGCATTTCTGGTTTTGACACTTTTTTCAGCATGGCCCTTTTGACCGATGGGAAGCGAGACTTCTTTGTAGCGCTGATTTGCCTTTCCAGGTTGCTTGGTTGGCCGAAAAGGGCGTATGCGTTTTTTCCTGAATATATTCAGGAAAAAACGCATACGCCCTTTTTGGCCAAGGGCATCATTGTCAACGTTTTGCTGCTTTTCATGTGCTTTAAAGGCGATTCGAATCTACCTCCTGAAATCTGTTTCCTGCAATTCTGCCTTGATTTCAAATCCTCTTCTTTGCCTTCCCTCATTATATTTGTGGACGAGAGTTATCATTTATAACTCTGCAGGTTTGTGAATTGCAGTGCACTGAAGCTCCATTTTACAAGTCGCTTTTTTGGGAGCTGGCCGCAAAAGCGCAGGATGGCTTCAGGCCCTGTTCTGGTTCCGGGGGGCAGGCTGAGCCTGTGGTTAATTCTTCTTCCTGATGGGAAAATAGAGTGACCTGTGCCTGTCCCAACACCAAGAGCTAATCTCTCATTGGTTCCCCGTCTTCCCGTTCATCCTCAGGACAAACTGCAACCTGTATGGAACAGGAGGTTAAAGGTGCTGATGCTCCAAGTAGGGAGATTGCTAGTAAAGTGGCTGGAATGGCGAACCCGAGCACAAGGAGATGAGAAATGAGGTGCGTTTTAGAAACCTTTCCCCATCACACGGTGTACCATCTTCTGGGTTTCTCATGCATGTTTTCGATGTAGGAAGATGCCCTTGAACCTGGAGATTTGGGACCCATGCGATGGGTAGCACGCAGTATTACTTTAAAGGGTCTGCGTTTGCTCACCCAACCTCACCAAACCTCTCAGCCCCAAGAGTGTCCACCCTTATGTCTCATCCAGCTGTGGGTCTACATATGGTCAATCCAGGTTGCATCACAGCCCCTGAACGAATTGTGTAAGAATTTCTCTCTCTTTCCCTGTCTTTGTTTCCTGGGTTTTTAAAAGTAATTTATTTTTATAATGGGGTATAGCTGCTTTTCACGGCTGTGTTTATGCCGCTTTACCCCCACTTGACACACTAACAGAGAGATATCAATACATAGGTTTTAAGATTATTACTAGTCAGATATATTCTTGTGCGGTGAATCGGGCGTGTTGAGTCCAGTTCTCTGAGCTTGGAGTAGGTCTTGTCTATTACATATTGGGTTTATGGAACGGTATCTGAGCTAATTTGAAACTCTTGTTTTATGTATCACCCCACCTCACCTTTCCCGTTAAGCCGCCATAGTGTGTTTTCTGCATGTGTGACTCTGTTCTGTTTTGTAATTCAGTTCAAGTGTAACGGCTTTTACATTCCCTCTATAAGTGACACCTTATGAGAAGTGTCCTTTTCTGTGTGACTTATTTCACTTAGAATCGTCGTACCTAAATCCATTCATCATGCCGCTACTAGCCTTATGACATTGATTTCATGGCTGAGTGATATTCCATTGTACATAAGCAACACAACTTTTTTTCCATTTTTCGCTTTCCTGGGATATTTAAGGTGGAATGAAGTGGAGGTCCTTGTCAACAGAGCAGCCCTAAACTTTGGGGTTCTTGTGTCTTGCTGATTTTTAATTTTCCCACTTTATACCCCCATGCGTGGAAGTGCCCTATGCTCTCTAAGCTGTGTTTTTTAGATGTTTCAGAACACACCGTACACTTCTCCAGAGTGGCTGTTGGCAATTTACATCCCGCCCATCAGTGTAGCAAGGCCCCCATTTCTCCATGGCCTGTCCTGCATTTCTGGTTTTGACACTTTATTCAGCATGGCCCTTTTGACCGATGGGAAGCGAGACTTCTTTGTAGCGCTGATTTGCCTTTCCAGGTTGCTTGGTTGGCCAAAAAGGGCGTATGCGTTTTTTCCTGAATATATTCAGGAAAACACGCATACGCCGTTTTTGGCCAAGGGCATCATTGTCAACGTTTTCCTGCTTTTCATGTGCTTTAAAGGCGATTCGAATCTACCTCCTGAAATCTGTTTCCTGCAATTCTGCCTTGATTTCAAATCCTCTTCTTTGCCTTCCCTCAATATATTTGTGGACGAGAGTTATCATTTATAACTGTGCAGGTTTGTGAATTGAAGTGCCCTGAAGCTCCATTTTACAACTCGCTTTTTTGGGAGCTGGCCGCAAATGCGCAGGATGGCTTCAGGCCCTGTTCTGGTTCCGGGGGGCAGGCTGAGCCTGTGGTTAATTCTTCTTCCTGATGGGAAAATAGAGTGACCTGTGCCTGTCCCAACACCAAGAGCTAGTCTCTCATTGGTTCCCCGTCTTCCCGTTCATCCTCAGGACAAATTGCAACCTGTATGGAACAGGAGGTTAAAGGTGCTGATGCTCCAAGTAGGGAGATTGCTAGTAAAGTGGCTGGAATGGCGAACCCGAGCAAAAGGAGATGAGAAATGAGGTGCGTTTTAGAAACCTTTCCCCATCACACGGTGTACCATCTTCTGGGTTTCTCATGCATGTTTTCGATGTAGGAAGATGCCCTTGAACCTGGAGATTTGGGACCCATGCGATGGGTAGCACGCAGTATTACTTTAAAGGGTCTGCGTTTGCTAACCCAACCTCACCAAACCTCTCAGCCCCAAGAGTGTCCACCCTTATGTCTCATCCAGCTGTGGGTCTAGATATGGTCAATCCAGGTTGCATCACAGCCCCTGAACGAATTGTGTAAGAATTTCTCTCTCTTTCACTGTCTTTGTTTCATGGGTTTTTAAAAGTAATTTCTTTTTATAATGGGGTTTAGCTGCTTTTCACGGCTGTGTTTATGCCGCTTTACACCCACTTGACACACTAACAGAGAGATATCAATACATAGGTTTTAAGATTATTACTAGTCAGATATATTCTTGTGCGGTGAATCGGGCGTGTTGAGTCCAGTTCTCTGAGCTTGGAGTAGGTCTTGTCTATTACATATTGGGTTTATGGAACGGTATCTGAGCTAATTTGAAACTCTTGTTTTATGTATCACCCCACCTCACCTTTCCCGTTAAGCAGCCATAGTGTGTTTTCTGCATGTGTGACTCTGTTCTGTTTTGTAATTCAGTTCAAGTGTAACGGCTTTTACATTCCCTCTATAAGTGACACCTTATGAGAAGTGTCCTTTTCTGTGTGACTTATTTCACTTAGAATCGTCGTACCTAAATCCACTCATCATGCCGCTACAAGCCTTATGACATTGATTTCATGGCTGAGTGATATTCCATTGTACATAAGGACCACAACTTTTTTATCCATTTTTCGCTTTCCTGGGATCTTTAATGTGGAATGAAGTGGAGGTCCTTGTCAACAGAGCAGCCCTAAACTTTGGGGTTCTTGTGTCTTGCTGATTTTTAATTTTCCCACTTTATACCCCCATTCGTGGGAGTGCCCTATGCTCTCTAAGCTGTGTTTTTTAGATGTTTCAGAACACACCGTACACTTCTCCAGAGTGGCTGTTGGCAATTTACATCCCGCCCATCAGTGTAGCAAGGCCCCCATTTCTCCATGGCCTGTCCTGCATTTCTGGTTTTGACACTTTTTTCAGCATGGCCCTTTTGAGCGATGGGAAGCGAGACTTCTTTGTAGCGCTGATTTGCCTTTCCAGGTTGCTTGGTTGGCCAAAAAGGGCGTATGCGTTTTTTCCTGAATATATTCAGGAAAAAACGCATACGCCGTTTTTGGCCAAGGGCATCATTGTCAACGTTTTCCTGCTTTTCATGTGCTTTAAAGGCGATTCGAATCTACCTCCTGAAATCTGTTTCCTGCAATTCTGCCTTGATTTCAAATCCTCTTCTTTGCCTTCCCTCAATATATTTGTGGACGAGAGTTATCATTTATAACTGTGCAGGTTTGTGAATTGCAGTGCCCTGAAGCTCCATTTTACAACTCGCTTTTTTGGGAGCTGGCTGCAAATGCGCAGGATGGCTTCAGGCCCTGTTCTGGTTCCGGGGGGCAGGCAGAGCCTGTGGTTAATTCTTCTTCCTGATGGGAAAATAGAGTGACCTGTGCCTGTCCCAACACCAAGAGCTAGTCTCTCATTGGTTCCCCGTCTTCCCGTTCATCCTCAGGACAAATTGCAACCTGTATGGAACAGGAGGTTAAAGGTGCTGATGCTCCAAGTAGGGAGATTGCTAGTAAAGTGGCTGGAATGGCGAACCCGAGCAAAAGGAGATGAGAAATGAGGTGCGTTTTAGAAACCTTTCCCCATCACACGGTGTACCATCTTCTGGGTTTCTCATGCATGTTTTCGATGTAGGAAGATGCCCTTGAACCTGGAGATTTGGGACCCATGCGATGGGTAGCACGCAGTATTACTTTAAAGGGTCTGCGTTTGCTAACCCAACCTCACCAAACCTCTCAGCCCCAAGAGTGTCCACCCTTATGTCTCATCCAGCTGTGGGTCTAGATATGGTCAATCCAGGTTGCATCACAGCCCCTGAACGAATTGTGTAAGAATTTCTCTCTCTTTCACTGTCTTTGTTTCATGGGTTTTTAAAAGTAATTTCTTTTTATAATGGGGTTTAGCTGCTTTTCACGGCTGT
Source organism: Balaenoptera physalus (assembly GCF_965194825.1). Lineage (NCBI taxonomy): Eukaryota > Metazoa > Chordata > Mammalia > Artiodactyla > Balaenopteridae > Balaenoptera > Balaenoptera physalus. The sequence goes on from NW_028126220.1 coordinate 80,305, forward strand.
GTTTATGCCGCTTTACACCCACTTGACACACTAACAGAGAGATATCAATACATAGGTTTTAAGATTATTACTAGTCAGATATATTCTTGTGCGGTGAATCGGGCGTGTTGAGTCCAGTTCTCTGAGCTTGGAGTAGGTCTTGTCTATTACATATTGGGTTTATGGAACGGTATCTGAGCTAATTTGAAACTCTTGTTTTAGGTATCACCCCACCTCACCTTTCCCGTTAAGCAGCCATAGTGTGTTTTCTGCATGTGTGACTCTGTTCTGTTTTGTAATTCAGTTCAAGTGTAACGGCTTTTACATTCCCTCTATAAGTGACACCTTATGAGAAGTGTCCTTTTCTGTGTGACTTATTTCACTTAGAATCGTCGTACCTAAATCCACTCATCATGCCGCTACAAGCCTTATGACATTGATTTCATGGCTGAGTGATATTCCATTGTACATAAGGACCACAACTTTTTTATCCATTTTTCGCTTTCCTGGGATCTTTAATGTGGAATGAAGTGGAGGTCCTTGTCAACAGAGCAGCCCTAAACTTTGGGGTTCTTGTGTCTTGCTGATTTTTAATTTTCCCACTTTATACCCCCATTCGTGGGAGTGCCCTATGCTCTCTAAGCTGTGTTTTTTAGATGTTTCAGAACACACCGTACACTTCTCCAGAGTGGCTGTTGGCAATTTACATCCCGCCCATCAGTGTAGCAAGGCCCCCATTTCTCCATGGCCTGTCCTGCATTTCTGGTTTTGACACTTTTTTCAGCATGGCCCTTTTGAGCGATGGGAAGCGAGACTTCTTTGTAGCGCTGATTTGCCTTTCCAGGTTGCTTGGTTGGCCAAAAAGGGCGTATGCGTTTTTTCCTGAATATATTCAGGAAAAAACGCATACGCCGTTTTTGGCCAAGGGCATCATTGTCAACGTTTTCCTGCTTTTCATGTGCTTTAAAGGCGATTCGAATCTACCTCCTGAAATCTGTTTCCTGCAATTCTGCCTTGATTTCAAATCCTCTTCTTTGCCTTCCCTCAATATATTTGTGGACGAGAGTTATCATTTATAACTGTGCAGGTTTGTGAATTGCAGTGCCCTGAAGCTCCATTTTACAACTCGCTTTTTTGGGAGCTGGCTGCAAATGCGCAGGATGGCTTCAGGCCCTGTTCTGGTTCCGGGGGGCAGGCAGAGCCTGTGGTTAATTCTTCTTCCTGATGGGAAAATAGAGTGACCTGTGCCTGTCCCAACACCAAGAGCTAGTCTCTCATTGGTTCCCCGTCTTCCCGTTCATCCTCAGGACAAATTGCAACCTGTATGGAACAGGAGGTTAAAGGTGCTGATGCTCCAAGTAGGGAGATTGCTAGTAAAGTGGCTGGAATGGCGAACCCGAGCAAAAGGAGATGAGAAATGAGGTGCGTTTTAGAAACCTTTCCCCATCACACGGTGTACCATCTTCTGGGTTTCTCATGCATGTTTTCGATGTAGGAAGATGCCCTTGAACCTGGAGATTTGGGACCCATGCGATGGGTAGCACGCAGTATTACTTTAAAGGGTCTGCGTTTGCTAACCCAACCTCACCAAACCTCTCAGCCCCAAGAGTGTCCACCCTTATGTCTCATCCAGCTGTGGGTCTAGATATGGTCAATCCAGGTTGCATCACAGCCCCTGAACGAATTGTGTAAGAATTTCTCTCTCTTTCACTGTCTTTGTTTCATGGGTTTTTAAAAGTAATTTCTTTTTATAATGGGGTTTAGCTGCTTTTCACGGCTGTGTTTATGCCGCTTTACACCCACTTGACACACTAACAGAGAGATATCAATACATAGGTTTTAAGATTATTACTAGTCAGATATATTCTTGTGCGGTGAATCGGGCGTGTTGAGTCCAGTTCTCTGAGCTTGGAGTAGGTCTTGTCTATTACATATTGGGTTTATGGAACGGTATCTGAGCTAATTTGAAACTCTTGTTTTAGGTATCACCCCACCTCACCTTTCCCGTTAAGCAGCCATAGTGTGTTTTCTGCATGTGTGACTCTGTTCTGTTTTGTAATTCAGTTCAAGTGTAACGGCTTTTACATTCCCTCTATAAGTGACACCTTATGAGAAGTGTCCTTTTCTGTGTGACTTATTTCACTTAGAATCGTCGTACCTAAATCCACTCATCATGCCGCTACAAGCCTTATGACATTGATTTCATGGCTGAGTGATATTCCATTGTACATAAGGAACACAACTTTTTTATCCATTTTTCGCTTTCCTGGGATATTTAAGGTGGAATGAAGTGGAGGTCCTTGTCAACAGAGCAGCCCTAAACTTTTGGGTTCTTGTGTCTTGCTGATTTTTAATTTTCCCACTTTATACCCCCATGCGTGGAAGTGCCCTATGCTCTCTAAGCTGTGTTTTTTAGATGTTTCAGAACACACCGTACACTTCTCCAGAGTGGCTGTTGGCAATTTACATCCCGCCCATCAGTGTAGCAAGGCCCCCATTTCTCCATGGCCTGTCCTGCATTTCTGGTTTTGACACTTTTTTCAGCATGGCCCTTTTGACCGATGGGAAGCGAGACTTCTTTGTAGCACTGATTTGCCTTTCCAGGTTGCTTGGTTGGCCAAAAAGGGCGTATGCGTTTTTTCCTGAATATATTCAGGAAAAAACGCATACGCCGTTTTTGGCCAAGGGCATCATTGTCAACGTTTTCCTGCTTTTCATGTGCTTTAAAGGCGATTCGAATCTACCTCCTGAAATCTGTTTCCTGCAATTCTGCCTTGATTTCAAATCCTCTTCTTTGCCTTCCCTCAATATATTTGTGGACGAGAGTTATCATTTATAACTGTGCAGGTTTGTGAATTGCAGTGCCCTGAAGCTCCATTTTACAACTCGCTTTTTTGGGAGCTGGCCGCAAATGCGCAGGATGGCTTCAGGCCCTGTTCTGGTTCCGGGGGGCAGGCTGAGCCTGTGGTTAATTCTTCTTCCTGATGGGAAAATAGAGTGACCTGTGCCTGTCCCAACACCAAGAGCTAGTCTCTCATTGGTTCCCCGTCTTCCCGTTCATCCTCAGGACAAATTGCAACCTGTATGGAACAGGAGGTTAAAGGTGCTGATGCTCCAAGTAGGGAGATTGCTAGTAAAGTGGCTGGAATGGCGAACCCGAGCACAAGGAGATGAGAAATGAGGTGCGTTTTAGAAACCTTTCCCCATCACACGGTGTACCATCTTCTGGGTTTCTCATGCATGTTTTCGATGTAGGAAGATGCCCTTGAACCTGGAGATTTGGGACCCATGCGATGGGTAGCACGCAGTATTACTTTAAAGGGTCTGCGTTTGCTCACCCAACCTCACCAAACCTCTCAGCCCCAAGAGTGTCCACCCTTATGTCTCATCCAGCTGTGGGTCTAGATATGGTCAATCCAGGTTGCATCACAGCCCCTGAACGAATTGTGTAAGAATTTCTCTCTCTTTCCCTGTCTTTGTTTCATGGGTTTTTAAAAGTAATTTCTTTTTATAATGGGGTTTAGCTGCTTTTCACGGCTGTGTTTAGGCCGCTTTACACCCACTTGACACACTAACAGAGAGCTATCAATACATAGGTTTTAAGATTATTACTGGTCAGATATATTCTTGTGCGGTGAATCGGGCGTGTTGAGTCCAGTTCTCTGAGCAAGGAGTAGGTCTTGTCTATTCCATATTGGGTTTATGGAACGGTATCTGAGCTAATTTGAAACTCTTGTTTTATGTATCACCCCACCTCACCTTTCCCGTTAAGCAGCCATAGTGTGTTTTCTGCATGTGTGACTCTGTTCTGTTTTGTAATTCAGTTCAAGTGTAACGGTTTTTACATTCGCTCTATAAGTGACACCTTATGAGAAGTGTCCTTTTCTGTGTGACTTATTTCACTTAGAATCGTCTTACCTAAATCCACTCATCATGCTGCTACTAGCCTTATGACATTGATTTCATGGCTGAGTGATATTCCATTGTACATAAGGACCACAACTTTTTTATCCATTTTTCGCTTTCCTGGGATATTTAAGGTGGAAGGAAGTGGAGGTCCTTGTCAACAGAGCAGCCCTAAACTTTGGGGTGCTTGTGTCTTGCTGATTTTCAATTTTCCCGCTTTATCCCCCCATGCGTGGAAGTGCCCTATGCTCTCTAAGCTGTGTTTTTTAGATGTTTCAGGACACACCGTACACTTCTCCAGAGTGGCTGTTGGCAATTTACATCCCGCCCATCAGTGTAGCAAGGCTCCCATTTCTCCATGGCCTGTCCTGCATTTCTGGTTTTGACACTTTTTTCAGCATGGCCCTTTTGACCGATGGGAAGCGAGACTTCTTTGTCGCGCTGATTTGCCTTTCCAGGTTGCTTGGTTGGCCAAAAAGGGCGTATGCGTTTTTTCCTGAATATATTCAGGAAAAAACGCATACGCCCTTTTTGGCCAAGGGCATCATTGTCAACGTTTTGCCGCTTTTCATGTGCTTTAAAGGCGATTCGAATCTACCTCCTGAAATCTGTTTCCTGCAATTCTGCCTTGATTTCAAATCCTCTTCTTTGCCTTCCCTCAATATATTTGTGGACGAGAGTTATCATTTATAACTCTGCAGGTTTGTGAATTGCAGTGCCCTGAAGCTCCATTTTACAAGTCGCTTTTTTGGGAGCCGGCCGCAAAAGCGCAGGATGGCTTCAGGCCCTGTTCTGGTTCCGGGGGGCAGGCTGAGCCTGTGGTTAATTCTTCTTCCTGATGGGAAAATAGAGTGACCTGTGCCTGTCCCAACACCAAGAGCTAGTCTCTCATTGGCTCCCCCTCTTCCTGTTCATCCTCAGGACAAATTGCAAGCTGTACGGAACAGGAGGTTAAAGGTGCTGATTCTCCAAGGAGGGAGATTGCTAGTAAAGCGGCTGGAATGGCGAACACGAGCACAAGGAGATGAGAAATGAGGTGCGTTTTAGAAACCTTTCCAGGTCACACGGTGTACCACCTTCTGGGTTTCTCATGCATGTTTTCGATGTAGGAAGATGCCCTTGAAACTGGAGATTTGGGACCCATGGGATGGGTAACAGGCAGTATTACTTTAAAGGCTCTGCGTTTGCTCCCCCAACCTCACCAAATCTCTCAGCCCCGAGAGTGTCCACCCTTATGTCTCATCCAGCTGTGGGTCTAGATATGGTCATTCCAGGTGGCATCACAGCCCCTGAAAGAATTTTGTAAGAATTTCTCTCTCTTTCACTGTCTTTGTTTCACGGGTTTTTAAAATTAATTTATTCTTATAATGGGGTTTAGCTGCTTTTCACGGCTGTGTTTATGCCGCTTTACACCCACTTGACTCACATCCAGAGAGATATCAATACATAGGTTTTAAGATTCTTACTAGTCAGATATATACTTGTGCGGTGAATAGGGGGTGTTCGGTCCAGTTCACTGAGCAAGGAGTAGGTCTTTCTATTACATATTGGGTTTATGGAACGGTATCTCAGCTAATTTGAAACCCTTGTTTTCTGCAGCACCCCACCTCACCTTTCCCGTTAAGCAGCCATAGTGTGTTTTCTAAACGTGTGACTCTGTTCTGTTTTGTAATTCTGTTCAATTGTAGCGGTTTTTACATTGCCTCTATAAGTGATAGCTTATGATAAGTGTCTTTTTCTGTGTGACTTATTTCACTTAGAATTGTCGTACCTAAATCCACTCATCATGCTGCTACTAGCCTTATGACATTGATTTCATGGCTGAGTGATATTCCATTGTACATAAGGACCACCACTTCTTTATCCATTTTTCTCTTTCCTGGGATATTTAAGGTGTGGTGAAGTGGAGGTTCTTGTCAAGAGAGCAGCCCTAAACTTTGGGGTGCCTGTGTGTTGCTGATTTTTAGTTTTCCCAATTTATACGCCCATGAGTGTAAGTGCCCTATGCGTTCTAAGCTGTGTTTTTTAGATGTTTCAGGACACACCGTACACTTCTCCAGAGTGGTTGTTGGCAATTTACATCCCGCCCATCAGCGTAGCAAGGCTCCCATTTCTCCATGGGCTGTCCTGCAATTCTGGTTTTGAGTCTTTTTTCAGCATGGCCCTTTTGACCGATTGGAAGCGAGACTTCTTTGTAGCGCTGATTTGCCTTTCCAGGTTGCTTGGTTGGCTAAAAAGGACGTATGCGTTTTTTCCTGAATATATTCTGGAAAAAACGCATACGTCCTTTTTGGCCAAGGGCATCATTGTCGACGTTTTGCCGTTTTTCATGTGCTTTAAAGGCGACACGAATCTACCTCCTGAAATCTGTTTCCTGCAATTCTGCCTTGCTTTCAAATCCTCTTCGTTGCCTTCCCTCAATATATTTGTGGACGAGAGTTATCATTTATAACTCTGCCGGTTTGTGAATTGCAGTGCCCCTGAGCTCCATTTTTCAACTCGCTTTATTGGGAGCTGGCCGCAAAAGCGCAAGATGGCCTCAGGACCTATTCTGATTCCGGGCAGCCGGCTGAGCCTGTGATTAATTCTTCTTCCTGTTGGGAAAATAGAGTGACCTGTGCCTGTCCCAACACCTAGAGCTAGTCTCTCATTGGCTCCCCCTCTTCCTGTTCATCCTCAGGACAAATTGCAAGCTGTACGGAACAGGAGGTTAAAGGTGCTGATTCTCCAAGGAGGGAGATTGCTAGTAAAGCGGCTGGAATGGCGAACACGAGCACAAGGAGATGAGAAATGAGGTGCGTTTTAGACACCTTTCCAGGTCACACGGTGTACCACCTTCTGGGTTTCTCATGCATGTTTTCGATGTAGGAAGATGCCCTTGAAACTGGAGATTTGGGACCCATGGGATGGGTAACAGGCAGTATTACTTTAAAGGCTCTGCGTTTGCTCCCCCAACCTCACCAAATCTCTCAGCCCCGAGAGTGTCCACCCTTATGTCTCATCCAGCTGTGGGTCTAGATATGGTCATTCCAGGTGGCATCACAGCCCCTGAAAGAATTTTGTAAGAATTTCTCTCTCTTTCACTGTCTTTGTTTCACGGGTTTTTAAAATTAATTTATTCTTATAATGGGGTTTAGCTGCTTTTCACGGCTGTGTTTATGCCGCTTTACACCCACTTGACTCACATCCAGAGAGATATCAATACATAGGTTTTAAGATTCTTACTAGTCAGATATATACTTGTGCGGTGAATAGGGGGTGTTGGGTCCAGTTCACTGAGCAAGGAGTAGGTCTTTCTATTACATATTGGGTTTATGGAACGGTATCTCAGCTAATTTGAAACCCTTGTTTTCTGCAGCACCCCACCTCACCTTTCCCGTTAAGCAGCCATAGTGTGTTTTCTAAACGTGTGACTCTGTTCTGTTTTGTAATTCTGTTCAATTGTAGCGGTTTTTACATTGCCTCTATAAGTGATAGCTTATGATAAGTGTCTTTTTCTGTGTGACTTATTTCACTTAGAATTGTCGTACCTAAATCCACTCATCATGCTGCTACTAGCCTTATGACATTGATTTCATGGCTGAGTGATATTCCATTGTACATAAGGACCACCACTTCTTTATCCATTTTTCTCTTTCCTGGGATATTTATGGTGTGGTGAAGTGGAGGTTCTTGTCAAGAGAGCAGCCCTAAACTTTGGGGTGCCTGTGTGTTGCTGATTTTTAGTTTTCCCAATTTATACGCCCATGAGTGTAAGTGCCCTATGCGTTCTAAGCTGTGTTTTTTAGATGTTTCAGGACACACCGTACACTTCTCCAGAGTGGTTGTTGGCAATTTACATCCCGCCCATCAGCGTAGCAAGGCTCCCATTTCTCCATGGGCTGTCCTGCAATTCTGGTTTTGAGTCTTTTTTCAGCATGGCCCTTTTGACCGATTGGAAGCGAGACTTCTTTGTAGCGCTGATTTGCCTTTCCAGGTTGCTTGGTTGGCCAAAAAGGGCGTATGCGTTTTTTCCTGAATATATTCTGGAAAAAACGCATACGTCCTTTTTGGCCAAGGGCATCATTGTCGACGTTTTGCCGTTTTTCATGTGCTTTAAAGGCGACACGAATCTACCTCCTGAAATCTGTTTCCTGCAATTCTGCCTTGCTTTCAAATCCTCTTCGTTGCCTTCCCTCAATATATTTGTGGACGAGAGTTATCATTTATAACTCTGCCGGTTTGTGAATTGCAGTGCCCCTGAGCTCCATTTTTCAACTCGCTTTTTTGGGAGCTGGCCGCAAAAGCGCAAGATGGCCTCAGGCCCTATTCTGCTTCCGGGCAGCAGGCTGAGCCTGTGATTAATTCTTCTTCCTGTTGGGAAAATAGAGTGACCTGTGCCTGTCCCAACACCTACAGCTAGTCTCTCATTGACTCCCCCTCTTCCTGTTCATCCTCAGGACAAATTGCAAGCTGTACGGAACAGGAGGTTAAAGGTGCTGATTCTCCAAGGAGGGAGATTGCTAGTAAAGCGGCTGGAATGGCGAACCCGAGCACAAGGAGATGAGAAATGAGGTGCGTTTTAGAAACCTTTCCAGGTCACACGGTGTACCACCTTCTGGGTTTCCCATGCATGTTTTCGATGTAGGAAGATGCCCTTGAAACTGGAGATTTGGGACCCATGGGATGGGTAACAGGGAGTATTACTTTAAAGTCTCTGCGTTTGCTCCCCCAACCTCACCAAATCTCTCAGCCCCGAGAGTGTCCACCCTTATGTCTCATCCAGCTGTGGGTCTAGATATGGTCATTCCAGGTGGCATCACAGCCCCTGAACGAATTTTGTAAGAATTTCTCTCTCTTTCACTTTCTTTGTTTCACGGGTTTTTAAAATTAATTTATTCTTATAATGGGGTTTAGCTGCTTTTCACGGCTGTGTTTATGCCGCTTTACACCCACTTGACTCACTTTCAGAGAGATATAAATTCATAGGTTTTAAGATTCTTTCTAATCAGATATATTCTTGTGCGGTGAATAGGGGGTGTTGAGTCCAGTTCACTGAGCAAGGAGTAGGTCTTTCTATTACATATTGGGTTTATGGAACGGTATCTCAGCTAATTTGAAACCCTTGTTTTATGCATCACCCCACCTCACCTTTCCCGTTAAGCAGCCATAGTGTGTTTTGTAAACGTGTGACACTGTTTTGTGTTGTAATTCAGTTCAATTGTAGCGGTTTTTACATTCCCTCTATAAGTGATAGCTTATGATAAGTGTCTTTTTCTGTGTGACTTATTTCACTTAGAATTGTCGTACCTAAATCCACTCATCATGCTACTACTAGCCTTATGACATTGATTTCATGGCTGAGTGATATTCCATTGTACATAAGGACCACCACTTCTTTATCCATTTTTCTCTTTCCTGGGATATTTAAGGTGTCATGAAGTGGAGGTTCTTGTCAACAGAGCAGCCCTAGACTTTGGGGTGCCTGTGTCTTGCTGATTTTTAGCTTTCCCAATATATACGCACGTGAGTGGAAGTGCCCTATGCGCACTAAGCTGTGTTTTTTCGATGTTTCGGACACACAGTACACTTCTCCAGAGTGGCTGTTGGCAGTTTACATGCTGACTATCAGCGTAGCAAGGCTCCCATTTCTCCATGGCCTGTCCTGCATTTCTGGTTTTGACACTTTTTTCAGCATGGCCCTTTTGACCGATGGGAAGCGAGACTTCTTTGTAGCGCTGATTTGCCTTTCCAGGTTGCTTGGTTGGCCAAAAAGGGCGTATGCGTTTTTTCCTGAATATATTCAGGAAGAAACGCATACGCCCTTTTTGACCATGGGCATTATTGTCGTCGTTTTGCCGCTTTTCATGTGCTTTAAAGGCGATTCGAATCTACCTCCTGAAATCTGTTTCCTGCAATTCTACCTTGCTTTCAAATCCTCTTCGTTGCCTTCAATCAAGATATTTGTGAACGAGAGTTATCATTTACAACTCAGCAGGTTTGTTAATTGCAGTTCCCCTGAGCTCCATTTTTCAACTCGCTTTTTTGGGAGCTGGCCGCAAAAGCGCAGGACGGCATCAGGCCCTATTCTGGTTCCGGGCGGCAGGCTGAGCCTGTGGTTAATTCTTCTTCCTGATGGGAAAATAGAGTGACCTGTGCCTGTCCCAACACCTAGAGCTAGTCTCTCATTGGCTCCCCTTCTTCCCGTTCATACTCAGGACAAATTGCAAGCTGTACGGAACAGGAGGTTAAAGGTCCTGATTCTCCAAGGAGGGAGATTGCTAGTAAAGCGGCTGGAATGGCGAACCCGAGCACAAGGAGATGAGAAATGAGGTGCGTTTTAGAAACCTTTCCCGGTCACACGGTCTACCACCTTCTGGGTTTCTCATGCATGTTTTCGATGTAGGAAGATGCCCTTGAACCTGGAGATTTGGGACCCATGCGATGGGTAACAGGCAGTAGTACTTTAATGGCTCTGTGTTTGCTCCCCCAACCTCACCAAATCTCTCAGCCCCGAGAGTATCCACCCTTACGTCTCATCCAGCTGTGGGTCTAGATATGGTCATTCCAGGTGGCATCACAGCCCCTGAACGAATTTTGTAAGAATTTCTCTCTCTTTCACTGTCTTTGTTTCACGGGTTTTTAAAATTAATTTATTTTTATAATGGTGTTTAGCTGCTTTTCACGGCTGTGTTTATGCCGCTTTACACCCACATGACTCACATCCAGAGAGATATCAATACATAGGTTTTAAGATTCTTACTAGTCAGATATATTCTTGTGCGGTGAATAGGGGGTGTTGAGTCCAGTTCACTGAGCAAGGAGTAGGTCTTTCTATTACATATTGGGGTTATGGAACGGTATCTGAGCTAATTTGAAACCCTTGTTTTCTGCAGCACCCCACCTCACCTTTCCCGTTAAGCAGCCATAGTGTGTTTTCTAAACGTGTGACTCTGTTCTGTTTTGTAATTCAGTTCAAGTGTAGCGGTTTTACATTCCCTCTATAAGTGATAGCTTATGATAAGTGTCTTTTTCTGTGTGACTTATTTCACTTAGAATTGTCGTACCTAAATCCACTCATCATGCTGCTACTAGCCTTATGACATTGATTTCATGGCTGAGTGATATTCCATTGTACATAAGGACCACCACTTCTTTATCCATTTTTCTCTTTCCTGGGATATTTAAGGTGTGGTGAAGTGGAGGTTCTTGTCAACAGAGCAGCACTAAACTTTGGGGTGCCTGTGTGTTGCTGATTTTTACATTTCCCAATTTATACGCCCATGAGTGTAAGTGCCCTATGCGCTCTAAGTTGTGTTTTTTCGATGTTTCAGGACACACCGTACACTTCTCCAGAGTGGCTGTTGGCAATTTACATCCCGCCCATCAGCGTAGCAAGGCTCCCATTTCTCCATGGGCTGTCCTGCATTTCTGGTTTTGACACTTTTTTCAGCATGTCCCCTTTGACCGATTGGAAGCGAGACTTCTTTGTAGCGCTGATTTGCCTTTCCAGGTTGCTTGGTTAGCCAAAAAGTGCGTATGCGTTTTTTCCTGAATATATTCTGGAAAAAACGCATACGTCCTTTTTGGCCAAGGGCATCATTGTCGACGTTTTGCCGTTTTTCATGTGCTTTAAAGGCGACGCGAATCTACCTCCTGAAATCTGTTTCCTGCAATTCTGCCTTGCTTTCAAATCCTCTTTGTTGCCTTCCCTCAATATATTTGTGGACGAGAGTTATCATTTATTACTGTGCCGGTTTGTGAACTGCAGTGCCCCAGAGCTCCATTTTTCAACACGCTTTTTTGGGAGCTGGCCGCAAAAGTGCAAGATGGCCTCAGGCCCTATTCTGGTTCCGGGCAGCAGGCTGAGCCTGTGATTAATTCTTCTTCCTGTTGGGAAAATAGAGTGACCTGTGCCTGTCCCAACACCTAGAGCTAGTCTCTCATTGGCTCCCCCTCTTCCTGTTCATCCTCAGGACAAATTGCAAGCTGTACGAAACAGGAGGTTAAAGGTGCTGATTCTCCAAGGAGGGAGATTGCTAGTAAAGCGGCTGGAATGGCGAACCCAAGCACAAGGAGATGAGAAATGAGGTGCGTTTTAGAAACCTTTCCCGGTCACACGGTGTACCACCTTCTGGGTTTCTCATGCATGTTTTCGATGTAGGAAGATGCCCTTGAACGTGGAGATTTGGGACCCATGGGATGGGTAACAGGCAGTAGTACTTTAAAGGCTCTGCGTTTGCTCCCCCAACCTCACCAAATCTCTCAGCCCCGAGAGTGTCCACCCTTATGTCTCATCCAGCTGTGGGTCTAGATATGGTCATTCCAGGTGGCATCACAGCCCCTGAACGAATTTTGTAAGAATTTCTCTCTCTTTCACTTTCTTTGTTTCACGGGTTTTTAAAATTAATTTATTCTTATAATGGGGTTTAGCTGCTTTTCACGGCTGTGTTTATGCCGCTTTACACCCACTTGACTCACTTTCAGAGAGATATAAATTCATAGGTTTTAAGATTCTTACTAATCAGATATATTCTTGTGCGGTGAATAGGGGGTGTTGAGTCCAGTTCACTGCGCAAGGAGTAGGTCTTTCTATTACATATTGGGTTTATGGAACGGTATCTCAGCTAATTGAAAACCCTTGTTTATGCATCACCCCTCCTCACCTTTCCCGTTAAGCAGCCATAGTGTGTTTTGTAAACGTGTGACTCTGTTCTGTTTTGTAATTCAGTTCAAGTGTAGCGGTTTTTACATTGCCTCTATAAGTGATAGCTTATGATAAGTGTCTTTTTCTGTGTGACTTATTTCACTTAGAATTATCGTACCTAAATCCACTCATCATGCTGCTACTAGCCTTATGACAATGATTTCATGGCTGAGTGATATTCCATTGTACATAAGGACCACCACTTCTTTATCCATTTTTCTCTTTCCTGGGATATTTAAGGTGTCATGAAGTGGAGGTTCTTGTCAACAGAGCAGCCCTAAACTTTGGGGTGCCTGTGTGTTGCTGATTTTTACATTTCCCAATTTATACGCCCATGAGTGTAAGTGCCCTATGCGCTCTAAGTTGTGTTTTTTCGATGTTTCAGGACACACCGTACACTTCTCCAGAGTGGCTGTTGGCAATTTACATCCCGCCCATCAGCGTAGCAAGGCTCCCATTTCTCCATGGGCTGTCCTGCATTTCTGGTTTTGACACTTTTTTCAGCATGTCCCTTTTGACCGATTGGAAGCGAGACTTCTTTGTAGCGCTTATTTGCCTTTCCAGGTTGCTTGGTTAGCCAAAAAGTGCGTATGCGTTTTTTCCTGAATATATTCTGGAAAAAACGCATACGTCCTTTTTGGCCAAGGGCATCATTGTCGAAGTTTTGCCGTTTTTCATGTGCTTTAAAGGCGACGCGAATCTACCTCCTGAAATCTGTTTCCTGCAATTCTGCCTTGCTTTCAAATCCTCTTTGTTGCCTTCCCTCAATATATTTGTGGACGAGAGTTATCATTTATTACTGTGCCTGTTTGTGAACTGCAGTGCCCCTGAGCTCCATTTTTCAACTCGCTTTTTTGGGAGCTGGCCGCAAAAGTGCAAGATGGCCTCAGGCCCTATTCTGGTTCCGGGCAGCAGGCTGAGCCTGTGATTAATTCTTCTTCCTGTTGGGAAAATAGAGTGACCTGTGCCAGTCCCAACACCTAGAGCTAGTCTCTCATTGGCTCCCCCTCTTCCTGTTCATCCTCAGGACAAATTGCAAGCTGTACGGAACAGGAGGTTAAAGGTGCTGATTCTCCAAGGAGGGAGATTGCTAGTAAAGCGGCTGGAATGGCGAACCCAAGCACAAGGAGATGAGAAATGAGGTGCGTTTTAGAAACCTTTCCCGGTCACACGGTGTACCACCTTCTGGGTTTCTCATGCATGTTTTCGATGTAGGAAGATGCCCTTGAACGTGGAGATTTGGGACCCATGGGATGGGTAACAGGCAGTATTACTTTAAAGGCTCTGCGTTTGCTCCCCCAACCTCACCAAATCTCTCAGCCCCGAGAGTGTCCACCCTTATGTCTCATCCAGCTGTGGGTCTAGATATGGTCATTCCAGGTGGCATCACAGCCCCTGAACGAATTTTGTAAGAATTTCTCTCTCTTTCACTTTCTTTGTTTCACGGGTTTTTAAAATTAATTTATTCTTATAATGGGGTTTAGCTGCTTTTCACGGCTGTGTTTATGCCGCTTTACACCCACTTGACTCACTTTCAGAGAGATATAAATTCATAGGTTTTAAGATTCTTTCTAATCAGATATATTCTTGTGCGGTGAATAGGGGGTGTTGAGTCCAGTTCACTGAGCAAGGAGTAGGTCTTTCTATTACATATTGGGGTTATGGAACGGTATCTGAGCTAATTTGAAACCCTTGTTTTCTGCAGCACCCCACTTCACCTTTCCCGTTAAGCAGCCATAGTGTGTTTTCTAAACGTGTGACTCTGTTCTGTTTTGTAATTCTGTTCAATTGTAGCGGTTTTTACATTCCCTCTATAAGTGATAGCTTATGATAAGTGTCTTTTTCTGTGTGACTTATTTCACTTAGAATTGTCGTACCTAAATCCACTCATCATGCTGCTACTAGCCTTATGACATTGATTTCATGGCTGAGTGATATTCCATTGTACATAAGGACCACCACGTCTTTATCCATTTTTCTCTTTCCTGGGATATTTAAGGTGTCATGTAGGGGAGGTTCTTGTCAACAGAGCAGCCCTAAACTTTTGGGTGCCTGTGTGTTGCTGATTTTTAGTTTTCCCAATTTATACGCCCATGAGTGTAAGTGCCCTCTGCGCTCTAAGCTGTGTTTTTTCGATGTTTCAGGACACACCGTACACTTCTCCAGAGTGGCTGTTGGCAATTTACATCCCGCCCATCAGCGTAGCAAGGCTCCCATTTCTCCATGGGCTGTCCTGCATTTCTGGTTTTGACACTTTTTTCAGCATGGCCCTTTTGACCGATTGGAAGCGAGACTTCTTTGTAGCGCTGATTTGCCTTCCAGGTTGCTTGGTTGGCCAAAAAGGACGTATGCATTTTTTCCTGAATATATTCTGGAAAAAACGCATTCGTCCTTTTTGGCCAAGGGCATCATTGTCGACGTTTTGCCGTTTTTCATGTGCTTTAAAGGCGACGCGAATCTACCTCCTGAAATCTGTTTCCTGCAATTCTGCCTTGCTTTCAAATCCTCTTCGTTGCCTTCCCTCAATATATTTGTGGACGAGAGTTATCATTTATAACTCTGCCGGTTTGTGAATTGCAGTGCCCCTGAGCTCCATTTTTCAACTCGCTTTTTTGGGAGCTGGCCGCAAAAGCGCAAGATGGCCTCAGGCCCTATTCTGGTTCCGGGCAGCAGGCTGAGCCTGTGATTAATTCTTCTTCCTGTTGGGAAAATAGAGTGACCTGTGCCTGTCCCAACACCTAGAGCTAGTCTCTCATTGGCTCCCCCTCTTCCTGTTCATCCTCAGGACAAATTGCAAGCTGTACGGAAGAGGAGGTTAAAGATGCTGATTCTCCAAGGAGGGAGATTGCTAGTAAAGCGGCTGTAATGGCGAACCCGAGCACAATGAGATGAGAAATGAGGTGCGTTTTAGAAACCTTTCCCGGTCACACGGTCTACCACCTTCTGGGTTTCTCATGCATGTTTTCGATGTAGGAAGATGCCCTTGAACCTGGAGATTTGGGACCCATGGGATGGGTAACAGGCAGTATTACTTTAAAGGCTCTGCGTTTGCTCCCCCAACCTCACCAAATCTCTCAGCCCCGAGAGTGTCCACCCTTATGTCTCATCCAGCTGTGGGTCTAGATATGGTCATTCCAGGTGGCATCACATCCCCTGAACGAATTTTGTAAGAATTTCTCTCTCTTTCACTTTCTTTGTTTCACGGGTTTTTAAAATTAATTCATTCTTATAATGGGGTTTAGCTGCTTTTCACGGCTGTGTTTATGCCGCTTTACACCCACTTGACTCACTTTCAGAGAGATATAAATTCATAGGTTTTAAGATTCTTACTAATCAAATATATTCTTGTGCGGTGAATAGGGGGTGTTGAGTCCAGTTCACTGAGCAAGGAGTAGGTCTTTCTATTACATATTGGGTTTATGGAACGGTATCTCAGCTAATTTGAAACCCTTGTTTTATGCATCACCCCACCTCACCTTTCCCGTTAAGCAGCCATAGTGTGTTTTCTAAACGTGTGAGTCTGTTCTATTTTGTAATTCAGTTCAATTGTAGCGGTTTTTACATTCCCTCTATAAGTGATAGCTTATGATAAGTGTCTTTTTCTGCTGGACTTATTTCACTTAGATTCGTCGTACCTAAATCCACTCATCATGCTGCTACTAGCCTTATGACATTGATTTCATGGCTGAGTGATATTCCATTGTACATAAGGACCACCACTTCTTTATCCATTTTTCTCTTTCCTGGGATATTTAAGGTGTCATGAAGTGGAGGTTCTTGTCAACAGAGCAGCCCTAAACTTTGGGGTGCCTGTGTCTTGCTGATTTTTAGTTTTCCCAATATATACGCACGTGAGTGGAAGTGCCCTATGCGCTCTAAGCTGTGTTTTTTCGATGTTTCGGGACACACAGTACACTTCTCCAGAGTGGCTGTTGGCAATTTACATCCTGACTATCAGCGTAGCAAGGCTCCCATTTCTCCATGGCCTGTCCTGCATTTCTGGTTTTGACACTTTTTTCAGCATGGCCCTTTTGACCGATGGGAAGCGAGACTTCTTTATAGCGCTGATTTGCCTTTCCAGGTTGCTTGGTTGACCAAAAAGGACGTATGCGTTTTTTCCTGAATATATTCAGGAAAAAACGCATACGCCCTTTTTGACCATGGGCATCATTGTCGACGTTTTGCCGCTTTTCATGTGCTTTAAAGGCGATTCGAATCTACCTCCTGAAATCTGTTTCCTGCAATTCTGCCTTGCTTTCAAATCCTCTTCGTTGCCTTCAATCAAGATATTTGTGAACGAGAGTTATCATTTACAACTCTGCAGGTTTGTTAATTGCAGTTCCCCTGAGCTCCATTTTTCAACTCGCTTTTTTGGGAGCTGGCCGCAAAAGCACAGGACGGCATCAGGCCCTATTCTGGTTCCAGCGACAGGCTGAGCCTGTGGTTAATTCTTCTTCCTGATGGGAAAATAGAGTGACCTGTGCCTGTCCCAACACCTAGAGCTACTCTCTCATTGGCTCCCCTTCTTCCCGTTCATACTCAGGACAAATTGCAAGCTGTACAGAACAGGAGGTTAAAGGTGCTGATTCTCCAAGGAGGGAGATTGCTAGTAAAGCGGCTGGAATGGCGAACCCGAGCACAAGGAGATGAGAAATGAGGTGCGTTTTAGAAACCTTTCCCGGTCACACGGTCTACCACCTTCTGGGTTTCTCATGCATGTTTTCGATGTAGGAAGATGCCCTTGAACCTGGAGATTTGGGACCCATGGGATGGGTAACAGGCAGTAGTACTTTAAAGGCTCTGTTTTGCTCACCCAACCTCACCAAATCTCTCAGCCCCGACAGTATCCACCCTTACGACTCATCCAGCTGTGGGTCTAGATATGGTCAATCCAGGTGGCATCACAGCCCCTGAACGAATTTTTTAAGAATTTCTCTGTCTTTCCCTGTCTTTGTTTCACGGCTTTTTAAAATTAATTTATTTTTATAATGGGGTTTAGCTGCTTTTCACGGCTGTGTTTATGCTGCTTTACACCCACTTGACTCACATCCAGAGAGATATCAATACATAGGTTTTAAGATTCTTACTAATCAGATATATTCTTGTGCGGTGAATAGAGGGTGTTGAGTCCAGTTCACTGAGCAAGGAGTAGGTCTTTCTATTACATATTGGGTTTATGGAACGGTATCTCAGCTAATTTGAAACCCTTGTTTTATGCATCACCCCACCTCACCTTTCCCGTTAAGCAGCCATAGTGTGTTTTCTAAACGTGTGACTCTGTTCTGTTTTGTAATTCAGTTCAAGTGTAGCGGTTTTTACATTCCCTCTATAAGTGATAGCTTATGATACGTGTCTTTTTCTGTGTGACTTATTTCACTTAGTATCGTCGTACCTAAATCCACTCATCATGCTGCTACTAGCCTTATGACATTGATTTCATGGCTGAGTGATATTCCATTGTACATAAGGACCAACACTTCTTTATCCATTTTTCTCTTTCCTGGGATATTTAAGGTGTCATGAAGTGGAGGTTCTTGTCAACAGAGCAGCCCTAAACTTTGGAGTGCCTGTGTCTTGCTGATTTTTAGTTTTCCCAATTTATTCGCCCTTGAGGGGAAGTGCCCTATGCGCTCTAAGCTGTGTTTTTTCGATGTTTCAGGACACACCGTACACTTCTCCAGAGTGGCTGTTGGCAATTTACATCCCGCCCATCAGTGTAGCAAGGCTCCCATTTCTCCATGGTCTGTCCTGCATTTCTGGTTTTGACACTTTTTTCAGCATGGCTCTTTTGACCGATGGGAAGCGAGACTTCTTTGTAGCGCTGATTTGCCTTTCCTGGTTGCTTTGTTGGCCAAAAAGGGCGTATGCTATTTTTCCTGAATATATTCAGGAAAAAACGCATACGCCCTTTTTGGCCAAGGGCATCATTATCGACGTTTTGCCGCTTCTCATGTGCTTTAAAGGCGATTCGAATCTACCTCCTGAAATCTGTTTCCTGCAATTCTGCCTTGATTTCAAATCCTCTTCTTTGCCTTCCCTCAAGATATTTGTGGACGAGAGTTATCATTTATAACTCTGCAGGTTTGTGAATTGCAGTGCCCCTGAGCTCCATTTTACAACTCGCTTTTTTGGGAGCTGGCCGCAAATGCGCAGGATGGCCTCAGGCACTATTCTGGTTCCGGGCGGCAGGCTGAGCTTGCGGTTAATTCTTCTTCCTGATGGGAAAATAGAGTGACCTGTGCCTGTCCCAACACCTAGAGCTAGTCTCTCATTAGCTACCCCTCTTCCCGTTCATCCTCAGGACAAATTGCAAGCTGTACGGAACAGGAGGTTAAAGGTGCTGATTCTCCAAGGAGGGAGATTGCTAGTAAAGCGGCTGGAATGGCGAACCCGAGCAGAAGGAGATGAAAAATGAGGTGCGTTTTAGAAACGTTTCCCTGTCACACGGTCTACCACCTTCTGGGTTTCTCATGCATGTTTTCGATGTAGGAAGATGCCCTTGAACCTGGAGATTTGGGACCCATGGGATGGGTAACAGGCAGTAGTACTTTAAAGGCTCTGCATTTGCTCCCCCAACGTCACCAAATCTCTCAGCCCCAAGAGTGTCCACCCTTACGTCTCATCCAGCTGTGGGTCTAGATATGGTCAATCCAGGTGGCATCACAGCCTCTGAATGAATTGTATAAGAATTTCTCTCTCTTTCACTGTCTTTGTTTCATGGAGTTTTAAAAGTTCTTTGTTTTTATAGTGGGGTTAACTTCTTTTCACTGCTGTGTTTATGCCGCTTTACACCCCCTTGACACACTTACAGACAGATATCAATACATAGGTTTTAAGATTCTTACTAGTCAGATATATTCTTGTGCCGTGAATAGGGGGTGTTTAGTCCAGTTCACTGAGCAAGGAGTAGGTCTTGTCTATTACATATTGTGTTTATGGAACGTTATCTGAGCTAATTTGAAATCCTTGTTTTATGCATCACCCCAACTCACCTTTCCCGTTAAGCATCCATAGTGTGTTTTCTAAATGTGTGACTCTGTTCTGTTTTGTAATTCCGTTCAAGTGTAGCGGTTTTTACATTCCCTCTGTTAGTGATATCTTATGATAAGTGTCTTTTTCTGTGTGACTTATTTCACTTCGAATCGTCGTACCTAAATCCACTCATCATGCTGCTACTAGCCTTATGATATTGATTTCACCCTCGATTGATATTCCATTTTACATATGGAGCACAACTTCTTTATTCATTTTTCTCTTTCCTGGGATATTTAAGGTAGAATTAAGTGGAGGTTCTTGTCAACAGAGCAGCCCTAAAATTTGGGGTGCCTGTGTTTTGCTGATTTTTAATTTTCCCAATTTATACGCCCATGAGTGGATGTGCCCCTTTCTCTCTAGCTGTGTTTTTTAGATGTTTTAGGAAACACCATACCCTCCTCCAGAGTCGTCATTGGCAATTTACATCCCACCCATCAGTGTAACAAGGCTCCCTTTCCTCCCTGTCCTCTCCTGCATTTCTTCTTTTTACACTTTTTTAGGAAGGCCATTTTGACCGATGGGAAGTCAGACTTCTTTGTAGTGCTGAATTGCATTTCCGGCTTGCTTGGTTGGCCAAAAGGGGCCTATGGTTTTTTTCCTGAATTCATACAGAAAAAAACGCATATGCTCTTTTTGTCCAAGTGCATCATTGTCGACGTTTTGCTGCTTTTCATGTGCTTTAGGGGCGATTCGAATCTCCCTCCTGAAATCTGTTTCCTGCAATTCTGCCTTGCTTTCAAATCCTCTTCGTTGCCTTCCCTCAATATATTTGTGGACGAGAGTCATCATTTACAAGTCTGCAGGTTTTTGAATTGCAGTGCCCCTGAGCTCCATTTTTCAACTCGCTTTTTTGGGAGCTTTCCGCAGAACCGCTGGTTTGCTTCTGGCCCTACTCTGGTTCCCGGTGGCAGGCTAAGCCTTTGCTTAATTCTTCTTCCTGACTGGAAAGTAGAGTGACATGTGCCTCTCCGAACATCTAGGGCTTGGCTCTCCTTGTTTCTCCTCCTTCCCCTTCTTCCTTTGGACAAATTCCAATTTCTGTGCAACTGGATGTTGAAGGTGCTGACATCCGCAAGTGGGGAGATTTTAAGGAAAAAGGCTGGAGGGGTGAACCCAACAACCAGGAAATTAGGAGTTTTGGTTCCTTTTCCAAAATCTTCCTGATCCAACCGTGTTCCATCTTCTGGGTGTCACAGGCATGTTTTAGCTGTAGGAAAGGTCACTTATATGTCAGGAGAGCACAAGGGATTTTTCGAAATCAGTGTCTTCCCGAAATCCAATCTGGGGAATTTTTAAGCTACTGGTACATGTGTGTTCATTAAGGGACTTGGGCCGTAGGCAGAGTCCGAACTTTAGATGATTGAAGTCTTCAGGTTCAGAAACGCTCACCATTGGCCTCCTTTAGTTTCCATTTTATCTGTAGTTGATAGATGATGTCGATATAGATATCTATTGTTTTTCAGATTATTTCCCCTTAGGGGTCATTACAAAATATTGAGTATAGTTCCCTGTGCTATACAGTAGTTCCTTGTTGATGATATATTTTATACATAGCATTGTGTATATGTTAATCTGAAACTGTTAATTTATCCCTCCTCCCACCTTTCCCCTTTGGTAATAAAAAATATAAGATTTTATACTTCTCAGAAATCTAGGAGCTGAAAGTGAGGTATCATTTTCAATGGAAAATCATTCAAAACAAGGTTGAAACTTCAACCAAGATTATTAGATGTACATCCTTGGAAAGAAATCACTGCATTTCTCTACTGTTGACCTGACAAATAAGACAAACCCCTCCACTGAACTTGCTTATAATAAAGTGATGGAAATATCAAATGGAAGTGTTAGAAACATCTTATTTTACACAAGCCTTATACACTGCTCTATGTTAATTACAGTTTGGCTCACACATCTGTTCATTGAAGTTACAATGTTCTCAAATTCTGTTACTGATCCTGCAGAGTGGGCCCCAATAAGGGTCTCCCTGCCCAGTGTCATTGGAGCCAACAGATCGAGACTGACTTTGGTTCAGAAGCAAAGGAAAACTTTATATTTTGATCAGAGAATTGAGAGGTGAGAGTGTGTGCTCCCCTGCGGGTTGTGGGCCGGGCTGCTGTGTAGGGATCCTGTCAGCATCAGCGGGAGGGAGGGGGCGGAGCTCTCGAGGGCCGGGTTGGCTGGAGCTCAGGCTCTATGTCACAGAGTCTGCACAGGGCCCCACGAGCTGAGGTGTCGGCCCAGCCATTTTGCACTAGGAAATCGGGTCTGAAGTGTCGGGTGTGGGTCCTCTGCATGTGGAAACCTAGGAGCAAGTGAAATTAGACAAAGCACAAAGGAAAAAATGGTTAGACTTTATTTTATTGCCCAGATTCTATTGTTATCTCCCAGGAATTTTTAATGGGCTTTGCCAGTGACAAAGCCCTCCTCTGCCTTTTGTCCCATTCCTCATTCTTGGGGCGCTGAGGGTGCAGACACGTCTTCTGTAAATGCTTCATGCTGAGTTGGGTGTCCTCATACCCGGGGGGAGGGGCAGGACTTCTCCCCAGCAGCCTCCAGGTGAGGTTGATTGTCCGCAGGCCTCCTCCCTCACTGCTCGTCTGCCTGATCACCAGCATTGGCAGTTTTATAGATTCTAATGACCTTTAAGGGTCCAGGAAAGAGATGTGCAGAGACGCTGGGGGGGTGGGCGGTTTTACCCTGCTCCACATTGGTTTGGCCCCCTTAGGCTGACGGTTTCTGCCAGCCTAGATGCTCTGACCAGTAGTCTGCGCTTTCTTCAGTTAGGCCTCTGAATTAACGTACAAACAGCACCAGGTGTCAGAGCCCTGCTTGCTCAACTCCCAGACAGTCCAGGGCCGGTGGTGATCCAGGACCATGACGGCCACTCAGTCAACGGCCTTTTGAAGTAGCCAGGAGTACAGCCGGTCTCACTGGCCGCCGTCACCGCGGTGTCTGTAGGCTTTTCTATGGTGGCAGCGTTATTTACGGTTCCCCTGCCAAGTTTATTAGCTCCGCTCTGGGTGCAGTAAGTCCTGTAAGCAATAGTCTGTTCTTTTGGGGCACACTCTTGTTGTTTCCTGAGAGAAGCTCCAGGTCAAGTGATGGTCACACGAGTCGTCATGGGGGCCCATTGCCCCAAGTTGTCTCTCTGGAGGTTGGTGTTGGAGGGCCTCCTCACTCGAGGTCATTGTGCCCACGGAGCAATCCCTGCAACTTCAGGGCATGGTGGGTGGTTAGGATCACCAAGTGGCGTCCTTTTCCCTTAGGAGGGAGCTGGCCTTGCGGGCTGCTGATTTCCAGGTTTTTAGATACCCCCAGTATCCTGGTCGAATGGGGTGGCTGGCCAATGCCTGGAGGGCATTCTTGCATTGTTCCATTTCAAGTGGTCCCAGTTTTTGCACTAATACTCCATGGGCGATTCACCTTGGACCAGGAATGTAAAGGTCAAAGGGTTTAGCTAACTTAGGGAGGTCCAGGGCCAGGGTCTGAATTGACTGCTCTTTCCAATCTTGAAAGGCCGCTTCTGGATTCTATTCAAGAGGATCATCATCTTTTCCTTTCAGTGTTTCATATAGAGGCCCAGCTATTAGACTGTAGTTAGGGATCCAGATGCAGCAAACCCCGGTCTCCCCAGGAACCCCTAAGCTGTCTTATAGTTTCAGGAAGGCTGAGGCTGCAAATGGCTTATTCCCTTTCCTGGGGTGGGCTTCTCCGACCTTCTGTGCGAATGAAGCCCAGGAAGGCCACCTTAGTTTGTGATATTTGAGCCTTTTCCTTGGACACCTTCTATCTTTTATTGGCTAGGGAGTTCAGAGGCCTCCTTAGTCGGGCTGGTGATCAGAATGTCATCTGCATATTGAAGGAGGGTTCCCTTCTCCAGAGGTAGATCTTTTAGGTCTTTAGCTAACGTTTCCCCAAAGACGGTGTGGGAATTTTTGAACCCCTGGGGCAGGACGGCCCAGCAGTATTGTTTTTGTTGTATGTTGAGTCCTGCCACTCACAGCCAAAATTTCTTGTGACTCTGTGACTAATGGAATACAGAAGAAGGCATCATTGAGGTCTAATACAGAATGCCATGTCCTGGTGGATGGTAGAATGACCAGCAGGGCGTAGGAATTAGGAACTACTAGATGTATATCCACTGTGGCTTCACTGACTGTCCTGGCATCCTCTACCAGGTCCCCAGCAGCCCACGGGGCTCTAGTGATTAGGCCGCTCCCAGGATATGGAGCTCACCTGGGCAGGTACGCAGCAGCCCACGGGGCTCTCGTGGGCAGGCCTCTCCCTGGATATGGAGCTCCCATGGACAGGTACCCCGGCAGGGCTGGGCACACAGGAACCGTGCACATAGCCCTCATTGCAGAGCACCCCCAGCACACCTGTCACTCAGAGCTGACACAGAGCACCTCAGAGCAGAGCTTGAACTAACAAACAGCAGCTCCAACAGGTCTGTGACCCTAGGCTTCACTCTGTGCAGCCTCCCTCTGCCTGGTCTTCCAGGGGCTTCCACTGCAGCCAGGGCACCAGGCCTCTGTCTCCACCCACCACCCCTCCTCTCCCTGACTCCTGGGTTCCTCTCATTAGCAGAGGTTCTTCTTGAAGTTGTCTCCCACTCATGGACCAGATAAAATGATTAGAAAACAAGCCAGGGCTGCCGCCCCTTATCTATCCTGACTCTCGGGACCCTACACCTGTTCCTTGGATCTGGCCGGTGCAGCAAGACCCATTTTCTGCAACTCTGAGCCCCTGAGGGGCGAGGATTGGCTGACCTGGGCAGCCTGACCCGGCCGGCCAGCCCTTCCCAGGTGTGCCTGGGTTGAGGTCAATATAAACACCCCTCCAGGCAGCAAAAGCCTCTGCAGCTCTGCCTGACGCCATATTCTCTGCCCCGTCAGCAGTCTCGGGGTTGGGCTGGTGGGAGAGAGTAGGGCCCACGGCTCTATGAGTGGCCCGGTGTGACTGGGGCTCTGCTGGACTTTCTGCAGGAGTTGCCGGGCTGCCACCTGCTAAAGAAGAGGATGTGTCACCCATACTTGCTGCTGGAATTTCTCCCCGGGCAGAGGTGAGGAAGGACAAAAGCAGTGGGGGCCGGGACAGGAGGGGTACCTCAGGCAGGGAAATGGAAAGCTTCCAGACGAGCGCCCGGGGCCAGGACCATCCTGGCTGGCCTGCAGGCACCAAGTCGGCCTGCGTGCTGTCGCTGGTGTGACTCCAAGCCCCTTCCTCTAGTTTTTAAAGTCTTTGCACACATTCAGGTGTTTTACCTGGGAAGGGTGGGAAAAGTTCAGCAGCAGCTGGCCTGGGGCTCAGCTCACGTTTACTCAGAGACGCCTCCTCACGGTCCCCCAGCTTTGCAATGAGGACGCTGCTCGTGTGGGGGCTGCTGGCTGCATGGGAGATGATTCCCACCTGTGACCAACTTCAGAATTGTTTACCACTGGAGCAAGTGCCCTGATAGTGTTTTCCTCTGTATGACCAGTGGGTTCTGTTTTTTTTTTTTCTTTTTTGGTTCAAGGTAAGTTTTATTCCTCTTTTTGTATTTATGGATATAAGCATGGAAATAATTCATTCATATAAATACGTCTATGGGAAGGACAGAACTTTTTTTTCTGTTTTATTTTTTTAAGTATTATTTATTTTTTAATTTTTGAATTTATTTTATTCATTTTTTTATACAGCAGGCTCTTATTGGTTACCTATTTTATACATATAAGTGTATATATGTCAATCCCAGGCTCGCAATTCATCCCACCACCACCACCCTGCCACTTTCCCCCCTTGGTGTCCATACATTTGTTCTCTACATCTGTGTCTCTATTTCTGCCTTGCAAACCGGTTCATCTTTACCATTTTTCTAGGTTCCACATGTATGTGTTAATATACGATATTTGTTTTTCTCTTTCTGACTTACTTCACTCTGTATGCCAGTCTCTAGATCTATCCACGTCTCTACAAATGACCCAATTTCATTCCTTTTTATGGCTGAGTAATATTCCATTTTATATATGTAGCACATCTTTTCTGTTCGTCTGTCTATGGGCATTTAGGTTGCTTCCATGACCTGGCTATTGTAAATAGTGCTGCAATGAATATTGTGCTGAATATGTCTTTTTGAATTATGGATTTCTCTGGGTATATGGCCAGTAGTGGGATTGCTGGGTCATATGGTAATTCTATTTTTAGTATTTTAAGGAACCTCCATGCTGTTCTCCATAGTGACTGTATCAATTTACATTCCCACAAATAGTGTAAGAGGGTTCCCTTTTCTCCACACCCTCTCCAGCATTTGTTGCTTGTAGATTTTCTGATGATGCCCATTCTAACTCGTGTGAGGTGATACCTCATTGTAGTTTTGGTTTATATTTCTCTAATAATTAGTGATGTTGAGCAGCTTTTCATGTGCTTCTTGGTCATCTGTATGTCTTCTTGGGACAAATGTCTATTTACGTCATCTGCCCATTTTTGGATTGGGTTGTTTGTTTTTTTACTGTTGAGCTGCATGAGCTGTTTATATACATTGGAGATTACTCCTTTGTCCATTGATTCGTTTGCAAATATTTTCTCCCATTGTGAGGGTTGTCTTTTCGTCTTGTTTGTAGTTTCCTTTGCTTTGCAAAAGCTTTTAGGTTTCATTTGCTCCCATATGTTTATTTTTTTTTAATTCCATTACTCTAGGAGGTGGATCAAAAAAGATCTTGCTGTGATTTATGTCAAAGAGTATTCTTCCTATGTTTTCCTCTAAGAGTTTTATAGTGTCCGGTCTTACATTTCGGTCTCTAATCCATTTTGAGTTTATTTTTTGTGTATGGTGTTAGGGAGTGTTCTAATTTCATTCTTTTACATGTAGCTGTCCATTTTTCCCAGCACCACTTATTGAAGAGACTTTCTTTTCTCCTTTTTATACCCTTGCCTCCTTTGTCATAGATTAGTGGGCCATAGGTGTGTAGGTTTATCTCTGGGCTTTTTTTTTCTTTTACATCTTTATTGGAGTATAATTGCTTTACAATTGTGTGTTAGTTTCTGCTGTATAAAAAAGTGAATCAGCTGTGCGTATACACATAACACCATATCCCCTCCCTCTTGCACCTCCCTCTCACTCCCTTATCCCACCCTTTTAGGTGGTCACAAAGCAAAGAGCTGATCTCCCTGCGCTATGTGGTTGCTTCCCAGTAGCTATCAATTTTACATTTGGTAGTGTATATATGTCCATACCACTCTCACTTTGTCCCAGCTTACCCTTCCCTCTCCCCATGTCCTCAAGTCCTTTCTCTACGTCTGTGTCCTTAATCCTTTCCTGCCCCTAGGTTCTTCGTAAACTTTTTTTTTAAGATTCCATATATATGTGTTAGCATACGGTATTTGTTTTTCTCTTTCTGACTTACTTCACTCTGTAGGACAGACTCTAGATCCATCCACCTCACTAAAAATAACTCAATTTCGTTTCTTTTTATGGCTGAATAATGTTCCATTGTATATATATGTGCCACATCTTCTTTATCCATTTATCTGTTGATGGACACTTAGGTTTCTTCCATGTCCTGGCTATTGTAAATAGAGCTACAGTGAACATTGTGGTACATGACTCTTTTTGAATTATGGTTTTCTCAGGGTAAATATCCAGGAGTGGGTTTGCTGGGTTGTATGGTAGTTCTATTTTTAGTTTTTAAGGAACCCCCATACCGTTCTCCCTAGTGGCTATATCAATTTACATTCCCACCAACAGTGCAAGAGGGTTCCCTTTTCTCCAATAAATGCCTCTCAAGCATTTATTGTTGGGAGATTTTTTGATGATGGCCATTCTGACTGGTGTGAGGTGATACCTCACTGTAGTTTTGATTTGCTTTTCTCTAATGATTAGTGATATTCAGAATCCTTTCATGTGTTTGTTGGCAACCTGTATATCTTCTTTGGAGAAATGTCTATTTAGGTCTTCTGCCCATTTTTGGATTGGGTTGTTTGGTTTTGTGATATTGAGCTACATGAGCTGCTTTTTGGAGATTAATCCTTTGCCATTTGCTTCATTTGAAGATATTTTCTCCCATTCTGATGGTTGTCTTTTCATCTTGCTTATGTTTTCCTTTGCTGTGCAAAATAATTTATGTTTCATTCGGTCCCATTTTTTTATTTTTGTTTTTATTTCCATTTCTCTAGGAGGTGGGTCAAAAAGGATCTTGCTGTGATTTATGTCATAGACTGTTCTGCTTATGTTTTCCTCTAAGAGTTTTGTAGTGGCTGGTCTTATATTTAGGTCTCTAATCCATTTTGAGTTTATTTTTGTGTATGGTGTTAGGGAGTGTACTAATTTCATTCTTTTACATGTAACTGTCCAGTTTTCCCAGCACCACTTGCTGAAGACACTGTCTTTTCTCCATTGTATACCCTTGCCTCCTTTGTCATAGATTAGTGAACCATAGGTACGTGGGTTTATCTCTGTGCTTTCTATCCTGTTCTATTGACCTATATTTCTGTTTTTGTGTCAGTACCATATTATCTTGATTACTCTAGCTTTGTAATATAGTCTGAAGTCTGGAAGTCTGATTCCTCCAGCTCTTTTTTTCCCCCCTCAAGACTGCTTTGGCTATCCAGGGTCTTTTGTGTCTCCCTACAAATTTTAAGATTTTTTTTTTCTTGTTCTGTAGAAAATGCCAAAGGTATTTTGATCGGGATTGCATTGAATCTGTAGATTGCTTTGGGTAGTATAGTCATTTTCACAATATTGATTCTTCTAATCCGAGAACATGGTATATGTCTCCATCTGTTTATATCATCTTTGATTTCTTTCTTCAGTGTCTTTTAGTTTTCTGAGTACAGGTCTTTTACTTCCTTAGGTAGGTTTATTCCTAGGTATTTTATTCTTATTGTTGCAGTGGTAATGGGATTGTTTCCTTAATTTCTCTTTCTGATCTTTCATTGTTAGTGTAGAGGAATGCAAGCAATTTCTGTGCATTAATTTTGTATCCTGCAACTTTACCAAATTCATTGATTAGCTCCAGTGGTTTTCTGGTGGCATCTTTAGGATTCTCTATCTATGATATCATGTCATCTGCAAACAGTGACAATTTTACTTCTTCTTTTCCTTTTTGTATTCCTTTTATTTCTTTTTCTTCTCTGATTGCCATGGCTAGGACTTCCAAAACTATGTTGAATAGCAGTGGTGAGAGTGGACATCCTTGTCTTGTTCCTGATCTTAGAGGAAACGCTTTCAGTTTTTCACCATTGAGAATGCTGTTTGCTGTGGGTTTGTCATATATGGCCTTTATTATGTTGAGGTAGTTTCCCTCTATGCCCACACTCTGCAGAGTTTTTATCGTAAATGAGTGTTGAATTTTCTCAAAATCTTTTCCTTCATCTATTGAGATGATCATATGGTTTTATTCTACAATTTGTTAATATGGTGTATCACATTGATTTGTGTATATTGAAGAATCCTTGCATCCCTGGGATAAACCCCACTTGATCATGGTGTATGATCCTTTTAATGTGTTGTTCGATTCTGTTTGCTAGTATTTTGTTGAGGATTTTTACATCTATATTCATCAGTGATATTGGTCTATAATTTTCTTTCCTTGTAGTATCTCTGTCTGATTTTGGTATCAGGGTGATGGTGGTCTCATAGAATGAGTTTGGGAGTGTTCCTTCCCCTGCAATTGTTTTGAAGAATTTGAGAAGGTTGGGTGTTAGCTCTTCTCTAAATGTTTGATAGAATTCACCTGTGATGCCATCTGGTTCTGGACTTTGGTTTATTGGAAGATTTTTAATCACAGTTTCAATTTCATTGCTTGTGATAGGTTTGTTCATATTTTCTATTTCTTCCTGGTTCAGTCTTAGAAGGTTATCCCTTTCTAAGAATTTGTCCATTTCTTCCAGATTGTCCATTTTATTGGCCTAGAGTTGCTTGTAGTAGTCTCTTAGGATGCTTTGTATTCCTGTTGTGTCTGTTGTAACTTCTGCTTTTTCACTTCTAATTTTGTTGATTTGCGTCTTCTCCCTCTTTTTCTTAAGTCTGGCTAAAGGTTGATCATTTTTGCTTATCTTCTCAAAGAACCAGCTTTTAGTTTTATTGATCTTTGCTTTCGTTTTCTTTGTTTCTATTTCATTTATTTCTGCTCTGATGTTTATGATTTCTTTCCTTCTACTAACTTTGGGTTTTGTTCTTCTTTCTCTAGTTCCTCTAGGTGTAAGGTTCGATTGTTTATTTGAGATTTTTCTTGTTTCTTGAGGTAGGCTTGTATTGCTATAAACTTCCCTCTTAGAACTCCTTTTGCTGCATCCCATAGGTTTTGGATCATCGTGTTTTTGTTGTCATTTGTCTCTAGGTAGTTTTTGATTTCCTCTTTGATTTCTTCAGTGATCTCTTGGTTATTTAGTAACGTATTGTTTAGCCTCCATGTGTTTGTGTTTTTTACGTTTTTTTCCGTGTAATTGATTTCTAATCTCATAGCATTGTGGTCGGAACAGCTGCTTGATATGATTTCAGTTTTCTTAAATTTACTGAGGCTTTATCTGTGACCCAAGATGTGATCTATCCTGGAGAATGTTCCGTGTGCAGTTGAGAAGAACGTGTAATCTGCTGTTTTTGGATGGAATGTCCTATAAATATCACTTAACTCTATCTGGTCTATTGTGTCATTTAAAGCTTGTGTTTCCTTATTAATTTTCTGTCTGGCTGATCTCCACTGGTGTAAGTGAGCTGTTAAAGTCCCCCGCTATTATTGTGTTACTGTCGATTTCCTCTTTTATAGCTGTTAGCAGTTGCCTTATACATTGAGGTGCTCCTATTTTGGGTACATATATATTTATAATTGTTATATCTTCTTCTTGGATTGATCCCCTGACCATTATGTAGTGTCTTTCCTTGTCTCTTGTAACATTCTTTATTTTAAAGTCTATTTTATCTGATATGAGTATTGCTACTCCAGCTTTCTTTTGATTTTCATTTGCATAGAGTATATTTTTCCATCGCCTCACTTTGAGTCTGTATGTGTCCCTAGGTCTGAAATGGATCTCTTGTAGACAGCATATATATGGGTCTTGTTTTTGTATCCATTCAGCGAGCCTGTGTCTTTTGGTTGGAACATTTAGTGCATTCACGTTTAAGGTAATTATCGATATGTATGTTCCTACTACTATTTTCTTAATTGTTATGGGTTTGTGTTGGTGGGTCCTTTTCTTCTCTTGTGTTTCCCACTTAGAGAAGTTCCTTTAGCATTTGGTGTAGAGCTGGTTTCATGGTGCTGAATTCTCTTAGCTTTTGCTTGTCTGTAAGGCTTTTGATTTCTCCATCAAATCTGAATGAGCTCTTTGCAGGATGGAGTACTCTTGGTTGTAGGTTCTTCCCTTTCATCACTTTAAATTTATCATGCCACTTCCTTCTGGCTTGTAGATTTTCTGCTGAGAAATCAGTTGTTATCCTTATGGGAGTTCCCTTGTATGTTATTGGTCATTTTTCCCTTGCTGCTTTCAATCATTTTTCTTTGTCGTTAATTTTTGTCAATTTGATTACTATGTGTCTTGTCATTTTTCTCCTTTGGTTTATCCTGCCTGGGACACTCTGTGCTTCTGGACTTGGGTGGCTATTTCTTTTCCCATGCTAGGGAAGTTTTTGACCATAATCTCTTCAAATATATTCTCGGGTCCTTTCTCTCTCTCTTCTCCTTCTGGGACCCCTATAATGCGAATGTTGTTGCGTTTAATGTTGTCCCAGAGGACTCTTGGGGTGTCTTCGTTTATTTTCATTCTTTTTCTTTATTCTGTTCCATGGCAGTGATTTCCACCTCTCTGTCTTCCAGGTCACTTATCCGTTCTTCTGCCACAGTTATTCTGCTACTGATTCCTTCTAGTGTATTTTTCATTTCAGTTATTACATTGTTCACCTCTGTTTGTTTGTTCTTTAATTCTTCTAGGTCCTTGTTAAACATTTCTTGCATCTTCTCGATCTTTGCCTCCTTTTTTTTTCCAAGGTCTTGGCTCAACTTCACTATCATTATTCTGAATTCTTTTTCTGGAAGGTTCCCTATCTCCACCTCATTTCGTTTTTTTTCTGGGGTTTTATCTTGTTCCTTGATCTGGTATAAAGTCCTCTGCCTTTTCATTTTGTCTATCTTTCTGTGAATGTGGTTTTCCTTCCACAGGCTGCAGAATTGTAGTTCTTCTTGCTTTTGCTGTCTGCTCTCCGGTGGATGAGTCTATCTTAGAGGCTAGTGCAAGCTTCCTGATGGGAGGGACTGGTGGTGGGTAGAGCTGGGTGTTGCTTTGGTGGGCAGAGCTTTAATCCGCTTGTCTACGGATTAAATAAAACTTTAATAAAAAGTTTAATCCGCTTGTCTGCTGATGCATGGGGCTGGGTTCCCTCCCTGTTGGTTGTTTGGCCTGAGGCGACCCAGCCCTGGAGCCTACCTTGCTCTTGGTGGGGCTAATGGCGGACTCTGGGAGGGCACACACCAAGGAGTATTTCCCAGAACTTCTGCTGCCAGTGTCGTTGTCCTCACGGTGAGCCACAGCCACAGCCACCACCTGCCTCTGCAGGAGACCCTCTAAAAGTAGCAGGTAGTTCTGGTCATTCTCCTACAGGGTCACTGCTCCTTCCCCTGGGTCCTGATGTGCACACTACTTTGTGTGTGCCCTCCAAGAGTGGAGTATCTGAGTGGAGTTGAGACTCTGAGACTCTGTGTGGACTCGCACAGACTCTGGGTCCTGTGAAGCTTCGATGTTTTCTGATTCTAGAAATCCTATAGGAGACGGTCCACAGCAGGTGACGCTAATGTTGTCAGTAGAGGTGTTGAAGCCAAAGATCTGCAGTTCCAACTAGAGGTGCCGATGTACATACAGGACAAAATCATCTCGTGTGAATGTAGTTCAGGCATGTTTAAGATGAATGCAGTCATGTTAATGCCTACCATATTCTATCTTGAGCCTCTCTTCAGGGACCCCCTCCTCAGTTCCTGAGGCTCCTGTAAGTCATGTACAGGGGACTGGAGAGTGGGCTCTGTCCAGTCTGAGCCCTGAGTTACCCTGTGTGTATCTTAGGATACTTTGTATTTCTGTGGTGTCTGTTGTAACATCATCTCTTTCATTTCAGATTTATTTGGGCCCTCTCTTTTTAAAAAAACTTATGACTGTTTTCTTTTATTCTTTACAGAAGTTTAATAAGTGTTTGATCTACTATCCTTACCCTATGTATACTTTTTGCAGTGAGATTTTTACTTTTCTTTGTTTCCTTGTTACTATCAATAATTAGTGAGACTTCTTTTAAGCTACCTTCAACATTGCTTATAAAGCTGCTTTATTAGTGATGACAGAGCCTTAATGGAAGTCATGTTCTGGTTGTAAATTAGAATGCAATGTGCCAGCAAATAGCCCCTTAAGTTTATGTCTCATTACTTCTTGTTCTTTTTTTAATTTAATTTTTATTTTTTGTCAGAGCAAATTTAATTAAAATGTTTTGTTTCTTCTAGGTGTGCAAGATGTGGTTCTTTTAAACATATACATATATCTATTTTTCATTGGATCATTTTCCCATGTAGGTTATGACACGATGTTGAGTAGTCTTGTCTTGGTATTACGTAGGTCTTTGGTGATTACATATTTCACATGTGTTTCTATATCTATCTTAACCCCAATATCCTAATGTATCCAATCCTCACACCTTTCCATTTGGTGAACCATAAGTTTGTTTAATGAATCTGTGATTGCATTTCTCTGTGGAAATAACTTCATTGGTATCAATTTTTAGCTAAGACCTATAAGTGATATTATAGGATATGTGTCTTTTGCTTTCTGACTTAGTACAATTTGCCTGATTACCTCAAGAATCATACATGGTGCTGCAAATGGCATTGTTTCATTTTTTTCCCTGGCTAATATTCCATCTGTACGTGTACCAGTTCTTCTTTGGCCACGCACCTCTTGATGGACTTTCTGGTTGCCTCCATGTCTTGGCTATTGCAATACTGCTGCAATGCACATTTGCTTGCCTGTGTCTTTCCAGTTATATCTTTTTATGTTATAGGCCAAGGAGTGGGCTTGCTGTATCATATGGTAGCTCAGTGTGTATGTTTTAAAGGCACCCCCATTCAGTTCTCATTAGTGGCTCTTTCCAGGATACGTCCCACTTAAAATTGAGGGTATGCATTTCTCCAAAACACCTTCAATATTTATTATTTGTAGTTTTCTTGCTGATGGTTATTCTAACAGGTGTGAGCTGATACCTATCTGTGGTTGAATTTGCATGTGTCCCATAATCTGTTGAAATTGAGCTTTAAAGCATCCCCTTTTTATTTATCAAACTGTGATTACAGCTTAGTTCTTCAAAGTGTTTTCTTAAAGTAAGTGTCACATTTTGAAAATTTTTGGCCATTAAATCCCTCAACACATTTTGAGGGCACGTTTCATTTACAGCCCTGAAGTACTTGTTCATATGAAGTGACCATTAGCACAGGTTTTAAAGCTGCTTGTGCAGGTAACGGCCAGAGGGTGGCAGCCTTTCTATGTTCCCAATCTGGTAAATACGGAAAGAGACCTTCAGTCCCAAGAGTGTCCAGCTTTATTTCTCATCCAGCTGTGGGTCTAGATATGGTCACACCAGGTTGCATCAAAGCCCCGGAAAGAATTATGTAAAAATTTCTCCCTCTATCACTATCTTTGTTTTTTTGGGATTTTAAAGTAATTTATTTTTATAATGGGGTTTACCTGATTTTCACTGCTGTGTTTATGCCCCTTTACACCCATTGATTAACTTACAGAGAGAAATCAATACATAGGTTTTAAGATTTTTAGTAGTCAGATAGACACTTCTTCGTTGAATAGGGGGTGTTGCGTCCACTTCACGGAGCAAGGAATAGGTCTTGTCTATTACATATTGGGTTTATGGATCGGTATCTGAGCTAATATGAAACCCTTGTTTTATGCATCACCCCACCTCACCTTTCCCGTTAAGCAGCCATAGTGTGTTTTCTAAATGTGTGACTCTATTCTGTTTTGTAATTCAGTTCAATTGTAGCGGTTTTTACATTCCCTCTATAAGTGATATCTTATGATAAGTGTCTTTTTCTGTGTGACTTATTTCACTTAGAATTGTCGAAACTAAATCCACTCATCATGCTTCTAATAGCCTTATGACATTGATTTCATGGCTGAGTGATATTCCATTGTACATAAGGACCACAACATCGTTATCCATTTTCCTATTTCCTGGGATATTTAAGGTGTAATGAAGAGGAGGTTCTTGTCAAGAGAGCAGCCCTAAACTTTGGTGTGCCTGTGTCTTGCTGATTTTTAGTTTTCCCAATTTATACGCCCATGAGTGGAAGTGCCCTATGCTCTCTAAGCTGTGTTTTTTAGATGTTTCAGGACACACCGTACACTTCTCCAGAGTGGCTGTTGGCAATTTACATCCCGCCATCAGCGTAGCAAGGCTCCCATTTCTCCATGGCCTGTCCTGCATTTCTGGTTTTGACACTTTTCTCAGCATGGCCCTTTTGACCGATGGGAAGCGAGACTTCTTTGTAGCGCTGATTTGCCTTTCCAGGTTGCTTGGTTGGCCAAAAAGGGCGTATGCGTTTTTTCCTGAATATATTCAGGAAAAAACGCATACGCCCTTTTTGGCCAAGGGCATCATTGTCAACGTTTTGCCGCTTTTCATGTGCTTTAAATGTGTTTTGGATCTACCTCATGAAATCTGTTTCCTGCAATTCTGCCTTGATTTCAAAGCCTCTTCTTTGCCTTCCCTCAATATATTTGTGGACGAGAGTTATCATTTATAACTCTGCAGGTTTGTGAATTGCTGTGCCCTGAACCTCCATTTTACAACTCGCTTTTTTGGCAGCTGGCCGCAAAGGCGCAGGATGGCTTCAGGCCCTGTTCTGGTTCCGGGGCGCAGGCTGAGCCTGTGGTTAATTCTTCTTCCTGATGGGAATATAGAGTGACCTGTGCCTGTCCCAACACCAAGAGCTAGTCTCTCATTGGTTCCCCGTCTTCCCGTTCATCCTCAGGACAAATTGCAACCTGTTCGGAACAGGAGGTTAAAGGTGCTGATGCTCCAAGTAGGGAGATTGCTTTAAAGTGGCTGGAATGGCGAACCCGAGAACAAGGAGATGAGAAATGAGGTGCGTTTTAGAAACCTTTCCCCATGACACGGTGTACCATCTTCTGGGTTTCTCATGCATGCTTTCAATGTAAGAAGATGCCCTTGAACCTGGAGATTTGGGACCCATGCGATGGGTAGCACGCAGTATTACTTTAAAGGGTCTGCGTTTGCTCACCCAACCTCACCAAACCTCTCAGCCCCAAGAGTGTCCACCCTTATGTCTCATCCAGCTGTGGGTCTAGATATGGTCAATCCAGGTTGCATCACAGCCCCTGAACGAATTGTGTAAGAATTTCTCTCTCTTTCCCTGTCTTTGTTTCATGGGTTTTTAAAAGTAATTTATTTTTATAATGGGGTTTAGCTGCTTTTCATGGCTGTGTTTATGCCGCTTTACACCCACTTGACACACTAACAGAGAGATATCAATACATAGGTTTTAAGATTATTACTAGTCAGATATATTCTTCTGCGGTGAATCGGGCGTGTTGAGTCCAGATCTCTGAGCAAGGAGTAGGTCTTGTCTATTACATATTGGGTTTCTGGAAGGGTTTCTGAGCTAATTTGAAACTCTTGTTTTATGTATCACCCCACCTCACCTTTCCCGTTAAGAAGCCATAGTGTGTTTTCTGCATGTGTGACTCTGTTCTGTTTTGTAATTCAGTTCAAGTGTAACGGTTTTTACATTCCCTCTATAAGTGACACCTTATGAGAAGTGTCCTTTTCTGTGTGACTTATTTCACTTAGAATCGTCGTACCTAAATCCACTCATCATGCTGCTACTAGCCTTATGACATTGATTTCATGGCTGAGTGATATTCCATTGTACATAAGGACCACAACTTTTTTATCCATTTTTCCCTTTCCTGGGATATTTAAGGTGGAATGAAGTGGAGGTCCTTGTCAACAGGGCAGCCCTAAACTTTGGGGTGCTTGTGTCTTGCTGATTTTTAATTTTCCCACTTTATACCCCCATGCGTGGAAGTGCCCTATGCTCTCTAAGCTGTGTTTTTTAGATGTTTCAGGACACACCGTACCCTTCTCCAGAGTGGCTGTTGGCAATTTACATCCCGCCCATCAGTGTAGCAAGGCTCCCATTTCTCCATGGCCTGTCCTGCATTTCTGGTTTTGACACTTTTTTCAGCATGGCCCTTTTGACCGATGGGAAGCGAGACTTCTTTGTAGCGCTGATTTGCCTTTCCAGGTTGCTTGGTTGGCCAAAAAGGGCGTATGCGTTTTTTCCTGACTATATTCAGGAAAAAACGCATACGCCGTTTTTGGCC
Source organism: Balaenoptera physalus (assembly GCF_965194825.1). Lineage (NCBI taxonomy): Eukaryota > Metazoa > Chordata > Mammalia > Artiodactyla > Balaenopteridae > Balaenoptera > Balaenoptera physalus. The sequence continues at coordinate 117,275 of NW_028126220.1, forward strand.
AAGGGCATCATTGTCAACGTTTTGCTGCTTTTCATGTGCTTTAAAGGCGATTCGTATCTACCTCCTGAAATCTCTTTCCTGAAATTCTGCCTTGCTTTCAAATCCTCTTCTTTGCCTTCCCTCAATATATTTGTGGACGAGAGTTGTCATTTATAACTCTGAAGGTTTGTGAATTGCATTGCCCTGAAGCTCCATTTTACAACTCGCTTTTTTGGGAGCTGGCCTCAAAAGCGCAGGATGGCTTGAGGCCCTGTTCTGGTTCTGGGGGGCAGGCTGAGCCTGTGGTTAACTCTTCTTCCTGATGGGAAAATAGAGTGACCTGTGCCTGTCCCAATACCAAGAGCTAGTCTCTCATTGGTTCCCCGTCTTCCCGTTCATCTTCAGGACAAATTGCAACCTGTATAGAACAGGAGGTTAAAGGTGCTGATGCTCCAAGTGGGGAGATTGCTAGTAAAGTGGCTGGAATGGCGAACCCGGGCACAAGGAGATGAGAAATGAGGTGCGTTTTAGAAACCTTTCCCCATCACTCGGTGTACCATCTTCTGGGTTTCTCATGCATGTTTTCCATGTAGGAAGATGCCCTTGAACCTGGAGATTTGGGACCCATGCGATGGGTAGCATGCAGTATTACTTTAAATGGTCTGCGTTTGCTCACCCAACCTCAGCAAACCTCTCAACCCCAGGAGTGTCCTCCCTTATGTCTCATCCAGCTGTGGGTCTAGATATGGTCAATCCAGGTTGCATCACAGCCCCTGAACGAATTGTGTAAGAATTTCTTTCTCTTTCCCTGTCTTTGTTTCATGGGTTTTTAAAGTAATTTATTTTTATAATGGGGTTCAGCTGCTTTTCACGGCTGTGTTTATGCCGCTTTACACCCAGTTGACACACTAAGAGAGAGATATCAATACATAGGTTTTAAGATTATTACTAGTCAGGTATATTCTTGTGCGGTGAATCGGGCGTGTTGAGTCCAGTTCTCTGAGCAAGAAGTAGGTCTTGTCTACTACATATTGGGTTTATGGAAAGGTATCTGAGCTAATTTGAAACTCTTGTTTTATGTATCATCCCACTTCACATTTCCCGTTAAGCAGCCATAGTGTGTTTTCTGCATGTGTGACTCTGTTCTGTTTTGTAATTCAGTTCAAGTGTAACGGTTTTTACATTCCCTCTATAAGTGACACCTTATGAGAAGTGTCCTCTTCTGTGTGACTTATTTCACTTAGAATCGTCTTACCTAAATCCACCCATCATGCTGCTACTAGCCTTATGACATTGATTTCATGGCTGAGTGATATTCCATTGTACATAAGGAACACAACTTTTTTATCCATTTTTCCCTTTCCTGGGATATTTAAGGTGGAATGAAGTGGAGGTCCTTGTCAACAGGGCAGCCCTAAACTTTGGGGTGCTTGTGTCTTGCTGATTTTTAATTTTCCCACTTTATACCCCCATGCGTGGAAGTGCCCTATGCTCTCTAAGCTGTGTTTTTTGGATGTTTCAGGACACACCGTACCCTTCTCCAGAGTGGCTGTTGGCAATTTACATCCCGCCCATCAGTGTAGCAAGGCTCCCATTTCTCCATGGCCTGTCCTGCATTTCTGGTTTTGACACTTTTTTCAGCATGGCCCTTTTGACCGATGGGAAGCGAGACTTCTTTGTAGCGCTGATTTGCCTTTCCAGGTTGCTTGGTTGGCCAAAAAGGGCGTATGCGTTTTTTCCTGACTATATTCAGGAAAAAACGCATACGCCGTTTTTGGCCAAGGGCATCATTGTCAACGTTTTGCTGCTTTTCATGTGCTTTAAAGGCGATTCGTATCTACCTCCTGAAATCTCTTTCTTGAAATTCTGCCTTGCTTTCAAATCCTCTTCTTTGCCTTCCCTCAATATATTTGTGGACGAGAGTTGTCATTTATAACTCTGAAGGTTTGTGAATTGCAGTGCCCTGAAGCTCCATTTTACAACTCGCTTTTTTGGGAGCTGGCCTCAAAAGCGCAGGATGGCTTGAGGCCCTGTTCTGGTTCCGGGGGGCAGGCTGAGCCTGTGGTTAACTCTTCTTCCTGATGGGAAAATAGAGTGACCTGTGCCTGTCCCAATACCAAGAGCTAGTCTCTCATTGGTTCCCCGTCTTCCCGTTCATCTTCAGGACAAATTGCAACCTGTATAGAACAGGAGGTTAAAGGTGCTGATGCTCCAAGTGGGGAGATTGCTAGTAAAGTGGCTGGAATGGCGAACCCGGGCACAAGGAGATGAGAAATGAGGTGCGTTTTAGAAACCTTTCCCCATCACTCGGTGTACCATCTTCTGGGTTTCTCATGCATGTTTTCCATGTAGGAAGATGCCCTTGAACCTGGAGATTTGGGACCCATGCGATGGGTAGCATGCAGTATTACTTTAAATGGTCTGCGTTTGCTCACCCAACCTCAGCAAACCTCTCAACCCCAGGAGTGTCCTCCCTTATGTCTCATCCAGCTGTGGGTCTAGATATGGTCAATCCAGGTTGCATCACAGCCCCTGAACGAATTGTGTAAGAATTTCTTTCTCTTTCCCTGTCTTTGTTTCATGGGTTTTTAAAGTAATTTATTTTTATAATGGGGTTCAGCTGCTTTTCACGGCTGTGTTTATGCCGCTTTACACCCAGTTGACACACTAAGAGAGAGATATCAATACATAGGTTTTAAGATTATTACTAGTCAGGTATATTCTTGTGCGGTGAATCGGGCGTGTTGAGTCCAGTTCTCTGAGCAAGAAGTAGGTCTTGTCTACTACATATTGGGTTTATGGAAAGGTATCTGAGCTAATTTGAAACTCTTGTTTTATGTATCATCCCACTTCACATTTCCCGTTAAGCAGCCATAGTGTGTTTTCTGCATGTGTGACTCTGTTCTGTTTTGTAATTCAGTTCAAGTGTAACGGTTTTTACATTCCCTCTATAAGTGACACCTTATGAGAAGTGTCCTCTTCTGTGTGACTTATTTCACTTAGAATCGTCTTACCTAAATCCACCCATCATGCTGCTACTAGACTTATGACATTGATTTCATGGCTGAGTGATATTCCATTGTACATAAGGAACACAACTTTTTTATCCATTTTTCGCTTTCCTGGGATTTTTAAAGTGGAATGAAGTGGAGGTCCTTGTCAACAGAGCAGCCCTAAACTTTGGGGTGCTTGTGTCTTGCTGATTTTCAATTTTCCCACTTTATACCCCCATGCGTGGAAGTGCCCTATGCTCTCTAAGCTGTGTTTTTTAGATGTTTCAGGACACACCGTACACTTCTCCAGAGTGGCTGTTGGCAATTTACATCCCGCCCATCAGTGTAGCAAGGCTCTCATTTCTCCATGGCCTGTCCTGCATTTCTGGTTTTGACACTTTTTTCAGCATGGCCCTTTTGACCGATGGGCAGCGAGACTTCTTTGTAGCGCTGATTTGCCTTTCCAGGTTGCTTGGTTGGCCAAAAAGGGCGTATGCGTTTTTTCCTGAATATATTCAGGAAAAAACGCATACGCCCTTTATGGCCAAGGGCATCATTGTCAACGTTTTGCTGCTTTTCATGGGCTTTAAAGGCGATTCGATTCTACTTCCTGAATTCTGTTTCCTGCAATTCTTCCTTGATTTCAAATCCTCTTCTTTGCCTTCCCTCAATATATTTGTGGACGAGAGTTATCATTTATAACTCTGCAGGTTTGTGAATTGCAGTGCCCTGAAGCTCCATTTTACAAGTCGCTTTTTTGGGAGCTGGCCGCAAAAGCGCAGGATGGCTTCAGGCCCTGTTCTGGTTCCGGGGGGCAGGCTGAGCCTGTGGTTAATTCTTCTTCCTGATGGGAAAATAGAGTGACCTGTGCCTGTCCCAACACCAAGAGCTAGTCTCTCATTGGTTCCCCGTCTTCCCGTTCATCCTCAGGACAAATTGCAACCTGTACGGAACAGGAGGTTAAAGGTGCTGATGCTCCAAGTAGGGAGATTGCTAGTAAAGTGGCTGGAATGGCCAACCCGAGCACAAGGAGATGAGAAATGAGGTGCGTTTTAGAAACCTTTCCCCATCACACGGTGTACCATCTTCTGGGTTTCTCATGCATGTTTTCGATGTAGGAAGATGCCCTTGAACCTGGAGATTTGGGACCCATGCGATGGGTAGCACGCAGTATTACTTTAAAGGGTCTGCGTTTGCTCACCCAACCTCACCAAACCTCTCAACCCCAGGAGTGTCCTCCCTTATGTCTCATCCAGCTGTGGGTCTAGATATGGTCAATCCAGGTTGCATCACAGCCCCTGAACGAATTGTGTAAGAATTTCTTTCTCTTTCCCTGTCTTTGTTTCATGGGTTTTTAAAGTAATTTATTTTTATAATGGGGTTGAGCTGCTTTTCACGGCTGTGTTTATGCTGCTTTACACCCACTTGACACACTAACAGAGAGATATCAATACATAGGTTTTAAGATTATTACTAGTCAGGTATATTCTTGTGCGGTGAATCGGGCGTGTTGAGTCCAGTTCTCTGAGCAAGGAGTAGGTCTTGTCTACTACATATTGGGTTTATGGAAAGGTATCTGAGCTAATTTGAAACTCTTGTTTTATGTATCACCCCACTTCACCTTTCCCGTTAAGCAGCCGTAGTGTGTTTTCTGCATGTGTGACTCTGTTCTGTTTTGTAATTCAGTTCAAGTGTAACGGTTTTTACATTCCCTCTATAAGTGACACCTTATGAGAAGTGTCCTCTTCTGTGTGACTTATTTCACTTAGAATCGTCGTACCTAAATCCACCCATCATGCTGCTACTAGCCTTATGACATTGATTTCATGGCTGAGTGATAATCCATTGTACATAAGGACCACAACTTTTTTTATCCATTTTTCGCTTTCCTGGGATTTTTAAGGTGGAATGAAGTGGAGGCCCTTGTCAACAGAGCAGCCCTAAACTTTGGGGTGCTTGTGTCTTGCTGATTTGCAATTTTCCCACTTTATCCCCCCATGCGTGGAAGTGCCGTATGCTCCCTAAGCTGTGTTTTTTAGATGTTTCAGGACACACCGTACACTTCTCCAGAGTGGCTGTTGGCAATTTACATCCCGCCCATCAGTGTAGCAAGGCTCTCATTTCTCCATGGCCTGTCCTGCATTTCTGGTTTTGACACTTTTTTCAGCATGGCCCTTTTGACCGATGGGAAGCGAGACTTTTTTGTAGCGCTGATTTGCATTTCCAGGTTGCTTGGTTGGCCAAAAAGGGCGTATGCGTTTTTTCCTGAATATATTCAGGAAAAAACGCATACGCCCTTTATGGCCAAGGGCATCATTGTCAACGTTTTGCTGCTTTTCATGGGCTTTAAAGGCGATTCGAATCTACCTACTGAATCTGTTTCCTGCAATTCTTCCTTGATTTCAAATCCTCTTCTTTGCCTTCCCTCAATATATTTGTGGACGAGAGTTATCATTTATAACTCTGCAGCTTTGTGAATTGCAGTGCCCTGAAGCTCCATTTTACAAGTCGCTTTTTTGGGAGCTGGCCGCAAAAGCGCAGGATGGCTTCAGGCCCTGTTCTGGTTCCGGGGGGCAGGCTGAGCCTGTGGTTAATTCTTCTTCCTGATGGGAAAATAGAGTGACCTGTGCCTGTCCCAACACCAAGAGCTAGTCTCTCATTGGTTCCCCGTCTTCCCGTTCATCCTCAGGACAAATTGCAACCTGTACGGAACAGGAGGTTAAAGGTGCTGATGCTCCAAGTAGGGAGATTGCTAGTAAAGTGGCTGGAATGGCCAACCCGAGCACAAGGAGATGAGAAATGAGGTGCGTTTTAGAAACCTTTCCCCATCACACGGTGTACCATCTTCTGGGTTTCTCATGCATGTTTTCGATGTAGGAAGATGCCCTTGAACCTGGAGATTTGGGACCCATGCGATGGGTAGCACGCAGTATTACTTTAAAGGGTCTGCGTTTGCTCACCCAACCTCACCAAACCTCTCAACCCCAGAAGTGTCCTCCCTTATGTCTCATCCAGCTGTGGGTCTAGATATGGTCAATCCAGGTTGCATCACAGCCCCTGAACGAATTGTGTAAGAATTTCTTTCTCTTTCCCTGTCTTTGTTTCATGGGTTTTTAAAGTAATTTATTTTTATAATGGGGTTGAGCTGCTTTTCACGGCTGTGTTTATGCTGCTTTACACCCACTTGACACACTAACAGAGAGATATCAATACATAGGTTTTAAGATTATTACTAGTCAGGTATATTCTTGTGCGGTGAATCGGGCGTGTTGAGTCCAGTTCTCTGAGCAAGGAGTAGGTCTTGTCTACTACATATTGGGTTTATGGAAAGGTATCTGAGCTAATTTGAAACTCTTGTTTTATGTATCACCCCACTTCACCTTTCCCGTTAAGCAGCCGTAGTGTGTTTTCTGCATGTGTGACTCTGTTCTGTTTTGTAATTCAGTTCAAGTGTAACGGTTTTTACATTCCCTCTATAAGTGACACCTTATGAGAAGTGTCCTCTTCTGTGTGACTTATTTCACTTAGAATCGTCGTACCTAAATCCACCCATCATGCTGCTACTAGCCTTATGACATTGATTTCATGGCTGAGTGATAATCCATTGTACATAAGGACCACAACTTTTTTTATCCATTTTTCGCTTTCCTGGGATTTTTAAGGTGGAATGAAGTGGAGGCCCTTGTCAACAGAGCAGCCCTAAACTTTGGGGTGCTTGTGTCTTGCTGATTTTCAATTTTCCCACTTTATCCCCCCATGCGTGGAAGTGCCGTATGCTCCCTAAGCTGTGTTTTTTAGATGTTTCAGGACACACCGTACACTTCTCCAGAGTGGCTGTTGGCAATTTACATCCCGCCCATCAGTGTAGCAAGGCTCTCATTTCTCCATGGCCTGTCCTGCATTTCTGGTTTTGACACTTTTTTCAGCATGGCCCTTTTGACCGATGGGAAGCGAGACTTTTTTGTAGCGCTGATTTGCATTTCCAGGTTGCTTGGTTGGCCAAAAAGGGCGTATGCGTTTTTTCCTGAATATATTCAGGAAAAAACGCATACGCCCTTTATGGCCAAGGGCATCATTGTCAACGTTTTGCTGCTTTTCATGGGCTTTAAAGGCGATTCGAATCTACCTACTGAATCTGTTTCCTGCAATTCTTCCTTGATTTCAAATCCTCTTCTTTGCCTTCCCTCAATATATTTGTGGACAAGAGTTATCATTTATAACTCTGCAGGTTTGTGAATTGCAGTGCCCTGAAGCTCCATTTTACAAGTCGCTTTTTTGGGAGCTGGCCGCAAAAGCGCAGGATGGCTTCAGGCCCTGTTCTGGTTCCGGGGGGCAGGCTGAGCCTGTGGTTAATTCTTCTTCCTGATGGGAAAATAGAGTGACCTGTGCCTGTCCCAACACCAAGAGCTAGTCTCTCATTGGTTCCCCGTCTTCCCGTTCATCCTCAGGACAAATTGCAACCTGTACGGAACAGGAGGTTAAAGGTGCTGATGCTCCAAGTAGGGAGATTGCTAGTAAAGTGGCTGGAATGGCCAACCCGAGCACAAGGAGATGAGAAATGAGGTGCGTTTTAGAAACCTTTCCCCATCACACGGTGTACCATCTTCTGGGTTTCTCATGCATGTTTTCGATGTAGGAAGATGCCCTTGAACCTGGAGATTTGGGACCCATGCGATGGGTAGCACGCAGTATTACTTTAAAGGGTCTGCGTTTGCTCACCCAACCTCACCAAACCTCTCAACCCCAGGAGTGTCCTCCCTTATGTCTCATCCAGCTGTGGGTCTAGATATGGTCAATCCAGGTTGCATCACAGCCCCTGAACGAATTGTGTAAGAATTTCTTTCTCTTTCCCTGTCTTTGTTTCATGGGTTTTTAAAGTAATTTATTTTTATAATGGGGTTGAGCTGCTTTTCACGGCTGTGTTTATGCTGCTTTACACCCACTTGACACACTAACAGAGAGATATCAATACATAGGTTTTAAGATTATTACTAGTCAGGTATATTCTTGTGCGGTGAATCGGGCGTGTTGAGTCCAGTTCTCTGAGCAAGGAGTAGGTCTTGTCTACTACATATTGGGTTTATGGAAAGGTATCTGAGCTAATTTGAAACTCTTGTTTTATGTATCACCCCACTTCACCTTTCCCGTTAAGCAGCCGTAGTGTGTTTTCTGCATGTGTGACTCTGTTCTGTTTTGTAATTCAGTTCAAGTGTAACGGTTTTTACATTCCCTCTATAAGTGACACCTTATGAGAAGTGTCCTCTTCTGTGTGACTTATTTCACTTAGAATCGTCGTACCTAAATCCACCCATCATGCTGCTACTAGCCTTATGACATTGATTTCATGGCTGAGTGATAATCCATTGTACATAAGGACCACAACTTTTTTTATCCATTTTTCGCTTTCCTGGGATTTTTAAGGTGGAATGAAGTGGAGGCCCTTGTCAACAGAGCAGCCCTAAACTTTGGGGTGCTTGTGTCTTGCTGATTTTCAATTTTCCCACTTTATCCCCCCATGCGTGGAAGTGCCGTATGCTCCCTAAGCTGTGTTTTTTAGATGTTTCAGGACACACCGTACACTTCTCCAGAGTGGCTGTTGGCAATTTACATCCCGCCCATCAGTGTAGCAAGGCTCTCATTTCTCCATGGCCTGTCCTGCATTTCTGGTTTTGACACTTTTTTCAGCATGGCCCTTTTGACCGATGGGAAGCGAGACTTTTTTGTAGCGCTGATTTGCATTTCCAGGTTGCTTGGTTGGCCAAAAAGGGCGTATGCGTTTTTTCCTGAATATATTCAGGAAAAAACGCATACGCCCTTTATGGCCAAGGGCATCATTGTCAACGTTTTGCTGCTTTTCATGGGCTTTAAAGGCGATTCGAATCTACCTACTGAATCTGTTTCCTGCAATTCTTCCTTGATTTCAAATCCTCTTCTTTGCCTTCCCTCAATATATTTGTGGACGAGAGTTATCATTTATAACTCTGCAGGTTTGTGAATTGCAGTGCCCTGAAGCTCCATTTTACAAGTCGCTTTTTTGGGAGCTGGCCGCAAAAGCGCAGGATGGCTTCAGGCCCTGTTCTGGTTCCGGGGGGCAGGCTGAGCCTGTGGTTAATTCTTCTTCCTGATGGGAAAATAGAGTGACCTGTGCCTGTCCCAACACCAAGAGCTAGTCTCTCATTGGTTCCCCGTCTTCCCGTTCATCCTCAGGACAAATTGCAACCTGTACGGAACAGGAGGTTAAAGGTGCTGATGCTCCAAGTAGGGAGATTGCTAGTAAAGTGGCTGGAATGGCGAACCCGAGCACAAGGAGATGAGAAATGAGGTGCGTTTTAGAAACCTTTCCCCATCACACGGTGTACCATCTTCTGGGTTTCTCATGCATGTTTTCGATGTAGGAAGATGCCCTTGAACCTGGAGATTTGGGACCCATGCGATGGGTAGCACGCAGTATTACTTTAAAGGGTCTGCGTTTGCTCACCCAACCTCACCAAACCTCTCAACCCCAGGAGTGTCCTCCCTTATGTCTCATCCAGCTGTGGGTCTAGATATGGTCAATCCAGGTTGCATCACAGCCCCTGAACGAATTGTGTAAGAATTTCTTTCTCTTTCCCTGTCTTTGTTTCATGGGTTTTTAAAGTAATTTATTTTTATAATGGGGTTGAGCTGCTTTTCACTGCTGTGTTTATGCTGCTTTACACCCACTTGACACACTAACAGAGAGATATCAATACATAGGTTTTAAGATTATTACTAGTCAGGTATATTCTTGTGCGGTGAATCGGGCGTGTTGAGTCCAGTTCTCTGAGCAAGGAGTAGGTCTTGTCTACTACATATTGGGTTTATGGAAAGGTATCTGAGCTAATTTGAAACTCTTGTTTTATGTATCACCCCACTTCACCTTTCCCGTTAAGCAGCCGTAGTGTGTTTTCTGCATGTGTGACTCTGTTCTGTTTTGTAATTCAGTTCAAGTGTAACGGTTTTTACATTCCCTCTATAAGTGACACCTTATGAGAAGTGTCCTCTTCTGTGTGACTTATTTCACTTAGAATCGTCGTACCTAAATCCACCCATCATGCTGCTACTAGCCTTATGACATTGATTTCATGGCTGAGTGATAATCCATTGTACATAAGGACCACAACTTTTTTTATCCATTTTTCGCTTTCCTGGGATTTTTAAGGTGGAATGAAGTGGAGGCCCTTGTCAACAGAGCAGCCCTAAACTTTGGGGTGCTTGTGTCTTGCTGATTTGCAATTTTCCCACTTTATCCCCCCATGCGTGGAAGTGCCGTATGCTCCCTAAGCTGTGTTTTTTAGATGTTTCAGGACACACCGTACACTTCTCCAGAGTGGCTGTTGGCAATTTACATCCCGCCCATCAGTGTAGCAAGGCTCTCATTTCTCCATGGCCTGTCCTGCATTTCTGGTTTTGACACTTTTTTCAGCATGGCCCTTTTGACCGATGGGAAGCGAGACTTCTTTGTAGCGCTGATTTGCCTTTCCAGGTTGCTTGGTTGGCCAAAAAGGGCGTATGCGTTTTTTCCTGAATATATTCAGGAAAAAAGGCATACGCCCTTTATGGCCAAGGGCATCATTGTCAACGTTTTGCTGCTTTTCATGGGCTTTAAAGGCGATTCGAATCTACCTCCTGAAATCTGTTTCCTGCAATTCTTCCTTGATTTCAAATCCTCTTCTTTGCCTTCCCTCAATATATTTGTGGACGAGAGTTATCATTTATAACTCTGCAGGTTTGTGAATTGCAGTGCCCTGAAGCTCCAATTTACAACTCGCTTTTTTGGGAGCTGGCCGCAAAAGCGCAGGATGGCTTCAGGCCCTGTTCTGGTTCCGGGGGGCAGGCTGAGCCTGTGGTTAATTCTTCTTCCTGATGGGAAAATAGAGTGACCTGTGCCTGTCCCAACACCAAGAGCTAGTCTCTCATTGGTTCCCCATCTTCCCGTTCATCCTCAGGACAAATTGCAACCTGTATGGAACAGGAGGTTAAAGGTGCTGATGCTCCAAGTAGGGAGATTGCTAGTAAAGTGGCTGGAATGGCGAACCCGAGCACAAGGAGATGAGAAATGAGGTGCGTTTTAGAAACCTTTCCCCATCACACGGTGTACCATCTTCTGGGTTTCTCATGCATGTTTTCGATGTAGGAAGATGCCCTTGAACCTGGAGATTTGGGACCCATGCGATGGGTAGCACGCAGTATTACTTTAAAGGGTCTGCGTTTGCTCACCCAACCTCACCAAACCTCTCAACCCCAGGAGTGTCCTCCCTTATGTCTCATCCAGCTGTGGGTCTAGATATGGTCAATCCAGGTTGCATCACAGCCCCTGAACGAATTGTGTAAGAATTTCTTTCTCTTTCCCTGTCTTTGTTTCATGGGTTTTTAAAGTAATTTATTTTTATAATGGGGTTCAGCTGCTTTTCACGGCTGTGTTTATGCCGCTTTACACCCACTTGACACACTAACAGAGAGATATCAATACATAGGTTTTAAGATTATTACTAGTCAGGTATATTCTTGTGCGGTGAATCGGGCGTGTTGAGTCCAGTTCTCTGAGCAAGGAGTAGGTCTTGTCTACTACATTTTGGGTTTATGGAAAGGTATCTGAGCTAATTTGAAACTCTTGTTTTATGTATCACCCCACTTCACCTTTCCCGTTAAGCAGCCGTAGTGTGTTTTCTGCATGTGTGACTCTGTTCTGTTTTGTAATTCAGTTCAAGTGTAACGGTTTTTACATTCCCTCTATAAGTGACACCTTATGAGAAGTGTCCTTTTCTGTGTGACTTATTTCACTTAGAATCGTCGTACCTAAATCCACTCATCATGCTGCTACTAGCCTTATGACATTGATTTCATGGCTGAGTGATATTCCATTGTACATAAGGACCACAACTTTTTTATCCATTTTTCGCTTTCCTGGGATATTTAAGGTGGAAGGAAGTGGAGGTCCTTGTCAACAGAGCAGCCCTAAACTTTGGGGTGCTTGTGTCTTGCTGATTTTCAATTTTCCCACTTTATCCCCCCATGCGTGGAAGTGCCCTATGCTCTCTAAGCTGTGTTTTTTAGATGTTTCAGGACACACCGTACATTTCTCTAGAGTGGCTGTTGGCAATTTACATCCCGCCCATCAGTGTAGCAAGGCTCTCATTTCTCCATGGCCTGTCCTGCATTTCTGGTTTTGACACTTTTTTCAGCATGGCCCTTTTGACCGATGGGAAGCGAGACTTCTTTGTAGCGCTGATTTGCCTTTCCAGGTTGCTTGGTTGGCCAAAAAGGGCGTATGCGTTTTTTCCTGAATATATTCAGGAAAAAACGCATACGCCCTTTATGGCCAAGGGCATCATTGTCAACGTTTTGATGCTTTTCATGGGCTTTAAAGGCGATTCGAATCTACCTCCTGAAATCTGTTTCCTGCAATTCTTCCTTGATTTCAAATCCTCTTCTTTGCCTTCCCTCAATATATTTGTGGATGAGAGTTATCATTTATAACTCTGCAGGTTTGTGAATTGCAGTGCCCAGAAGCTCCATTTTACAACTCGCTTTTTTGGGAGCTAGCCGCAAAAGCGCAGGATGGCTTCAGGCCCTTTTCTGGTTCCGGGGGGCAGGCTGAGCCTGTGGTTAATTCTTCTTCCTGATGGGAAAATAGAGTGACCTGTGCCTCTTCCAACACCAAGAGCTAGTCTCTCATTGGTTCCCCGTCTTCCCGTTCATCCTCAGGACAAATTGCAACCTGTACGGAACAGGAGGTTAAAGGTGCTGATGCTCCAAGTAGGGAGATTGCTAGTAAAGTGGCTGGAATGGCGAACCCAAGCACAAGGAGATGAGAAATGAGGTGCGTTTTAGAAACCTTTCCCCATCTCACGGTGTACCATCTTCTGGGTTTCTCATGCATGTTTTCGATGTAGGAAGATGCCCTTGAACCTGGAGATTTGGGACCCCTGTGATGGGTAGCAGGCAGTATTACTTTAAAGGGTCTGCGTTTGCTCACCCAACCTCACCAAACCTCTCAGCCCCAAGAGTGTCCACCCTTATGTCTGATCCAGCTGTGGGTCTAGATATGGTCAATCCAGGTTGCATCACAGCCCCTGAACGAATTGTGTAAGAATTTCTCTCTCTTTCCCTGTCTTTGTTTCATGGCTTTTTAAAAGTAATTTATTTTTATAATGGGGTTTAGCTGCTTTTCACGGCTGTGTTTATGCCGCTTTACACCCACTTGACACACTAAGAGAGAGATATCAATACATAGGTTTTAAGATTATTACTAGTCAGATATATTCTTGTGCGGTGAATCGGGCGTGTTGAGTCCAGTTCTCTGAGCAAGGAGTAGGTCTTATCTATTACATATTGGGTTTATGGAACGGTATCTGAGCTAATTTGAAACTCTTGTTTTATGTATCACCCCACCTCACCTTTCCCGTTAAGCAGCCATAGTGTGTTTTCTGCATGTGTGACTCTGTTCTGTTTCGTAATTCAGTTCATGTGTAACGGTTTTTACATTCCCTCTGTAAGTGACAACTTATGAGAAGTGTCCTTTTCTGTGTGACTTATTTCACTTAGAATCGTCGTACCTAAATCCACTTATCATGCTGCTACTAGCCTTATGACATTGATTTCATGGCTGAGTGATATTCCATTGTACATAAGGACCACAACTTTTTTATCCATTTTTCGCTTTCCTGGGATATTTAAGGTGGAATGAAGTGGAGGTCCTTGTCAACAGAGCAGCCCTAAACTTTGGGGTGTTTGTGTCTTGCTGATTTTCAATTTTCCCACTTTATCCCCACATGCGTGGAAGTGCCCTATGCTCTCTAAGCTGTGTTTTTTAGATGTTTCAGGACACACCGTACACTTCTCCAGAGTGGCTGTTGGCAATTTACATCCCGCCCATCAGTGTAGCAAGGCTCCCATTTCTCCACGGCCTGTCCTGCATTTCTGGTTTTGACACTTTTTTCAGCATGGCCCTTTTGACCGATGGGAAGCGAGACTTCTTTGTAGCGCTGATTTGCCTTTCCAGGTTGCTTGGTTGGCCAAAAAGGGCGTATGCGTTTTTTCCTGAATATATTCAGGAAAAAACGCATACGCCCTTCATGGCCAAGGGCATCATTGTCAACGTTTTGCTGCTTTTCATGGGCTTTAAAGGCGATTCGAATCTACCTCCTGAAATCTGTTTCCTGCAATTCTTCCTTGATTTCAAATCCTCTTCTTTGCCTTCCCTCAATATATTTGTGGACGAGAGTTATCATTTATAACTCTGCAGGTTTGTGAATTGCAGTGCCCCTGAGCTCCATTTTTTAACTCGCTTTTTTGGGAGCTGGCCGCAAAAGCGCAGGATGGCCTCAGGCCCTATTCTGATTCCGGGCGGCAGGCCGAGCCTGTGTTTAATTCTTCTTTTTGATGGGAAAATAGAGTGACCTGTGCCTGTCCCAACACCTAGAGCTAGTGTCTTATTGGCTCCCCCTCTTCCCGTTCATCCTCAGGACAATTTGCTAGCTGTATGGAACAGGAGGGTTAAAGGTGCTGATTCTCCAAGGAGGGAGATTGCTAGTAAAGCGGCTGGAATGGCAAACCCGAGCACAAGGAGATTAGAAATGAGGTGCGTTTTAGAAACCTTTCCCGGTCACACGGTGTACCACCTTCTGGGTTTCTCATGCATGTTTTCGATGTAGGAAGATGCCCTTGAACTTGGAGATTTGGGACCCATGGGATGGGCAACAGGCAGTGTTACTTTAAAGGGTCTGCGTTTGCTCCCCCAACCCCACCAAACCTCTCAGCCCCGAGAGTGTCCACCCTTCTGTCTCATCCAGCTGTGTGTCTAGATATGGTCACTCCAGGTTGCATTACAGTCTCTGCATGAATTGTGTAAGAATTTCTCTCTCTTTCCCTGTCTTTGTTTCATGGGTTTTTAAAAGCAATTTATTTTTATAATGGGGTTTAGCTGCTTTTCACGGCTGTGTTTATGCCGCTTTACACCCACTTGACTCACTTCCATAGATATATCAATACATAGGTTTTAAGATTCTTACTAGTCAGATATATTCTTGTGCGGTGAATAGGGGGTGTTGAGTCCAGTTCTCTGAGCAAGGAGTAGGTCTTGTCTATAACATATTGTGTTTATGGAACGTTATCTGAGATAATTTGAAATCCTTGTTTTATGCATCACCCCACCTCACCTTTCCCGTTAAGCAACCATAGTGTGTTTTCTAAATGTGTGACTCTGTTCTGTTTTGTAATTCCGTTCAAGTGTAGCGCTTTTTACATTCTCTCTGTTAGTGATATCTTATGATAAGTGTCTTTTTCTGTGTGACTTATTTCACTTAGAATCGTCGTACCTAAATCCACTCATCATGCTGCTACTAGCCTTATGATATTGATTTCACGCCCGAGTGATATTACATTTTACATATGGACCACAACTTCTTTATCCATTTTTATCTTTCCTGGGATATTTATGGTGGAATTAAGTGGAGGTTCTTGTCAACAGAGCAGCCCTAAAGTTTGGGGTGCCTGTGTCTTGCTGATTTTTAGTTTTCCCAATTTATACGCCCATGAGTGGATGTGCCCTTTTCTCTCTAGCTGTGTTTTTTAGATGTGTTAGGAAACACCATACCCTTCTCCAAAGTCGTCATTGGCAATTTACATCCCACCCATCAGTG
Source organism: Balaenoptera physalus (assembly GCF_965194825.1). Lineage (NCBI taxonomy): Eukaryota > Metazoa > Chordata > Mammalia > Artiodactyla > Balaenopteridae > Balaenoptera > Balaenoptera physalus. The sequence continues at coordinate 132,909 of NW_028126220.1, forward strand.
TAACAAGGCTCCCTTTCCTCCCTGTCCTCTCCTGCATTTCTTGTTTTTACACTTTTTTAGGAAGGCCATTTTGACCGAAGGGAAGTCAGACTTCTTTGTAGTGCTGAATTGCATTTCCGGCTTGCTTGGTTTGCCAAAAAGGGCCTATGGGTTTTTTCCTGAATTCATTCAGAAAAAAACGCATATGCTCTTTTTGTCCAAGTGCATCATTGTCGACGTTTTGCTGCTTTTCATGTGCTTTAGGGGCGATTCGAATCTAACTCCTGAAATCTGTTTCCTGCAATTCTGACTTGATTTCAAATCCTCTTCATTGCCTTCCCTCAATATATTTGTGGACGAGAGTTATCATTTATAACTCTGCAGGTTTGTGAATTGCAGTGCCCCTGAGCTCCATTTTTCAACTCGCTTTTTTGGGAGCTTTCCACAGAACCGCTGGTTTGCTTCTGGCCCTACTCTGGTTCCCGGTGGCAGGCTAAGCCTTTGCTTAATTCTTCTTCCTGACTGGAAAGTAGAGTGACATGTGCCTCTCCGAACATCTAGGGCTTGGCTCTCATTGTTTCTCCTCCTTCCCCTTCTTCCTTTGGACAAATTCCAATTTCTGTGCAACTGGATGTTGAAGGTGCTGACATCCTCAAGTGGGGAGATTTTAAGGAAAAAGGCTGGAGGCGTGAACCCAACAAACAGGAAATTAGGAGTTTTGGTGCCTTTTCCAAAATCTTCCTGATCCAACCGTGTTCCATCTTCTGGGTGTCACAGGCATGTTTTAGCTGTAGGAAAGGTCCCGTGTATGTCAGGAGAGCACAAGGGATTTTTCGAAATCAGTGTCTTCCCGAAATCCAATCTGGGGAATTTTTAAGCTACTGGTACATGTGTGTTCATTAAGGGACTTGGGCCGTAGGCAGAGTCCGAACTTTAGATGATTGAAGTCTTCAGGTTCAGAAACGCTCACCATTGGCCTCCTTTAGTTTCCATTTTATCTGTAGTTGATAGATGATGTCGATATAGATATCTTTTGTTTTTCAGATTATTTCCCCTTAGGGGTCATTACAAAATATTGAATATAGTTCCCTGTGCTATACAGTAGTTCCTTGTTGATGATATATTTTATACATAGCAGTGTGTATATGTTAATCTGAAACTGTTAATTTATCCCTCCTCCCACCTTTCCCCTTTGGTAATAAAAAATATAAGATTTTATACTTCTCAGAAATCTAGGAGCTGAAAGAGAGGTATCATTTTCAATGGAAAATCATTCAAAACAAGGTTGAAACTTCAACCAAGATTATTAGATGTACATCCTTGGAAAGAAATCACTGCATTTCTCTACTGTTGACCTGACAAATAAGACAAACCCCTCCACTGAACTTGCTTATAATAAAGTGATGGAAATATCAAATGGAAGTGTTAGAAACATCTTATTTTACACGAGCATTATACACTGCTCTATGTTAATTACAGTTTGGCTCACACATCTGTTCATTGAAGTTACAATGTTCTCAAATTCTGTTACTGATCCTGCAGAGTGGGCCCCAACAAGGGTCTCCCTGCCCAGTGTCATTGGAGCCAACAGATCGAGACTGACTTTGGTTCAGAAGCAAAGGAAAACTTTATATTTTGATCAGAGAATGGAGAGGTGAGAGTGTGTGCTCCCCTGCGGGTTGTGGGCCGGGCTGCTGTGTAGGGATCCTGTCAGCATCAGCGGGAGGGAGGGGGCGGAGCTCTCGAGGGCCGGGTTGGCTGGAGCTCAGGCTCTATGTCGCAGAGTCTGCACAGGGCCCCACGAGCTGAGGTGTCGGCCCAGCCATTTTGCACTAGGAAATCGGGTCTGAAGTGTCGGGTGTGGGACCTCTGCCTGTGGAAACCTAGGAGCAAGTGAAATTAGACAAAGCACAAAGGAAAAAATGGTTAGACTTTATTTTATTGCCCAGATTCTATTGTTATCTCCCAGGAATTTTTAATGGGCTTTGCCAGTGACAAAGCCCTCCTCTGCCTTTTGTCCCATTCCTCATTCTTGGGGCGCTGAGGGTGCAGACACGTCTTCTGTAAATGCTTCATGCTGAGTTGGGTGTCCTCATACCCGGGGGGAGGGGCAGGACTTCTCCCCAGCAGCCTCCAGGTGAGGTTGATTGTCCGCAGGCCTCCTCCCTCACTGCTCGTCTGCCTGAGCACCAGCATTGGAATTTTTACAGATTCTAATGACCTTTAAGGGTCCAGGAAAGAGATGTGCAGAGACGCTGGGTGGGTGGGCGGTTTTACCCTGCTCCACATTGGTTCGGCCCCCTTAGGCTGACGGTTTCTGCCAGCCTAGATGCTCTGACCAGTAGTCTGCACTTTCTTCAGTTAGGCCACTGAATTAACATACAAACAGCACCAGGTGTCAGAGCCCTGCTTGCTCAACTCCCAGACAGTCCAGGGCCGGTGGTGATCCAGGACCATGACGGCCACTCAGTCAACGGCCTTTTGAAGTAGCCAGGAGTACAGCCGGTCTCACTGGCCGCCGTCACCACAGTGTCTGTAGGCTTTTCTATGGTAGCAGCGTTATTTATGGTTCCCCTGGCAAGTTTATTAGCTCCGCTCTGGGTGCAGTAAGTCCTGTAAGCAATAGTCTGCTCTTTTGGGGCACACTCTTGTTGTTTTCTGAGAGAAGCTCCAGGTCAAGTGATGGTCACACGAGTCGTCATGGGGGCCCATTGCCCCAAGTTGTCTCTCTGGAGGTTGGTGTTGGAGGGCCTCCTCACTCGAGGTCATTGTGCCCACGGAGCAATCCCTGCAACTTCAGGGCATGGTGGGTGGTTAGGATCACCAAGTGGCGTCCTTTTCCCTTAGGAGGGAGCTGGCCTTGCGGGCTGCTGATTTCCAGGTTTTTAGATACCCCCAGTATCCTGGTCGGATGGGGTGGCTGGCCAATGCCTGGAGGGCATTCTTGCATTGTTCCATTTCAAGTGGTCCCAGTTTTTGCACTAATACTCCAAGGGCGATTCGCCTTGGACCAGCAATGTAAAGGTCAAAGGGTTTAGCTAACTTAGGGAGGTCCAGGGCCAGGGTCTGAATTGACTGCTCTTTCCAATCTTGAAAGGACGCTTCTGGATTCTATTCAAAAGGATCATCATCTTTTCCTTTCAGTGTTTCATATAGAGGCCCAGCTATTAGACTGTAGTTAGGGATCCAGATGCAGCAAACCCCGGTCTCCCCAGGAACCCCTAAGCTGTCTTCTAGTTTCAGGAAGGCTGAGGCTGCAAATGGCTTCTTCCCTTTCCTGGGGTGGGCTTCTCCGACCTTCTGTGCGAATGAAGCCCAGGAAGGCCACCTTAGTTTGTGATATTTGAGCCTTTTCCTTGGACACCTTCTATCTTTTATTGGCTAGGTAGTTCAGAGGCCTCCTTAGTCGGGCTGGTGATCAGAATGTCATCTGCATATTGAAGGAGGGTTCCCTTCTCCAGAGGTAGATCTTTTAGGTCTTTAGCTAACGTTTCCCCAAAGATGGTGTGGAAATTTTTGAACCCCTGGGGCAGGACGGCCCAGCAGTATTGTTTTTGTTGTATGTTGAGTCCTGCCACTCACAGCCAAAATTTCTTGTGACTCTGGGACTAATGGAATACAGAAGAAGGCATCATTAAAGTCTAATACAGAATGCCATGTCCTGGTGGATGGTAGAATGACCAGCAGGGTGTAGGAATTAGGAACTACTAGATGTATATCCTCTGTGGCTTCACTGACTGTCCTGGCGTCCTCTACCAGGTCCCCAGCAGCCCACGGGGCTCTTGTGGTCAGGCCCCTCCCAGGATATGGAGCTCACCTGGGCAGGTCCCCAGCAGCCCATGGGGCTCTGGTGGTTAGGCCGCTCCCAGGATATGGAGCTCACCTGGGCAGGTACCCAGCAGCCCATGGGGCTCTCGTTGGCAGGCCCCTCCCTGGATATGGAGCTCCCGTGGACAGGTACCCCGGCAGGGCTGGGCACACAGGATCCGTGCACATAGCCCTCATTGCAAAGCACCCCCAGCACACCTGTCACTCAGAGCTGACACAGAGCACCTCAGAGCAGAGCTTGAACTAACAAACAGCAGCTCCAACAGGTCTGTGACCCTAGGCTTCACTCTGTGCGGCCTCCCTCTGCCTGGTCTTCCAGGGGCTTCCACTGCAGCCGGGGCACCAGGCCTCTGTCTCCACCCACCACCCCTCCTCTCCCTGACTCCTGGGTTCCTCTCATTAGCAGAGGTTCTTCTTGAAGTTGTCTCCCACTCATGGACCAGATAAAATGATTAGAAAACAAGTCAGGGCTGCCGCCCCTTATCTATCCTGACTCTCGGGACCCTACACCTGTTCCTTGGATCTAGCCGGTGCAGCAAGACCCATTTTCTGCAACTCTGAGCCCCTGAGGGGCGAGGATTGGCTGACCTGGGCAGTCTGACCCGGCCGGCCAGCCCTTCCCAGGTGTGCCTGGGTTGAGGTCAATATAAACACCCCTCCAGGCAGCAAAAGCCTCTGCAGCTGTGCCTGACGCCATATTCTCTGCCCCGTCAGCAGTCTCGGGGTTGGGCTGGTGGGAGGGAGTAGGGCCCACGGCTCTATGAGTGGCCCGGTGTGACTGGGGCTCTGCTGGACTTTCTGCAGGAGTTGCCGGGCTGCCACCTGCTAAAGAAGAGGATGTGTCACCCATACTTGCTGCTGGAATTTCTCCCCGGGCAGAGGTGAGGAAGGACAAAAGCAGTGGGGGCCGGGACAGGAGGGGTACCTCAGGCAGGGAAATGGAAAGCTTCCAGACGAGCGCCCGGGGCCAGGACCATCCTGGCTGGCCTGCAGGCACCAAGTCGGCCTGCGTGCTGTCGCTGGTGTGACTCCAAGCCCCTTCCTCTAGTTTTTAAAGTCTTTGCACACATTCAGGTGTTTTACCTGGGAAGGGTGGGAAAAGTTCAGCAGCAGCTGGCCTGGGGCTCAGCTCACGTTTACTCAGAGAAGCCTCCTCACGGTCCCCCAGCTTTGCAATGAGGACGCTCCTCGTGTGGGGGCTGCTGGCTGCATGGGAGATGATTCCCACCTCTGACCAACTTCAGAATTGTTTACCACTGGAGCAAGTGCCCTGATAGTGTTTTCCTCTGTATGACCAGTGGGTTCTGTTTTTTTTTTTTCTTTTTGGTTCAAGGTAAGTTTTATTCCTCTTTTTGTATTTATGGATATAAGCATGGAAATAATTCATTCATATAAATACGTCTATGGGAAGGACAGAACTTTTTTTTCTGCTTTATTTTTTTAAGTATTATTTATTTTTTAATTTTTGAATTTATTTTATTCATTTTTTTATACAGCAGGCTCTTATTGGTTACCTATTTTATACATATAAGTGTATATATGTCAATCCCAGGCTCGCAATTCATCCCACCACCACCACCCTGCCACTTTCCCCCCTTGGTGTCCATACATTTGTTCTCTACATCTGTGTCTCTATTTCTGCCTTGCAAACCGGTTCATCTTTACCATTTTTCTAGGTTCCACATGTATGTGTTAATATACGATATTTGTTTTTCTCTTTCTGACTTACTTCACTCTGTATGCCAGTCTCTAGATCTATCCACGTCTCTACAAATGACCCAATTTCATTCCTTTTTATGGCTGAGTAATATTCCATTTTATATATGTAGCACATCTTTTCTGTTCGTCTGTCTATGGGCATTTAGGTTGCTTCCATGACCTGGCTATTGTAAATAGTGCTGCAATGAATATTGTGCTGAATATGTCTTTTTGAATTATGGATTTCTCTGGGTATATGGCCAGTAGTGGGATTGCCGGGCCATATGGTAATTCTATTTTTAGTATTTTAAGGAACCTCCATGCTGTTCTCCATAGTGACTGTATCAATTTACATTCCCACAAATAGTGTAAGAGGGTTCCCTTTTCTCCACACCCTCTCCAGCATTTGTTGCTTGTAGATTTTCTGATGATGCCCATTCTAACTCGTGTGAGGTGATACCTCATTGTAGTTTTGGTTTATATTTCTCTAATAATTAGTGATGTTGAGCAGCTTTTCATGTGCTTCTTGGTCATCTGTATGTCTTCTTGGGACAAATGTCTATTTACGTCATCTGCCCATTTTTGGATTGGGTTGTTTGTTTTTTTACTGTTGAGCTGCATGAGCTGTTTATATACATTGGAGATTACTCCTTTGTCCATTGATTCGTTTGCAAATATTTTCTCCCATTGTGAGGGTTGTCATTTCGTCTTGTTTGTAGTTTCCTTTGCTTTGCAAAAGCTTTTAGGTTTCATTTGCTCCCATATGTTTATTTTTTTTTAATTCCATTACTCTAGGAGGTGGATCAAAAAAGATCTTGCTGTGATTTATGTCAAAGAGTATTCTTCCTATGTTTTCCTCTAAGAGTTTTATAGTGTCCGGTCTTACATTTCGGTCTCTAATCCATTTTGAGTTTATTTTTTGTGTATGGTGTTAGGGAGTGTTCTAATTTCATTCTTTTACATGTAGCTGTCCATTTTTCCCAGCACCACTTATTGAAGAGACTTTCTTTTCTCCTTTTTATACCCTTGCCTCCTTTGTCATAGATTAGTGGGCCATAGGTGTGTAGGTTTATCTCTGGGCTTTTTTTTTTCTTTTACATCTTTATTGGAGTATAATTGCTTTACAATTGTGTGTTAGTTTCTGCTGTATAAAAAAGTGAATCAGCTGTGCGTATACATATAACACCATATCCCCTCCCTCTTGCACCTCCCTCTCACTCCCTTATCCCACCCTTTTAGGTGGTCACAAAGCAAAGAGCTGATCTCCCTGTGCTATGTGGTTGCTTCCCAGTAGCTATCAATTTTACATTTGGTAGTGTATATATGTCCATACCACTCTCACTTTGTCCCAGCTTACCCTTCCCTCTCCCCATGTCCTCAAGTCCTTTCTCTACGTCTGTGTCCTTAATCCTTTCCTGCCCCTAGGTTCTTCATAAACTTTTTTTTTAAGATTCCATATATATGTGTTAGCATACGGTATTTGTTTTTCTCTTTCTGACTTACTTCACTCTGTAGGACAGACTCTAGATCCATCCACCTCACTAAAAATAACTCAATTTCGTTTCTTTTTATGGCTGAATAATGTTCCATTGTATATATATGTGCCACATCTTCTTTATCCATTTATCTGTTGATGGACACTTAGGTTGCTTCCATGTCCTGGCTATTGTAAATAGAGCTACAGTGAACATTGTGGTACATAACTCTTTTTGAATTATGGTTTTCTCAGGGTAAATATCCAGGAGTGGGTTTGCTGGGTTGTATGGTAGTTCTATTTTTAGTTTTTAAGGAACCCCCATACCATTCTCCCTAGTGGCTATATCAATTTACATTCCCACCAACAGTGCAAGAGGGTTCCCTTTTCTCCAATAAATGCCTCTCCAGCATTTATTGTTGGTAGATTTTTTGATGATGGCCATTCTGACTGGTGTGAGGTGATACCTCACTGTAGTTTTGATTTGCATTTCTCTAATGATTAGTGATATTCAGCATCCTTTCATGTGTTTGTTGGCAACCTGTATATCTTCTTTGGAGAAATGTCTATTTAGGTCTTCTGCCCATTTTTGGATTGGGTTGTTTGGTTTTGTGATATTGAGCTACATGAGCTGCTTTTTGGAGATTAATCCTTTGCCATTTGCTTCATTTGAAAATATTTTCTCCCATTCTGATGGTTGTCTTTTCATCTTGCTTATGTTTTCCTTTGCTGTGCAAAATAATTTATGTTTCATTCGGTCCCATTTTTTTATTTTTGTTTTTATTTCCATTTCTCTAGGAGGTGGGTCAAAAAGGATCTTGCTGTGATTTATGTCATAGACTGGTCTGCTTATGTTTTCCTCTAAGAGTTTTGTAGTGGCTGGTCTTATATTTAGATCTCTAATCCATTTTGAGTTTATTTTTGTGTATGGTGTTAGGGAGTGTACTAATTTCATTCTTTTACATGTAACTGTCCAGTTTTCCCAGCACCACTTGCTGAAGACACTGTCTTTTCTCCATTGTATACCCTTGCCTCCTTTGTCATTAGTGAACCATAGGTACGTGGGTTTATCTCTGTGCTTTCTATCCTGTTCTATTGACCTATATTTCTGTTTTTGTGTCAGTACCATATTATCTTGATTACTCTAGCTTTGTAATATAGTCTGAAGTCTGGAAGTCTGATTCCTCCAGCTCTTTTTTTCCCCCCTCAAGACTGCTTTGGCTATCCAGGGTCTTTTGTGTCTCCCTACAAATTTTAAGATTTTTTTTTTCTTGTTCTGTAGAAAATGCCAAAGGTATTTTGATCGGGATTGCATTGAATCTGTAGATTGCTTTGGGTAGTATAGTCATTTTCACAATATTGATTCTTCTAATCCGAGAACATGGTATATGTCTCCATCTGTTATATCATCTTTGATTTCTTTCTTCAGTGTCTTTTAGTTTTCTGAGTACAGGTCTTTTACTTCCTTAGGTAGGTTTATTCCTAGGTATTTTATTCTTATTGTTGCAGTGGTAATGGGATTGTTTCCTTAATTTCTCTTTCTGATCTTTCATTGTTAGTGTAGAGGAATGCAAGCAATTTCTGTGCATTAATTTTGTATCCTGCAACTTTACCAAATTCATTGATTAGCTCCAGTGGTTTTCTGGTGGCATCTTTAGGATTCTCTATCTATGATATCATGTCATCTGCAAACAGTGACAATTTTACTTCTTCTTTTCCTTTTTGTATTCCTTTTATTTCTTTTTCTTCTCTGATTGCCATGGCTAGGACTTCCAAAACTATGTTGAATAGCAGTGGTGAGAGTGGACATCCTCGTCTTGTTCCTGATCTTAGAGGAAACACTTTCAGTTTTTCACCATTGAGAATGCTGTTTGCTGTGGGTTTGTCATATATGGCCTTTATTATGTTGAGGTAGTTTCCCTCTATGCCCACACTCTGCAGAGTTTTTATCGTAAATGAGTGTTGAATTTTCTCAAAATCTTTTCCTTCATCTATTGAGATGATCATATGGTTTTATTCTACAATTTGTTAATATGGTGTATCACATTGATTTGTGTATATTGAAAAATCCTTGCATCCCTGGGATAAACCCCACTTGATCATGGTGTATGATCCTTTTAATGTGTTGTTCGATTCTGTTTGCTAGTATTTTGTTGAGGATTTTTACATCTATATTCATCAGTGATATTGGTCTATAATTTTCTTTCCTTGTAGTATCTCTGTCTGATTTTGGTATCAGGGTGATGGTGGTCTCATAGAATGAGTTTGGGAGTGTTCCTTCTCCTGCAATTGTTTTGAAGAATTTGAGAAGGTTGGGTGTTAGCTCTTCTCTAAATGTTTGATAGAATTCACCTGTGATGCCATCTGGTTCTGGACTTTGGTTTATTGGAAGATTTTTAATCACAGTTTCAATTTCATTGCTTGTGATAGGTTTGTTCATATTTTCTATTTCTTCCTGGTTCAGTCTTAGATGGTTATCCCTTTCTAAGAATTTGTCCATTTCTTCCAGATTGTCCATTTTATTGGCCTAGAGTTGCTTGTAGTAGTCTCTTAGGATGCTTTGTATTCCTGTTGTGTCTGTTGTAACTTCTGCTTTTTCACTTCTAATTTTGTTGATTTGCGTCTTCTCCCTCTTTTTCTTAAGTCTGGCTAAAGGTTGATCATGTTTGCTTATCTTCTCAAAGAACCAGCTTTTAGTTTTATTGATCTTTGCTTTCGTTTTCTTTGTTTCTATTTCATTTATTTCTGCTCTGATGTTTATGATTTCTTTCCTTCTACTAACTTTGGGTTTTGTTCTTCTTTCTCTAGTTCCTCTAGGTGTAAGGTTCGATTGTTTATTTGAGATTTTTCTTGTTTCTTGAGGTAGGCTTGTATTGCTATAAACTTCCCTCTTAGAACTCCTTTTGCTGCATCCCATAGGTTTTGGATCATCGTGTTTTTGTTGTCGTTTGTCTCTAGGTAGTTTTTGATTTCCTCTTTGATTTCTTCAGTGATCTCTTGGTTATTTAGTAACGTATTGTTTAGCCTCCATGTGTTTGTGTTTTTTACTTTTTTTCCGTGTAATTGATTTCTAATCTCATAGCATTGTGGTCGGAACAGCTGCTTGATATGATTTCAGTTTTCTTAAATTTACTGAGGCTTTATCTGTGACCCAAGATGTGATCTATCCTGGAGAATGTTCCGTGTGCAGTTGAGAAGAACGTGTAATCTGCTGTTTTTGGATGGAATGTCCTATAAATATCACTTAACTCTATCTGGTCTATTGTGTCATTTAAAGCTTGTGTTTCCTTATTAATTTTCTGTCTGGCTGATCTCCACTGGTGTAAGTGAGCTGTTAAAGTCCCCCGCTATTATTGTGTTACTGTCGATTTCCTCTTTTATAGCTGTTAGCAGTTGCCTTATACATTGAGGTGCTCCTATTTTGGGTACATATATATTTATAATTGTTATATCTTCTTCTTGGATTGATCCCCTGACCATTATGTAGTGTCTTTCCTTGTCTCTTGTAACATTCTTTATTTTAAAGTCTATTTTATCTGATATGAGTATTGCTACTCCAGCTTTCTTTTGATTTTCATTTGCATAGAGTATATTTTTCCATCGCCTCACTTTGAGTCTGTATGTGTCCCTAGGTCTGAAATGGATCTCTTGTAGACAGCATATATATGGGTCTTGTTTTTGTATCCATTCAGCGAGCCTGTGTCTTTTGGTTGGAACATTTAGTGCATTCACGTTTAAGGTAATTATCGATATGTATGTTCCTACTACTATTTTCTTAATTGTTATGGGTTTGTCTTGGTGGGTCCTTTTCTTCTCTTGTGTTTCCCACTTAGAGAAGTTCCTTTAGCATTTGGTGTAGAGCTGGTTTCATGGTGCTGAATTCTCTTAGCTTTTTCTTGTCTGTAAGGCTTTTGATTTCTCCATCAAATCTGAATGAGCTCTTTGCAGGGTGGAGTACTCTTGGTTGTAGGTTCTTCCCTTTCATCACTTTAAATTTATCATGCCACTTCCTTCTGGCTTGTAGATTTTCTGCTGAGAAATCAGTTGTTATCCTTATGGGAGTTCCCTTGTATGTTATTGGTCATTTTTCCCTTGCTGCTTTCAATCATTTTTCTTTGTCGTTAATTTTTGTCAATTTGATTACTATGTGTCTTGTCATTTTTCTCCTTTGGTTTATCCTGCCTGGGACACTCTGTGCTTCTGGACTTGGGTGGCTATTTCTTTTCCCATGCTAGGGAAGTTTTTGACCATAATCTCTTCAAATATATTCTCGGGTCCTTTCTCTCTCTCTTCTCCTTCTGGGACCCCTATAATGCGAATGTTGTTGCGTTTAATGTTGTCCCAGAGGACTCTTGGGGTGTCTTCGTTTATTTTCATTCTTTTTCTTTATTCTGTTCCATGGCAGTGATTTCCACCTCTCTGTCTTCCAGGTCACTTATCCGTTCTTCTGCCACAGTTATTCTGCTACTGATTCCTTCTAGTGTATTTTTCATTTCAGTTATTACATTGTTCACCTCTGTTTGTTTGTTCTTTAATTCTTCTAGGTCCTTGTTAAACATTTCTTGCATCTTCTCGATCTTTGCCTCCTTTTTTTTTCCAAGGTCTTGGCTCAACTTCACTATCATTATTCTGAATTCTTTTTCTGGAAGGTTCCCTATCTCCACCTCATTTCGTTTTTTTTCTGGGGTTTTATCTTGTTCCTTGATCTGGTATAAAGTCCTCTGCCTTTTCATTTTGTCTATCTTTCTGTGAATGTGGTTTTCCTTCCACAGGCTGCAGAATTGTAGTTCTTCTTGCTTCTGTTGTCTGCTCTCCGGTGGATGAGTCTATCTTAGAGGCTAGCGCAAGCTTCCTGATGGGAGGGACTGGTGGTGGGTAGAGCTGTGTGTTGCTTTGGTGGGCAGAGCTTTAATCCGCTTGTCTACGGATTAAATAAAACTTTAATAAAAAGTTTAATCCGCTTGTCTGCTGATGCATGGGGCTGGGTTCCCTCCCTGTTGGTTGTTTGGCCTGAGGCGACCCAGCCCTGGAGCCTACCTTGCTCTTGGTGGGGCTAATGGCGGACTCTGGGAGGGCACACACCAAGGAGTATTTCCCAGAACTTCTGCTGCCAGTGTCGTTGTCCTCACGGTGAGCCACAGCCACAGCCACCACCTGCCTCTGCAGGAGACCCTCTAAAAGTAGCAGGTAGTTCTGGTCATTCTCCTACAGGGTCACTGCTCCTTCCCCTGGGTCCTGATGTGCACACTACTTTGTGTGTGCCCTCCAAGAGTGGAGTATCTGAGTGGAGTTGAGACTCTGAGACTCTGTGTGGACTCGCACAGACTCTGGGTCCTGTGAAGCTTCGATGTTTTCTGATTCTAGAAATCCTATAGGAGACGGTCCACAGCAGGTGACGCTAATGTTGTCAGTAGAGGTGTTGAAGCCAAAGATCTGCAGTTCCAACTAGAGGTGCCGATGTACATACAGGACAAAATCATCTCGTGTGAATGTAGTTCAGGCATGTTTAAGATGAATGCAGTCATGTTAATGCCTACCATATTCTATCTTGAGCCTCTCTTCAGGGACCCCCTCCTCAGTTCCTGAGGCTCCTGTAAGTCATGTACAGGGGACTGGAGAGTGGACTCTGTCCAGTCTGAGCCCTGAGTTACCCTGTGTGTATCTTAGGATACTTTGTATTTCTGTGGTGTCTGTTGTAACATCATCTCTTTCATTTCAGATTTATTTGGGCCCTCTCTTTTTAAAAAAACATATGACTGTTTTCTTTTATTCTTTACAGAAGTTTAATAAGTGTTTGATCTACTATCCTTACCCTATGTATACTTTTTGCAGTGAGATTTTTACTTTTCTTTGTTTCCTTGTTACTATCAATAATTAGTGAGACTTCTTTTAAGCTACCTTCAACATTGCTTATAAAGCTGCTTTATTAGTGATGACAGAGCCTTAATGGAAGTCATGTTCTGGTTGTAAATTAGAATGCAATGTGCCAGCAAATAGCCCCTTAAGTTTATGTCTCATTACTTCTTGTTCTTTTTTTAATTTAATTTTTATTTTTTGTCAGAACAAATTTAATTAAAATGTTTTGTTTCTTCTAGGTGTGCAAGATGTGGTTCTTTTAAACATATACATATATCTATTCTTCTTTGGATCATTTTCCCATGTAGGTTATGACACGATGTTGAGTAGTCTTGTCTTGGTATTACGTAGGTCTTTGGTGATTACATATTTCACATGTGTTTCTATATCTATCTTAACCCCAATATCCTAATGTATCCAATCCTCACACCTTTCCATTTGGTGAACCATAAGTTTGTTTAATGAATCTGTGATTGCATTTCTCTGTGGAAATATCTTCATTGGTATCAATTTTTAGCTAAGACCTATAAGTGATATTATAGGATATGTGTCTTTTGCTTTCTGACTTAGTACAATTTGCCTGATTACCTCAAGAATCATACATGGTGCTGCAAATGGCATTGTTTCATTTTTTTCCCTGGCTAATATTCCATCTGTACGTGTACCAGTTCTTCTTTGGCCACGCACCTCTTGATGGACTTTCTGGTTGCCTCCATGTCTTGGCTATTGCAATACTGCTGCAATGCACATTTGCTTGCCTGTGTCTTTCCAGTTATATCTTCTTATGTTATAGGCCAAGGAGTGGGCTTGCTGTATCATATGGTAGCTCAGTGTGTATGTTTTAAAGGCACCCCCATTCAGTTCTCATTAGTGGCTCTTTCCAGGATACGTCCCACTTAAAATTGAGGGTATGCATTTCTCCAAAACACCTTCAATATTTATTATTTGTAGTTTTCTTGCTGATGGTTATTCTAACAGGTGTGAGCTGATACCTATCTGTGGTTGAATTTGCATGTGTCCCATAATCTGTTGAAATTGAGCTTTAAAGCATGCCCTTTTTATTGATCAAACTGTGATTACAGCTTAGTTCTTCAAAGGGTTTTCTTAAAGTAAGTGTCACATTTTGAAAATTTTTGGCCATTAAATCCCTCAACACATTTTGAGGGCACGTTTCATTTACAGCCCTGAAGTACTTGTTCATATGAAGTGACCATTAGCACAGGTTTTAAAGCTGCTTGTGCAGGTAACGGCCAGAGGGTGGCAGCCTTTCTATGTTCCCAATCTGGTAAATACGGAAAGAGACCTTCAGCCCCAGAGTGTCCAGCTTTATTTCTCATCCAGCTGTGGGTCTAGATATGGTCACACCAGGTTGCATCACAGCCCCGGAAAGAATTATGTAAAAATTTCTCCCTCTATCACTATCTTTGTTTTTTGGGATTTTAAAGTAATTTATTTTTATAATGGGGTTTACCTGATTTTCACTGCTGTGTTTATGCCCCTTTACACCCATTGATTAACTTACAGAGAGAAATCAATACATAGGTTTTAAGATTTTTACTAGTCAGATATACACTTGTTCGTTGAATAGGGGGTGTTGTGTCCACTTCACGGAGCAAGGAGTATGTCTTGTCTATTACATATTGGGTTTATGGAACGGTATCTGAGCTAATATGAAACCCTTGTTTTATGCATCACCCCACCTCACCTTTCCCGTTAAGCAGCCATAGTGTGTTTTCTAAATGTGTGACTCTATTCTGTTTTGTAATTCAGTTCAATTGTAGCGGTTTTTACATTCCCTCTATAAGTGATATCTTATGATAAGTGTCTTTTTCTGTGTGACTTATTTCACTTAGAATCGTCTTACCTAAATCCACTCATCTTGCTGCTAATAGCCTTATGACATTGATTTCATGGCTGAGTGATATTCCATTGTACATAAGGACCACAACATCGTTATCCATTTTCCTATTTCCTGGGATATTTAAGGTGTAATGAAGAGGAGGTTCTTGTCAAGAGAGCAGCCCTAAACTTTGGTGTGCCTGTGTCTTGCTGATTTTTAGTTTTCCCAATTTATACGCCCATGAGTGGAAGTGCCCTATGCTCTCTAAGCTGTGTTTTTTAGATGTTTCAGGACACACCGTACACTTCTCCAGAGTGGCTGTTGGCAATTTACATCCCGCCCATCAGTGTAGCAAGGCTCCCATTTCTCCATGGCCTGTCCTGCATTTCTGGTTTTGACACTTTTTTCAGCATGGCCCTTTTGACCGATGGGAAGCGAGACTTCTTTGTCGCGCTGATTTGCCTTTCCAGGTTGCTTGGTTGGCCAAAAAGGGCGTACGCGTTTTTTCCTGAATATATTCAGGAAAAAACGCGTACGCCCTTTTTGGCCAAGGGCATCATTGTCAACGTTTTGCCGCTTTTCATGTGCTTTAAAGGCGATTCGAATCTACCTCCTGAAATCTGTTTCCTGCAATTCTGCCTTGATTTCAAATCCTCTTCTTTGCCTTCCCTCAATATATTTGTGGACGAGAGTTATCATTTATAACTCTGCAGGTTTGTGAATTGCAGTGCCCAGAAGCTCCATTTTACAAGTCGCTTTTTTGGGAGCCGGCCGCAAAAGCGCAGGATGGCTTTAGGCCCTGTTCTGGTTCCGGGGGGCAGGCTGAGCCTGTGGTTAATTCTTCTTCCTGATGGGAAAATAGAGTGACCTGTGCCTGTCCCAACACCAAGAGCTAGTCTCTCATTGGTTCCCCGTCTTCCCGTTCATCCTCAGGACAAATTGCAACCTGTACGGAACAGGAGGTTAAAGGTGCTGATGCTCCAAGTAGGGAGATTGCTAGTAAAGTGGCTGGAATGGCGAACCCGAGCACAAGGAGATGAGAAATGAGGTGCGTTTTAGAAACCTTTCCCCATCACACGGTGTACCATCTTCTGGGTTTCTCATGCATGTTTTCGATGTAGGAAGATGCCCTTGAACCTGGAGATTTGGGACCCATGCGATGGGTAGCACGCAGTATTACTTTAAAGGGTCTGCGTTTGCTCACCCAACCTCACCAAACCTCTCAGCCCCAAGAGTGTCCACCCTTATGTCTCATCCAGCTGTGGGTCTAGATATGGTCAATCCAGGTTGCATCACAGCCCCTGAACGAATTGTGTAAGAATTTCTCTCTCTTTCCCTGTCTTTGTTTCATGGGTTTTTTAAAGTAATTTATTTTTATAATGGGGTTTAGCTGCTTTTCACGGCTGTGTTTAGGCCACTTTACACCCACTTGACACACTAACAGAGAGATATCAATACATAGGTTTTAAGATTATTACTAGTCAGATATATTCTTGTGCGGTGAATCGGGTGTGTTGAGTCCAGTTCTCTGAGCAAGGAGTAGGTCTTGTCTATTACATATTGGGTTTATGGAATGGTATCTGAGCTAATTTGAAACTCTTGTTTTATGTATCACCCCACCTCACCTTTCCCGTTAAGCAGCCATAGTGTGTTTTCTGCATGTGTGACTCTGTTCTGTTTTGTAATTCAGTTCAAGTGTAACGGTTTTTACATTCCCTCTATAAGTGACACCTTATGAGAAGTGTCCTTTTCTGTGTGACTTATTTCACTTAGAATCGTCTTACCTAAATCCACTCATCATGCTGCTACTAGCCTTATGACATTGATTTCATGGCTGTGTGATATTCCATTGTACATAAGGACCACAACTTTTTTATCCATTTTTCGCTTTCCTGGGATATTTAAGGTGGAATGAAGTGGAGGTCCTTGTCAACAGAGCAGCCCTAAACTTTGGGGTGCTTGTGTCTTGCTGATTTTCAATTTTCCCACTTTATCCCCCCATGCGTGGAAGTGCCCTATGCTCTCTAAGCTGTGTTTTTTAGATGTTTCAGGACACACCGTACACTTCTCCAGAGTGGCTGTTGGCAATTTACATCCCGCCCATCAGTGTAGCAAGGCTCCCATTTCTCCATGGCCTGTCCTGCATTTCTGGTTTTGACACTTTTTTCAGCATGGCCCTTTTGACCGATGGGAAGCGAGACTTCTTTGTCGCGCTGATTTGCCTTTCCAGGTTGCTTGGTTGGCCAAAAAGGGCGTATGCGTTTTTTCCTGAATATATTCAGGAAAAAACGCATACGCCCTTTTTGGCCAAGGGCATCATTGTCAACGTTTTGCCGCTTTTCATGTGCTTTAAAGGCGATTCGAATCTACCTCCTGAAATCTGTTTCCTGCAATTCTGCCTTGATTTCTAATCCCCTTCTTTGCCTTCCCTCAATATATTTGTGGACGAGAGTTACCATTTATAACTCTGCAGGTTTGTGAATTGCAGTGCCCTGAAGCTCCATTTTACAAGTCGCATTTTTGGGAGCCGCCCGCAAAACCGCAGGATGGCTTCAGGCCCTGTTCTGGTTCCGGGGGGCAGGCTGAGCCTGTGGTTAATTCTTCTTCCTGATGGGAAAATAGAATGACCTGTGCCTGTCCCAACACCAAGAGCTAGTCTCTCATTGGTTCCCCGTCTTCCCGTTCATCCTCAGGACAAATTGCAACCTGTACGGAACAGGAGGTTAAAGGTGCTGATGCTCCAAGTAGGGAGATTGCTAGTAAAGTGGCTGGAATGGCGAACCCGAGCACAAGGAGATGAGAAATGAGGTGCGTTTTAGAAACCTTTCCCCATCACACAGTGTACCATCTTCTGGGTTTCTCATGCATGTTTTCGATGTAGGAAGATGCCCTTGAACCTGGAGATTTGGGACCCATGCGATGGGTAGCACGCAGTATTACTTTAAAGGGTCTGCGTTTGCTCACCCAACCTCACCAAACCTCTCAGCCCCAAGAGTGTCCGCCCTTATGTCTCATCCAGCTGTGGGTCTAGATATGGTCAATCCAGGTTGCATCACAGCCCCTGAACGAATTGTGTAAGAATTTCTCTCTCTTTCCCTGTCTTTGTTTCATGGGTTTTTAAAAGTAATTTATTTTTATAATGGGGTTTAGCTGCTTTTCACGGCTGTGTTTAGGCCGCTTTACACCCACTTGACACACTAACAGAGAGATATCAATACATAGGTTTTAGATTATTACTAGTCAGATATATTCTTGTGCGGTGAATCGGGCGTGTTGAGTCCAGTTCTCTGAGCAAGGAGTAGGTCTTGTCTATTACATATTGGGTTTATGGAACGGTATCTGAGCTAATTTGAAACTCTTGTTTTATGTATCACCCCACCTCACCTTTCCCGTT
The DNA here is from genome assembly GCF_965194825.1 of Balaenoptera physalus. Lineage (NCBI taxonomy): Eukaryota > Metazoa > Chordata > Mammalia > Artiodactyla > Balaenopteridae > Balaenoptera > Balaenoptera physalus. The sequence continues at coordinate 150,978 of NW_028126220.1, forward strand.
AAGCAGCCATAGTGTGTTTTCTGCATGTGTGACTCTGTTCTGTTTTGTAATTCAGTTCAAGTGTAACGGTTTTTACATTCCCTCTATAAGTGACACCTTATGAGAAGTGTCCTTTTCTGGGTGACTTATTTCACTTAGAATCGTCTTACCTAAATCCACTCATCATGCTGCTACTAGCCTTATGACATTGATTTCATGGCTGAGTGATATTCCATTGTACATAAGGACCACAACTTTTTTATCCATTTTTCGCTTTCCTGGGATATTTAAGGTGGAAGGAAGTGGAGGTCCTTGTCAACAGAGCAGCCCTAAACTTTGGGGTGCTTGTGTCTTGCTGATTTTCAATTTTCCCACTTTATCCCCCCATGCGTGGAAGTGCCCTATGCTCTCTAAGCTGTGTTTTTTAGATGTTTCAGGACACACCGTACACTTCTCCAGAGTGGCTGTTGGCAATGTACATCCCGCCCATCAGTGTAGCAAGGCTCCCATTTCTCCATGGCCTGTCCTGCATTTCTGGTTTTGACACTTTTTTCAGCATGGCCCTTTTGACCGATGGGAAGCGAGACTTCTTTGTCGCGCTGATTTGCCTTTCCAGGTTGCTTGGTTGGCCAAAAAGGGCGTATGCGTTTTTTCCTGAATATATTCAGGAAAAAACGCATACGCCCTTTTTGGCCAAGGGCATCATTGTCAACGTTTTGCCGCTTTTCATGTGCTTTAAAGGCGATTCGAATCTACCTCCTGAAATCTGTTTCCTGCAATTCTGCCTTGATTTCTAATCCCCTTCTTTGCCTTCCCTCAATATATTTGTGGACGAGAGTTACCATTTATAACTCTGCAGGTTTGTGAATTGCAGTGCCCTGAAGCTCCATTTTACAAGTCGCATTTTTGGGAGCCGCCCGCAAAACCGCAGGATGGCTTCAGGCCCTGTTCTGGTTCCGGGGGGCAGGCTGAGCCTGTGGTTAATTCTTCTTCCTGATGGGAAAATAGAATGACCTGTGCCTGTCCCAACACCAAGAGCTAGTCTCTCATTGGTTCCCCGTCTTCCCGTTCATCCTCAGGACAAATTGCAACCTGTACGGAACAGGAGGTTAAAGGTGCTGATGCTCCAAGTAGGGAGATTGCTAGTAAAGTGGCTGGAATGGCGAACCCGAGCACAAGGAGATGAGAAATGAGGTGCGTTTTAGAAACCTTTCCCCATCACACAGTGTACCATCTTCTGGGTTTCTCATGCATGTTTTCGATGTAGGAAGATGCCCTTGAACCTGGAGATTTGGGACCCATGCGATGGGTAGCACGCAGTATTACTTTAAAGGGTCTGCGTTTGCTCACCCAACCTCACCAAACCTCTCAGCCCCAAGAGTGTCCACCCTTATGTCTCATCCAGCTGTGGGTCTAGATATGGTCAATCCAGGTTGCATCACAGCCCCTGAACGAATTGTGTAAGAATTTCTCTCTCTTTCCCTGTCTTTGTTTCATGGGTTTTTAAAAGTAATTTATTTTTATAATGGGGTTTAGCTGCTTTTCACGGCTGTGTTTAGGCCGCTTTACACCCACTTGACACACTAACAGAGAGATATCAATACATAGGTTTTAAGATTATTACTAGTCAGATATATTCTTGTGCGGTGAATCGGGCGTGTTGAGTCCAGTTCTCTGAGCAAGGAGTAGGTCTTGTCTATTACATATTGGGTTTATGGAACGGTATCTGAGCTAATTTGAAACTCTTGTTTTATGTATCACCCCACCTCACCTTTCCCGTTAAGCAGCCATAGTGTGTTTTCTGCATGTGTGACTCTGTTCTGTTTTGTAATTCAGTTCAAGTGTAACGGTTTTTACATTCCCTCTATAAGTGACACCTTATGAGAAGTGTCCTTTTCTGGGTGACTTATTTCACTTAGAATCGTCTTACCTAAATCCACTCATCATGCTGCTACTAGCCTTATGACATTGATTTCATGGCTGAGTGATATTCCATTGTACATAAGGACCACAACTTTTTTATCCATTTTTCGCTTTCCTGGGATATTTAAGGTGGAATGAAGTGGAGGTCCTTGTCAACAGAGCAGCCCTAAACTTTGGGGTGCTTGTGTCTTGCTGATTTTCAATTTTCCCACTTTATCCCCCCATGCGTGGAAGTGCCCTATGCTCTCTAAGCTGTGTTTTTTAGATGTTTCAGGACACACCGTACACTTCTCCAGAGTGGCTGTTGGCAATTTACATCCCGCCCATCAGTGTAGCAAGGCTCCCATTTCTCCATGGCCTGTCCTGCATTTCTGGTTTTGACACTTTTTTCAGCATGGCCCTTTTGACCGATTTGAAGCGAGACTTCTTTGTAGCGCTGATTTGCCTTTCCAGGTTGCTTGGTTGGCCAAAAAGGGCGTATGCGTTTTTTCCTGAATATATTCAGGAAAAAACGCATACGCCCTTTTTGGCCAAGGGCATCATTGTCAACGTTTTGCCGCTTCTCATGTGCTTTAAAGGCGATTCGAATCTACCTCCTGAAATCTGTTTCCTGCAATTCTGCCTTGATTTCAAATCCTCTTCTTTGCCTTCCCTCAATATATTTGTGGACGAGAGTTACCATTTATAACTCTGCATGTTTGTGAATTGCAGGGCCCTGAAGCTCCATTTTACAAGTCGCATTTTTGGGAGCCGCCCGCAAAAGCGCAGGATGGCTTCAGGCCCTGTTCTGGTTCCGGGGGGCAGGCTGAGCCTGTGGTTAATTCTTCTTCCTGATGGGAAAATAGAGTGACCTGTGCCTGTCCCAACACCAAGAGCTAGTCTCTCATTGGTTCCCCGTCTTCCCGTTCATCCTCAGGACAAATTGGAACCTGTACGGAACAGGAGGTTAAAGGTGCTGATGCTCCAAGTAGGGAGATTGCTAGTAAAGTGGCTGGAATGGCGAACCCGAGCACAAGGAGATGAGAAATGAGGTGCGTTTTAGAAACCTTTCCCCATCACACGGTGTACCATCTTCTGGGTTTCTCATGCATGTTTTCGATGTAGGAAGATGCCCTTGAACCTGGAGATTTGGGACCCATGCGATGGGTAGCACGCAGTATTACTTTAAAGGGTCTGCGTTTGCTCACCCAACCTCACCAAACCTCTCAGCCCCAAGAGTGTCCACCCTTATGTCTCATCCAGCTGTGGGTCTAGATATGGTCAATCCAGGTTGCATCACAGCCCCTGAACGAATTGTGTAAGAATTTCTCTCTCTTTCCCTGTCTTTGTTTCATGGGTTTTTAAAAGTAATTTATTTTTATAATGGGGTTTAGCTGCTTTTCACGGCTGTGTTTAGGCCGCTTTACACCCACTTGACACACTAACAGAGAGATATCAATACATAGGTTTTAAGATTATTACTAGTCAGATATATTCTTGTGCGGTGAATCGGGCGTGTTGAGTCCAGTTCTCTGAGCAAGGAGTAGGTCTTGTCTATTACATATTGGGTTTATGGAACGGTATCTGAGCTAATTTGAAACTCTTGTTTTGTGTATCACCCCACCTCACCTTTCCCGTTAAGCAGCCATAGTGTGTTTTCTGCATGTGTGACTCTGTTCTGTTTTGTAATTCAGTTCAAGTGTAACGGTTTTTACATTCCCTCTATAAGTGACACCTTATGAGAAGTGTCCTTTTCTGGGTGACTTATTTCACTTAGAATCGTCTTACCTAAATCCACTCATCATGCTGCTACTAGCCTTATGACATTGATTTCATGGCTGAGTGATATTCCATTGTACATAAGGACCACAACTTTTTTATCCATTTTTCGCTTTCCTGGGATATTTAAGGTGGAAGGAAGTGGAGGTCCTTGTCAACAGAGCAGCCCTAAACTTTGGGGTGCTTGTGTCTTGCTGATTTTCAATTTTCCCACTTTATCCCCCCATGCGTGGAAGTGCCCTATGCTCTCTAAGCTGTGTTTTTTAGATGTTTCAGGACACACCGTACACTTCTCCAGAGTGGCTGTTGGCAATGTACATCCCGCCCATCAGTGTAGCAAGGCTCCCATTTCTCCATGGCCTGTCCTGCATTTCTGGTTTTGACACTTTTTTCAGCATGGCCCTTTTGACCGATGGGAAGCGAGACTTCTTTGTAGCGCTGATTTGCCTTTCCAGGTTGCTTGGTTGGCCAAAAAGGGCGTATGCGTTTTTTCCTGAATATATTCAGGAAAAAACGCATACGCCCTTTTTGGCCAAGGGCATCATTGTCAACGTTTTGCCGCTTTTCATGTGCTTTAAAGGCGATTCGAATCTACCTCCTGAAATCTGTTTCCTGCAATTCTGCCTTGATTTCAAATCCTCTTCTTTGCCTTCCCTCAATATATTTGTGGACGAGAGTTACCATTTATAACTCTGCAGGTTTGTGAATTGCAGGGCCCTGAAGTTCCATTTTACAAGTCGCATTTTTGGGAGCCGCCCGCAAAAGCGCAGGATGGCTTCAGGCCCTGTTCTGGTTCCGGGGGGCAGGCTGAGCCTGTGGTTAATTCTTCTTCCTGATGGGAAAATAGAGTGACCTGTGCCTGTCCCAACACCAAGAGCTAGTCTCTCATTGGTTCCCCGTCTTCCCGTTCATCCTCAGGACAAATTGGAACCTGTACGGAACAGGAGGTTAAAGGTGCTGATGCTCCAAGTAGGGAGATTGCTAGTAAAGTGGCTGGAATGGCGAACCCGAGCACAAGGAGATGAGAAATGAGGTGCGTTTTAGAAACCTTTCCCCATCACACGGTGTACCATCTTCTGGGTTTCTCATGCATGTTTTCGATGTAGGAAGATGCCCTTGAACCTGGAGATTTGGGACCCATGCGATGGGTAGCACGCAGTATTACTTTAAAGGGTCTGCGTTTGCTCACCCAACCTCACCAAACCTCTCAGCCCCAAGAGTGTCCACCCTTATGTCTCATCCAGCTGTGGGTCTAGATATGGTCAATCCAGGTTGCATCACAGCCCCTGAACGAATTTTGTAAAAATTTCTCTCTCTTTCCCTGTCTTTGTTTCATGGGTTTTTAAAAGTAATTTATTTTTATAATGGGGTTTAGCTGCTTTTCACGGCTGTGTTTAGGCCGCTTTACACCCACTTGACACACTAACAGAGAGATATCAATACATAGGTTTTAAGATTATTACTAGTCAGATATATTCTTGTGCGGTGAATCGGGCGTGTTGAGTCCAGTTCTCTGAGCAAGGAGTAGGTCTTGTCTATTCCATATTGGGTTTATGGAACGGTATCTGAGCTAATTTGAAACTCTTGTTTTATGTATCACCCCACCTCACCTTTCCCGTTAAGCAGCCATAGTGTGTTTTCTGCATGTGTGACTCTGTTCTGTTTTGTAATTCAGTTCAAGTGTAACGGTTTTTACATTCCCTCTATAAGTGACACCTTATGAGAAGTGTCCTTTTCTGGGTGACTTATTTCACTTAGAATCGTCTTACCTAAATCCACTCATCATGCTGCTACTAGCCTTATGACATTGATTTCATGGCTGAGTGATATTCCATTGTACATAAGGACCACAACTTTTTTATCCATTTTTCGCTTTCCTGGGATATTTAAGGTGGAAGGAAGTGGAGGTCCTTGTCAACAGAGCAGCCCTAAACTTTGGGGTGCTTCTGTCTTGCTGATTTTCAATTTTCCCACTTTATCCCCCCATGCGTGGAAGTGCCCTATGCTCTCTAAGCTGTGTTTTTTAGATGTTTCAGGACACACCGTACACTTCTCCAGAGTGGCTGTTGGCAATGTACATCCCACCCATCAGTGTAGCAAGGCTCCCATTTCTCCATGGCCTGTCCTGCATTTCTGGTTTTGACACTTTTTTCAGCATGGCCCTTTTGACCGATGGGAAGCGAGACTTCTTTGTAGCGCTGATTTGCCTTTCCAGGTTGCTTGGTTGGCCAAAAAGGGCGTATGCGTTTTTTCCTGAATATATTCAGGAAAAAACGCATACGCCCTTTTTGGCCAAGGGCATCATTGTCAACGTTTTGCCGCTTTTCATGTGCTTTAAAGGCGATTCGAATCTACCTCCTGAAATCTGTTTCCTGCAATTCTGCCTTGATTTCAAATCCTCTTCTTTGCCTTCCCTCAATATATTTGTGGACGAGAGTTACCATTTATAACTCTGCAGGTTTGTGAATTGCAGGGCCCTGAAGCTCCATTTTACAAGTCGCATTTTTGGGAGACGCCCGCAAAAGCGCAGGATGGCTTCAGGCCCTGTTCTGGTTCCGGGGGGCAGGCTGAGCCTGTGGTTAATTCTTCTTCCTGATGGGAAAATAGAGTGACCTGTGCCTGTCCCAACACCAAGAGCTAGTCTCTCATTGGTTCCCCGTCTTCCCGTTCATCCTCAGGACAAATTGCAACCTGTACGGAACAGGAGGTTAAAGGTGCTGATGCTCCAAGTAGGGAGATTGCTAGTAAAGTGGCTGGAATGGCGAACCCGAGCACAAGGAGATGAGAAATGAGGTGCGTTTTAGAAACCTTTCCCCATCACACGGTGTACCATCTTCTGGGTTTCTCATGCATGTTTTCGATGTAGGAAGATGCCCTTGAACCTGGAGATTTGGGACCCATGCGATGGGTAGCACGCAGTATTACTTTAAAGGGTCTGCGTTTGCTCACCCAACCTCACCAAACCTCTCAGCCCCAAGAGTGTCCACCCTTATGTCTCATCCAGCTGTGGGTCTAGATATGGTCAATCCAGTTTGCATCACAGCCCCTGAACGAATTGTGTAAGAATTTCTCTCTCTTTCCCTGTCTTTGTTTCATGGGTTTTTAAAAGTAATTTATTTTTATAATGGGGTTTAGCTGCTTTTCACGGCTGTGTTTAGGCCGCTTTACACCCACTTGACACACTAACAGAGAGATATCAATACATAGGTTTTAAGATTATTACTAGTCAGATATATTCTTGTGCGGTGAATCGGGCGTGTTGAGTCCAGTTCTCTGAGCAAGGAGTAGGTCTTGTCTATTACATATTGGGTTTATGGAACGGTATCTGAGCTAATTTGAAACTCTTGTTTTATGTATCACCCCACCTCACCTTTCCCGTTAAGCAGCCATAGTGTGTTTTCTGCATGTGTGACTCTGTTCTGTTTTGTAATTCAGTTCAAGTGTAACGGTTTTTACATTCCCTCTATAAGTGACACCTTATGAGAAGTGTCCTTTTCTGGGTGACTTATTTCACTTAGAATCGTCTTACCTAAATCCACTCATCATGCTGCTACTAGCCTTATGACATTGATTTCATGGCTGAGTGATATTCCATTGTACATAAGGACCACCACTTTTTTATCCATTTTTCGCTTTCCTGGGATATTTAAGGTGGAAGGAAGTGGAGGTCCTTGTCAACAGAGCAGCCCTAAACTTTGGGGTGCTTGTGTCTTGCTGATTTTCAATTTTCCCACTTTATCCCCCCATGCGTGGAAGTGCCCTATGCTCTCTAAGCTCTGTTTTTTAGATGTTTCAGGACACACCGTACACTTCTCCAGAGTGGCTGTTGGCAATGTACATCCCGCCCATCAGTGTAGCAAGGCTCCCATTTCTCCATGGCCTGTCCTGCATTTCTGGTTTTGACACTTTTTTCAGCATGGCCCTTTTGACCGATGGGAAGCGAGACTTCTTTGTAGCGCTGATTTGCCTTTCCAGGTTGCTTGGTTGGCCAAAAAGGGCGTATGCATTTTTTCCTGAATATATTCAGGAAAAAACGCATACGCCCTTTTTGACCAAGGGCATCATTGTCAACGTTTTGCCGCTTTTCATGTGCTTTAAAGGCGATTCGAATCTACCTCCTGAAATCTGTTTCCTGCAATTCTGCCTTGATTTCAAATCCTCTTCTTTGCCTTCCCTCAATATATTTGTGGACGAGAGTTATCATTTATAACTCTGCAGGTTTGTGAATTGCAGTGCCCTGAAGCTCCATTTTACAAGTCGCTTTTTTGGGAGCCGGCCGCAAAAGCGCAGGATGGCTTCAGGCCCTGTTCTGGTTCCAGGGGGCAGGCTGAGCCTGTGGTTAATTCTTCTTCCTGATGGGAAAATAGAGTGACCTGTGCCTGTCCCAACACCAAGAGCTAGTCTCTCATTGGTTCCCCGTCTTCCCGTTCATCCTCAGGACAAATTGCAACCTGTACGGAACAGGAGGTTAAAGGTGCTGATGCTCCAAGTAGGGAGATTGCTAGTAAAGTGGCTGGAATGGCGAACCCGAGCACAAGGAGATGAGAAATGAGGTGCGTTTTAGAAACCTTTCCCCATCACACGGTGTACCATCTTCTGGGTTTCTCATGCATGTTTTCGATGTAGGAAGATGCCCTTGAACCTGGAGATTTGGGACCCATGCGATGGGTAGCACGCAGTATTACTTTAAAGGGTCTGCGTTTGCTCACCCAACCTCACCAAACCTCTCAGCCCCAAGAGTGTCCACCCTTATGTCTCATCCAGCTGTGGGTCTAGATATGGTCAATCCAGGTTGCATCACAGCCCCTGAACGAATTGTGTAAGAATTTCTTTCTCTTTCCCTGTCTTTGTTTCATGGGTTTTTAAAGTAATTTATTTTTATAATGGGGTTCAGCTGCTTTTCACGGCTGTTTTTATGCTGCTTTACACCCACTTGACACACTAACAGAGAGATATCAATACATAGGTTTTAAGATTATTACTAGTCAGGTATATTCTTGTGCGGTGAATCGGGCGTGTTGAGTCCAGTTCTCTGAGCAAGGAGTAGGTCTTGTCTACTACATATTGGGTTTATGGAAAGGTATCTGAGCTAATTTGAAACTCTTGTTTTATGTATCACCCCACTTCACCTTTCCCGTTAAGCAGCCGTAGTGTGTTTTCTGCATGTGTGACTCTGTTCTGTTTTGTAATTCAGTTCAAGTGTAACGGTTTTTACATTCCCTCTATAAGTGACACCTTATGAGAAGTGTCCTCTTCGGTGTGACTTATTTCACTTAGAATCGTCGTACCTAAATCCACCCATCATACTGCTACTAGCCTTATGACATTGATTTCATGGCTGAGTAATATTCCATTGTACATAAGGACCACAACTTTTTTATTCATTTTTCGCTTTCCTGGGATTTTTAAGGTGGAATGAAGTGGAGGTCCTTGTCAACAGAGCAGCCCTAAACTTTGGGGTGCTTGTGTCTTGCTGATTTTCAATTTTCCCACTTTATACCCCCATGCGTGGAAGTGCCCTATGCTCTCTAAGCTGTGTTTTTTAGATGTTTCAGGACACACCGTACACTTCTCCAGAGTGGCTGTTGGCAATTTACATCCCGCCCATCAGTGTAGCAAGGCTCTCATTTCTCCATGGCCTGTCCTGCATTTCTGGTTTTGACACTTTTTTCAGCATGGCCCTTTTGACCGATGGGAAGCGAGACTTTTTTGTAGCGCTGATTTGCATTTCCAGGTTGCTTGGTTGGCCAAAAAGGGCGTATGCGTTTTTTCCTGAATATATTCAGGAAAAAACGCATACGCCCTTTATGGCCAAGGGCATCATTGTCAACGTTTTGCTGCTTTTCATGGGCTTTAAAGGCGATTCGAATCTACCTACTGAAATCTGTTTCCTGCAATTCTTCCTTGATTTCAAATCCTCTTCTTTGCCTTCCCTCAATATATTTGTGGACGAGAGTTATCATTTATAACTCTGCAGGTTTGTGAATTGCAGTGCCCTGAAGCTCCATTTTACAAGTCGCTTTTTTGGGAGCTGGCCGCAAAAGCGCAGGATGGCTTCAGGCCCTGTTCTGGTTCCGGGGGGCAGGCTGAGCCTGTGGTTAATTCTTCTTCCTGATGGGAAAATAGAGTGACCTGTGCCTGTCCCAACACCAAGAGCTAGTCTCTCATTGGTTCCCCGTCTTCCCGTTCATCCTCAGGACAAATTGCAACCTGTACGGAACAGGAGGTTAAAGGTGCTGATGCTCCAAGTAGGGAGATTGCTAGTAAAGTGGCTGGAATGGCCAACCCGAGCACAAGGAGATGAGAAATGAGGTGCGTTTTAGAAACCTTTCCCCATCACACGGTGTACCATCTTCTGGGTTTCTCATGCATGTTTTCGATGTAGGAAGATGCCCTTGAACCTGGAGATTTGGGACCCATGCGATGGGTAGCACGCAGTATTACTTTAAAGGGTCTGCGTTTGCTCACCCAACCTCACCAAACCTCTCAACCCCAGGAGTGTCCTCCCTTATGTCTCATCCAGCTGTGGGTCTAGATATGGTCAATCCAGGTTGCATCACAGCCCCTGAACGAATTGTGTAAGAATTTCTTTCTCTTTCCCTGTCTTTGTTTCATGGGTTTTTAAAGTAATTTATTTTTATAATGGGGTTGAGCTGCTTTTCACGGCTGTGTTTATGCTGCTTTACACCCACTTGACACACTAACAGAGAGATATCAATACATAGGTTTTAAGATTATTACTAGTCAGATATATTCTTGTGCAGTGAATCGGGCGTGTTGAGTCCAGTTCTCTGAGCAAGGAGTAGGTCTTGTCTACTACATATTGGGTTTATGGAAAGGTATCTGAGCTAATTTAAAACTCTTGTTTTATGTATCACCCCACTTCACCTTTCCCGTTAAGCAGCCGTAGTGTGTTTTCTGCATGTGTGACTCTGTTCTGTTTTGTAATTCAGTTCAAGTGTAACGGTTTTTACATTCCCTCTATAAGTGACACCTTATGAGAAGTGTCCTCTTCTGTGTGACTTATTTCACTTAGAATCGTCGTACCTAAATCCACCCATCATGCTGCTACTAGCCTTATGACATTGATTTCATGGCTGAGTGATAATCCATTGTACATAAGGACCACAACTTTTTTTATCCATTTTTCGCTTTCCTGGGATTTTTAAGGTGGAATGAAGTGGAGGCCCTTGTCAACAGAGCAGCCCTAAACTTTGGGGTGCTTGTGTCTTGCTGATTTTCAATTTTCCCACTTTATCCCCCCATGCGTGGAAGTGCCGTATGCTCCCTAAGCTGTGTTTTTTAGATGTTTCAGGACACACCGTACACTTCTCCAGAGTGGCTGTTGGCAATTTACATCCCGCCCATCAGTGTAGCAAGGCTCTCATTTCTCCATGGCCTGTCCTGCATTTCTGGTTTTGACACTTTTTTCAGCATGGCCCTTTTGACCGATGGGAAGCGAGACTTTTTTGTAGCGCTGATTTGCATTTCCAGGTTGCTTGGTTGGCCAAAAAGGGCGTATGCGTTTTTTCCTGAATATATTCAGGAAAAAACGCATACGCCCTTTCTGGCCAAGGGCATCATTGTCAACGTTTTGCTGCTTTTCATGGGCTTTAAAGGCGATTCGAATCTAACTACTGAAATCTGTTTCCTGCAATTCTTCCTTGATTTCAAATCCTCTTCTTTGCCTTCCCTCAATATATTTGTGGACGAGAGTTATCATTTATAACTCTGCAGGTTTGTGAATTGCAGTGCCCTGAAGCTCCATTTTACAAGTCGCTTTTTTGGGAGCTGGCCACAAAAGCGCAGGATGGCTTCAGGCCCTGTTCTGGTTCCGGGGGGCAGGCTGAGCCTGTGGTTAATTCTTCTTCCTGATGGGAAAATAGAGTGACCTGTGCCTGTCCCAACACCAAGAGCTAGTCTCTCATTGGTTCCCCGTCTTCCCGTTCATCCTCAGGACAAATTGCAACCTGTACGGAACAGGAGGTTAAAGGTGCTGATGCTCCAAGTAGGGAGATTGCTAGTAAAGTGGCTGGAATGGCCAACCCGAGCACAAGGAGATGAGAAATGAGGTGCGTTTTAGAAACCTTTCCCCATCACACGGTGTACCATCTTCTGGGTTTCTCATGCATGTTTTCGATGTAGGAAGATGCCCTTGAACCTGGAGATTTGGGACCCATGCGATGGGTAGCACGCAGTATTACTTTAAAGGGTCTGCGTTTGCTCACCCAACCTCACCAAACCTCTCAACCCCAGGAGTGTCCTCCCTTATGTCTCATCCAGCTGTGGGTCTAGATATGGTCAATCCAGGTTGCATCACAGCCCCTGAACGAATTGTGTAAGAATTTCTTTCTCTTTCCCTGTCTTTGTTTCATGGGTTTTTAAAGTAATTTATTTTTATAATGGGGTTGAGCTGCTTTTCACGGCTGTGTTTATGCTGCTTTACACCCACTTGACACACTAACAGAGAGATATCAATACATAGGTTTTAAGATTATTACTAGTCAGGTATATTCTTGTGCGGTGAATCGGGCGTGTTGAGTCCAGTTCTCTGAGCAAGGAGTAGGTCTTGTCTACTACATATTGGGTTTATGGAAAGGTATCTGAGCTAATTTGAAACTCTTGTTTTATGTATCACCCCACTTCACCTTTCCCGTTAAGCAGCCGTAGTGTGTTTTCTGCATGTGTGACTCTGTTCTGTTTTGTAATTCAGTTCAAGTGTAACGGTTTTTACATTCCCTCTATAAGTGACACCTTATGAGAAGTGTCCTCTTCTGTGTGACTTATTTCACTTAGAATCGTCGTACCTAAATCCACCCATCATGCTGCTACTAGCCTTATGACATTGATTTCATGGCTGAGTGATAATCCATTGTACATAAGGACCACAACTTTTTTTATCCATTTTTCGCTTTCCTGGGATTTTTAAGGTGGAATGAAGTGGAGGCCCTTGTCAACAGAGCAGCCCTAAACTTTGGGGTGCTTGTGTCTTGCTGATTTTCAATTTTCCCACTTTATCCCCCCATGCGTGGAAGTGCCGTATGCTCCCTAAGCTGTGTTTTTTAGATGTTTCAGGACACACCGTACACTTCTCCAGAGTGGCTGTTGGCAATTTACATCCCGCCCATCAGTGTAGCAAGGCTCTCATTTCTCCATGGCCTGTCCTGCATTTCTGGTTTTGACACTTTTTTCAGCATGGCCCTTTTGACCGATGGGAAGCGAGACTTCTTTGTAGCGCTGATTTGCCTTTCCAGGTTGCTTGGTTGGCCAAAAAGGGCGTATGCGTTTTTTCCTGAATATATTCAGGAAAAAAGGCATACGCCCTTTATGGCCAAGGGCATCATTGTCAACGTTTTGCTGCTTTTCATGGGCTTTAAAGGCGATTCGAATCTACCTCCTGAAATCTGTTTCCTGCAATTCTTCCTTGATTTCAAATCCTCTTCTTTGCCTTCCCTCAATATATTTGTGGACGAGAGTTATCATTTATAACTCTGCAGGTTTGTGAATTGCAGTGCCCTGAAGCTCCAATTTACAACTCGCTTTTTTGGGAGCTGGCCGCAAAAGCGCAGGATGGCTTCAGGCCCTGTTCTGGTTCCGGGGGGCAGGCTGAGCCTGTGGTTAATTCTTCTTCCTGATGGGAAAATAGAGTGACCTGTGCCTCTTCCAACACCAAGAGCTAGTCTCTCATTGGTTCCCCGTCTTCCCGTTCATCCTCAGGACAAATTGCAACCTGTACGGAACAGGAGGTTAAAGGTGCTGATGCTCCAAGTAGGGAGATTGCTAGTAAAGTGGCTGGAATGGCGAACCCAAGCACAAGGAGATGAGAAATGAGGTGCGTTTTAGAAACCTTTCCCCATCTCACGGTGTACCATCTTCTGGGTTTCTCATGCATGTTTTCGATGTAGGAAGATGCCCTTGAACCTGGAGATTTGGGATCCATGTGATGGGTAGCAGGCAGTATTACTTTAAAGGGTCTGCGTTTGCTCACCCAACCTCACCAAACCTCTCAGCCCCAAGAGTGTCCACCCTTATGTCTGATCCAGCTGTGGGTCTAGATATGGTCAATCCAGGTTGCATCACAGCCCCTGAACGAATTGTGTAAGAATTTCTCTCTCTTTCACTGTCTTTGTTTCATGGCTTTTTAAAAGTAATTTATTTTTATAATGGGGTTTAGCTGCTTTTCACGGCTGTGTTTATGCCGCTTTACACCCACTTGACACACTAAGAGAGAGATATCAATACAAAGGTTTTAAGATTATTACTAGTCAGATATATTCTTGTGCGGTGAATCGGGCGTGTTGAGTCCAGTTCTCTGAGCAAGGAGTAGGTCTTATCTATTACATATTGGGTTTATGGAACGGTATCTGAGCTAATTTGAAACTCTTGTTTTATGTATCACCCCACCTCACCTTTCCCGTTAAGCAGCCATAGTGTGTTTTCTGCATGTGTGACTCTGTTCTGTTTCGTAATTCAGTTCATGTGTAACGGTTTTTACATTCCCTCTGTAAGTGACAACTTATGAGAAGTCTCCTTTTCTGTGTGACTTATTTCACTTAGAATCGTCGTACCTAAATCCACTTATCATGCTGCTACTAGCCTTATGACATTGATTTCATGGCTGAGTGATATTCCATTGTACATAAGGACCACAACTTTTTTATCCATTTTTCGCTTTCCTGGGATATTTAAGGTGGAATGAAGTGGAGGTCCTTGTCAACAGAGCAGCCCTAAACTTTGGGGTGTTTGTGTCTTGCTGATTTTCAATTTTCCCACTTTATCCCCACATGCGTGGAAGTGCCCTATGCTCTCTAAGCTGTGTTTTTTAGATGTTTCAGGACACACCGTACACTTCTCCAGAGTGGCTGTTGGCAATTTACATCCCGCCCATCAGTGTAGCAAGGCTCCCATTTCTCCACGGCCTGTCCTGCATTTCTGGTTTTGACACTTTTTTCAGCATGGCCCTTTTGACCGATGGGAAGCGAGACTTCTTTGTAGCGCTGATTTGCCTTTCCAGGTTGCTTGGTTGGCCAAAAAGGGCGTATGCGTTTTTTCCTGAATATATTCAGGAAAAAACGCATACGCCCTTCATGGCCAAGGGCATCATTGTCAACGTTTTGCTGCTTTTCATGGGCTTTAAAGGCGATTCGAATCTACCTCCTGAAATCTGTTTCCTGCAATTCTTCCTTGATTTCAAATCCTCTTCTTTGCCTTCCCTCAATATATTTGTGGACGAGAGTTATCATTTATAACTCTGCAGGTTTGTGAATTGCAGTGCCCCTGAGCTCCATTTTTCAACTCGCTTTTTTGGGAGCTGGCCGCAAAAGCGCAGAATGGCCTCAGGCCCTATTCTGATTCCGGGCGGCAGGCCGAGCCTGTGTTTAATTCTTCTTTTTGATGGGAAAATAGAGTGACCTGTGCCTGTCCCAACACCTAGAGCTAGTGTCTTATTGGCTCCCCCTCTTCCCGTTCATCCTCAGGACAATTTGCTAGCTGTATGGAACAGGAGGGTTAAAGGTGCTGATTCTCCAAGGAGGGAGATTGCTAGTAAAGCGGCTGGAATGGCAAACCCGAGCACAAGGAGATTAGAAATGAGGTGCGTTTTAGAAACCTTTCCCGGTCACACGGTGTACCACCTTCTGGGTTTCTCATGCATGTTTTCGATGTAGGAAGATGCCCTTGAACTTGGAGATTTGGGACCCATGGGATGGGCAACAGGCAGTGTTACTTTAAAGGGTCTGCGTTTGCTCCCCCAACCCCACCAAACCTCTCAGCCCCGAGAGTGTCCACCCTTCTGTCTCATCCAGCTGTGTGTCTAGATATGGTCACTCCAGGTTGCATCACAGTCTCTGCATGAATTGTGTAAGAATTTCTCTCTCTTTCCCTGTCTTTGTTTCATGGGTTTTTAAAAGCAATTTATTTTTATAATGGGGTTTAGCTGCTTTTCACGGCTGTGTTTATGCCGCTTTACACCCACTTGACTCACTTCCATAGATATATCAATACATAGGTTTTAAGATTCTTACTAGTCAGATATATTCTTGTGCGGTGAATAGGGGGTGTTGAGTCCAGTTCTCTGAGCAAGGAGTAGGTCTTGTCTATAACATATTGTGTTTATGGAACGTTATCTGAGATAATTTGAAATCCTTGTTTTATGCATCACCCCACCTCACCTTTCCCGTTAAGCAACCATAGTGTGTTTTCTAAATGTGTGACTCTGTTCTGTTTTGTAATTCCGTTCAAGTGTAGCGCTTTTTACATTCTCTCTGTTAGTGATATCTTATGATAAGTGTCTTTTTCTGTGTGACTTATTTCACTTAGAATCGTCGTACCTAAATCCACTCATCATGCTGCTACTAGCCTTATGATATTGATTTCACGCCCGAGTGATATTACATTTTACATATGGACCACAACTTCTTTATCCATTTTTATCTTTCCTGGGATATTTATGGTGGAATTAAGTGGAGGTTCTTGTCAACAGAGCAGCCCTAAAGTTTGGGGTGCCTGTGTCTTGCTGATTTTTAGTTTTCCCAATTTATACGCCCATGAGTGGATGTGCCCTTTTCTCTCTAGCTGTGTTTTTTAGATGTGTTAGGAAACACCATACCCTTCTCCAAAGTCGTCATTGGCAATTTACATCCCACCCATCAGTGTAACAAGGCTCCCTTTCCTCCCTGTCCTCTCCTGCATTTCTTGTTTTTACACTTTTTTAGGAAGGCCATTTTGACCGAAGGGAAGTCAGACTTCTTTGTAGTGCTGAATTGCATTTCCGGCTTGCTTGGTTTGCCAAAAAGGGCCTATGGGTTTTTTCCTGAATTCATTCAGAAAAAAACGCATATGCTCTTTTTGTCCAAGTGCATCATTGTCGACGTTTTGCTGCTTTTCATGTGCTTTAGGGGCGATTCGAATC
The DNA here is from genome assembly GCF_965194825.1 of Balaenoptera physalus. NCBI lineage: Eukaryota > Metazoa > Chordata > Mammalia > Artiodactyla > Balaenopteridae > Balaenoptera > Balaenoptera physalus. The sequence continues at coordinate 167,548 of NW_028126220.1, forward strand.
TAACTCCTGAAATCTGTTTCCTGCAATTCTGACTTGATTTCAAATCCTCTTCGTTGCCTTCCCTCAATATATTTGTGGACGAGAGTTATCATTTATAACTCTGCAGGTTTGTGAATTGCAGTGCCCCTGAGCTCCATTTTTCAACTCGCTTTTTTGGGAGCTTTCCACAGAACCGCTGGTTTGCTTCTGGCCCTACTCTGGTTCCCGGTGGCAGGCTAAGCCTTTGCTTAATTCTTCTTCCTGACTGGAAAGTAGAGTGACATGTGCCTCTCCGAACATCTAGGGCTTGGCTCTCATTGTTTCTCCTCCTTCCCCTTCTTCCTTTGGACAAATTCCAATTTCTGTGCAACTGGATGTTGAAGGTGCTGACATCCTCAAGTGGGGAGATTTTAAGGAAAAAGGCTGGAGGCGTGAACCCAACAAACAGGAAATTAGGAGTTTTGGTGCCTTTTCCAAAATCTTCCTGATCCAACCGTGTTCCATCTTCTGGGTGTCACAGGCATGTTTTAGCTGTAGGAAAGGTCCCGTGTATGTCAGGAGAGCACAAGGGATTTTTCGAAATCAGTGTCTTCCCGAAATTCAATCTGGGGAATTTTTAAGCTACTGGTACATGTGTGTTCATTAAGGGACTTGGGCCGTAGGCAGAGTCCGAACTTTAGATGATTGAAGTCTTCAGGTTCAGAAACGCTCACCATTGGCCTCCTTTAGTTTCCATTTTATCTGTAGTTGATAGATGATGTCGATATAGATATCTTTTGTTTTTCAGATTATTTCCCCTTAGGGGTCATTACAAAATATTGAATATAGTTCCCTGTGCTATACAGTAGTTCCTTGTTGATGATATATTTTATACATAGCAGTGTGTATATGTTAATCTGAAACTGTTAATTTATCCCTCCTCCCACCTTTCCCCTTTGGTAATAAAAAATATAAGATTTTATACTTCTCAGAAATCTAGGAGCTGAAAGAGAGGTATCATTTTCAATGGAAAATCATTCAAAACAAGGTTGAAACTTCAACCAAGATTATTAGATGTACATCCTTGGAAAGAAATCACTGCATTTCTCTACTGTTGACCTGACAAATAAGACAAACCCCTCCACTGAACTTGCTTATAATAAAGTGATGGAAATATCAAATGGAAGTGTTAGAAACATCTTATTTTACACGAGCATTATACACTGCTCTATGTTAATTACAGTTTGGCTCACACATCTGTTCATTGAAGTTACAATGTTCTCAAATTCTGTTACTGATCCTGCAGAGTGGGCCCCAACAAGGGTCTCCCTGCCCAGTGTCATTGGAGCCAACAGATCGAGACTGACTTTGGTTCAGAAGCAAAGGAAAACTTTATATTTTGATCAGAGAATGGAGAGGTGAGAGTGTGTGCTCCCCTGCGGGTTGTGGGCCGGGCTGCTGTGTAGGGATCCTGTCAGCATCAGCGGGAGGGAGGGGGCGGAGCTCTCGAGGGCCGGGTTGGCTGGAGCTCAGGCTCTATGTCGCAGAGTCTGCACAGGGCCCCACGAGCTGAGGTGTCGGCCCAGCCATTTTGCACTAGGAAATCGGGTCTGAAGTGTCGGGTGTGGGACCTCTGCCTGTGGAAACCTAGGAGCAAGTGAAATTAGACAAAGCACAAAGGAAAAAATGGTTAGACTTTATTTTATTGCCCAGATTCTATTGTTATCTCCCAGGAATTTTTAATGGGCTTTGCCAGTGACAAAGCCCTCCTCTGCCTTTTGTCCCATTCCTCATTCTTGGGGCGCTGAGGGTGCAGACACGTCTTCTGTAAATGCTTCATGCTGAGTTGGGTGTCCTCATACCCGGGGGGAGGGGCAGGACTTCTCCCCAGCAGCCTCCAGGTGAGGTTGATTGTCCGCAGGCCTCCTCCCTCACTGCTCGTCTGCCTGAGCACCAGCATTGGAATTTTTACAGATTCTAATGACCTTTAAGGGTCCAGGAAAGAGATGTGCAGAGACGCTGGGTGGGTGGGCGGTTTTACCCTGCTCCACATTGGTTCGGCCCCCTTAGGCTGACGGTTTCTGCCAGCCTAGATGCTCTGACCAGTAGTCTGCACTTTCTTCAGTTAGGCCACTGAATTAACGTACAAACAGCACCAGGTGTCAGAGCCCTGCTTGCTCAACTCCCAGACAGTCCAGGGCCGGTGGTGATCCAGGACCATGACGGCCACTCAGTCAACGGCCTTTTGAAGTAGCCAGGAGTACAGCCGGTCTCACTGGCCGCCGTCACCACAGTGTCTGTAGGCTTTTCTATGGTAGCAGCGTTATTTATGGTTCCCCTGGCAAGTTTATTAGCTCCGCTCTGGGTGCAGTAAGTCCTGTAAGCAATAGTCTGCTCTTTTGGGGCACACTCTTGTTGTTTTCTGAGAGAAGCTCCAGGTCAAGTGATGGTCACACGAGTCGTCATGGGGGCCCATTGCCCCAGGTTGTCTCTCTGGAGGTTGGTGTTGGAGGGCCTCCTCACTCGAGGTCATTGTGCCCACGGAGCAATCCCTGCAACTTCAGGGCATGGTGGGTGGTTAGGATCACCAAGTGGCGTCCTTTTCCCTTAGGAGGGAGCTGGCCTTGCGTGCTGCTGATTTCCAGGTTTTTAGATACCCCCAGTATCCTGGTCGGATGGGGTGGCTGGCCAATGCCTGGAGGGCATTCTTGCATTGTTCCATTTCAAGTGGTCCCAGTTTTTGCACTAATACTCCAAGGGCGATTCGCCTTGGACCAGCAATGTAAAGGTCAAAGGGTTTAGCTAACTTAGGGAGGTCCAGGGCCAGGGTCTGAATTGACTGCTCTTTCCAATCTTGAAAGGACGCTTCTGGATTCTATTCAAAAGGATCATCATCTTTTCCTTTCAGTGTTTCATATAGAGGCCCAGCTATTAGACTGTAGTTAGGGATCCAGATGCAGCAAACCCCGGTCTCCCCAGGAACCCCTAAGCTGTCTTCTAGTTTCAGGAAGGCTGAGGCTGCAAATGGCTTCTTCCCTTTCCTGGGGTGGGCTTCTCCGACCTTCTGTGCGAATGAAGCCCAGGAAGGCCACCTTAGTTTGTGATATTTGAGCCTTTTCCTTGGACACCTTCTATCTTTTATTGGCTAGGTAGTTCAGAGGCCTCCTTAGTCGGGCTGGTGATCAGAATGTCATCTGCATATTGAAGGAGGGTTCCCTTCTCCAGAGGTAGATCTTTTAGGTCTTTAGCTAACGTTTCCCCAAAGATGGTGTGGAAATTTTTGAACCCCTGGGGCAGGACGGCCCAGCAGTATTGTTTTTGTTGTATGTTGAGTCCTGCCACTCACAGCCAAAATTTCTTGTGACTCTGGGACTAATGGAATACAGAAGAAGGCATCATTAAAGTCTAATACAGAATGCCATGTCCTGGTGGATGGTAGAATGACCAGCAGGGTGTAGGAATTAGGAACTACTAGATGTATATCCTCTGTGGCTTCACTGACTGTCCTGGCGTCCTCTACCAGGTCCCCAGCAGCCCACGGGGCTCTTGTGGTCAGGCCCCTCCCAGGATATGGAGCTCACCTGGGCAGGTCCCCAGCAGCCCATGGGGCTCTGGTGGTTAGGCCGCTCCCAGGATATGGAGCTCACCTGGGCAGGTACCCAGCAGCCCATGGGGCTCTCGTTGGCAGGCCCCTCCCTGGATATGGAGCTCCCGTGGACAGGTACCCCGGCAGGGCTGGGCACACAGGATCCGTGCACATAGCCCTCATTGCAAAGCACCCCCAGCACACCTGTCACTCAGAGCTGACACAGAGCACCTCAGAGCAGAGCTTGAACTAACAAACAGCAGCTCCAACAGGTCTGTGACCCTAGGCTTCACTCTGTGCGGCCTCCCTCTGCCTGGTCTTCCAGGGGCTTCCACTGCAGCCGGGGCACCAGGCCTCTGTCTCCACCCACCACCCCTCCTCTCCCTGACTCCTGGGTTCCTCTCATTAGCAGAGGTTCTTCTTGAAGTTGTCTCCCACTCATGGACCAGATAAAATGATTAGAAAACAAGTCAGGGCTGCCGCCCCTTATCTATCCTGACTCTCGGGACCCTACACCTGTTCCTTGGATCTAGCCGGTGCAGCAAGACCCATTTTCTGCAACTCTGAGCCCCTGAGGGGCGAGGATTGGCTGACCTGGGCAGTCTGACCCGGCCGGCCAGCCCTTCCCAGGTGTGCCTGGGTTGAGGTCAATATAAACACCCCTCCAGGCAGCAAAAGCCTCTGCAGCTGTGCCTGACGCCATATTCTCTGCCCCGTCAGCAGTCTCGGGGTTGGGCTGGTGGGAGGGAGTAGGGCCCACGGCTCTATGAGTGGCCCGGTGTGACTGGGGCTCTGCTGGACTTTCTGCAGGAGTTGCCGGGCTGCCACCTGCTAAAGAAGAGGATGTGTCACCCATACTTGCTGCTGGAATTTCTCCCCGGGCAGAGGTGAGGAAGGACAAAAGCAGTGGGGGCCGGGACAGGAGGGGTACCTCAGGCAGGGAAATGGAAAGCTTCCAGACGAGCGCCCGGGGCCAGGACCATCCTGGCTGGCCTGCAGGCACCAAGTCGGCCTGCGTGCTGTCGCTGGTGTGACTCCAAGCCCCTTCCTCTAGTTTTTAAAGTCTTTGCACACATTCAGGTGTTTTACCTGGGAAGGGTGGGAAAAGTTCAGCAGCAGCTGGCCTGGGGCTCAGCTCACGTTTACTCAGAGAAGCCTCCTCACGGTCCCCCAGCTTTGCAATGAGGACGCTCCTCGTGTGGGGGCTGCTGGCTGCATGGGAGATGATTCCCACCTCTGACCAACTTCAGAATTGTTTACCACTGGAGCAAGTGCCCTGATAGTGTTTTCCTCTGTATGACCAGTGGGTTCTGTTTTTTTTTTTCTTTTTTGGTTCAAGGTAAGTTTTATTCCTCTTTTTGTATTTATGGATATAAGCATGGAAATAATTCATTCATATAAATACGTCTATGGGAAGGACAGAACTTTTTTTTCTGCTTTATTTTTTTAAGTATTATTTATTTTTTAATTTTTGAATTTATTTTATTCATTTTTTTATACAGCAGGCTCTTATTGGTTACCTATTTTATACATATAAGTGTATATATGTCAATCCCAGGCTCGCAATTCATCCCACCACCACCACCCTGCCACTTTCCCCCCTTGGTGTCCATACATTTGTTCTCTACATCTGTGTCTCTATTTCTGCCTTGCAAACCGGTTCATCTTTACCATTTTTCTAGGTTCCACATGTATGTGTTAATATACGATATTTGTTTTTCTCTTTCTGACTTACTTCACTCTGTATGCCAGTCTCTAGATCTATCCACGTCTCTACAAATGACCCAATTTCATTCCTTTTTATGGCTGAGTAATATTCCATTTTATATATGTAGCACATCTTTTCTGTTCGTCTGTCTATGGGCATTTAGGTTGCTTCCATGACCTGGCTATTGTAAATAGTGCTGCAATGAATATTGTGCTGAATATGTCTTTTTGAATTATGGATTTCTCTGGGTATATGGCCAGTAGTGGGATTGCCGGGCCATATGGTAATTCTATTTTTAGTATTTTAAGGAACCTCCATGCTGTTCTCCATAGTGACTGTATCAATTTACATTCCCACAAATAGTGTAAGAGGGTTCCCTTTTCTCCACACCCTCTCCAGCATTTGTTGCTTGTAGATTTTCTGATGATGCCCATTCTAACTCGTGTGAGGTGATACCTCATTGTAGTTTTGGTTTATATTTCTCTAATAATTAGTGATGTTGAGCAGCTTTTCATGTGCTTCTTGGTCATCTGTATGTCTTCTTGGGACAAATGTCTATTTACGTCATCTGCCCATTTTTGGATTGGGTTGTTTGTTTTTTTACTGTTGAGCTGCATGAGCTGTTTATATACATTGGAGATTACTCCTTTGTCCATTGATTCGTTTGCAAATATTTTCTCCCATTGTGAGGGTTGTCATTTCGTCTTGTTTGTAGTTTCCTTTGCTTTGCAAAAGCTTTTAGGTTTCATTTGCTCCCATATGTTTATTTTTTTTTAATTCCATTACTCTAGGAGGTGGATCAAAAAAGATCTTGCTGTGATTTATGTCAAAGAGTATTCTTCCTATGTTTTCCTCTAAGAGTTTTATAGTGTCCGGTCTTACATTTCGGTCTCTAATCCATTTTGAGTTTATTTTTTGTGTATGGTGTTAGGGAGTGTTCTAATTTCATTCTTTTACATGTAGCTGTCCATTTTTCCCAGCACCACTTATTGAAGAGACTTTCTTTTCTCCTTTTTATACCCTTGCCTCCTTTGTCATAGATTAGTGGGCCATAGGTGTGTAGGTTTATCTCTGGGCTTTTTTTTTTCTTTTACATCTTTATTGGAGTATAATTGCTTTACAATTGTGTGTTAGTTTCTGCTGTATAAAAAAGTGAATCAGCTGTGCGTATACATATAACACCATATCCCCTCCCTCTTGCACCTCCCTCTCACTCCCTTATCCCACCCTTTTAGGTGGTCACAAAGCAAAGAGCTGATCTCCCTGTGCTATGTGGTTGCTTCCCAGTAGCTATCAATTTTACATTTGGTAGTGTATATATGTCCATACCACTCTCACTTTGTCCCAGCTTACCCTTCCCTCTCCCCATGTCCTCAAGTCCTTTCTCTACGTCTGTGTCCTTAATCCTTTCCTGCCCCTAGGTTCTTCATAAACTTTTTTTTTAAGATTCCATATATATGTGTTAGCATACGGTATTTGTTTTTCTCTTTCTGACTTACTTCACTCTGTAGGACAGACTCTAGATCCATCCACCTCACTAAAAATAACTCAATTTCGTTTCTTTTTATGGCTGAATAATGTTCCATTGTATATATATGTGCCACATCTTCTTTATCCATTTATCTGTTGATGGACACTTAGGTTGCTTCCATGTCCTGGCTATTGTAAATAGAGCTACAGTGAACATTGTGGTACATAACTCTTTTTGAATTATGGTTTTCTCAGGGTAAATATCCAGGAGTGGGTTTGCTGGGTTGTATGGTAGTTCTATTTTTAGTTTTTAAGGAACCCCCATACCATTCTCCCTAGTGGCTATATCAATTTACATTCCCACCAACAGTGCAAGAGGGTTCCCTTTTCTCCAATAAATGCCTCTCCAGCATTTATTGTTGGTAGATTTTTTGATGATGGCCATTCTGACTGGTGTGAGGTGATACCTCACTGTAGTTTTGATTTGCATTTCTCTAATGATTAGTGATATTCAGCATCCTTTCATGTGTTTGTTGGCAACCTGTATATCTTCTTTGGAGAAATGTCTATTTAGGTCTTCTGCCCATTTTTGGATTGGGTTGTTTGGTTTTGTGATATTGAGCTACATGAGCTGCTTTTTGGAGATTAATCCTTTGCCATTTGCTTCATTTGAAAATATTTTCTCCCATTCTGATGGTTGTCTTTTCATCTTGCTTATGTTTTCCTTTGCTGTGCAAAATAATTTATGTTTCATTCGGTCCCATTTTTTTATTTTTGTTTTTATTTCCATTTCTCTAGGAGGTGGGTCAAAAAGGATCTTGCTGTGATTTATGTCATAGACTGGTCTGCTTATGTTTTCCTCTAAGAGTTTTGTAGTGGCTGGTCTTATATTTAGATCTCTAATCCATTTTGAGTTTATTTTTGTGTATGGTGTTAGGGAGTGTACTAATTTCATTCTTTTACATGTAACTGTCCAGTTTTCCCAGCACCACTTGCTGAAGACACTGTCTTTTCTCCATTGTATACCCTTGCCTCCTTTGTCATTAGTGAACCATAGGTACGTGGGTTTATCTCTGTGCTTTCTATCCTGTTCTATTGACCTATATTTCTGTTTTTGTGTCAGTACCATATTATCTTGATTACTCTAGCTTTGTAATATAGTCTGAAGTCTGGAAGTCTGATTCCTCCAGCTCTTTTTTTCCCCCCTCAAGACTGCTTTGGCTATCCAGGGTCTTTTGTGTCTCCCTACAAATTTTAAGATTTTTTTTTTCTTGTTCTGTAGAAAATGCCAAAGGTATTTTGATCGGGATTGCATTGAATCTGTAGATTGCTTTGGGTAGTATAGTCATTTTCACAATATTGATTCTTCTAATCCGAGAACATGGTATATGTCTCCATCTGTTATATCATCTTTGATTTCTTTCTTCAGTGTCTTTTAGTTTTCTGAGTACAGGTCTTTTACTTCCTTAGGTAGGTTTATTCCTAGGTATTTTATTCTTATTGTTGCAGTGGTAATGGGATTGTTTCCTTAATTTCTCTTTCTGATCTTTCATTGTTAGTGTAGAGGAATGCAAGCAATTTCTGTGCATTAATTTTGTATCCTGCAACTTTACCAAATTCATTGATTAGCTCCAGTGGTTTTCTGGTGGCATCTTTAGGATTCTCTATCTATGATATCATGTCATCTGCAAACAGTGACAATTTTACTTCTTCTTTTCCTTTTTGTATTCCTTTTATTTCTTTTTCTTCTCTGATTGCCATGGCTAGGACTTCCAAAACTATGTTGAATAGCAGTGGTGAGAGTGGACATCCTCGTCTTGTTCCTGATCTTAGAGGAAACACTTTCAGTTTTTCACCATTGAGAATGCTGTTTGCTGTGGGTTTGTCATATATGGCCTTTATTATGTTGAGGTAGTTTCCCTCTATGCCCACACTCTGCAGAGTTTTTATCGTAAATGAGTGTTGAATTTTCTCAAAATCTTTTCCTTCATCTATTGAGATGATCATATGGTTTTATTCTACAATTTGTTAATATGGTGTATCACATTGATTTGTGTATATTGAAAAATCCTTGCATCCCTGGGATAAACCCCACTTGATCATGGTGTATGATCCTTTTAATGTGTTGTTCGATTCTGTTTGCTAGTATTTTGTTGAGGATTTTTACATCTATATTCATCAGTGATATTGGTCTATAATTTTCTTTCCTTGTAGTATCTCTGTCTGATTTTGGTATCAGGGTGATGGTGGTCTCATAGAATGAGTTTGGGAGTGTTCCTTCTCCTGCAATTGTTTTGAAGAATTTGAGAAGGTTGGGTGTTAGCTCTTCTCTAAATGTTTGATAGAATTCACCTGTGATGCCATCTGGTTCTGGACTTTGGTTTATTGGAAGATTTTTAATCACAGTTTCAATTTCATTGCTTGTGATAGGTTTGTTCATATTTTCTATTTCTTCCTGGTTCAGTCTTAGAAGGTTATCCCTTTCTAAGAATTTGTCCATTTCTTCCAGATTGTCCATTTTATTGGCCTAGAGTTGCTTGTAGTAGTCTCTTAGGATGCTTTGTATTCCTGTTGTGTCTGTTGTAACTTCTGCTTTTTCACTTCTAATTTTGTTGATTTGCGTCTTCTCCCTCTTTTTCTTAAGTCTGGCTAAAGGTTGATCATGTTTGCTTATCTTCTCAAAGAACCAGCTTTTAGTTTTATTGATCTTTGCTTTCGTTTTCTTTGTTTCTATTTCATTTATTTCTGCTCTGATGTTTATGATTTCTTTCCTTCTACTAACTTTGGGTTTTGTTCTTCTTTCTCTAGTTCCTCTAGGTGTAAGGTTCGATTGTTTATTTGAGATTTTTCTTGTTTCTTGAGGTAGGCTTGTATTGCTATAAACTTCCCTCTTAGAACTCCTTTTGCTGCATCCCATAGGTTTTGGATCATCGTGTTTTTGTTGTCGTTTGTCTCTAGGTAGTTTTTGATTTCCTCTTTGATTTCTTCAGTGATCTCTTGGTTATTTAGTAACGTATTGTTTAGCCTCCATGTGTTTGTGTTTTTTACTTTTTTTCCGTGTAATTGATTTCTAATCTCATAGCATTGTGGTCGGAACAGCTGCTTGATATGATTTCAGTTTTCTTAAATTTACTGAGGCTTTATCTGTGACCCAAGATGTGATCTATCCTGGAGAATGTTCCGTGTGCAGTTGAGAAGAACGTGTAATCTGCTGTTTTTGGATGGAATGTCCTATAAATATCACTTAACTCTATCTGGTCTATTGTGTCATTTAAAGCTTGTGTTTCCTTATTAATTTTCTGTCTGGCTGATCTCCACTGGTGTAAGTGAGCTGTTAAAGTCCCCCGCTATTATTGTGTTACTGTCGATTTCCTCTTTTATAGCTGTTAGCAGTTGCCTTATACATTGAGGTGCTCCTATTTTGGGTACATATATATTTATAATTGTTATATCTTCTTCTTGGATTGATCCCCTGACCATTATGTAGTGTCTTTCCTTGTCTCTTGTAACATTCTTTATTTTAAAGTCTATTTTATCTGATATGAGTATTGCTACTCCAGCTTTCTTTTGATTTTCATTTGCATAGAGTATATTTTTCCATCGCCTCACTTTGAGTCTGTATGTGTCCCTAGGTCTGAAATGGATCTCTTGTAGACAGCATATATATGGGTCTTGTTTTTGTATCCATTCAGCGAGCCTGTGTCTTTTGGTTGGAACATTTAGTGCATTCACGTTTAAGGTAATTATCGATATGTATGTTCCTACTACTATTTTCTTAATTGTTATGGGTTTGTCTTGGTGGGTCCTTTTCTTCTCTTGTGTTTCCCACTTAGAGAAGTTCCTTTAGCATTTGGTGTAGAGCTGGTTTCATGGTGCTGAATTCTCTTAGCTTTTTCTTGTCTGTAAGGCTTTTGATTTCTCCATCAAATCTGAATGAGCTCTTTGCAGGGTGGAGTACTCTTGGTTGTAGGTTCTTCCCTTTCATCACTTTAAATTTATCATGCCACTTCCTTCTGGCTTGTAGATTTTCTGCTGAGAAATCAGTTGTTATCCTTATGGGAGTTCCCTTGTATGTTATTGGTCATTTTTCCCTTGCTGCTTTCAATCATTTTTCTTTGTCGTTAATTTTTGTCAATTTGATTACTATGTGTCTTGTCATTTTTCTCCTTTGGTTTATCCTGCCTGGGACACTCTGTGCTTCTGGACTTGGGTGGCTATTTCTTTTCCCATGCTAGGGAAGTTTTTGACCATAATCTCTTCAAATATATTCTCGGGTCCTTTCTCTCTCTCTTCTCCTTCTGGGACCCCTATAATGCGAATGTTGTTGCGTTTAATGTTGTCCCAGAGGACTCTTGGGGTGTCTTCGTTTATTTTCATTCTTTTTCTTTATTCTGTTCCATGGCAGTGATTTCCACCTCTCTGTCTTCCAGGTCACTTATCCGTTCTTCTGCCACAGTTATTCTGCTACTGATTCCTTCTAGTGTATTTTTCATTTCAGTTATTACATTGTTCACCTCTGTTTGTTTGTTCTTTAATTCTTCTAGGTCCTTGTTAAACATTTCTTGCATCTTCTCGATCTTTGCCTCCTTTTTTTTTCCAAGGTCTTGGCTCAACTTCACTATCATTATTCTGAATTCTTTTTCTGGAAGGTTCCCTATCTCCACCTCATTTCGTTTTTTTTCTGGGGTTTTATCTTGTTCCTTGATCTGGTATAAAGTCCTCTGCCTTTTCATTTTGTCTATCTTTCTGTGAATGTGGTTTTCCTTCCACAGGCTGCAGAATTGTAGTTCTTCTTGCTTCTGTTGTCTGCTCTCCGGTGGATGAGTCTATCTTAGAGGCTAGTGCAAGCTTCCTGATGGGAGGGACTGGTGGTGGGTAGAGCTGGGTGTTGCTTTGGTGGGCAGAGCTTTAATCCGCTTGTCTACGGATTAAATAAAACTTTAATAAAAAGTTTAATCCGCTTGTCTGCTGATGCATGGGGCTGGGTTCCCTCCCTGTTGGTTGTTTGGCCTGAGGCGACCCAGCCCTGGAGCCTACCTTGCTCTTGGTGGGGCTAATGGCGGACTCTGGGAGGGCACACACCAAGGAGTATTTCCCAGAACTTCTGCTGCCAGTGTCGTTGTCCTCACGGTGAGCCACAGCCACAGCCACCACCTGCCTCTGCAGGAGACCCTCTAAAAGTAGCAGGTAGTTCTGGTCATTCTCCTACAGGGTCACTGCTCCTTCCCCTGGGTCCTGATGTGCACACTACTTTGTGTGTGCCCTCCAAGAGTGGAGTATCTGAGTGGAGTTGAGACTCTGAGACTCTGTGTGGACTCGCACAGACTCTGGGTCCTGTGAAGCTTCGATGTTTTCTGATTCTAGAAATCCTATAGGAGACGGTCCACAGCAGGTGACGCTAATGTTGTCAGTAGAGGTGTTGAAGCCAAAGATCTGCAGTTCCAACTAGAGGTGCCGATGTACATACAGGACAAAATCATCTCGTGTGAATGTAGTTCAGGCATGTTTAAGATGAATGCAGTCATGTTAATGCCTACCATATTCTATCTTGAGCCTCTCTTCAGGGACCCCCTCCTCAGTTCCTGAGGCTCCTGTAAGTCATGTACAGGGGACTGGAGAGTGGACTCTGTCCAGTCTGAGCCCTGAGTTACCCTGTGTGTATCTTAGGATACTTTGTATTTCTGTGGTGTCTGTTGTAACATCATCTCTTTCATTTCAGATTTATTTGGGCCCTCTCTTTTTAAAAAAACATATGACTGTTTTCTTTTATTCTTTACAGAAGTTTAATAAGTGTTTGATCTACTATCCTTACCCTATGTATACTTTTTGCAGTGAGATTTTTACTTTTCTTTGTTTCCTTGTTACTATCAATAATTAGTGAGACTTCTTTTAAGCTACCTTCAACATTGCTTATAAAGCTGCTTTATTAGTGATGACAGAGCCTTAATGGAAGTCATGTTCTGGTTGTAAATTAGAATGCAATGTGCCAGCAAATAGCCCCTTAAGTTTATGTCTCATTACTTCTTGTTCTTTTTTTAATTTAATTTTTATTTTTTGTCAGAACAAATTTAATTAAAATGTTTTGTTTCTTCTAGGTGTGCAAGATGTGGTTCTTTTAAACATATACATATATCTATTCTTCTTTGGATCATTTTCCCATGTAGGTTATGACACGATGTTGAGTAGTCTTGTCTTGGTATTACGTAGGTCTTTGGTGATTACATATTTCACATGTGTTTCTATATCTATCTTAACCCCAATATCCTAATGTATCCAATCCTCACACCTTTCCATTTGGTGAACCATAAGTTTGTTTAATGAATCTGTGATTGCATTTCTCTGTGGAAATATCTTCATTGGTATCAATTTTTAGCTAAGACCTATAAGTGATATTATAGGATATGTGTCTTTTGCTTTCTGACTTAGTACAATTTGCCTGATTACCTCAAGAATCATACATGGTGCTGCAAATGGCATTGTTTCATTTTTTTCCCTGGCTAATATTCCATCTGTACGTGTACCAGTTCTTCTTTGGCCACGCACCTCTTGATGGACTTTCTGGTTGCCTCCATGTCTTGGCTATTGCAATACTGCTGCAATGCACATTTGCTTGCCTGTGTCTTTCCAGTTATATCTTCTTATGTTATAGGCCAAGGAGTGGGCTTGCTGTATCATATGGTAGCTCAGTGTGTATGTTTTAAAGGCACCCCCATTCAGTTCTCATTAGTGGCTCTTTCCAGGATACGTCCCACTTAAAATTGAGGGTATGCATTTCTCCAAAACACCTTCAATATTTATTATTTGTAGTTTTCTTGCTGATGGTTATTCTAACAGGTGTGAGCTGATACCTATCTGAGGTTGAATTTGCATGTGTCCCATAATCTGTTGAAATTGAGCTTTAAAGCATGCCCTTTTTATTGATCAAACTGTGATTACAGCTTAGTTCTTCAAAGGGTTTTCTTAAAGTAAGTGTCACATTTTGAAAATTTTTGGCCATTAAATCCCTCAACACATTTTGAGGGCACGTTTCATTTACAGCCCTGAAGTACTTGTTCATATGAAGTGACCATTAGCACAGGTTTTAAAGCTGCTTGTGCAGGTAACGGCCAGAGGGTGGCAGCCTTTCTATGTTCCCAATCTGGTAAATACGGAAAGAGACCTTCAGCCCCAAGAGTGTCCAGCTTTATTTCTCATCCAGCTGTGGGTCTAGATATGGTCACACCAGGTTGCATCACAGCCCCGGAAAGAATTATGTAAAAATTTCTCCCTCTATCACTATCTTTGTTTTTTGGGATTTTAAAGTAATTTATTTTTATAATGGGGTTTACCTGATTTTCACTGCTGTGTTTATGCCCCTTTACACCCATTGATTAACTTACAGAGAGAAATCAATACATAGGTTTTAAGATTTTTACTAGTCAGATATACACTTGTTCGTTGAATAGGGGGTGTTGTGTCCACTTCACGGAGCAAGGAGTATGTCTTGTCTATTACATATTGGGTTTATGGATCGGTATCTGAGCTAATATGAAACCCTTGTTTTATGCATCACCCCACCTCACCTTTCCCGTTAAGCAGCCATAGTGTGTTTTCTAAATGTGTGACTCTATTCTGTTTTGTAATTCAGTTCAATTGTAGCGGTTTTTACATTCCCTCTATAAGTGATATCTTATGATAAGTGTCTTTTTCTGTGTGACTTATTTCACTTAGAATCGTCGAACCTAAATCCACTCATCTTGCTGCTAATAGCCTTATGACATTGATTTCATGGCTGAGTGATATTCCATTGTACATAAGGACCACAACATCGTTATCCATTTTCCTATTTCCTGGGATATTTAAGGTGTAATGAAGAGGAGGTTCTTGTCAAGAGAGCAGCCCTAAACTTTGGTGTGCCTGTGTCTTGCTGATTTTTAGTTTTCCCAATTTATACGCCCATGAGTGGAAGTGCCCTATGCTCTCTAAGCTGTGTTTTTTAGATGTTTCAGGACACACCGTACACTTCTCCAGAGTGGCTGTTGGCAATTTACATCCCGCCCATCAGTGTAGCAAGGCTCCCATTTCTCCATGGCCTGTCCTGCATTTCTGGTTTTGACACTTTTTTCAGCATGGCCCTTTTGACCGATGGGAAGCGAGACTTCTTTGTCGCGCTGATTTGCCTTTCCAGGTTGCTTGGTTGGCCAAAAAGGGCGTACGCGTTTTTTCCTGAATATATTCAGGAAAAAACGCGTACGCCCTTTTTGGCCAAGGGCATCATTGTCAACGTTTTGCCGCTTTTCATGTGCTTTAAAGGCGATTCGAATCTACCTCCTGAAATCTGTTTCCTGCAATTCTGCCTTGATTTCAAATCCTCTTCTTTGCCTTCCCTCAATATATTTGTGGACGAGAGTTATCATTTATAACTCTGCAGGTTTGTGAATTGCAGTGCCCAGAAGCTCCATTTTACAAGTCGCTTTTTTGGGAGCCGGCCGCAAAAGCGCAGGATGGCTTTAGGCCCTGTTCTGGTTCCGGGGGGCAGGCTGAGCCTGTGGTTAATTCTTCTTCCTGATGGGAAAATAGAGTGACCTGTGCCTGTCCCAACACCAAGAGCTAGTCTCTCATTGGTTCCCCGTCTTCCCGTTCATCCTCAGGACAAATTGCAACCTGTACGGAACAGGAGGTTAAAGGTGCTGATGCTCCAAGTAGGGAGATTGCTAGTAAAGTGGCTGGAATGGCGAACCCGAGCACAAGGAGATGAGAAATGAGGTGCGTTTTAGAAACCTTTCCCCATCACACGGTGTACCATCTTCTGGGTTTCTCATGCATGTTTTCGATGTAGGAAGATGCCCTTGAACCTGGAGATTTGGGACCCATGCGATGGGTAGCACGCAGTATTACTTTAAAGGGTCTGCGTTTGCTCACCCAACCTCACCAAACCTCTCAGCCCCAAGAGTGTCCACCCTTATGTCTCATCCAGCTGTGGGTCTAGATATGGTCAATCCAGGTTGCATCACAGCCCCTGAACGAATTGTGTAAGAATTTCTCTCTCTTTCCCTGTCTTTGTTTCATGGGTTTTTAAAAGTAATTTATTTTTATAATGGGGTTTAGCTGCTTTTCACGGCTGTGTTTAGGCCACTTTACACCCACTTGACACACTAACAGAGAGATATCAATACATAGGTTTTAAGATTATTACTAGTCAGATATATTCTTGTGCGGTGAATCGGGCGTGTTGAGTCCAGTTCTCTGAGCAAGGAGTAGGTCTTGTCTATTACATATTGGGTTTATGGAATGGTATCTGAGCTAATTTGAAACTCTTGTTTTATGTATCACCCCACCTCACCTTTCCCGTTAAGCAGCCATAGTGTGTTTTCTGCATGTGTGACTCTGTTCTGTTTTGTAATTCAGTTCAAATGTAACGGTTTTTACATTCCCTCTATAAGTGACACCTTATGAGAAGTGTCCTTTTCTGTGTGACTTATTTCACTTAGAATCGTCTTACCTAAATCCACTCATCATGCTGCTACTAGCCTTATGACATTGATTTCATGGCTGTGTGATATTCCATTGTACATAAGGACCACAACTTTTTTATCCATTTTTCGCTTTCCTGGGATATTTAAGGTGGAATGAAGTGGAGGTCCTTGTCAACAGAGCAGCCCTAAACTTTGGGGTGCTTGTGTCTTGCTGATTTTCAATTTTCCCACTTTATCCCCCCATGCGTGGAAGTGCCCTATGCTCTCTAAGCTGTGTTTTTTAGATGTTTCAGGACACACCGTACACTTCTCCAGAGTGGCTGTTGGCAATTTACATCCCGCCCATCAGTGTAGCAAGGCTCCCATTTCTCCATGGCCTGTCCTGCATTTCTGGTTTTGACACTTTTTTCAGCAT
Source organism: Balaenoptera physalus (assembly GCF_965194825.1). Classification (NCBI taxonomy): domain Eukaryota; kingdom Metazoa; phylum Chordata; class Mammalia; order Artiodactyla; family Balaenopteridae; genus Balaenoptera; species Balaenoptera physalus. The sequence goes on from NW_028126220.1 coordinate 184,140, forward strand.
GGCCCTTTTGACCGATGGGAAGCGAGACTTCTTTGTAGCGCTGATTTGCCTTTCCAGGTTGCTTGGTTGGCCAAAAAGGGCGTATGCGTTTTTTCCTGAATATATTCAGGAAAAAACGCATACGCCCTTTTTGGCCAAGGGCATCATTGTCAACGTTTTGCCGCTTTTCATGTGCTTTAAAGGCGATTCGAATCTACCTCCTGAAATCTGTTTCCTGCAATTCTGCCTTGATTTCTAATCCCCTTCTTTGCCTTCCCTCAATATATTTGTGGACGAGAGTTACCATTTATAACTCTGCAGGTTTGTGAATTGCAGTGCCCTGAAGCTCCATTTTACAAGTCGCATTTTTGGGAGCCGCCCGCAAAACCGCAGGATGGCTTCAGGCCCTGTTCTGGTTCCGGGGGGCAGGCTGAACCTGTGGTTAATTCTTCTTCCTGATGGGAAAATAGAATGACCTGTGCCTGTCCCAACACCAAGAGCTAGTCTCTCATTGGTTCCCCGTCTTCCCGTTCATCCTCAGGACAAATTGCAACCTGTACGGAACAGGAGGTTAAAGGTGCTGATGCTCCACGTAGGGAGATTGCTAGTAAAGTGGCTGGAATGGCGAACCCGAGCACAAGGAGATGAGAAATGAGGTGCGTTTTAGAAACCTTTCCCCATCACACAGTGTACCATCTTCTGGGTTTCTCATGCATGTTTTCGATGTAGGAAGATGCCCTTGAACCTGGAGATTTGGGACCCATGCGATGGGTAGCACGCAGTATTACTTTAAAGGGTCTGCGTTTGCTCACCCAACCTCACCAAACCTCTCAGCCACAAGAGTGTCCACCCTTATGTCTCATCCAGCTGTGGGTCTAGATATGGTCAATCCAGGTTGCATCACAGCCCCTGAACGAATTGTGTAAGAATTTCTCTCTCTTTCCCTGTCTTTGTTTCATGGGTTTTTAAAAGTAATTTATTTTTATAATGGGGTTTAGCTGCTTTTCACGGCTGTGTTTATGCCGCTTTACACCCACTTGACACACTAACAGAGAGATATCAATACATAGGTTTTAAGATTATTACTAGTCAGATATATTCTTGTGCGGTGAATCGGGCGTGTTGAGTCCAGTTCTCTGAGCAAGGAGTAGGTCTTGTCTATTACATATTGGGTTTATGGAACGGTATCTGAGCTAATTTGAAACTCTTGTTTTATGTATCACCCCACCTCACCTTTCCCGTTAAGCAGCCATAGTGTGTTTTCTGCATGTGTGACTCTGTTCTGTTTTGTAATTCAGTTCAAGTGTAACGGTTTTTACATTCCCTCTATAAGTGACACCTTATGAGAAGTGTCCTTTTCTGGGTGACTTATTTCACTTAGAATCGTCTTACCTAAATCCACTCATCATGCTGCTACTAGCCTTATGACATTGATTTCATGGCTGAGTGATATTCCATTGTACATAAGGACCACAACTTTTTTATCCATTTTTCGCTTTCCTGCGATATTTAAGGTGGAATGAAGTGGAGGTCCTTGTCAACAGAGCAGCCCTAAACTTTGGGGTGCTTGTGTCTTGCTGATTTTCAATTTTCCCACTTTATCCCCCCATGCGTGGAAGTGCCCTATGCTCTCTAAGCTGTGTTTTTTAGATGTTTCAGGACACACCGTACACTTCTCCAGAGTGGCTGTTGGCAATTTACATCCCGCCCATCAGTGTAGCAAGGCTCCCATTTCTCCATGGCCTGTCCTGCATTTCTGGTTTTGACACTTTTTTCAGCATGGCCCTTTTGACCGATGGGAAGCGAGACTTCTTTGTAGCGCTGATTTGCCTTTCCAGGTTGCTTGGTTGGCCAAAAAGGGCGTATGCGTTTTTTCCTGAATATATTCAGGAAAAAACGCATACGCCCTTTTTGGCCAAGGGCATCATTGTCAACGTTTTGCCGCTTTTCATGTGCTTTAAAGGCGATTCGAATCTACCTCCTGAAATCTGTTTCCTGCAATTCTGCCTTGATTTCAAATCCTCTTCTTTGCCTTCCCTCAATATATTTGTGGACGAGAGTTACCATTTATAACTCTGCATGTTTGTGAATTGCAGGGCCCTGAAGCTCCATTTTACAAGTCGCATTTTTGGGAGCCGCCCGCAAAAGCGCAGGATGGCTTCAGGCCCTGTTCTGGTTCCGGGGGGCAGGCTGAGCCTGTGGTTAATTCTTCTTCCTGATGGGAAAATAGAGTGACCTGTGCCTGTCCCAACACCAAGAGCTAGTCTCTCATTGGTTCCCCGTCTTCCCGTTCATCCTCAGGACAAATTGGAACCTGTACGGAACAGGAGGTTAAAGGTGCTGATGCTCCAAGTAGGGAGATTGCTAGTAAAGTGGCTGGAATGGCGAACCCGAGCACAAGGAGATGAGAAATGAGGTGCGTTTTAGAAACCTTTCCCCATCACACGGTGTACCATCTTCTGGGTTTCTCATGCATGTTTTCGATGTAGGAAGATGCCCTTGAACCTGGAGATTTGGGACCCATGCGATGGGTAGCACGCAGTATTACTTTAAAGGGTCTGCGTTTGCTCACCCAACCTCACCAAACCTCTCAGCCCCAAGAGTGTCCACCCTTATGTCTCATCCAGCTGTGGGTCTAGATATGGTCAATCCAGGTTGCATCACAGCCCCTGAACGAATTGTGTAAGAATTTCTCTCTCTTTCCCTGTCTTTGTTTCATGGGTTTTTAAAAGTAATTTATTTTTATAATGGGGTTTAGCTGCTTTTCACGGCTGTGTTTAGGCCGCTTTACACCCACTTGACACACTAACAGAGAGATATCAATACATAGGTTTTAAGATTATTACTAGTCAGATATATTCTTGTGCGGTGAATCGGGCGTGTTGAGTCCAGTTCTCTGAGCAAGGAGTAGGTCTTGTCTATTACATATTGGGTTTATGGAACGGTATCTGAGCTAATTTGAAACTCTTGTTTTATGTATCACCCCACCTCACCTTTCCCGTTAAGCAGCCATAGTGTGTTTTCTGCATGTGTGACTCTGTTCTGTTTTGTAATTCAGTTCAAGTGTAACGGTTTTTACATTCCCTCTATAAGTGACACCTTATGAGAAGTGTCCTTTTCTGGGTGACTTATTTCACTTAGAATCGTCTTACCTAAATCCACTCATCATGCTGCTACTAGCCTTATGACATTGATTTCATGGCTGAGTGATATTCCATTGTACATAAGGACCACAACTTTTTTATCCATTTTTCGCTTTCCTGGGATATTTAAGGTGGAAGGAAGTGGAGGTCCTTGTCAACAGAGCAGCCCTAAACTTTGGGGTGCTTGTGTCTTGCTGATTTTCAATTTTCCCACTTTATCCCCCCATGCGTGGAAGTGCCCTATGCTCTCTAAGCTGTGTTTTTTAGATGTTTCAGGACACACCGTACACTTCTCCAGAGTGGCTGTTGGCAATGTACATCCCGCCCATCAGTGTAGCAAGGCTCCCATTTCTCCATGGCCTGTCCTGCATTTCTGGTTTTGACACTTTTTTCAGCATGGCCCTTTTGACCGATGGGAAGCGAGACTTCTTTGTAGCGCTGATTTGCCTTTCCAGGTTGCTTGGTTGGCCAAAAAGGGCGTATGCGTTTTTTCCTGAATATATTCAGGAAAAAACGCATACGCCCTTTTTGGCCAAGGGCATCATTGTCAACGTTTTGCCGCTTTTCATGTGCTTTAAAGGCGATTCGAATCTACCTCCTGAAATCTGTTTCCTGCAATTCTGCCTTGATTTCAAATCGTCTTCTTTGCCTTCCCTCAATATATTTGTGGACGAGAGTTACCATTTATAACTCTGCAGGTTTGTGAATTGCAGGGCCCTGAAGTTCCATTTTACAAGTCGCATTTTTGGGAGCCGCCCGCAAAAGCGCAGGATGGCTTCAGGCCCTGTTCTGGTTCCGGGGGGCAGGCTGAGCCTGTGGTTAATTCTTCTTCCTGATGGGAAAATAGAGTGACCTGTGCCTGTCCCAACACCAAGAGCTAGTCTCTCATTGGTTCCCCGTCTTCCCGTTCATCCTCAGGACAAATTGGAACCTGTACGGAACAGGAGGTTAAAGGTGCTGATGCTCCAAGTAGGGAGATTGCTAGTAAAGTGGCTGGAATGGCGAACCCGAGCACAAGGAGATGAGAAATGAGGTGCGTTTTAGAAACCTTTCCCCATCACACGGTGTACCATCTTCTGGGTTTCTCATGCATGTTTTCGATGTAGGAAGATGTCCTTGAACCTGGAGATTTGGGACCCATGCGATGGGTAGCACGCAGTATTACTTTAAAGGGTCTGCGTTTGCTCACCCAACCTCACCAAACCTCTCAGCCCCAAGAGTGTCCACCCTTATGTCTCATCCAGCTGTGGGTCTAGATATGGTCAATCCAGGTTGCATCACAGCCCCTGAACGAATTGTGTAAGAATTTCTCTCTCTTTCCCTGTCTTTGTTTCATGGGTTTTTAAAAGTAATTTATTTTTATAATGGGGTTTAGCTGCTTTTCACGGCTGTGTTTAGGCTGCTTTACACCCACTTGACACACTAACAGAGAGATATCAATACATAGGTTTTAAGATTATTACTAGTCAGATATATTCTTGTGCGGTGAATCGGGCGTGTTGAGTCCAGTTCTCTGAGCAAGGAGTAGGTCTTGTCTATTACATATTGGGTTTATGGAACGGTATCTGAGCTAATTTGAAACTCTTGTTTTATGTATCACCCCACCTCACCTTTCCCGTTAAGCAGCCATAGTGTGTTTTCTGCATGTGTGACTCTGTTCTGTTTTGTAATTCAGTTCAAGTGTAACGGTTTTTACATTCCCTCTATAAGTGACACCTTATGAGAAGTGTCCTTTTCTGGGTGACTTATTTCACTTAGAATCGTCTTACCTAAATCCACTCATCATGCTGCTACTAGCCTTATGACATTGATTTCATGGCTGAGTGATATTCCATTGTACATAAGGACCACAACTTTTTTATCCATTTTTCGCTTTCCTGGGATATTTAAGGTGGAAGGAAGTGGAGGTCCTTGTCAACAGAGCAGCCCTAAACTTTGGGGTGCTTGTGTCTTGCTGATTTTCAATTTTCCCACTTTATCCCCCCATGCGTGGAAGTGCCCTATGCTCTCTAAGCTGTGTTTTTTAGATGTTTCAGGACACACCGTACACTTCTCCAGAGTGGCTGTTGGCAATGTACATCCCGCCCATCAGTGTAGCAAGGCTCCCATTTCTCCATGGCCTGTCCTGCATTTCTGGTTTTGACACTTTTTTCAGCATGGCCCTTTTGACCGATGGGAAGCGAGACTTCTTTGTAGCGCTGATTTGCCTTTCCAGGTTGCTTGGTTGGCCAAAAAGGGCGTATGCGTTTTTTCCTGAATATATTCAGGAAAAAACGCATACGCCCTTTTTGGCCAAGGGCATCATTGTCAACGTTTTGCCGCTTTTCATGTGCTTTAAAGGCGATTCGAATCTACCTCCTGAAATCTGTTTCCTGCAATTCTGCCTTGATTTCAAATCCTCTTCTTTGCCTTCCCTCAATATATTTGTGGACGAGAGTTACCATTTATAACTCTGCAGGTTTGTGAATTGCAGGGCCCTGAAGCTCCATTTTACAAGTCGCATTTTTGGGAGCCGCCCGCAAAAGCGCAGGATGGCTTCAGGCCCTGTTCTGGTTCCGGGGGGCAGGCTGAGCCTGTGGTTAATTCTTCTTCCTGATGGGAAAATAGAGTGACCTGTGCCTGTCCCAACACCAAGAGCTAGTCTCTCATTGGTTCCCCGTCTTCCCGTTCATCCTCAGGACAAATTGCAACCTGTACGGAACAGGAGGTTAAAGGTGCTGATGCTCCAAGTAGGGAGATTGCTAGTAAAGTGGCTGGAATGGCGAACCCGAGCACAAGGAGATGAGAAATGAGGTGCGTTTTAGAAACCTTTCCCCATCACACGGTGTACCATCTTCTGGGTTTCTCATGCATGTTTTCGATGTAGGAAGATGCCCTTGAACCTGGAGATTTGGGACCCATGCGATGGGTAGCACGCAGTATTACTTTAAAGGGTCTGCGTTTGCTCACCCAACCTCACCAAACCTCTCAGCCCCAAGAGTGTCCACCCTTATGTCTCATCCAGCTGTGGGTCTAGATATGGTCAATCCAGGTTGCATCACAGCCCCTGAACGAATTGTGTAAGAATTTCTCTCTCTTTCCCTGTCTTTGTTTCATGGGTTTTTAAAAGTAATTTATTTTTATAATGGGGTTTAGCTGCTTTTCACGGCTGTGTTTAGGCCGCTTTACACCCACTTGACACACTAACAGAGAGATATCAATACATAGGTTTTAAGATTATTACTAGTCAGATATATTCTTGTGCGGTGAATCGGGCGTGTTGAGTCCAGTTCTCTGAGCAAGGAGTAGGTCTTGTCTATTACATATTGGGTTTATGGAACGGTATCTGAGCTAATTTGAAACTCTTGTTTTATGTATCACCCCACCTCACCTTTCCCGTTAAGCAGCCATAGTGTGTTTTCTGCATGTGTGACTCTGTTCTGTTTTGTAATTCAGTTCAAGTGTAACGGTTTTTACATTCCCTCTATAAGTGACACCTTATGAGAAGTGTCCTTTTCTGGGTGACTTATTTCACTTAGAATCGTCTTACCTAAATCCACTCATCATGCTGCTACTAGCCTTATGACATTGATTTCATGGCTGAGTGATATTCCATTGTACATAAGGACCACAACTTTTTTATCCATTTTTCGCTTTCCTGGGATATTTAAGGTGGAATGAAGTGGAGGTCCTTGTCAACAGAGCAGCCCTAAACTTTGGGGTGCTTGTGTCTTGCTGATTTTCAATTTTCCCACTTTATCCCCCCATGCGTGGAAGTGCCCTATGCTCTCTAAGCTGTGTTTTTTAGAAGTTTCAGGACACACCGTACACTTCTCCAGAGTGGCTGTTGGCAATTTACATCCCACCCATCAGTGTAGCAAGGCTCCCATTTCTCCATGGCCTGTCCTGCATTTCTGGTTTTGACACTTTTTTCAGCATGGCCCTTTTGACCGATGGGAAGCGAGACTTCTTTGTAGCGCTGATTTGCCTTTCCAGGTTGCTTGGTTGGCCAAAAAGGGCGTATGCGTTTTTTCCTGAATATATTCAGGAAAAAACGCATACGCCCTTTTTGGCCAAGGGCATCATTGTCAACGTTTTGCCGCTTTTCATGTGCTTTAAAGGCGATTCGAATCTACCTCCTGAAATCTGTTTCCTGCAATTCTGCCTTGATTTCAAATCCTCTTCTTTGCCTTCCCTCAATATATTTGTGGACGAGAGTTACCATTTATAACTCTGCAGGTTTGTGAATTGCAGTGCCCTGAAGCTCCATTTTACAAGTCGCATTTTTGGGAGCCGCCCGCAAAAGCGCAGGATGGCTTCAGGCCCTGTTCTGGTTCCGGGGGGCAGGCTGAGCCTGTGGTTAATTCTTCTTCCTGATGGGAAAATAGAGTGACCTGTGCCTGTCCCAACACCAAGAGCTAGTCTCTCATTGGTTCCCCGTCTTCCCGTTCATCCTCAGGACAAATTGCAACCTGTACGGAACAGGAGGTTAAAGGTGCTGATGCTCCAAGTAGGGAGATTGCTAGTAAAGTGGCTGGAATGGCGAACCCGAGCACAAGGAGATGAGAAATGAGGTGCGTTTTAGAAACCTTTCCCCATCACACGGTGTACCATCTTCTGGGTTTCTCATGCATGTTTTCGATGTAGGAAGATGCCCTTGAACCTGGAGATTTGGGACCCATGCGATGGGTAGCACGCAGTATTACTTTAAAGGGTCTGCGTTTGCTCACCCAACCTCACCAAACCTCTCAGCCCCAAGAGTGTCCACCCTTATGTCTCATCCAGCTGTGGGTCTAGATATGGTCAATCCAGGTTGCATCACAGCCCCTGAACGAATTGTGTAAGAATTTCTCTCTCTTTCCCTGTCTTTGTTTCATGGGTTTTTAAAAGTAATTTATTTTTATAATGGGGTTTAGCTGCTTTTCACGGCTGTGTTTAGGCCGCTTTACACCCACTTGACACACTAACAGAGAGATATCAATACATAGGTTTTAAGATTATTACTGGTCAGATATATTCTTGTGCGGTGAATCGGGCGTGTTGAGTCCAGTTCTCTGAGCAAGGAGTAGGTCTTGTCTATTACATATTGGGTTTATGGAACGGTATCTTAGCTAATTTGAAACTCTTGTTTTATGTATCACCCCACCTCACCTTTCCCGTTAAGCAGCCATAGTGTGTTTTCTGCATGTGTGACTCTGTTCTGTTTTGTAATTCAGTTCAAGTGTAACGGTTTTTACATTCCCTCTATAAGTGACACCTTATGAGAAGTGTCCTTTTCTGTGTGACTTATTTCACTTAGAATCGTCTTACCTAAATCCACTCATCATGCTGCTACTAGCCTTATGACATTGATTTCATGGCTGAGTGATATTCCATTGTACATAAGGACCACAACTTTTTTATCCATTTTTCGCTTTCCTGGGATATTTAAGGTGGAAGGAAGTGGAGGTCCTTGTCAACAGAGCAGCCCTAAACTTTGGGGTGCTTGTGTCTTGCTGATTTTCAATTTTCCCACTTTATCCCCCCATGCGTGGAAGTGCCCTATGCTCTCTAAGCTGTGTTTTTTAGATGTTTCAGGACACACCGTACACTTCTCCAGAGTGGCTGTTGGCAATGTACATCCCGCCCATCAGTGTAGCAAGGCTCCCATTTCTCCATGGCTTGTCCTGCATTTCTGGTTTTGACACTTTTTTCAGCATGGCCCTTTTGACCGATGGGAAGCGAGACTTCTTTGTAGCGCTGATTTGCCTTTCCAGGTTGCTTGGTTGGCCAAAAAGGGCGTATGCGTTTTTTCCTGAATATATTCAGGAAAAAACGCATACGCCCTTTTTGACCAAGGGCATCATTGTCAACGTTTTGCCGCTTTTCATGTGCTTTAAAGGCGATTCGAATCTACCTCCTGAAATCTGTTTCCTGCAATTCTGCCTTGATTTCAAATCCTCTTCTTTGCCTTCCCTCAATATATTTGTGGACGAGAGTTATCATTTATAACTCTGCAGGTTTGTGAATTGCAGTGCCCTGAAGCTCCATTTTACAAGTCGCTTTTTTGGGAGCCGGCCGCAAAAGCGCAGGATGGCTTCAGGCCCTGTTCTGGTTCCGGGGGGCAGGCTGAGCCTGTGGTTAATTCTTCTTCCTGATGGGAAAATAGAGTGACCTGTGCCTGTCACAACACCAAGAGCTAGTCTCTCATTGGTTCCCCGTCTTCCCGTTCATCCTCAGGACAAATTGCAACCTGTACGGAACAGGAGGTTAAAGGTGCTGATGCTCCAAGTAGGGAGATTGCTAGTAAAGTGGCTGGAATGGCGAACCCGAGCACAAGGAGATGAGAAATGAGGTGCGTTTTAGAAACCTTTCCCCATCACACGGTGTACCATCTTCTGGGTTTCTCATGCATGTTTTCGATGTAGGAAGATGCCCTTGAACCTGGAGATTTGGGACCCATGCGATGGGTAGCACGCAGTATTACTTTAAAGGGTCTGCGTTTGCTCACCCAACCTCACCAAACCTCTCAGCCCCAAGAGTGTCCACCCTTATGTCTCATCCAGCTGTGGGTCTAGATATGGTCAATCCAGGTTGCATCACAGCCCCTGAACGAATTGTGTAAGAATTTCTCTCTCTTTCCCTGTCTTTGTTTCATGGGTTTTTAAAAGTAATTTATTTTTATAATGGGGTTTAGCTGCTTTTCACGGCTGTGTTTAGGCCGCTTTACACCCACTTGACACACTAACAGAGAGATATCAATACATAGGTTTTAAGATTATTACTAGTCAGATATATTCTTGTGCGGTGAATCGGGCGTGTTGAGTCCAGTTCTCTGAGCAAGGAGTAGGTCTTGTCTATTACATATTGGGTTTATGGAACGGTATCTGAGCTAATTTGAAACTCTTGTTTTATGTATCACCCCACCTCACCTTTCCCGTTAAGCAGCCATAGTGTGTTTTCTGCATGTGTGACTCTGTTCTGTTTTGTAATTCAGTTCAAGTGTAACGGTTTTTACATTCCCTCTATAAGTGACACCTTATGAGAAGTGTCCTTTTCTGGGTGACTTATTTCACTTAGAATCGTCTTACCTAAATCCACTCATCATGCTGCTACTAGCCTTATGACATTGATTTCATGGCTGAGTGATATTCCATTGTACATAAGGACCACAACTTTTTTATCCATTTTTCGCTTTCCTGGGATATTTAAGGTGGAAGGAAGTGGAGGTCCTTGTCAACAGAGCAGCCCTAAACTTTGGGGTGCTTGTGTCTTGCTGATTTTCAATTTTCCCACTTTATCCCCCCATGCGTGGAAGTGCCCTATGCTCTCTAAGCTGTGTTTTTTAGATGTTTCAGGACACACCGTACACTTCTCCAGAGTGGCTGTTGGCAATTTACATCCCGCCCATCAGTGTAGCAAGGCTCCCATTTCTCCATGGCCTGTCCTGCATTTCTGGTTTTGACACTTTTTTCAGCATGGCCCTTTTGACCGATGGGAAGCGAGACTTCTTTGTAGCGCTGATTTGCCTTTCCAGGTTGCTTGGTTGGCCAAAAAGGGCGTATGCGTTTTTTCCTGAATATATTCAGGAAAAAACGCATACGCCCTTTTTGGCCAAGGGCATCATTGTCAACGTTTTGCCGCTTTTCATGTGCTTTAAAGGCGATTCGAATCTACCTCCTGAAATCTGTTTCCTGCAATTCTGCCTTGATTTCAAATCCTCTTCTTTGCCTTCCCTCAATATATTTGTGGACGAGAGTTACCATTTATAACTCTGCAGGTTTGTGAATTGCAGTGCCCTGAAGCTCCATTTTACAAGTCGCATTTTTGGGAGCCGCCCGCAAAAGCGCAGGATGGCTTCAGGCCCTGTTCTGGTTCCGGGGGGCAGGCTGAGCCTGTGGTTAATTCTTCTTCCTGATGGGAAAATAGAGTGACCTGTGCCTGTCCCAACACCAAGAGCTAGTCTCTCATTGGTTCCCCGTCTTCCCGTTCATCCTCAGGACAAATTGCAACCTGTACGGAACAGGAGGTTAAAGGTGCTGATGCTCCAAGTAGGGAGATTGCTAGTAAAGTGGCTGGAATGGCGAACCCGAGCACAAGGAGATGAGAAATGAGGTGCGTTTTAGAAACCTTTCCCCATCACACGGTGTACCATCTTCTGGGTTTCTCATGCATGTTTTCGATGTAGGAAGATGCCCTTGAACCTGGAGATTTGGGACCCATGCGATGGGTAGCACGCAGTATTACTTTAAAGGGTCTGCGTTTGCTCACCCAACCTCACCAAACCTCTCAGCCCCAAGAGTGTCCACCCTTATGTCTCATCCAGCTGTGGGTCTAGATATGGTCAATCCAGGTTGCATCACAGCCCCTGAACGAATTGTGTAAGAATTTCTCTCTCTTTCCCTGTCTTTGTTTCATGGGTTTTTAAAAGTAATTTATTTTTATAATGGGGTTTAGCTGCTTTTCACGGCTGTGTTTAGGCCGCTTTACACCCACTTGACACACTAACAGAGAGATATCAATACATAGGTTTTAAGATTATTACTGGTCAGATATATTCTTGTGCGGTGAATCGGGCGTGTTGAGTCCAGTTCTCTGAGCAAGGAGTAGGTCTTGTCTATTACATATTGGGTTTATGGAACGGTATCTTAGCTAATTTGAAACTCTTGTTTTATGTATCACCCCACCTCACCTTTCCCGTTAAGCAGCCATAGTGTGTTTTCTGCATGTGTGACTCTGTTCTGTTTTGTAATTCAGTTCAAGTGTAACGGTTTTTACATTCCCTCTATAAGTGACACCTTATGAGAAGTGTCCTTTTCTGTGTGACTTATTTCACTTAGAATCGTCTTACCTAAATCCACTCATCATGCTGCTACTAGCCTTATGACATTGATTTCATGGCTGAGTGATATTCCATTGTACATAAGGACCACAACTTTTTTATCCATTTTTCGCTTTCCTGGGATATTTAAGGTGGAAGGAAGTGGAGGTCCTTGTCAACAGAGCAGCCCTAAACTTTGGGGTGCTTGTGTCTTGCTGATTTTCAATTTTCCCACTTTATCCCCCCATGCGTGGAAGTGCCCTATGCTCTCTAAGCTGTGTTTTTTAGATGTTTCAGGACACACCGTACACTTCTCCAGAGTGGCTGTTGGCAATGTACATCCCGCCCATCAGTGTAGCAAGGCTCCCATTTCTCCATGGCTTGTCCTGCATTTCTGGTTTTGACACTTTTTTCAGCATGGCCCTTTTGACCGATGGGAAGCGAGACTTCTTTGTAGCGCTGATTTGCCTTTCCAGGTTGCTTGGTTGGCCAAAAAGGGCGTATGCGTTTTTTCCTGAATATATTCAGGAAAAAACGCATACGCCCTTTTTGACCAAGGGCATCATTGTCAACGTTTTGCCGCTTTTCATGTGCTTTAAAGGCGATTCGAATCTACCTCCTGAAATCTGTTTCCTGCAATTCTGCCTTGATTTCAAATCCTCTTCTTTGCCTTCCCTCAATATATTTGTGGACGAGAGTTATCATTTATAACTCTGCAGGTTTGTGAATTGCAGTGCCCTGAAGCTCCATTTTACAAGTCGCTTTTTTGGGAGCCGGCCGCAAAAGCGCAGGATGGCTTCAGGCCCTGTTCTGGTTCCGGGGGGCAGGCTGAGCCTGTGGTTAATTCTTCTTCCTGATGGGAAAATAGAGTGACCTGTGCCTGTCCCAACACCAAGAGCTAGTCTCTCATTGGTTCCCCGTCTTCCCGTTCATCCTCAGGACAAATTGCAACCTGTACGGAACAGGAGGTTAAAGGTGCTGATGCTCCAAGTAGGGAGATTGCTAGTAAAGTGGCTGGAATGGCGAACCCGAGCACAAGGAGATGAGAAATGAGGTGCGTTTTAGAAACCTTTCCCCATCACACGGTGTACCATCTTCTGGGTTTCTCATGCATGTTTTCGATGTAGGAAGATGCCCTTGAACCTGGAGATTTGGGACCCATGCGATGGGTAGCACGCAGTATTACTTTAAAGGGTCTGCGTTTGCTCACCCAACCTCACCAAACCTCTCAGCCCCAAGAGTGTCCACCCTTATGTCTCATCCAGCTGTGGGTCTAGATATGGTCAATCCAGGTTGCATCACAGCCCCTGAACGAATTGTGTAAGAATTTCTCTCTCTTTCCCTGTCTTTGTTTCATGGGTTTTTAAAAGTAATTTATTTTTATAATGGGGTTTAGCTGCTTTTCACGGCTGTGTTTAGGCCGCTTTACACCCACTTGACACACTAACAGAGAGATATCAATACATAGGTTTTAAGATTATTACTAGTCAGATATATTCTTGTGCGGTGAATCGGGCGTGTTGAGTCCAGTTCTCTGAGCAAGGAGTAGGTCTTGTCTATTACATATTGGGTTTATGGAACGGTATCTGAGCTAATTTGAAACTCTTGTTTTATGTATCACCCCACCTCACCTTTCCCGTTAAGCAGCCATAGTGTGTTTTCTGCATGTGTGACTCTGTTCTGTTTTGTAATTCAGTTCAAGTGTAACGGTTTTTACATTCCCTCTATAAGTGACACCTTATGAGAAGTGTCCTTTTCTGGGTGACTTATTTCACTTAGAATCGTCTTACCTAAATCCACTCATCATGCTGCTACTAGCCTTATGACATTGATTTCATGGCTGAGTGATATTCCATTGTACATAAGGACCACAACTTTTTTATCCATTTTTCGCTTTCCTGGGATATTTAAGGTGGAAGGAAGTGGAGGTCCTTGTCAACAGAGCAGCCCTAAACTTTGGGGTGCTTGTGTCTTGCTGATTTTCAATTTTCCCACTTTATCCCCCCATGCGTGGAAGTGCCCTATGCTCTCTAAGCTGTGTTTTTTAGATGTTTCAGGACACACCGTACACTTCTCCAGAGTGGCTGTTGGCAATTTACATCCCGCCCATCAGTGTAGCAAGGCTCCCATTTCTCCATGGCCTGTCCTGCATTTCTGGTTTTGACACTTTTTTCAGCATGGCCCTTTTGACCGATGGGAAGCGAGACTTCTTTGTAGCGCTGATTTGCCTTTCCAGGTTGCTTGGTTGGCCAAAAAGGGCGTATGCGTTTTTTCCTGAATATATTCAGGAAAAAACGCATACGCCCTTTTTGGCCAAGGGCATCATTGTCAACGTTTTGCCGCTTTTCATGTGCTTTAAAGGCGATTCGAATCTACCTCCTGAAATCTGTTTCCTGCAATTCTGCCTTGATTTCAAATCCTCTTCTTTGCCTTCCCTCAATATATTTGTGGACGAGAGTTACCATTTATAACTCTGCAGGTTTGTGAATTGCAGTGCCCTGAAGCTCCATTTTACAAGTCGCATTTTTGGGAGCCGCCCGCAAAAGCGCAGGATGGCTTCAGGCCCTGTTCTGGTTCCGGGGGGCAGGCTGAGCCTGTGGTTAATTCTTCTTCCTGATGGGAAAATAGAGTGACCTGTGCCTGTCCCAACACCAAGAGCTAGTCTCTCATTGGTTCCCCGTCTTCCCGTTCATCCTCAGGACAAATTGCAACCTGTACGGAACAGGAGGTTAAAGGTGCTGATGCTCCAAGTAGGGAGATTGCTAGTAAAGTGGCTGGAATGGCCAACCCGAGCACAAGGAGATGAGAAATGAGGTGCGTTTTAGAAACCTTTCCCCATCACACGGTGTACCATCTTCTGGGTTTCTCATGCATGTTTTCGATGTAGGAAGATGCCCTTGAACCTGGAGATTTGGGACCCATGCGATGGGTAGCACGCAGTATTACTTTAAAGGGTCTGCGTTTGCTCACCCAACCTCACCAAACCTCTCAGCCCCAAGAGTGTCCACCCTTATGTCTCATCCAGCTGTGGGTCTAGATATGGTCAATCCAGGTTGCATCACAGCCCCTGAACGAATTGTGTAAGAATTTCTCTCTCTTTCCCTGTCTTTGTTTCATGGGTTTTTAAAAGTAATTTATTTTTATAATGGGGTTTAGCTGCTTTTCACGGCTGTGTTTAGGCCGCTTTACACCCACTTGACACACTAACAGAGAGATATCAATACATAGGTTTTAAGATTATTACTAGTCAGATATATTCTTGTGCGGTGAATCGGGCGTGTTGAGTCCAGTTCTCTGAGCAAGGAGTAGGTCTTGTCTATTACATATTGGGTTTATGGAACGGTATCTGAGCTAATTTGAAACTCTTGTTTTATGTATCACCCCACCTCACCTTTCCCGTTAAGCAGCCATAGTGTGTTTTCTGCATGTGTGACTCTGTTCTGTTTTGTAATTCAGTTCAAGTGTAACGGTTTTTACATTCCCTCTATAAGTGACACCTTATGAGAAGTGTCCTTTTCTGGGTGACTTATTTCACTTAGAATCGTCTTACCTAAATCCACTCATCATGCTGCTACTAGCCTTATGACATTGATTTCATGGCTGAGTGATATTCCATTGTACATAAGGACCACAACTTTTTTATCCATTTTTCGCTTTCCTGGGATATTTAAGGTGGAAGGAAGTGGAGGTCCTTGTCAACAGAGCAGCCCTAAACTTTGGGGTGCTTGTGTCTTGCTGATTTTCAATTTTCCCACTTTATCCCCCCATGCGTGGAAGTGCCCTATGCTCTCTAAGCTGTGTTTTTTAGATGTTTCAGGACACACCGTACACTTCTCCAGAGTGGCTGTTGGCAATGTACATCCCGCCCATCAGTGTAGCAAGGCTCCCATTTCTCCATGGCCTGTCCTGCATTTCTGGTTTTGACACTTTTTTCAGCATGGCCCTTTTGACCGATGGGAAGCGAGACTTCTTTGTAGCGCTGATTTGCCTTTCCAGGTTGCTTGGTTGGCCAAAAAGGGCGTATGCGTTTTTTCCTGAATATATTCAGGAAAAAACGCATACGCCCTTTTTGGCCAAGGGCATCATTGTCAACGTTTTGCCGCTTTTCATGTGCTTTAAAGGCGATTCGAATCTACCTCCTGAAATCTGTTTCCTGCAATTCTGCCTTGATTTCAAATCCTCTTCTTTGCCTTCCCTCAATATATTTGTGGACGAGAGTTACCATTTATAACTCTGCAGGTTTGTGAATTGCAGTGCCCTGAAGCTCCATTTTACAAGTCGCATTTTTGGGAGTCGGCCGCAAAAGCGCAGGATGGCTTCAGGCCCTGTTCTGGTTCCGGGGGGCAGGCTGAGCCTGTGGTTAATTCTTCTTCCTGATGGGAAAATAGAGTGACCTGTGCCTGTCCCAACACCAAGAGCTAGTCTCTCATTGGTTCCCCGTCTTCCCGTTCATCCTCAGGACAAATTGCAACCTGTACGGAACAGGAGGTTAAAGGTGCTGATGCTCCAAGTAGGGAGATTGCTAGTAAAGTGGCTGGAATGGCGAACCCGAGCACAAGGAGATGAGAAATGAGGTGCGTTTTAGAAACCTTTCCCCATCACACGGTGTACCATCTTCTGGGTTTCTCATGCATGTTTTCGATGTAGGAAGATGCCCTTGAACCTGGAGATTTGGGACCCATGCGATGGGTAGCACGCAGTATTACTTTAAAGGGTCTGCGTTTGCTCACCCAACCTCACCAAACCTCTCAGCCCCAAGAGTGTCCACCCTTATGTCTCATCCAGCTGTGGGTCTAGATATGGTCAATCCAGGTTGCATCACAGCCCCTGAACGAATTGTGTAAGAATTTCTCTCTCTTTCCCTGTCTTTGTTTCATGGGTTTTTAAAAGTAATTTATTTTTATAATGGGGTTTAGCTGCTTTTCACGGCTGTGTTTAGGCCGCTTTACACCCACTTGACACACTAACAGAGAGATATCAATACATAGGTTTTAAGATTATTACTAGTCAGATATATTCTTGTGCGGTGAATCGGGCGTGTTGAGTCCAGTTCTCTGAGCAAGGAGTAGGTCTTGTCTATTACATATTGGGTTTATGGAACGGTATCTGAGCTAATTTGAAACTCTTGTTTTATGTATCACCCCACCTCACCTTTCCCGTTAAGCAGCCATAGTGTGTTTTCTGCATGTGTGACTCTGTTCTGTTTTGTAATTCAGTTCAAGTGTAACGGTTTTTACATTCCCTCTATAAGTGACACCTTATGAGAAGTGTCCTTTTCTGGGTGACTTATTTCACTTAGAATCGTCTTACCTAAATCCACTCATCATGCTGCTACTAGCCTTATGACATTGATTTCATGGCTGAGTGATATTCCATTGTACATAAGGACCACAACTTTTTTATCCATTTTTCGCTTTCCTGGGATATTTAAGGTGGAAGGAAGTGGAGGTCCTTGTCAACAGAGCAGCCCTAAACTTTGGGGTGCTTGTGTCTTGCTGATTTTCAATTTTCCCACTTTATCCCCCCATGCGTGGAAGTGCCCTACGCTCTCTAAGCTGTGTTTTTTAGATGTTTCAGGACACACCGTACACTTCTCCAGAGTGGCTGTTGGCAATTTACATCCCGCCCATCAGTGTAGCAAGGCTCCCATTTCTCCATGGCCTGTCCTGCATTTCTGGTTTTGACACTTTTTTCAGCATGGCCCTTTTGACCGATGGGAAGCGAGACTTCTTTGTAGCGCTGATTTGCCTTTCCAGGTTGCTTGGTTGGCCAAAAAGGGCGTATGCGTTTTTTCCTGAATATATTCAGGAAAAAACGCATACGCCCTTTTTGACCAAGGGCATCATTGTCAACGTTTTGCCGCTTTTCATGTGCTTTAAAGGCGATTCGAATCTACCTCCTGAAATCTGTTTCCTGCAATTCTGCCTTGATTTCAAATCCTCTTCTTTGCCTTCCCTCAATATATTTGTGGACGAGAGTTATCATTTATAACTCTGCAGGTTTGTGAATTGCAGTGCCCTGAAGCTCCATTTTACAAGTCGCTTTTTTGGGAGCCGGCCGCAAAAGCGCAGGATGGCTTCAGGCCCTGTTCTGGTTCCGGGGGGCAGGCTGAGCCTGTGGTTAATTCTTCTTCCTGATGGGAAAATAGAGTGACCTGTGCCTGTCCCTACACCAAGAGCTAGTCTCTCATTGGTTCCCCGTCTTCCCGTTCATCCTCAGGACAAATTGCAACCTGTACGGAACAGGAGGTTAAAGGTGCTGATGCTCCAAGTAGGGAGATTGCTAGTAAAGTGGCTGGAATGGCGAACCCGAGCACAAGGAGATGAGAAATGAGGTGCGTTTTAGAAACCTTTCCCCATCACACGGTGTACCATCTTCTGGGTTTCTCATGCATGTTTTCGATGTAGGAAGATGCCCTTGAACCTGGAGATTTGGGACCCATGCGATGGGTAGCACGCAGTATTACTTTAAAGGGTCTGCGTTTGCTCACCCAACCTCACCAAACCTCTCAGCCCCAAGAGTGTCCACCCTTATGTCTCATCCAGCTGTGGGTCTAGATATGGTCAATCCAGGTTGCATCACAGCCCCTGAACGAATTGTGTAAGAATTTCTCTCTCTTTCCCTGTCTTTGTTTCATGGGTTTTTAAAAGTAATTTATTTTTATAATGGGGTTTAGCTGCTTTTCACGGCTGTGTTTAGGCCGCTTTACACCCACTTGACACACTAACAGAGAGATATCAATACATAGGTTTTAAGATTATTACTAGTCAGATATATTCTTGTGCGGTGAATCGGGCGTGTTGAGTCCAGTTCTCTGAGTAAGGAGTAGGTCTTGTCTATTACATATTGGGTTTATGGAACGGTATCTGAGCTAATTTGAAACTCTTGTTTTATGTATCACCCCACCTCACCTTTCCCGTTAAGCAGCCATAGTGTGTTTTCTGCATGTGTGACTCTGTTCTGTTTTGTAATTCAGTTCAAGTGTAACGGTTTTTACATTCCCTCTATAAGTGACACCTTATGAGAAGTGTCCTTTTCTGGGTGACTTATTTCACTTAGAATCGTCTTACCTAAATCCACTCATCATGCTGCTACTAGCCTTATGACATTGATTTCATGGCTGAGTGATATTCCATTGTACATAAGGACCACAACTTTTTTATCCATTTTTCGCTTTCCTGGGATATTTAAGGTGGAAGGAAGTGGAGGTCCTTGTCAACAGAGCAGCCCTAAACTTTGGGGTGCTTGTGTCTTGCTGATTTTCAATTTTCCCACTTTATCCCCCCATGCGTGGAAGTGCCCTATGCTCTCTAAGCTGTGTTTTTTAGAAGTTTCAGGACACACCGTACACTTCTCCAGAGTGGCTGTTGGCAATTTACATCCCGCCCATCAGTGTAGCAAGGCTCCCATTTCTCCATGGCCTGTCCTGCATTTCTGGTTTTGACACTTTTTTCAGCATGGCCCTTTTGACCGATGGGAAGCGAGACTTCTTTGTAGCGCTGATTTGCCTTTCCAGGTTGCTTGGTTGGCCAAAAAGGGCGTATGCGTTTTTTCCTGAATATATTCAGGAAAAAACGCATACGCCCTTTTTGGCCAAGGGCATCATTGTCAACGTTTTGCCGCTTTTCATGTGCTTTAAAGGCGATTCGAATCTACCTCCTGAAATCTGTTTCCTGCAATTCTGCCTTGATTTCAAATCCTCTTCTTTGCCTTCCCTCAATATATTTGTGTACGAGAGTTACCATTTATAACTCTGCAGGTTTGTGAATTGCAGTGCCCTGAAGCTCCATTTTACAAGTCGCATTTTTGGGAGCCGCCCGCAAAAGCGCAGGATGGCTTCAGGCCCTGTTCTGGTTCCGGGGGGCAGGCTGAGCCTGTGGTTAATTCTTCTTCCTGATGGGAAAATAGAGTGACCTGTGCCTGTCCCAACACCAAGAGCTAGTCTCTCATTGGTTCCCCGTCTTCCCGTTCATCCTCAGGACAAATTGCAACCTGTACGGAACAGGAGGTTAAAGGTGCTGATGCTCCAAGTAGGGAGATTGCTAGTAAAGTGGCTGGAATGGCGAACCCGAGCACAAGGAGATGAGAAATGAGGTGCGTTTTAGAAACCTTTCCCCATCACACGGTGTACCATCTTCTGGGTTTCTCATGCATGTTTTCGATGTAGGAAGATGCCCTTGAACCTGGAGATTTGGGACCCATGCGATGGGTAGCACGCAGTATTACTTTAAAGGGTCTGCGTTTGCTCACCCAACCTCACCAAACCTCTCAGCCCCAAGAGTGTCCACCCTTATGTCTCATCCAGCTGTGGGTCTAGATATGGTCAATCCAGGTTGCATCACAGCCCCTGAACGAATTGTGTAAGAATTTCTCTCTCTTTCCCTGTCTTTGTTTCATGGGTTTTTAAAAGTAATTTATTTTTATAATGGGGTTTAGCTGCTTTTCACGGCTGTGTTTAGGCCGCTTTACACCCACTTGACACACTAACAGAGAGATATCAATACATAGGTTTTAAGATTATTACTGGTCAGATATATTCTTGTGCGGTGAATCGGGCGTGTTGAGTCCAGTTCTCTGAGCAAGGAGTAGGTCTTGTCTATTACATATTGGGTTTATGGAACGGTATCTGAGCTAATTTGAAACTCTTGTTTTATGTATCACCCCACCTCACCTTTCCCGTTAAGCAGCCATAGTGTGTTTTCTGCATGTGTGACTCTGTTCTGTTTTGTAATTCAGTTCAAGTGTAACGGTTTTTACATTCCCTCTATAAGTGACACCTTATGAGAAGTGTCCTTTTCTGTGTGACTTATTTCACTTAGAATCGTCTTACCTAAATCCACTCATCATGCTGCTACTAGCCTTATGACATTGATTTCATGGCTGAGTGATATTCCATTGTACATAAGGACCACAACTTTTTTATCCATTTTTCGCTTTCCTGGGATATTTAAGGTGGAAGGAAGTGGAGGTCCTTGTCAACAGAGCAGCCCTAAACTTTGGGGTGCTTGTGTCTTGCTGATTTTCAATTTTCCCACTTTATCCCCCCATGCGTGGAAGTGCCCTATGCTCTCTAAGCTGTGTTTTTTAGATGTTTCAGGACACACCGTACACTTCTCCAGAGTGGCTGTTGGCAATTTACATCCCGCCCATCAGTGTAGCAAGGCTCCCATTTCTCCATGGCCTGTCCTGCATTTCTGGTTTTGACACTTTTTTCAGCATGGCCCTTTTGACCGATGGGAAGCGAGGCTTCTTTGTAGCGCTGATTTGCCTTTCCAGGTTGCTTGGTTGTCCAAAAAGGGCGTATGCGTTTTTTCCTGAATATATTCAGGAAAAAACGCATACGCCCTTTTTGGCCAAGGGCATCATTGTCAACGTTTTGCCGCTTTTCATGTGCTTTAAAGGCGATTCGAATCTACCTCCTGAAATCTGTTTCCTGCAATTCTGCCTTGATTTCAAATCCTCTTCTTTGCCTTCCCTCAATATATTTGTGGACGAGAGTTACCATTTATAACTCTGCAGGTTTGTGAATTGCAGTGCCCTGAAGCTCCATTTTACAAGTCGCATTTTTGGGAGCCGCCCGCAAAAGCGCAGGATGGCTTCAGGCCCTGTTCTGGTTCCGGGGGGCAGGCTGAGCCTGTGGTTAATTCTTCTTCCTGATGGGAAAATAGAGTGACCTGTGCCTGTCCCAACACCAAGAGCTAGTCTCTCATTGGTTCCCCGTCTTCCCGTTCATCCTCAGGACAAATTGCAACCTGTACGGAACAGGAGGTTAAAGGTGCTGATGCTCCAAGTAGGGAGATTGCTAGTAAAGTGGCTGGAATGGCGAACCCGAGCACAAGGAGATGAGAAATGAGGTGCGTTTTAGAAACCTTTCCCCATCACACGGTGTACCATCTTCTGGGTTTCTCATGCATGTTTTCGATGTAGGAAGATGCCCTTGAACCTGGAGATTTGGGACCCATGCGATGGGTAGCACGCAGTATTACTTTAAAGGGTCTGCGTTTGCTCACCCAACCTCACCAAACCTCTCAGCCCCAAGAGTGTCCACCCTTATGTCTCATCCAGCTGTGGGTCTAGATATGGTCAATCCAGGTTGCATCACAGCCCCTGAACGAATTGTGTAAGAATTTCTCTCTCTTTCCCTGTCTTTGTTTCATGGGTTTTTAAAAGTAATTTATTTTTATAATGGGGTTTAGCTGCTTTTCACGGCTGTGTTTAGGCCGCTTTACACCCACTTGACACACTAACAGAGAGATATCAATACATAGGTTTTAAGATTATTACTGGTCAGATATATTCTTGTGCGGTGAATCGGGCGTGTTGAGTCCAGTTCTCTGAGCAAGGAGTAGGTCTTGTCTATTACATATTGGGTTTATGGAACGGTATCTGAGCTAATTTGAAACTCTTGTTTTATGTATCACCCCACCTCACCTTTCCCGTTAAGCAGCCATAGTGTGTTTTCTGCATGTGTGACTCTGTTCTGTTTTGTAATTCAGTTCAAGTGTAACGGTTTTTACATTCCCTCTATAAGTGACACCTTATGAGAAGTGTCCTTTTCTGGGTGACTTATTTCACTTAGAATCGTCTTACCTAAATCCACTCATCATGCTGCTACTAGCCTTATGACATTGATTTCATGGCTGAGTGATATTCCATTGTACATAAGGACCACAACTTTTTTATCCAGTTTTCGCTTTCCTGGGATATTTAAGGTGGAAGGAAGTGGAGGTCCTTGTCAACAGAGCAGCCCTAAACTTTGGGGTGCTTGTGTCTTGCTGATTTTCAATTTTCCCACTTTATCCCCCCATGCGTGGAAGTGCCCTATGCTCTCTAAGCTGTGTTTTTTAGATGTTTCAGGACACACCGTACACTTCTCCAGAGTGGCTGTTGGCAATTTACATCCCGCCCATCAGTGTAGCAAGGCTCCCATTTCTCCATGGCCTGTCCTGCATTTCTGGTTTTGACACTTTTTTCAGCATGGCCCTTTTGACCGATGGGAAGCGAGGCTTCTTTGTAGCGCTGATTTGCCTTTCCAGGTTGCTTGGTTGTCCAAAAAGGGCGTATGCGTTTTTTCCTGAATATATTCAGGAAAAAACGCATACGCCCTTTTTGGCCAAGGGCATCATTGTCAACGTTTTGCCGCTTTTCATGTGCTTTAAAGGCGATTCGAATCTACCTCCTGAAATCTGTTTCCTGCAATTCTGCCTTGATTTCAAATCCTCTTCTTTGCCTTCCCTCAATATATTTGTGGACGAGAGTTACCATTTATAACTCTGCAGGTTTGTGAATTGCAGTGCCCTGAAGCTCCATTTTACAAGTCGCATTTTTGGGAGCCGCCCGCAAAAGCGCAGGATGGCTTCAGGCCCTGTTCTGGTTCCGGGGGGCAGGCTGAGCCTGTGGTTAATTCTTCTTCCTGATGGGAAAATAGAGTGACCTGTGCCTGTCCCAACACCAAGAGCTAGTCTCTCATTGGTTCCCCGTCTTCCCGTTCATCCTCAGGACAAATTGCAACCTGTACGGAACAGGAGGTTAAAGGTGCTGATGCTCCAAGTAGGGAGATTGCTAGTAAAGTGGCTGGAATGGCGAACCCGAGCACAAGGAGATGAGAAATGAGGTGCGTTTTAGAAACCTTTCCCCATCACACGGTGTACCATCTTCTGGGTTTCTCATGCATGTTTTCGATGTAGGAAGATGCCCTTGAACCTGGAGATTTGGGACCCATGCGATGGGTAGCACGCAGTATTACTTTAAAGGGTCTGCGTTTGCTCACCCAACCTCACCAAACCTCTCAGCCCCAAGAGTGTCCACCCTTATGTCTCATCCAGCTGTGGGTCTAGATATGGTCAATCCAGGTTGCATCACAGCCCCTGAACGAATTGTGTAAGAATTTCTCTCTCTTTCCCTGTCTTTGTTTCATGGGTTTTTAAAAGTAATTTATTTTTATAATGGGGTTTAGCTGCTTTTCACGGCTGTGTTTAGGCCGCTTTACACCCACTTGACACACTAACAGAGAGATATCAATACATAGGTTTTAAGATTATTACTGGTCAGATATATTCTTGTGCGGTGAATCGGGCGTGTTGAGTCCAGTTCTCTGAGCAAGGAGTAGGTCTTGTCTATTACATATTGGGTTTATGGAACGGTATCTGAGCTAATTTGAAACTCTTGTTTTATGTATCACCCCACCTCACCTTTCCCGTTAAGCAGCCATAGTGTGTTTTCTGCATGTGTGACTCTGTTCTGTTTTGTAATTCAGTTCAAGTGTAACGGTTTTTACATTCCCTCTATAAGTGACACCTTATGAGAAGTGTCCTTTTCTGGGTGACTTATTTCACTTAGAATCGTCTTACCTAAATCCACTCATCATGCTGCTACTAGCCTTATGACATTGATTTCATGGCTGAGTGATATTCCATTGTACATAAGGACCACAACTTTTTTATCCAGTTTTCGCTTTCCTGGGATATTTAAGGTGGAAGGAAGTGGAGGTCCTTGTCAACAGAGCAGCCCTAAACTTTGGGGTGCTTGTGTCTTGCTGATTTTCAATTTTCCCACTTTATCCCCCCATGCGTGGAAGTGCCCTATGCTCTCTAAGCTGTGTTTTTTAGATGTTTCAGGACACACCGTACACTTCTCCAGAGTGGCTGTTGGCAATTTACATCCCGCCCATCAGTGTAGCAAGGCTCCCATTTCTCCATGGCCTGTCCTGCATTTCTGGTTTTGACACTTTTTTCAGCATGGCCCTTTTGACCGATGGGAAGCGAGACTTCTTTGTAGCGCTGATTTGCCTTTCCAGGTTGCTTGGTTGTCCAAAAAGGGCGTATGCGTTTTTTCCTGAATATATTCAGGAAAAAACGCATACGCCCTTTTTGGCCAAGGGCATCATTGTCAACGTTTTGCCGCTTTTCATGTGCTTTAAAGGCGATTCGAATCTACCTCCTGAAATCTGTTTCCTGCAATTCTGCCTTGATTTCAAATCCTCTTCTTTGCCTTCCCTCAATATATTTGTGGACGAGAGTTATCATTTATAACTCTGCAGGTTTGTGAATTGCAGTGCCCTGAAGCTCCATTTTACAAGTCGCTTTTTTGGGATCCGGCCGCAAAAGCGCAGGATGGCTTCAGGCCCTGTTCTGGTTCCGGGGGGCAGGCTGAGCCTGTGGTTAATTCTTCTTCCTGATGGGAAAATAGAGTGACCTGTGCCTGTCCCAACACCAAGAGCTAGTCTCTCATTGGTTCCCCGTCTTCCCGTTCATCCTCAGGACAAATTGCAACCTGTACGGAACAGGAGGTTAAAGGTGCTGATGCTCCAAGTAGGGAGATTGCTAGTAAAGTGGCTGGAATGGCGAACCCGAGCACAAGGAGATGAGAAATGAGGTGCGTTTTAGAAACCTTTCCCCATCACACGGTGTACCATCTTCTGGGTTTCTCATGCATGTTTTCGATGTAGGAAGATGCCCTTGAACCTGGAGATTTGGGACCCATGCGATGGGTAGCACGCAGTATTACTTTAAAGGGTCTGCGTTTGCTCACCCAACCTCACCAAACCTCTCAGCCCCAAGAGTGTCCACCCTTATGTCTCATCCAGCTGTGGGTCTAGATATGGTCAATCCAGGTTGCATCACAGCCCCTGAACGAATTGTGTAAGAATTTCTCTCTCTTTCCCTGTCTTTGTTTCATGGGTTTTTAAAAGTAATTTATTTTTATAATGGGGTTTAGCTGCTTTTCACGGCTGTGTTTAGGCCGCTTTACACCCACTTGACACACTAACAGAGAGATATCAATACATAGGTTTTAAGATTATTACTAGTCAGATATATTCTTGTGCGGTGAATCGGGCGTGTTGAGTCCAGTTCTCTGAGTAAGGAGTAGGTCTTGTCTATTACATATTGGGTTTATGGAACGGTATCTGAGCTAATTTGAAACTCTTGTTTTATGTATCACCCCACCTCACCTTTCCCGTTAAGCAGCCATAGTGTGTTTTCTGCATGTGTGACTCTGTTCTGTTTTGTAATTCAGTTCAAGTGTAACGGTTTTTACATTCCCTCTATAAGTGACACCTTATGAGAAGTGTCCTTTTCTGTGTGACTTATTTCACTTAGAATCGTCTTACCTAAATCCACTCATCATGCTGCTACTAGCCTTATGACATTGATTTCATGGCTGAGTGATATTCCATTGTACATAAGGACCACAACTTTTTTATCCATTTTTCGCTTTCCTGGGATATTTAAGGTGGAAGGAAGTGGAGGTCCTTGTCAACAGAGCAGCCCTAAACTTTGGGGTGCTTGTGTCTTGCTGATTTTCAATTTTCCCACTTTATCCCCCCATGCGTGGAAGTGCCCTATGCTCTCTAAGCTGTGTTTTTTAGATGTTTCAGGACACACCGTACACTTCTCCAGAGTGGCTGTTGGCAATGTACATCCCGCCCATCAGTGTAGCAAGGCTCCCATTTCTCCATGGCCTGTCCTGCATTTCTGGTTTTGACACTTTTTTCAGCATGGCCCTTTTGACCGATGGGAAGTGAGACTTCTTTGTAGCGCTGATTTGCCTTTCCAGGTTGCTTGGTTGGCCAAAAAGGGCGTATGCGTTTTTTCCTGAATATATTCAGGAAAAAACGCATACGCCCTTTTTGGCCAAGGGCATCATTGTCAACGTTTTGCCGCTTTTCATGTGCTTTAAAGGCGATTCGAATCTACCTCCTGAAATCTGTTTCCTGCAATTCTGCCTTGATTTCAAATTCTCTTCTTTGCCTTCCCTCAATATATTTGTGGACGAGAGTTATCATTTATAACTCTGCAGGTTTGTGAATTGCAGTGCCCTGAAGCTCCATTTTACAAGTCGCTTTTTTGGGATCCGGCCGCAAAAGCGCAGGATGGCTTCAGGCCCTGTTCTGGTTCCGGGGGGCAGGCTGAGCCTGTGGTTAATTCTTCTTCCTGATGGGAAAATAGAGTGACCTGTGCCTGTCCCAACACCAAGAGCTAGTCTCTCATTGGTTCCCCGTCTTCCCGTTCATCCTCAGGACAAATTGCAACCTGTACGGAACAGGAGGTTAAAGGTGCTGATGCTCCAAGTAGGGAGATTGCTAGTAAAGTGGCTGGAATGGCGAACCCGAGCACAAGGAGATGAGAAATGAGGTGCGTTTTAGAAACCTTTCCCCATCACACGGTGTACCATCTTCTGGGTTTCTCATGCATGTTTTCGATGTAGGAAGATGCCCTTGAACCTGGAGATTTGGGACCCATGCGATGGGTAGCACGCAGTATTACTTTAAAGGGTCTGCGTTTGCTCACCCAACCTCACCAAACCTCTCAGCCCCAAGAGTGTCCACCCTTATGTCTCATCCAGCTGTGGGTCTAGATATGGTCAATCCAGGTTGCATCACAGCCCCTGAACGAATTGTGTAAGAATTTCTCTCTCTTTCCCTGTCTTTGTTTCATGGGTTTTTAAAAGTAATTTATTTTTATAATGGGGTTTAGCTGCTTTTCACGGCTGTGTTTAGGCCGCTTTACACCCACTTGACACACTAACAGAGAGATATCAATACATAGGTTTTAAGATTATTACTAGTCAGATATATTCTTGTGCGGTGAATCGGGCGTGTTGAGTCCAGTTCTCTGAGCAAGGAGTAGGTCTTGTCTATTACATATTGGGTTTATGGAACGGTATCTGAGCTAATTTGAAACTCTTGTTTTATGTATCACCCCACCTCACCTTTCCCGTTAAGCAGCCATAGTGTGTTTTCTGCATGTGTGACTCTGTTCTGTTTTGTAATTCAGTTCAAGTGTAACGGTTTTTACATTCCCTCTATAAGTGACACCTTATGAGAAGTGTCCTTTTCTGGGTGACTTATTTCACTTAGAATCGTCTTACCTAAATCCACTCATCATGCTGCTACTAGCCTTATGACATTGATTTCATGGCTGAGTGATATTCCATTGTACATAAGGACCACAACTTTTTTATCCATTTTTCGCTTTCCTGGGATATTTAAGGTGGAAGGAAGTGGAGGTCCTTGTCAACAGAGCAGCCCTAAACTTTGGGGTGCTTGTGTCTTGCTGATTTTCAATTTTCCCACTTTATCCCCCCATGCGTGGAAGTGCCCTATGCTCTCTAAGCTGTGTTTTTTAGAAGTTTCAGGACACACCGTACACTTCTCCAGAGTGGCTGTTGGCAATTTACATCCCGCCCATCAGTGTAGCAAGGCTCCCATTTCTCCATGGCCTGTCCTGCATTTCTGGTTTTGACACTTTTTTCAGCATGGCCCTTTTGACCGATGGGAAGCGAGACTTCTTTGTAGCGCTGATTTGCCTTTCCAGGTTGCTTGGTTGGCCAAAAAGGGCGTATGCGTTTTTTCCTGAATATATTCAGGAAAAAACGCATACGCCCTTTTTGGCCAAGGGCATCATTGTCAACGTTTTGCCGCTTTTCATGTGCTTTAAAGGCGATTCGAATCTACCTCCTGAAATCTGTTTCCTGCAATTCTGCCTTGATTTCAAATCCTCTTCTTTGCCTTCCCTCAATATATTTGTGGACGAGAGTTACCATTTATAACTCTGCAGGTTTGTGAATTGCAGTGCCCTGAAGCTCCATTTTACAAGTCGCATTTTTGGGAGCCGCCTGCAAAAGCGCAGGATGGCTTCAGGCACTGTTCTGGTTCCGGGGGGCAGGCTGAGCCTGTGGTTAATTCTTCTTCCTGATGGGAAAATAGAGTGACCTGTGCCTGTCCCAACACCAAGAGCTAGTCTCTCATTGGTTCCCCGTCTTCCCGTTCATCCTCAGGACAAATTGCAACCTGTACGGAACAGGAGGTTAAAGGTGCTGATGCTCCAAGTAGGGAGATTGCTAGTAAAGTGGCTGGAATGGCGAACCCGAGCACAAGGAGATGAGAAATGAGGTGCGTTTTAGAAACCTTTCCCCATCACACGGTGTACCATCTTCTGGGTTTCTCATGCATGTTTTCGATGTAGGAAGATGCCCTTGAACCTGGAGATTTGGGACCCATGCGATGGGTAGCACGCAGTATTACTTTAAAGGGTCTGCGTTTGCTCACCCAACCTCACCAAACCTCTCAGCCCCAAGAGTGTCCACCCTTATGTCTCATCCAGCTGTGGGTCTAGATATGGTCAATCCAGGTTGCATCACAGCCCCTGAACGAATTGTGTAAGAATTTCTCTCTCTTTCCCTGTCTTTGTTTCATGGGTTTTTAAAAGTAATTTATTTTTATAATGGGGTTTAGCTGCTTTTCACGGCTGTGTTTAGGCCGCTTTACACCCACTTGACACACTAACAGAGAGATATCAATACATAGGTTTTAAGATTATTACTGGTCAGATATATTCTTGTGCGGTGAATCGGGCGTGTTGAGTCCAGTTCTCTGAGCAAGGAGTAGGTCTTGTCTATTACATATTGGGTTTATGGAACGGTATCTGAGCTAATTTGAAACTCTTGTTTTATGTATCACCCCACCTCACCTTTCCCGTTAAGCAGCCATAGTGTGTTTTCTGCATGTGTGACTCTGTTCTGTTTTGTAATTCAGTTCAAGTGTAACGGTTTTTACATTCCCTCTATAAGTGACACCTTATGAGAAGTGTCCTTTTCTGTGTGACTTATTTCACTTAGAATCGTCTTACCTAAATCCACTCATCATGCTGCTACTAGCCTTATGACATTGATTTCATGGCTGAGTGATATTCCATTGTACATAAGGACCACAACTTTTTTATCCATTTTTCGCTTTCCTGGGATATTTAAGGTGGAAGGAAGTGGAGGTCCTTGTCAACAGAGCAGCCCTAAACTTTGGGGTGCTTGTGTCTTGCTGATTTTCAATTTTCCCACTTTATCCCCCCATGCGTGGAAGTGCCCTATGCTCTCTAAGCTGTGTTTTTTAGATGTTTCAGGACACACCGTACACTTCTCCAGAGTGGCTGTTGGCAATGTACATCCCGCCCATCAGTGTAGCAAGGCTCCCATTTCTCCATGGCCTGTCCTGCATTTCTGGTTTTGACACTTTTTTCAGCATGGCCCTTTTGACCGATGGGAAGCGAGACTTCTTTGTAGCGCTGATTTGCCTTTCCAGGTTGCTTGGTTGGCCAAAAAGGGCGTATGCGTTTTTTCCTGAATATATTCAGGAAAAAACGCATACGCCCTTTTTGGCCAAGGGCATCATTGTCAACGTTTTGCCGCTTTTCATGTGCTTTAAAGGCGATTCGAATCTACCTCCTGAAATCTGTTTCCTGCAATTCTGCCTTGATTTCAAATCCTCTTCTTTGCCTTCCCTCAATATATTTGTGGACGAGAGTTATCATTTATAACTCTGCAGGTTTGTGAATTGCAGTGCCCTGAAGCTCCATTTTACAAGTCGCTTTTTTGGGAGCCGGCCGCAAAAGCGCAGGATGGCTTCAGGCCCTGTTCTGGTTCCGGGGGGCAGGCTGAGCCTGTGGTTAATTCTTCTTCCTGATGGGAAAATAGAGTGACCTGTGCCTGTCCCAACACCAAGAGCTAGTCTCTCATTGGTTCCCCGTCTTCCCGTTCATCCTCAGGACAAATTGCAACCTGTACGGAACAGGAGGTTAAAGGTGCTGATGCTCCAAGTAGGGAGATTGCTAGTAAAGTGGCTGGAATGGCGAACCCGAGCACAAGGAGATGAGAAATGAGGTGCGTTTTAGAAACCTTTCCCCATCACACGGTGTACCATCTTCTGGGTTTCTCATGCATGTTTTCGATGTAGGAAGATGCCCTTGAACCTGGAGATTTGGGACCCATGCGATGGGTAGCACGCAGTATTACTTTAAAGGGTCTGTGTTTGCTCACCCAACCTCACCAAACCTCTCAGCCCCAAGAGTGTCCACCCTTATGTCTCATCCAGCTGTGGGTCTAGATATGGTCAATCCAGGTTGCATCACAGCCCCTGAACGAATTGTGTAAGTATTTCTCTCTCTTTCCCTGTCTTTGTTTCATGGGTTTTTAAAAGTAATTTATTTTTATAATGGGGTTTAGCTGCTTTTCACGGCTGTGTTTAGGCCGCTTTACACCCACTTGACACACTAACAGAGAGATATCAATACATAGGTTTTAAGATTATTACTAGTCAGATATATTCTTGTGCGGTGAATCGGGCGTGTTGAGTCCAGTTCTCTGAGCAAGGAGTAGGTCTTGTCTATTACATATTGGGTTTATGGAACGGTATCTGAGCTAATTTGAAACTCTTGTTTTATGTAACACCCCACCTCACCTTTCCCGTTAAGCAGCCATAGTGTGTTTTCTGCATGTGTGACTCTGTTCTGTTTTGTAATTCAGTTCAAGTGTAACGGTTTTTACATTCCCTCTATAAGTGACACCTTATGAGAAGTGTCCTTTTCTGTGTGACTTATTTCACTTAGAATCGTCTTA
Organism: Balaenoptera physalus; assembly: GCF_965194825.1. Taxonomy (NCBI): domain Eukaryota; kingdom Metazoa; phylum Chordata; class Mammalia; order Artiodactyla; family Balaenopteridae; genus Balaenoptera; species Balaenoptera physalus. Next base: position 215,430 of record NW_028126220.1, read on the forward strand.
CCTAAATCCACTCATCATGCTGCTACTAGCCTTATGACATTGATTTCATGGCTGAGTGATATTCCATTGTACATAAGGACCACAACTTTTTTATCCATTTTTCGCTTTCCTGGGATATTTAAGGTGGAAGGAAGTGGAGGTCCTTGTCAACAGAGCAGCCCTAAACTTTGGGGTGCTTGTGTCTTGCTGATTTTCAATTTTCCCACTTTATCCCCCCATGCGTGGAAGTGCCCTATGCTCTCTAAGCTGTGTTTTTTAGATGTTTCAGGACACACCGCACACTTCTCCAGAGTGGCTGTTGGCAATGTACATCCCGCCCATCAGTGTAGCAAGGCTCCCATTTCTACATGGCCTGTCCTGCATTTCTGGTTTTGACACTTTTTTCAGCATGGCCCTTTTGACCGATGGGAAGCGAGACTTCTTTGTAGCGCTGATTTGCCTTTCCAGGTTGCTTGGTTGGCCAAAAAGGGCGTATGCGTTTTTTCCTGAATATATTCAGGATAAAACGCATACGCCCTTTTTGGCCAAGGGCATCATTGTCAACGTTTTGCCGCTTTTCAAGTGCTTTAAAGGCGATTCGAATCTACCTCCTGAAATCTGTTTCCTGCAATTCTGCCTTGATTTCAAATCCTCTTCTTTGCCTTCCCTCAATATATTTGTGGACGAGAGTTATCATTTATAACTCTGCAGGTTTGTGAATTGCAGTGCCCTGAAGCTCCATTTTACAAGTCGCTTTTTTGGGAGCCGGCCGCAAAAGCGCAGGATGGCTTCAGGCCCTGTTCTGGTTCCGGGGGGCAGGCTGAGCCTGTGGTTAATTCTTCTTCCTGATGGGAAAATAGAGTGACCTGTGCCTGTCCCAACACCAAGAGCTAGTCTCTCATTGGTTCCCCGTCTTCCCGTTCATCCTCAGGACAAATTGCAACCTGTACGGAACAGGAGGTTAAAGGTGCTGATGCTCCAAGTAGGGAGATTGCTAGTAAAGTGGCTGGAATGGCGAACCCGAGCACAAGGAGATGAGAAATGAGGTGCGTTTTAGAAACCTTTCCCCATCACACGGTGTACCATCTTCTGGGTTTCTCATGCATGTTTTCGATGTAGGAAGATGCCCTTGAACCTGGAGATTTGGGACCCATGCGATGGGTAGCACGCAGTATTACTTTAAAGGGTCTGCGTTTGCTCACCCAACCTCACCAAACCTCTCAGCCCCAAGAGTGTCCACCCTTATGTCTCATCCAGCTGTGGGTCTAGATATGGTCAATCCAGGTTGCATCACAGCCCCTGAACGAATTGTGTAAGAATTTCTCTCTCTTTCCCTGTCTTTGTTTCATGGGTTTTTAAAAGTAATTTATTTTTATAATGGGGTTTAGCTGCTTTTCACGGCTGTGTTTAGGCCGCTTTACACCCACTTGACACACTAACAGAGAGATATCAATACATAGGTTTTAAGATTATTACTAGTCAGATATATTCTTGTGCGGTGAATCGGGCGTGTTGAGTCCAGTTCTCTGAGCAAGGAGTAGGTCTTGTCTATTACATATTGGGTTTATGGAACGGTATCTGAGCTAATTTGAAACTCTTGTTTTATGTAACACCCCACCTCACCTTTCCCGTTAAGCAGCCATAGTGTGTTTTCTGCATGTGTGACTCTGTTCTGTTTTGTAATTCAGTTCAAGTGTAACGGTTTTTACATTCCCTCTATAAGTGACACCTTATGAGAAGTGTCCTTTTCTGTGTGACTTATTTCACTTAGAATCGTCTTACCTAAATCCACTCATCATGCTGCTACTAGCCTTATGACATTGATTTCATGGCTGAGTGATATTCCATTGTACATAAGGACCACAACTTTTTTATCCATTTTTCGCTTTCCTGGGATATTTAAGGTGGAAGGAAGTGGAGGTCCTTGTCAACAGAGCAGCCCTAAACTTTGGGGTGCTTGTGTCTTGCTGATTTTCAATTTTCCCACTTTATCCCCCCATGCGTGGAAGTGCCCTATGCTCTCTAAGCTGTGTTTTTTAGATGTTTCAGGACACACCGCACACTTCTCCAGAGTGGCTGTTGGCAATGTACATCCCGCCCATCAGTGTAGCAAGGCTCCCATTTCTACATGGCCTGTCCTGCATTTCTGGTTTTGACACTTTTTTCAGCATGGCCCTTTTGACCGATGGGAAGCGAGACTTCTTTGTAGCGCTGATTTGCCTTTCCAGGTTGCTTGGTTGGCCAAAAAGGGCGTATGCGTTTTTTCCTGAATATATTCAGGATAAAACGCATACGCCCTTTTTGGCCAAGGGCATCATTGTCAACGTTTTGCCGCTTTTCAAGTGCTTTAAAGGCGATTCGAATCTACCTCCTGAAATCTGTTTCCTGCAATTCTGCCTTGATTTCAAATCCTCTTCTTTGCCTTCCCTCAATATATTTGTGGACGAGAGTTATCATTTATAACTCTGCAGGTTTGTGTATTGCAGTGCCCTGAAGCTCCATTTTACAAGTCGCTTTTTTGGGAGCCGGCCGCAAAAGCGCAGGATGGCTTCAGGCCCTGTTCTGGTTCCGGGGGGCAGGCTGAGCCTGTGGTTAATTCTTCTTCCTGATGGGAAAATAGAGTGACCTGTGCCTGTCCCAACACCAAGAGCTAGTCTCTCATTGGTTCCCCGTCTTCCCGTTCATCCTCAGGACAAATTGCAACCTGTACGGAACAGGAGGTTAAAGGTGCTGATGCTCCAAGTAGGGAGATTGCTAGTAAAGTGGCTGGAATGGCGAACCCGAGCACAAGGAGATGAGAAATGAGGTGCGTTTTAGAAACCTTTCCCCATCACACGGTGTACCATCTTCTGGGTTTCTCATGCATGTTTTCGATGTAGGAAGATGCCCTTGAACCTGGAGATTTGGGACCCATGCGATGGGTAGCACGCAGTATTACTTTAAAGGGTCTGCGTTTGCTCACCCAACCTCACCAAACCTCTCAGCCCCAAGAGTGTCCACCCTTATGTCTCATCCAGCTGTGGGTCTAGATATGGTCAATCCAGGTTGCATCACAGCCCCTGAACGAATTGTGTAAGAATTTCTCTCTCTTTCCCTGTCTTTGTTTCATGGGTTTTTAAAAGTAATTTATTTTTATAATGGGGTTTAGCTGCTTTTCACGGCTGTGTTTATGCCGCTTTACACCCACTTGACACTCTAACAGAGAGATATCAATACATAGGTTTTAAGATTATTACTAGTCAGATATATTCTTGTGCGGTGAATCGGGCGTGTTGAGTCCAGTTCTCTGAGCAAGGAGTAGGTCTTGTCTATTACATATTGGGTTTATGGAATGGTATCTGAGCTAATTTGAAACTCTTGTTTTATGTATCACCCCACCTCACCTTTCCCGTTAAGCAGCCATAGTGTGTTTTCTGCATGTGTGACTCTGTTCTGTTTTGTAATTCAGTTCAAGTGTAACGGTTTTTACATTCCCTCTATAAGTGACACCTTATGAGAAGTGTCCTTTTCTGTGTGACTTATTTCACTTAGAGTCGTCTTACCTAAATCCACTCATCATGCTGCTACTAGCCTTATGACATTGATTTCATTGCTGAGTGATATTCCATTGTACATAAGGACCACAACTTTTTTATCCATTTTTCGCTTTCCTGGGATATTTAAGGTGGAAGGAAGTGGAGGTCCTTGTCAACAGAGGAGCCCTAAACTTTGGGGTGCTTGTGTCTTGCTGATTTTCAATTTTCCCACTTTATCCCCCCATGCGTGGAAGTGCCCTATGCTCTCTAAGCTGTGTTTTTTAGATGTTTCAGGACACACCGTACACTTCTCCAGAGTGGCTGTTGGCAATTTACATCCCGCCCATCAGTGTAGCAAGGCTCCCATTTCTCCATGGGCTGTCCTGCATTTCTGGTTTTGACACTTTTTTCAGCATGGCCCTTTTGACCGATGGGAAGCGAGACTTCTTTGTAGCGCTGATTTGCCTTTCCAGGTTGCTTGGTTGGCCAAAAAGGGCGTATGCGTTTTTTCCTGAATATATTCAGGAAAAAACGCATACGCCCTTTTTGGCCAAGGGCATCATTGTCAACGTTTTGCCGCTTTTCATGTGCTTTAAAGGCGATTCGAATCTACCTCCTGAAATCTGTTTCCTGCAATTCTGCCTTGATTTCAAATCCTCTTCTTTGCCTTCCCTCAATATATTTGTGGACGAGAGTTATCATTTATAACTCTGCAGGTTTGTGAATTGCAGTGCCCAGAAGCTCCATTTTACAAGTCGCTTTTTTGGGAGCCGGCCGCAAAAGCGCATGATGGCTTTAGGCCCTGTTCTGGTTCCGGGGGGCAGGCTGAGCCTGTGGTTAATTCTTCTTCCTGATGGGAAAATAGAGTGACCTGTGCCTGTCCCAACACCAAGAGCTAGTCTCTCTTTGGTTCCCCGTCTTCCCGTTCATCCTCAGGACAAATTGCAACCTGTACGGAACAGGAGGTTAAAGGTGCTGATGCTCCAAGTAGGGAGATTGCTAGTAAAGTGGCTGGAATGGCGAACCCGAGCACAAGGAGATGAGAAATGAGGTGCGTTTTAGAAACCTTTCCCCATCACACGGTGTACCATCTTCTGGGTTTCTCATGCATGTTTTCGATGTAGGAAGATGCCCTGGAACCTGGAGATTTGGGACCCATGCGATGGGTAGCACGCAGTATTACTTTAAAGGGTCTGCGTTTGCTCACCCAACCTCACCAAACCTCTCAGCCCCAAGAGTGTCCACCCTTATGTCTCATCCAGCTGTGGGTCTAGATATGGTCAATCCAGGTTGCATCACAGCCCCTGAACGAATTGTGTAAGAATTTCTCTCTCTTTCCCTGTCTTTGTTTCATGGGTTTTTAAAAGTAATTTATTTTTATAATGGGGTTTAGCTGCTTTTCACGGCTGTGTTTAGGCCGCTTTACACCCACTTGACACACTAACAGAGAGATATCAATACATAGGTTTTAAGATTATTACTGGTCAGATATATTCTTGTGCGGTGAATCGGGCGTGTTGAGTCCAGTTCTCTGAGCAAGGAGTAGGTCTTGTCTATTACATATTGGGTTTATGGAATGGTATCTGAGCTAATTTGAAACTCTTGTTTTATGTATCACCCCACCTCACCTTTCCCGTTAAGCAGCCATAGTGTGTTTTCTGCATGTGTGACTCTGTTCTGTTTTGTAATTCAGTTCAAGTGTAACGGTTTTTACATTCCCTCTATAAGTGACACCTTATGAGAAGTGTCCTTTTCTGTGTGACTTATTTCACTTAGAATCGTCTTACCTAAATCCACTCATCATGCTGCTACTAGCCTTATGACATTGATTTCATGGCTGAGTGATATTCCATTGTACATAAGGACCACAACTTTTTTATCCATTTTTCGCTTTCCTGGGATATTTAAGGTGGAAGGAAGTGGAGGTCCTTGTCAACAGAGCAGCCCTAACCTTTGGGGTGCTTGTGTCTTGCTGATTTTCAATTTTCCCACTTTATCCCCCCATGCGTGGAAGTGCCCTATGCTCTCTAAGCTGTGTTTTTTAGATGTTTCAGGACACACCGTACACTTCTCCAGAGTGGCTGTTGGCAATTTACATCCCGCCCATCAGTGTAGCAAGGCTCCCATTTCTCCATGGCCTGTCCTGCATTTCTGGTTTTGACACTTTTTTCAGCATGGCCCTTTTGACCGATGGGAAGCGAGACTTCTTTGTAGCGCTGATTTGCCTTTCCAGGTTGCTTGGTTGGCCAAAAAGGGCGTATGCGTTTTTTCCTGAATATATTCAGGAAAAAACGCATACGCCCTTTTTGGCCAAGGGCATCATTGTCAACGTTTTGCCGCTTTTCATGTGCTTTAACGGCGATTCGAATCTACCTCCTGAAATCTGTTTCCTGCAATTCTGCCTTGATTTCTAATCCTCTTCTTTGCCTTCCCTCAATATATTTGTGGACGAGAGTTACCATTTATAACTCTGCAGGTTTGTGAATTGCAGTGCCCTGAAGCTCCATTTTACAAGTCACATTTTTGGGAGCCGCCCGCAAAAGCGCAGGATGGCTTCAGGCCCTGTTCTGGTTCCGGGGGGCAGGCTGAGCCTGTGGTTAATTCTTCTTCCTGATGGGAAAATAGAGTGACCTGTGCCTGTCCCAACACCAAGAGCTAGTCTCTCATTGGTTCCCCGTCTTCCCGTTCATCCTCAGGACAAATTGCAACCTGTACGGAACAGGAGGTTAAAGGTGCTGATGCTCCAAGTAGGGAGATTGCTAGTAAAGTGGCTGGAATGGCGAACCCGAGCACAAGGAGATGAGAAATGAGGTGTGTTTTAGAAACCTTTCCCCATCACACGGTGTACCATCTTCTGGGTTTCTCATGCATGTTTTCGATGTAGGAAGATGCCCTTGAACCTGGAGATTTGGGACCCATGCGATGGGTAGCACGCAGTATTACTTTAAAGGGTCTGCGTTTGCTCACCCAACCTCACCAAACCTCTCAGCCCCAAGAGTGTCCACCCTTATGTCTCATCCAGCTGTGGGTCTAGATATGGTCAATCCAGGTTGCATCACAGCCCCTGAACGAATTGTGTAAGAATTTCTCTCTCTTTCCCTGTCTTTGTTTCATGGGTTTTTAAAAGTAATTTATTTTTATAATGGGGTTTAGCTGCTTTTCACGGCTGTGTTTAGGCCGCTTTACACCCACTTGACACACTAACAGAGAGATATCAATACATAGGTTTTAAGATTATTACTGGTCAGATATATTCTTGTGCGGTGAATCGGGCGTGTTGAGTCCAGTTCTCTGAGCAAGGAGTAGGTCTTGTCTATTACATATTGGGTTTATGGAATGGTATCTGAGCTAATTTGAAACTCTTGTGTTATGTATCACCCCACCTCACCTTTCCCGTTAAGCAGCCATAGTGTGTTTTCTGCATGTGTGACTCTGTTCTGTTTTGTAATTCAGTTCAAGTGTAACGGTTTTTACATTCCCTCTATAAGTGACACCTTATGAGAAGTGTCCTTTTCTGTGTGACTTATTTCACTTAGAATCGTCTTACCTAAATCCACTCATCATGCTGCTACTAGCCTTATGACATTGATTTCATGGCTGAGTGATATTCCATTGTACATAAGGACCACAACTTTTTTATCCATTTTTCGCTTTCCTGGGATATTTAAGGTGGAAGGAAGTGGAGGTCCTTGTCAACAGAGCAGCCCTAAACTTTGGGGTGCTTGTGTCTTGCTGATTTTCAATTTGCCCACTTTATCCCCCCATGCGTGGAAGTGCCCTATGCTCTCTAAGCTGTGTTTTTTAGATGTTTCAGGACACACCGTACACTTCTCCAGAGTGGCTGTTGGCAATTTACATCCCGCCCATCAGTGTAGCAAGGCTCCCATTTCTCCATGGCCTGTCCTGCATTTCTGGTTTTGACACTTTTTTCAGCATGGCCCTTTTGACCGATGGGAAGCGAGACTTCTTTGTAGCGCTGATTTGCCTTTCCAGGTTGCTTGGTTGGCCAAAAAGGGCGTATGCGTTTTTTCCTGAATATATTCAGGAAAAAACGCATACGCCCTTTTTGGCCAAGGGCATCATTGTCAACGTTTTGCCGCTTTTCATGTGCTTTAAAGGCGATTCGAATCTACCTCCTGAAATCTGTTTCCTGCAATTCTGCCTTGATTTCTAATCCTCTTCTTTGCCTTCCCTCAATATATTTGTGGACGAGAGTTACCATTTATAACTCTGCAGGTTTGTGAATTGCAGTGCCCTGAAGCTCCATTTTACAAGTCACATTTTTGGGAGCCGCCCGCAAAAGCGCAGGATGGCTTCAGGCCCTGTTCTGGTTCCGGGGGGCAGGCTGAGCCTGTGGTTAATTCTTCTTCCTGATGGGAAAATAGAGTGACCTGTGCCTGTCCCAACACCAAGAGCTAGTCTCTCATTGGTTCCCCGTCTTCCCGTTCATCCTCAGGACAAATTGCAACCTGTACGGAACAGGAGGTTAAAGGTGCTGATGCTCCAAGTAGGGAGATTGCTAGTAAAGTGGCTGGAATGGCGAACCCGAGCACAAGGAGATGAGAAATGAGGTGTGTTTTAGAAACCTTTCCCCATCACACGGTGTACCATCTTCTGGGTTTCTCATGCATGTTTTCGATGTAGGAAGATGCCCTTGAACCTGGAGATTTGGGACCCATGCGATGGGTAGCACGCAGTATTACTTTAAAGGGTCTGCGTTTGCTCACCCAACCTCACCAAACCTCTCAGCCCCAAGAGTGTCCACCCTTATGTCTCATCCAGCTGTGGGTCTAGATATGGTCAATCCAGGTTGCATCACAGCCCCTGAACGAATTGTGTAAGAATTTCTCTCTCTTTCCCTGTCTTTGTTTCATGGGTTTTTAAAAGTAATTTATTTTTATAATGGGGTTTAGCTGCTTTTCACGGCTGTGTTTAGGCCGCTTTACACCCACTTGACACACTAACAGAGAGATATCAATACATAGGTTTTAAGATTATTACTAGTCAGATATATTCTTGTGCGGTGAATCGGGCGTGTTGAGTCCAGTTCTCTGAGCAAGGAGTAGGTCTTGTCTATTACATATTGGGTTTATGGAACGGTATCTGAGCTAATTTGAAACTCTTGTTTTATGTATCACCCCACCTCACCTTTCCCGTTAAGCAGCCATAGTGTGTTTTCTGCATGTGTGACTCTGTTCTGTTTTGTAATTCACTTCAAGTGTAACGGTTTTTACATTCCCTCTATAAGTGACACCTTATGAGAAGTGTCCTTTTCTGTGTGACTTATTTCACTTAGAATCGTCTTACCTAAATCCACTCATCATGCTGCTACTAGCCTTATGACATTGATTTCATGGCTGAGTGATATTCCATTGTACATAAGGACCACAACTTTTTTATCCATTTTTCGCTTTCCTGGGATATTTAAGGTGGAAGGAAGTGGAGGTCCTTGTCAACAGAGCAGCCCTAAACTTTGGGGTGCTTGTGTCTTGCTGATTTTCAATTTTCCCACTTTATCCCCCCATGCGTGGAAGTGCCCTATGCTCTCTAAGCTGTGTTTTTTAGATGTTTCAGGACACACCGTACACTTCTCCAGAGTGGCTGTTGGCAATGTACATCCCGCCCATCAGTGTAGCAAGGCTCCCATTCCTCCATGGCCTGTCCTGCATTTCTGGTTTTGACACTTTTTTCAGCATGGCCCTTTTGACCGATGGGAAGTGAGACTTCTTTGTAGCGCTGATTTGCCTTTCCAGGTTGCTTGGTTGGCCAAAAAGGGCGTATGCGTTTTTTCCTGAATATATTCAGGAAAAAACGCATACGCCCTTTTTGACCAAGGGCATCATTGTCAACGTTTTGCCGCTTTTCATGTGCTTTAAAGGCGATTCGAATCTACCTCCTGAAATCTGTTTCCTGCAATTCTGCCTTGATTTCAAATTCTCTTCTTTGCCTTCCCTCAATATATTTGTGGACGAGAGTTATCATTTATAACTCTGCAGGTTTGTGAATTGCAGTGCCCTGAAGCTCCATTTTACAAGTCGCTTTTTTGGGAGCCGGCCGCAAAAGCGCAGGATGGCTTCAGGCCCTGTTCTGGTTCCGGGGGGCAGGCTGAGCCTGTGGTTAATTCTTCTTCCTGATGGGAAAATAGAGTGACCTGTGCCTGTCCAAACACCAAGAGCTAGTCTCTCATTGGTTCCCCGTCTTCCCGTTCATCCTCAGGACAAATTGCAACCGTACGGAACAGGAGGTTAAAGGTGCTGATGCTCCAAGTAGGGAGATTGCTAGTAAAGTGGCTGGAATGGCCAACCCGAGCACAAGGAGATGAGAAATGAGGTGCGTTTTAGAAACCTTTCCCCATCACACGGTGTACCATCTTCTGGGTTTCTCATGCATGTTTTCGATGTAGGAAGATGCCCTTGAACCTGGAGATTTGGGACCCATGCGATGGGTAGCACGCAGTATTACTTTAAAGGGTCTGCGTTTGCTCACCCAACCTCACCAAACCTCTCAGCCCCAAGAGTGTCCACCCTTATGTCTCATCCAGCTGTGGGTCTAGATATGGTCAATCCAGGTTGCATCACAGCCCCTGAACGAATTGTGTAAGAATTTCTCTCTCTTTCCCTGTCTTTGTTTCATGGGTTTTTAAAAGTAATTTATTTTTATAATGGGGTTTAGCTGCTTTTCACGGCTGTGTTTATGCCGCTTTACACCCACTTGACACACTAACAGAGAGATATCAATACATAGGTTTTAAGATTATTACTAGTCAGATATATTCTTGTGCGGTGAATCGGGCGTGTTGAGTCCAGTTCTCTGAGCAAGGAGTAGGTCTTGTCTATTACATATTGGGTTTATGGAACGGTATCTGAGCTAATTTGAAACTCTTGTTTTATGTATCACCCCACCTCACCTTTCCCGTTAAGCAGCCATAGTGTGTTTTCTGCATGTGTGACTCTGTTCTGTTTTGTAATTCAGTTCAAGTGTAACGGTTTTTACATTCCCTCTATAAGTGACACCTTATGAGAAGTGTCCTTTTCTGTGTGACTTATTTCACTTAGAATCGTCTTACCTAAATCCACTCATCATGCTGCTACTAGCCTTATGACATTGATTTCATGGCTGAGTGATATTCCATTGTACATAAGGACCACAACTTTTTTATCCATTTTTCGCTTTCCTGGGATATTTAAGGTGGAAGGAAGTGGAGGTCCTTGTCAACAGAGCAGCCCTAAACTTTGGGGTGCTTGTGTCTTGCTGATTTTCAATTTTCCCACTTTATCCCCCCATGCGTGGAAGTGCCCTATGCTCTCTAAGCTGTGTTTTTTAGATGTTTCAGGACACACCGTACACTTCTCCAGAGTGGCTGTTGGCAATTTACATCCCGCCCATCATTGTAGCAAGGCTCCCATTTCTCCATGGCCTGTCCTGCATTTCTGGTTTTGACACTTTTTTCAGCATGGCCCTTTTGACCGATGGGAAGCGAGACTTCTTTGTAGCGCTGATTTGCCTTTCCAGGTTGCTTGGTTGGCCAAAAAGGGCGTATGCGTTTTTTCCTGAATATATTCAGGAAAAAACGCATACGCCCTTTTTGGCCAAGGGCATCATTGTCAACGTTTTGCCGCTTTTCAAGTGCTTTAAAGGCGATTCGAATCTACCTCCTGAAATCTGTTTCCTGCAATTCTGCCTTGATTTCAAATCCTCTTCTTTGCCTTCCCTCAATATATTTGTGGACGAGAGTTATCATTTATAACTCTGCAGGTTTGTGAATTGCAGTGCCCTGAAGCTCCATTTTACAAGTCGCTTTTTTGGGAGCCGGCCTCAAAAGCGCAGGATGGCTTCAGGCCCTGTTCTGGTTCCGGGGGGCAGGCTGAGCCTGTGGTTAATTCTTCTTCCTGATGGGAAAATAGAGTGACCTGTGCCTGTCCCAACACCAAGAGCTAGTCTCTCATTGGTTCCCCGTCTTCCCGTTCATCCTCAGGACAAATTGCAACCTGTACGGAACAGGAGGTTAAAGGTGCTGATGCTCCAAGTAGGGAGATTGCTAGTAAAGTGGCTGGAATGGCGAACCCGAGCACAAGGAGATGAGAAATGAGGTGCGTTTTAGAAACCTTTCCCCATCACACGGTGTACCATCTTCTGGGTTTCTCATGCATGTTTTCGATGTAGGAAGATGCCCTTGAACCTGGAGATTTGGGACCCATGCGATGGGTAGCACGCAGTATTACTTTAAAGGGTCTGCGTTTGCTCACCCAACCTCACCAAACCTCTCAGCCCCAAGAGTGTCCACCCTTATGTCTCATCCAGCTGTGGGTCTAGATATGGTCAATCCAGGTTGCATCACAGCCCCTGAACGAATTGTGTAAGAATTTCTCTCTCTTTCCCTGTCTTTGTTTCATGGGTTTTTAAAAGTAATTTATTTTTATAATGGGGTTTAGCTGCTTTTCACGGCTGTGTTTATGCCGCTTTACACCCACTTGACACTCTAACAGAGAGATATCAATACATAGGTTTTAAGATTATTACTAGTCAGATATATTCTTGTGCGGTGAATCGGGCGTGTTGAGTCCAGTTCTCTGAGCAAGGAGTAGGTCTTGTCTATTACATATTGGGTTTATGGAATGGTATCTGAGCTAATTTGAAACTCTTGTTTTATGTATCACCCCACCTCACCTTTCCCGTTAAGCAGCCATAGTGTGTTTTCTGCATGTGTGACTCTGTTCTGTTTTGTAATTCAGTTCAAGTGTAACGGTTTTTACATTCCCTCTATAAGTGACACCTTATGAGAAGTGTCCTTTTCTGTGTGACTTATTTCACTTAGAGTCGTCTTACCTAAATCCACTCATCATGCTGCTACTAGCCTTATGACATTGATTTCATTGCTGAGTGATATTCCATTGTACATAAGGACCACAACTTTTTTATCCATTTTTCGCTTTCCTGGGATATTTAAGGTGGAAGGAAGTGGAGGTCCTTGTCAACAGAGGAGCCCTAAACTTTGGGGTGCTTGTGTCTTGCTGATTTTCAATTTTCCCACTTTATCCCCCCATGCGTGGAAGTGCCCTATGCTCTCTAAGCTGTGTTTTTTAGATGTTTCAGGACACACCGTACACTTCTCCAGAGTGGCTGTTGGCAATTTACATCCCGCCCATCAGTGTAGCAAGGCTCCCATTTCTCCATGGGCTGTCCTGCATTTCTGGTTTTGACACTTTTTTCAGCATGGCCCTTTTGACCGATGGGAAGCGAGACTTCTTTGTAGCGCTGATTTGCCTTTCCAGGTTGCTTGGTTGGCCAAAAAGGGCGTATGCGTTTTTTCCTGAATATATTCAGGAAAAAACGCATACGCCCTTTTTGGCCAAGGGCATCATTGTCAACGTTTTGCCGCTTTTCATGTGCTTTAAAGGCGATTCGAATCTACCTCCTGAAATCTGTTTCCTGCAATTCTGCCTTGATTTCAAATCCTCTTCTTTGCCTTCCCTCAATATATTTGTGGACGAGAGTTATCATTTATAACTCTGCAGGTTTGTGAATTGCAGTGCCCAGAAGCTCCATTTTACAAGTCGCTTTTTTGGGAGCCGGCCGCAAAAGCGCATGATGGCTTTAGGCCCTGTTCTGGTTCCGGGGGGCAGGCTGAGCCTGTGGTTAATTCTTCTTCCTGATGGGAAAATAGAGTGACCTGTGCCTGTCCCAACACCAAGAGCTAGTCTCTCTTTGGTTCCCCGTCTTCCCGTTCATCCTCAGGACAAATTGCAACCTGTACGGAACAGGAGGTTAAAGGTGCTGATGCTCCAAGTAGGGAGATTGCTAGTAAAGTGGCTGGAATGGCGAACCCGAGCACAAGGAGATGAGAAATGAGGTGCGTTTTAGAAACCTTTCCCCATCACACGGTGTACCATCTTCTGGGTTTCTCATGCATGTTTTCGATGTAGGAAGATGCCCTGGAACCTGGAGATTTGGGACCCATGCGATGGGTAGCACGCAGTATTACTTTAAAGGGTCTGCGTTTGCTCACCCAACCTCACCAAACCTCTCAGCCCCAAGAGTGTCCACCCTTATGTCTCATCCAGCTGTGGGTCTAGATATGGTCAATCCAGGTTGCATCACAGCCCCTGAACGAATTGTGTAAGAATTTCTCTCTCTTTCCCTGTCTTTGTTTCATGGGTTTTTAAAAGTAATTTATTTTTATAATGGGGTTTAGCTGCTTTTCACGGCTGTGTTTAGGCCGCTTTACACCCACTTGACACACTAACAGAGAGATATCAATACATAGGTTTTAAGATTATTACTGGTCAGATATATTCTTGTGCGGTGAATCGGGCGTGTTGAGTCCAGTTCTCTGAGCAAGGAGTAGGTCTTGTCTATTACATATTGGGTTTATGGAATGGTATCTGAGCTAATTTGAAACTCTTGTTTTATGTATCACCCCACCTCACCTTTCCCGTTAAGCAGCCATAGTGTGTTTTCTGCATGTGTGACTCTGTTCTGTTTTGTAATTCAGTTCAAGTGTAACGGTTTTTACATTCCCTCTATAAGTGACACCTTATGAGAAGTGTCCTTTTCTGTGTGACTTATTTCACTTAGAATCGTCTTACCTAAATCCACTCATCATGCTGCTACTAGCCTTATGACATTGATTTCATGGCTGAGTGATATTCCATTGTACATAAGGACCACAACTTTTTTATCCATTTTTCGCTTTCCTGGGATATTTAAGGTGGAAGGAAGTGGAGGTCCTTGTCAACAGAGCAGCCCTAACCTTTGGGGTGCTTGTGTCTTGCTGATTTTCAATTTTCCCACTTTATCCCCCCATGCGTGGAAGTGCCCTATGCTCTCTAAGCTGTGTTTTTTAGATGTTTCAGGACACACCGTACACTTCTCCAGAGTGGCTGTTGGCAATTTACATCCCGCCCATCAGTGTAGCAAGGCTCCCATTTCTCCATGGCCTGTCCTGCATTTCTGGTTTTGACACTTTTTTCAGCATGGCCCTTTTGACCGATGGGAAGCGAGACTTCTTTGTAGCGCTGATTTGCCTTTCCAGGTTGCTTGGTTGGCCAAAAAGGGCGTATGCGTTTTTTCCTGAATATATTCAGGAAAAAACGCATACGCCCTTTTTGGCCAAGGGCATCATTGTCAACGTTTTGCCGCTTTTCATGTGCTTTAACGGCGATTCGAATCTACCTCCTGAAATCTGTTTCCTGCAATTCTGCCTTGATTTCTAATCCTCTTCTTTGCCTTCCCTCAATATATTTGTGGACGAGAGTTACCATTTATAACTCTGCAGGTTTGTGAATTGCAGTGCCCTGAAGCTCCATTTTACAAGTCACATTTTTGGGAGCCGCCCGCAAAAGCGCAGGATGGCTTCAGGCCCTGTTCTGGTTCCGGGGGGCAGGCTGAGCCTGTGGTTAATTCTTCTTCCTGATGGGAAAATAGAGTGACCTGTGCCTGTCCCAACACCAAGAGCTAGTCTCTCATTGGTTCCCCGTCTTCCCGTTCATCCTCAGGACAAATTGCAACCTGTACGGAACAGGAGGTTAAAGGTGCTGATGCTCCAAGTAGGGAGATTGCTAGTAAAGTGGCTGGAATGGCGAACCCGAGCACAAGGAGATGAGAAATGAGGTGTGTTTTAGAAACCTTTCCCCATCACACGGTGTACCATCTTCTGGGTTTCTCATGCATGTTTTCGATGTAGGAAGATGCCCTTGAACCTGGAGATTTGGGACCCATGCGATGGGTAGCACGCAGTATTACTTTAAAGGGTCTGCGTTTGCTCACCCAACCTCACCAAACCTCTCAGCCCCAAGAGTGTCCACCCTTATGTCTCATCCAGCTGTGGGTCTAGATATGGTCAATCCAGGTTGCATCACAGCCCCTGAACGAATTGTGTAAGAATTTCTCTCTCTTTCCCTGTCTTTGTTTCATGGGTTTTTAAAAGTAATTTATTTTTATAATGGGGTTTAGCTGCTTTTCACGGCTGTGTTTAGGCCGCTTTACACCCACTTGACACACTAACAGAGAGATATCAATACATAGGTTTTAAGATTATTACTGGTCAGATATATTCTTGTGCGGTGAATCGGGCGTGTTGAGTCCAGTTCTCTGAGCAAGGAGTAGGTCTTGTCTATTACATATTGGGTTTATGGAATGGTATCTGAGCTAATTTGAAACTCTTGTGTTATGTATCACCCCACCTCACCTTTCCCGTTAAGCAGCCATAGTGTGTTTTCTGCATGTGTGACTCTGTTCTGTTTTGTAATTCAGTTCAAGTGTAACGGTTTTTACATTCCCTCTATAAGTGACACCTTATGAGAAGTGTCCTTTTCTGTGTGACTTATTTCACTTAGAATCGTCTTACCTAAATCCACTCATCATGCTGCTACTAGCCTTATGACATTGATTTCATGGCTGAGTGATATTCCATTGTACATAAGGACCACAACTTTTTTATCCATTTTTCGCTTTCCTGGGATATTTAAGGTGGAAGGAAGTGGAGGTCCTTGTCAACAGAGCAGCCCTAAACTTTGGGGTGCTTGTGTCTTGCTGATTTTCAATTTGCCCACTTTATCCCCCCATGCGTGGAAGTGCCCTATGCTCTCTAAGCTGTGTTTTTTAGATGTTTCAGGACACACCGTACACTTCTCCAGAGTGGCTGTTGGCAATTTACATCCCGCCCATCAGTGTAGCAAGGCTCCCATTTCTCCATGGCCTGTCCTGCATTTCTGGTTTTGACACTTTTTTCAGCATGGCCCTTTTGACCGATGGGAAGCGAGACTTCTTTGTAGCGCTGATTTGCCTTTCCAGGTTGCTTGGTTGGCCAAAAAGGGCGTATGCGTTTTTTCCTGAATATATTCAGGAAAAAACGCATACGCCCTTTTTGGCCAAGGGCATCATTGTCAACGTTTTGCCGCTTTTCATGTGCTTTAAAGGCGATTCGAATCTACCTCCTGAAATCTGTTTCCTGCAATTCTGCCTTGATTTCTAATCCTCTTCTTTGCCTTCCCTCAATATATTTGTGGACGAGAGTTACCATTTATAACTCTGCAGGTTTGTGAATTGCAGTGCCCTGAAGCTCCATTTTACAAGTCACATTTTTGGGAGCCGCCCGCAAAAGCGCAGGATGGCTTCAGGCCCTGTTCTGGTTCCGGGGGGCAGGCTGAGCCTGTGGTTAATTCTTCTTCCTGATGGGAAAATAGAGTGACCTGTGCCTGTCCCAACACCAAGAGCTAGTCTCTCATTGGTTCCCCGTCTTCCCGTTCATCCTCAGGACAAATTGCAACCTGTACGGAACAGGAGGTTAAAGGTGCTGATGCTCCAAGTAGGGAGATTGCTAGTAAAGTGGCTGGAATGGCGAACCCGAGCACAAGGAGATGAGAAATGAGGTGTGTTTTAGAAACCTTTCCCCATCACACGGTGTACCATCTTCTGGGTTTCTCATGCATGTTTTCGATGTAGGAAGATGCCCTTGAACCTGGAGATTTGGGACCCATGCGATGGGTAGCACGCAGTATTACTTTAAAGGGTCTGCGTTTGCTCACCCAACCTCACCAAACCTCTCAGCCCCAAGAGTGTCCACCCTTATGTCTCATCCAGCTGTGGGTCTAGATATGGTCAATCCAGGTTGCATCACAGCCCCTGAACGAATTGTGTAAGAATTTCTCTCTCTTTCCCTGTCTTTGTTTCATGGGTTTTTAAAAGTAATTTATTTTTATAATGGGGTTTAGCTGCTTTTCACGGCTGTGTTTAGGCCGCTTTACACCCACTTGACACACTAACAGAGAGATATCAATACATAGGTTTTAAGATTATTACTAGTCAGATATATTCTTGTGCGGTGAATCGGGCGTGTTGAGTCCAGTTCTCTGAGCAAGGAGTAGGTCTTGTCTATTACATATTGGGTTTATGGAACGGTATCTGAGCTAATTTGAAACTCTTGTTTTATGTATCACCCCACCTCACCTTTCCCGTTAAGCAGCCATAGTGTGTTTTCTGCATGTGTGACTCTGTTCTGTTTTGTAATTCACTTCAAGTGTAACGGTTTTTACATTCCCTCTATAAGTGACACCTTATGAGAAGTGTCCTTTTCTGTGTGACTTATTTCACTTAGAATCGTCTTACCTAAATCCACTCATCATGCTGCTACTAGCCTTATGACATTGATTTCATGGCTGAGTGATATTCCATTGTACATAAGGACCACAACTTTTTTATCCATTTTTCGCTTTCCTGGGATATTTAAGGTGGAAGGAAGTGGAGGTCCTTGTCAACAGAGCAGCCCTAAACTTTGGGGTGCTTGTGTCTTGCTGATTTTCAATTTTCCCACTTTATCCCCCCATGCGTGGAAGTGCCCTATGCTCTCTAAGCTGTGTTTTTTAGATGTTTCAGGACACACCGTACACTTCTCCAGAGTGGCTGTTGGCAATGTACATCCCGCCCATCAGTGTAGCAAGGCTCCCATTCCTCCATGGCCTGTCCTGCATTTCTGGTTTTGACACTTTTTTCAGCATGGCCCTTTTGACCGATGGGAAGTGAGACTTCTTTGTAGCGCTGATTTGCCTTTCCAGGTTGCTTGGTTGGCCAAAAAGGGCGTATGCGTTTTTTCCTGAATATATTCAGGAAAAAACGCATAGGCCCTTTTTGACCAAGGGCATCATTGTCAACGTTTTGCCGCTTTTCATGTGCTTTAAAGGCGATTCGAATCTACCTCCTGAAATCTGTTTCCTGCAATTCTGCCTTGATTTCAAATTCTCTTCTTTGCCTTCCCTCAATATATTTGTGGACGAGAGTTATCATTTATAACTCTGCAGGTTTGTGAATTGCAGTGCCCTGAAGCTCCATTTTACAAGTCGCTTTTTTGGGAGCCGGCCGCAAAAGCGCAGGATGGCTTCAGGCCCTGTTCTGGTTCCGGGGGGCAGGCTGAGCCTGTGGTTAATTCTTCTTCCTGATGGGAAAATAGAGTGACCTGTGCCTGTCCAAACACCAAGAGCTAGTCTCTCATTGGTTCCCCGTCTTCCCGTTCATCCTCAGGACAAATTGCAACCGTACGGAACAGGAGGTTAAAGGTGCTGATGCTCCAAGTAGGGAGATTGCTAGTAAAGTGGCTGGAATGGCCAACCCGAGCACAAGGAGATGAGAAATGAGGTGCGTTTTAGAAACCTTTCCCCATCACACGGTGTACCATCTTCTGGGTTTCTCATGCATGTTTTCGATGTAGGAAGATGCCCTTGAACCTGGAGATTTGGGACCCATGCGATGGGTAGCACGCAGTATTACTTTAAAGGGTCTGCGTTTGCTCACCCAACCTCACCAAACCTCTCAGCCCCAAGAGTGTCCACCCTTATGTCTCATCCAGCTGTGGGTCTAGATATGGTCAATCCAGGTTGCATCACAGCCCCTGAACGAATTGTGTAAGAATTTCTCTCTCTTTCCCTGTCTTTGTTTCATGGGTTTTTAAAAGTAATTTATTTTTATAATGGGGTTTAGCTGCTTTTCACGGCTGTGTTTATGCCGCTTTACACCCACTTGACACACTAACAGAGAGATATCAATACATAGGTTTTAAGATTATTACTAGTCAGATATATTCTTGTGCGGTGAATCGGGCGTGTTGAGTCCAGTTCTCTGAGCAAGGAGTAGGTCTTGTCTATTACATATTGGGTTTATGGAACGGTATCTGAGCTAATTTGAAACTCTTCTTTTATGTATCACCCCACCTCACCTTTCCCGTTAAGCAGCCATAGTGTGTTTTCTGCATGTGTGACTCTGTTCTGTTTTGTAATTCAGTTCAAGTGTAACGGTTTTTACATTCCCTCTATAAGTGACACCTTATGAGAAGTGTCCTTTTCTGTGTGACTTATTTCACTTAGAATCGTCTTACCTAAATCCACTCATCATGCTGCTACTAGCCTTATGACATTGATTTCATGGCTGAGTGATATTCCATTGTACATAAGGACCACAACTTTTTTATCCATTTTTCGCTTTCCTGGGATATTTAAGGTGGAAGGAAGTGGAGGTCCTTGTCAACAGAGCAGCCCTAAACTTTGGGGTGCTTGTGTCTTGCTGATTTTCAATTTTCCCACTTTATCCCCCCATGCGTGGAAGTGCCCTATGCTCTCTAAGCTGTGTTTTTTAGATGTTTCAGGACACACCGTACACTTCTCCAGAGTGGCTGTTGGCAATTTACATCCCGCCCATCATTGTAGCAAGGCTCCCATTTCTCCATGGCCTGTCCTGCATTTCTGGTTTTGACACTTTTTTCAGCATGGCCCTTTTGACCGATGGGAAGCGAGACTTCTTTGTAGCGCTGATTTGCCTTTCCAGGTTGCTTGGTTGGCCAAAAAGGGCGTATGCGTTTTTTCCTGAATATATTCAGGAAAAAACGCATACGCCCTTTTTGGCCAAGGGCATCATTGTCAACGTTTTGCCGCTTTTCAAGTGCTTTAAAGGCGATTCGAATCTACCTCCTGAAATCTGTTTCCTGCAATTCTGCCTTGATTTCAAATCCTCTTCTTTGCCTTCCCTCAATATATTTGTGGACGAGAGTTATCATTTATAACTCTGCAGGTTTGTGAATTGCAGTGCCCTGAAGCTCCATTTTACAAGTCGCTTTTTTGGGAGCCGGCCTCAAAAGCGCAGGATGGCTTCAGGCCCTGTTCTGGTTCCGGGGGGCAGGCTGAGCCTGTGGTTAATTCTTCTTACTGATGGGAAAATAGAGTGACCTGTGCCTGTCCCAACACCAAGAGCTAGTCTCTCATTGGTTCCCCGTCTTCCCGTTCATCCTCAGGACAAATTGCAACCTGTACGGAACAGGAGGTTAAAGGTGCTGATGCTCCAAGTAGGGAGATTGCTAGTAAAGTGGCTGGAATGGCGAACCCGAGCACAAGGAGATGAGAAATGAGGTGCGTTTTAGAAACCTTTCCCCATCACACGGTGTACCATCTTCTGGGTTTCTCATGCATGTTTTCGATGTAGGAAGATGCCCTTGAACCTGGAGATTTGGGACCCATGCGATGGGTAGCACGCAGTATTACTTTAAAGGGTCTGCGTTTGCTCACCCAACCTCACCAAACCTCTCAGCCCCAAGAGTGTCCACCCTTATGTCTCATCCAGCTGTGGGTCTAGATATGGTCAATCCAGGTTGCATCACAGCCCCTGAACGAATTGTGTAAGAATTTCTCTCTCTTTCCCTGTCTTTGTTTCATGGGTTTTTAAAAGTAATTTATTTTTATAATGGGGTTTAGCTGCTTTTCACGGCTGTGTTTAGGCCGCTTTACACCCACTTGACACACTAACAGAGAGATATCAATACATAGGTTTTAAGATTATTACTGGTCAGATATATTCTTGTGCGGTGAATCGGGCGTGTTGAGTCCAGTTCTCTGAGCAAGGAGTAGGTCTTGTCTATTACATATTGGGTTTATGGAATGGTATCTGAGCTAATTTGAAACTCTTGTGTTATGTATCACCCCACCTCACCTTTCCCGTTAAGCAGCCATAGTGTGTTTTCTGCATGTGTGACTCTGTTCTGTTTTGTAATTCAGTTCAAGTGTAACGGTTTTTACATTCCCTCTATAAGTGACACCTTATGAGAAGTGTCCTTTTCTGTGTGACTTATTTCACTTAGAATCGTCTTACCTAAATCCACTCATCATGCTGCTACTAGCCTTATGACATTGATTTCATGGCTGAGTGATATTCCATTGTACATAAGGACCACAACTTTTTTATCCATTTTTCGCTTTCCTGGGATATTTAAGGTGGAAGGAAGTGGAGGTCCTTGTCAACAGAGCAGCCCTAAACTTTGGGGTGCTTGTGTCTTGCTGATTTTCAATTTGCCCACTTTATCCCCCCATGCGTGGAAGTGCCCTATGCTCTCTAAGCTGTGTTTTTTAGATGTTTCAGGACACACCGTACACTTCTCCAGAGTGGCTGTTGGCAATTTACATCCCGCCCATCAGTGTAGCAAGGCTCCCATTTCTCCATGGCCTGTCCTGCATTTCTGGTTTTGACACTTTTTTCAGCATGGCCCTTTTGACCGATGGGAAGCGAGACTTCTTTGTAGCGCTGATTTGCCTTTCCAGGTTGCTTGGTTGGCCAAAAAGGGCGTATGCGTTTTTTCCTGAATATATTCAGGAAAAAACGCATACGCCCTTTTTGGCCAAGGGCATCATTGTCAACGTTTTGCCGCTTTTCATGTGCTTTAAAGGCGATTCGAATCTACCTCCTGAAATCTGTTTCCTGCAATTCTGCCTTGATTTCTAATCCTCTTCTTTGCCTTCCCTCAATATATTTGTGGACGAGAGTTACCATTTATAACTCTGCAGGTTTGTGAATTGCAGTGCCCTGAAGCTCCATTTTACAAGTCACATTTTTGGGAGCCGCCCGCAAAAGCGCAGGATGGCTTCAGGCCCTGTTCTGGTTCCGGGGGGCAGGCTGAGCCTGTGGTTAATTCTTCTTCCTGATGGGAAAATAGAGTGACCTGTGCCTGTCCCAACACCAAGAGCTAGTCTCTCATTGGTTCCCCGTCTTCCCGTTCATCCTCAGGACAAATTGCAACCTGTACGGAACAGGAGGTTAAAGGTGCTGATGCTCCAAGTAGGGAGATTGCTAGTAAAGTGGCTGGAATGGCGAACCCGAGCACAAGGAGATGAGAAATGAGGTGTGTTTTAGAAACCTTTCCCCATCACACGGTGTACCATCTTCTGGGTTTCTCATGCATGTTTTCGATGTAGGAAGATGCCCTTGAACCTGGAGATTTGGGACCCATGCGATGGGTAGCACGCAGTATTACTTTAAAGGGTCTGCGTTTGCTCACCCAACCTCACCAAACCTCTCAGCCCCAAGAGTGTCCACCCTTATGTCTCATCCAGCTGTGGGTCTAGATATGGTCAATCCAGGTTGCATCACAGCCCCTGAACGAATTGTGTAAGAATTTCTCTCTCTTTCCCTGTCTTTGTTTCATGGGTTTTTAAAAGTAATTTATTTTTATAATGGGGTTTAGCTGCTTTTCACGGCTGTGTTTAGGCCGCTTTACACCCACTTGACACACTAACAGAGAGATATCAATACATAGGTTTTAAGATTATTACTAGTCAGATATATTCTTGTGCGGTGAATCGGGCGTGTTGAGTCCAGTTCTCTGAGCAAGGAGTAGGTCTTGTCTATTACATATTGGGTTTATGGAACGGTATCTGAGCTAATTTGAAACTCTTGTTTTATGTATCACCCCACCTCACCTTTCCCGTTAAGCAGCCATAGTGTGTTTTCTGCATGTGTGACTCTGTTCTGTTTTGTAATTCACTTCAAGTGTAACGGTTTTTACATTCCCTCTATAAGTGACACCTTATGAGAAGTGTCCTTTTCTGTGTGACTTATTTCACTTAGAATCGTCTTACCTAAATCCACTCATCATGCTGCTACTAGCCTTATGACATTGATTTCATGGCTGAGTGATATTCCATTGTACATAAGGACCACAACTTTTTTATCCATTTTTCGCTTTCCTGGGATATTTAAGGTGGAAGGAAGTGGAGGTCCTTGTCAACAGAGCAGCCCTAAACTTTGGGGTGCTTGTGTCTTGCTGATTTTCAATTTTCCCACTTTATCCCCCCATGCGTGGAAGTGCCCTATGCTCTCTAAGCTGTGTTTTTTAGATGTTTCAGGACACACCGTACACTTCTCCAGAGTGGCTGTTGGCAATGTACATCCCGCCCATCAGTGTAGCAAGGCTCCCATTCCTCCATGGCCTGTCCTGCATTTCTGGTTTTGACACTTTTTTCAGCATGGCCCTTTTGACCGATGGGAAGTGAGACTTCTTTGTAGCGCTGATTTGCCTTTCCAGGTTGCTTGGTTGGCCAAAAAGGGCGTATGCGTTTTTTCCTGAATATATTCAGGAAAAAACGCATACGCCCTTTTTGACCAAGGGCATCATTGTCAACGTTTTGCCGCTTTTCATGTGCTTTAAAGGCGATTCGAATCTACCTCCTGAAATCTGTTTCCTGCAATTCTGCCTTGATTTCAAATTCTCTTCTTTGCCTTCCCTCAATATATTTGTGGACGAGAGTTATCATTTATAACTCTGCAGGTTTGTGAATTGCAGTGCCCTGAAGCTCCATTTTACAAGTCGCTTTTTTGGGAGCCGGCCGCAAAAGCGCAGGATGGCTTCAGGCCCTGTTCTGGTTCCG
This sequence comes from Balaenoptera physalus, assembly GCF_965194825.1. Taxonomy (NCBI): domain Eukaryota; kingdom Metazoa; phylum Chordata; class Mammalia; order Artiodactyla; family Balaenopteridae; genus Balaenoptera; species Balaenoptera physalus. The sequence continues at coordinate 239,098 of NW_028126220.1, forward strand.
GGGGGCAGGCTGAGCCTGTGGTTAATTCTTCTTCCTGATGGGAAAATAGAGTGACCTGTGCCTGTCCAAACACCAAGAGCTAGTCTCTCATTGGTTCCCCGTCTTCCCGTTCATCCTCAGGACAAATTGCAACCGTACGGAACAGGAGGTTAAAGGTGCTGATGCTCCAAGTAGGGAGATTGCTAGTAAAGTGGCTGGAATGGCCAACCCGAGCACAAGGAGATGAGAAATGAGGTGCGTTTTAGAAACCTTTCCCCATCACACGGTGTACCATCTTCTGGGTTTCTCATGCATGTTTTCGATGTAGGAAGATGCCCTTGAACCTGGAGATTTGGGACCCATGCGATGGGTAGCACGCAGTATTACTTTAAAGGGTCTGCGTTTGCTCACCCAACCTCACCAAACCTCTCAGCCCCAAGAGTGTCCACCCTTATGTCTCATCCAGCTGTGGGTCTAGATATGGTCAATCCAGGTTGCATCACAGCCCCTGAACGAATTGTGTAAGAATTTCTCTCTCTTTCCCTGTCTTTGTTTCATGGGTTTTTAAAAGTAATTTATTTTTATAATGGGGTTTAGCTGCTTTTCACGGCTGTGTTTATGCCGCTTTACACCCACTTGACACACTAACAGAGAGATATCAATACATAGGTTTTAAGATTATTACTAGTCAGATATATTCTTGTGCGGTGAATCGGGCGTGTTGAGTCCAGTTCTCTGAGCAAGGAGTAGGTCTTGTCTATTACATATTGGGTTTATGGAACGGTATCTGAGCTAATTTGAAACTCTTGTTTTATGTATCACCCCACCTCACCTTTCCCGTTAAGCAGCCATAGTGTGTTTTCTGCATGTGTGACTCTGTTCTGTTTTGTAATTCAGTTCAAGTGTAACGGTTTTTACATTCCCTCTATAAGTGACACCTTATGAGAAGTGTCCTTTTCTGTGTGACTTATTTCACTTAGAATCGTCTTACCTAAATCCACTCATCATGCTGCTACTAGCCTTATGACATTGATTTCATGGCTGAGTGATATTCCATTGTACATAAGGACCACAACTTTTTTATCCATTTTTCGCTTTCCTGGGATATTTAAGGTGGAAGGAAGTGGAGGTCCTTGTCAACAGAGCAGCCCTAAACTTTGGGGTGCTTGTGTCTTGCTGATTTTCAATTTTCCCACTTTATCCCCCCATGCGTGGAAGTGCCCTATGCTCTCTAAGCTGTGTTTTTTAGATGTTTCAGGACACACCGTACACTTCTCCAGAGTGGCTGTTGGCAATTTACATCCCGCCCATCATTGTAGCAAGGCTCCCATTTCTCCATGGCCTGTCCTGCATTTCTGGTTTTGACACTTTTTTCAGCATGGCCCTTTTGACCGATGGGAAGCGAGACTTCTTTGTAGCGCTGATTTGCCTTTCCAGGTTGCTTGGTTGGCCAAAAAGGGCGTATGCGTTTTTTCCTGAATATATTCAGGAAAAAACGCATACGCCCTTTTTGGCCAAGGGCATCATTGTCAACGTTTTGCCGCTTTTCAAGTGCTTTAAAGGCGATTCGAATCTACCTCCTGAAATCTGTTTCCTGCAATTCTGCCTTGATTTCAAATCCTCTTCTTTGCCTTCCCTCAATATATTTGTGGACGAGAGTTATCATTTATAACTCTGCAGGTTTGTGAATTGCAGTGCCCTGAAGCTCCATTTTACAAGTCGCTTTTTTGGGAGCCGGCCTCAAAAGCGCAGGATGGCTTCAGGCCCTGTTCTGGTTCCGGGGGGCAGGCTGAGCCTGTGGTTAATTCTTCTTCCTGATGGGAAAATAGAGTGACCTGTGCCTGTCCCAACACCAAGAGCTAGTCTCTCATTGGTTCCCCGTCTTCCCGTTCATCCTCAGGACAAATTGCAACCTGTACGGAACAGGAGGTTAAAGGTGCTGATGCTCCAAGTAGGGAGATTGCTAGTAAAGTGGCTGGAATGGCGAACCCGAGCACAAGGAGATGAGAAATGAGGTGCGTTTTAGAAACCTTTCCCCATCACACGGTGTACCATCTTCTGGGTTTCTCATGCATGTTTTCGATGTAGGAAGATGCCCTTGAACCTGGAGATTTGGGACCCATGCGATGGGTAGCACGCAGTATTACTTTAAAGGGTCTGCGTTTGCTCACCCAACCTCACCAAACCTCTCAGCCCCAAGAGTGTCCACCCTTATGTCTCATCCAGCTGTGGGTCTAGATATGGTCAATCCAGGTTGCATCACAGCCCCTGAACGAATTGTGTAAGAATTTCTCTCTCTTTCCCTGTCTTTGTTTCATGGGTTTTTAAAAGTAATTTCTTTTTATAATGGGGTTTAGCTGCTTTTCACGGCTGTGTTTAGGCCGCTTTACACCCACTTGACACACTAACAGAGAGATATCAATACATAGGTTTTAAGATTATTACTAGTCAGATATATTCTTGTGCGGTGAATCGGGCGTGTTGAGTCCAGTTCTCTGAGCAAGGAGTAGGTCTTGTCTATTACATATTGGGTTTATGGAATGGTATCTGAGCTAATTTGAAACTCTTGTTTTATGTATCACCCCACCTCACCTTTCCCGTTAAGCAGCCATAGTGTGTTTTCTGCATGTGTGACTCTGTTCTGTTTTGTAATTCAGTTCAAGTGTAACGGTTTTTACATTCCCTCTATAAGTGACACCTTATGAGAAGTGTCCTTTTCTGTGTGACTTATTTCACTTAGAGTCGTCTTACCTAAATCCACTCATCATGCTGCTACTAGCCTTATGACATTGATTTCATTGCTGAGTGATATTCCATTGTACATAAGGACCACAACTTTTTTATCCATTTTTCGCTTTCCTGGGATATTTAAGGTGGAATGAAGTGGAGGTCCTTGTCAACAGAGGAGCCCTAAACTTTGGGGTGCTTGTGTCTTGCTGATTTTCAATTTTCCCACTTTATCCCCCCATGCGTGGAAGTGCCCTATGCTCTCTAAGCTGTGTTTTTTAGATGTTTCAGGACACACCGTACACTTCTCCAGAGTGGCTGTTGGCAATTTACATCCCGCCCATCAGTGTAGCAAGGCTCCCATTTCTCCATGGCCTGTCCTGCATTTCTGGTTTTGACACTTTTTTCAGCATGGCCCTTTTGACCGATGGGAAGCGAGACTTCTTTGTAGCGCTGATTTGCCTTTCCAGGTTGCTTGGTTGGCCAAAAAGGGCGTATGCGTTTTTTCCTGAATATATTCAGGAAAAAACGCATACGCCCTTTTTGGCCAAGGGCATCATTGTCAACGTTTTGCCGCTTTTCATGTGCTTTAAATGCGATTCGAATCTACCTCCTGAAATCTGTTTCCTGCAATTCTGCCTTGATTTCAAATCCTCTTCTTTGCCTTCCCTCAATATATTTGTGGACGAGAGTTATCATTTATAACTCTGCAGGTTTGTGAATTGCAGTGCCCAGAAGCTCCATTTTACAAGTCGCTTTTTTGGGAGCCGGCCGCAAAAGCGCATGATGGCTTTAGGCCCTGTTCTGGTTCCGGGGGGCAGGCTGAGCCTGTGGTTAATTCTTCTTCCTGATGGGAAAATAGAGTGACCTGTGCCTGTCCCAACACCAAGAGCTAGTCTCTCATTGGTTCCCCGTCTTCCCGTTCATCCTCAGGACAAATTGCAACCTGTACGGAACAGGAGGTTAAAGGTGCTGATGCTCCAAGTAGGGAGATTGCTAGTAAAGTGGCTGGAATGGCGAACCCGAGCACAAGGAGATGAGAAATGAGGTGTGTTTTAGAAACCTTTCCCCATCACACGGTGTACCATCTTCTGGGTTTCTCATGCATGTTTTCGATGTAGGAAGATGCCCTTGAACCTGGAGATTTGGGACCCATGCGATGGGTAGCACGCAGTATTACTTTAAAGGGTCTGCGTTTGCTCACCCAACCTCACCAAACCTCTCAGCCCCAAGAGTGTCCACCCTTATGTCTCATCCAGCTGTGGGTCTAGATATGGTCAATCCAGGTTGCATCACAGCCCCTGAACGAATTGTGTAAGAATTTCTCTCTCTTTCCCTGTCTTTGTTTCATGGGTTTTTAAAAGTAATTTATTTTTATAATGGGGTTTAGCTGCTTTTCACGGCTGTGTTTAGGCCGCTTTACACCCACTTGACACACTAACAGAGAGATATCAATACATAGGTTTTAAGATTATTACTAGTCAGATATATTCTTGTGCGGTGAATCGGGCGTGTTGAGTCCAGTTCTCTGAGCAAGGAGTAGGTCTTGTCTATTACATATTGGGTTTATGGAACGGTATCTGAGCTAATTTGAAACTCTTGTTTTATGTATCACCCCACCTCACCTTTCCCGTTAAGCAGCCATAGTGTGTTTTCTGCATGTGTGACTCTGTTCTGTTTTGTAATTCACTTCAAGTGTAACGGTTTTTACATTCCCTCTATAAGTGACACCTTATGAGAAGTGTCCTTTTCTGTGTGACTTATTTCACTTAGAATCGTCTTACCTAAATCCACTCATCATGCTGCTACTAGCCTTATGACATTGATTTCATGGCTGAGTGATATTCCATTGTACATAAGGACCACAACTTTTTTATCCATTTTTCGCTTTCCTGGGATATTTAAGGTGGAAGGAAGTGGAGGTCCTTGTCAACAGAGCAGCCCTAAACTTTGGGGTGCTTGTGTCTTGCTGATTTTCAATTTTCCCACTTTATCCCCCCATGCGTGGAAGTGCCCTATGCTCTCTAAGCTGTGTTTTTTAGATGTTTCAGGACACACCGTACACTTCTCCAGAGTGGCTGTTGGCAATGTACATCCCGCCCATCAGTGTAGCAAGGCTCCCATTTCTCCATGGCCTGACCTGCATTTCTGGTTTTGAAACTTTTTTCAGCATGGCCCTTTTGACCGATGGGAAGTGAGACTTCTTTGTAGCGCTGATTTGCCTTTCCAGGTTGCTTGGTTGGCCAAAAAGGGCGTATGCGTTTTTTCCTGAATATATTCAGGAAAAAACGCATACGCCCTTTTTGACCAAGGGCATCATTGTCAACGTTTTGCCGCTTTTCATGTGCTTTAAAGGCGATTCGAATCTACCTCCTGAAATCTGTTTCCTGCAATTCTGCCTTGATTTCAAATTCTCTTCTTTGCCTTCCCTCAATATATTTGTGGACGAGAGTTATCATTTATAACTCTGCAGGTTTGTGAATTGCAGTGCCCTGAAGCTCCATTTTACAAGTCGCTTTTTTGGGAGCCGGCCTCAAAAGCGCAGGATGGCTTCAGGCCCTGTTCTGGTTCCGGGGGGCAGGCTGAGCCTGTGGTTAATTCTTCTTCCTGATGGGAAAATAGAGTGACCTGTGCCTGTCCCAACACCAAGAGCTAGTCTCTCATTGGTTCCCCGTCTTCCCGTTCATCCTCAGGACAAATTGCAACCTGTACGGAACAGGAGGTTAAAGGTGCTGATGCTCCAAGTAGGGAGATTGCTAGTAAAGTGGCTGGAATGGCCAACCCGAGCACAAGGAGATGAGAAATGAGGTGCGTTTTAGAAACCTTTCCCCATCACACGGTGTACCATCTTCTGGGTTTCTCATGCATGTTTTCGATGTAGGAAGATGCCCTTGAACCTGGAGATTTGGGACCCATGCGATGGGTAGCACGCAGTATTACTTTAAAGGGTCTGCGTTTGCTCACCCAACCTCACCAAACCTCTCAGCCCCAAGAGTGTCCACCCTTATGTCTCATCCAGCTGTGGGTCTAGATATGGTCAATCCAGGTTGCATCACAGCCCCTGAACGAATTGTGTAAGAATTTCTCTCTCTTTCCCTGTCTTTGTTTCATGGGTTTTTAAAAGTAATTTATTTTTATAATGGGGTTTAGCTGCTTTTCACGGCTGTGTTTATGCCGCTTTACACCCCCTTGACACACTAACAGAGAGATATCAATACATAGGTTTTAAGATTATTACTAGTCAGATATATTCTTGTGCGGTGAATCGGGCGTGTTGAGTCCAGTTCTCTGAGCAAGGAGTAGGTCTTGTCTATTACATATTGGGTTTATGGAACGGTATCTGAGCTAATTTGAAACTCTTGTTTTATGTATCACCCCACCTCACCTTTCCCGTTAAGCAGCCATAGTGTGTTTTCTGCATGTGTGACTCTGTTCTGTTTTGTAATTCAGTTCAAGTGTAACGGTTTTTACATTCCCTCTATAAGTGACACCTTATGAGAAGTGTCCTTTTCTGTGTGACTTATTTCACTTAGAATCGTCTTACCTAAATCCACTCATCATGCTGCTACTAGCCTTATGACATTGATTTCATGGCTGAGTGATATTCCATTGTACATAAGGACCACAACTGTTTTATCCATTTTTCGCTTTCCTGGGATATTTAAGGTGGAATGAAGTGGAGGTCCTTGTCAACAGAGCAGCCCTAAACTTTGGGGTGCTTGTGTCTTCATGATTTTCAATTTTCCCACTTTATCCCCCCATGCGTGGAAGTGCCCTATGCTCTCTAAGCTGTGTTTTTTAGATGTTTCAGGACACACCGTACACTTCTCCAGAGTGGCTGTTGGCAATTTACATCCCGCCCATCAGTGTAGCAAGGCTCCCATTTCTCCATGGCCTGTCCTGCATTTCTGGTTTTGACACTTTTTTCAGCATGGCCCCTTTGACCGATGGGAAGCGAGACTTCTTTGTAGCGCTGATTTGCCTTTCCAGGTTGCTTGGTTGGCCAAAAAGGGCGTATGCGTTTTTTCCTGAATATATTCAGGAAAAAACGCATACGCCGTTTTTGGCCAAGGGCATCATTGTCAACGTTTTGCCGCTTTTCATGTGCTTTAAAGGCGATTCGAATCTACCTCCTGAAATCTGTTTCCTGCAATTCTGCCTTGATTTCAAATCCTCTTCTTTGCCTTCCCTCAATATATTTGTGGACGAGAGTTATCATTTATAACTCTGCAGGTTTGTGAATTGCAGTGCCCTGAAGCTCCATTTTACAAGTCGCTTTTTCGGGAGCAGGCCGCAAAAGCGCAGGATGGCTTCAGGCCCTGTTCTGGTTCCGGGGGGCAGGCTGAGCCTGTGGTTAATTCTTCTTCCTGATGGGAAAATAGAGTGACCTGTGCCTGTCCCAACACCAAGAGCTAGTCTCTCATTGGTTCCCCGTCTTCCCGTTCATCCTCAGGACAAATTGCAACCTGTACGGAACAGGAGGTTAAAGGTGCTGATGCTCCAAGTAGGGAGATTGCTAGTAAAGTGGCTGGAATGGCGAACCCGAGCACAAGGAGATGAGAAATGAGGTGCGTTTTAGAAACCTTTCCGCATCACACGCTGTACCATCTTCTGGGTTTCTCATGCATGTTTTCGATGTAGGAAGATGCCCTTGAACCTGGAGATTTGGGACCCATGCGATGGGTAGCACGCAGTATTACTTTAAAGGGTCTGCGTTTGCTCACCCAACCTCACCAAACCTCTCAGCCCCAAGAGTGTCCACCCTTATGTCTCATCCAGCTGTGGGTCTAGATATGGTCAATCCAGGTTGCATCACAGCCCCTGAACGAATTGTGTAAGAATTTCTCTCTCTTTCCCTGTCTTTGTTTCATGGGTTTTTAAAAGTAATTTATTTTTATAATGGGGTTTAGCTGCTTTTCACGGCTGTGTTTAGGCCGCTTTACACCCACTTGACACACTAACAGAGAGATATCAATACATAGGTTTTAAGATTATTACTAGTCAGATATATTCTTGTGCGGTGAATCGGGCGTGTTGAGTCCAGTTCTCTGAGCAAGGAGTAGGTCTTGTCTATTACATATTGGGTTTATGGAACGGTATCTGAGCTAATTTGAAACTCTTGTTTTATGTATCACCCCACCTCACCTTTCCCGTTAAGCAGCCATAGTGTGTTTTCTGCATGTGTGACTCTGTTCTGTTTTGTAATTCACTTCAAGTGTAACGGTTTTTACATTCCCTCTATAAGTGACACCTTATGAGAAGTGTCCTTTTCTGTGTGACTTATTTCACTTAGAATCGTCTTACCTAAATCCACTCATCATGCTGCTACTAGCCTTATGACATTGATTTCATGGCTGAGTGATATTCCATTGTACATAAGGACCACAACTTTTTTATCCATTTTTCGCTTTCCTGGGATATTTAAGGTGGAAGGAAGTGGAGGTCCTTGTCAACAGAGCAGCCCTAAACTTTGGGGTGCTTGTGTCTTGCTGATTTTCAATTTTCCCACTTTATCCCCCCATGCGTGGAAGTGCCCTATGCTCTCTAAGCTGTGTTTTTTAGATGTTTCAGGACACACCGTACACTTCTCCAGAGTGGCTGTTGGCAATGTACATCCCGCCCATCAGTGTAGCAAGGCTCCCATTTCTCCATGGCCTGACCTGCATTTCTGGTTTTGAAACTTTTTTCAGCATGGCCCTTTTGACCGATGGGAAGTGAGACTTCTTTGTAGCGCTGATTTGCCTTTCCAGGTTGCTTGGTTGGCCAAAAAGGGCGTATGCGTTTTTTCCTGAATATATTCAGGAAAAAACGCATACGCCCTTTTTGACCAAGGGCATCATTGTCAACGTTTTGCCGCTTTTCATGTGCTTTAAAGGCGATTCGAATCTACCTCCTGAAATCTGTTTCCTGCAATTCTGCCTTGATTTCAAATTCTCTTCTTTGCCTTCCCTCAATATATTTGTGGACGAGAGTTATCATTTATAACTCTGCAGGTTTGTGAATTGCAGTGCCCTGAAGCTCCATTTTACAAGTCGCTTTTTTGGGAGCCGGCCGCAAAAGCGCAGGATGGCTTCAGGCCCTGTTCTGGTTCCGGGGGGCAGGCTGAGCCTGTGGTTAATTCTTCTTCCTGATGGGAAAATAGAGTGACCTGTGCCTGTCCAAACACCAAGAGCTAGTCTCTCATTGGTTCCCCGTCTTCCCGTTCATCCTCAGGACAAATTGCAACCTGTACGGAACAGGAGGTTAAAGGTGCTGATGCTCCAAGTAGGGAGATTGCTAGTAAAGTGGCTGGAATGGCCAACCCGAGCACAAGGAGATGAGAAATGAGGTGCGTTTTAGAAACCTTTCCCCATCACACGGTGTACCATCTTCTGGGTTTCTCATGCATGTTTTCGATGTAGGAAGATGCCCTTGAACCTGGAGATTTGGGACCCATGCGATGGGTAGCACGCAGTATTACTTTAAAGGGTCTGCGTTTGCTCACCCAACCTCACCAAACCTCTCAGCCCCAAGAGTGTCCACCCTTATGTCTCATCCAGCTGTGGGTCTAGATATGGTCAATCCAGGTTGCATCACAGCCCCTGAACGAATTGTGTAAGAATTTCTCTCTCTTTCCCTGTCTTTGTTTCATGGGTTTTTAAAAGTAATTTATTTTTATAATGGGGTTTAGCTGCTTTTCACGGCTGTGTTTATGCCGCTTTACACCCCCTTGACACACTAACAGAGAGATATCAATACATAGGTTTTAAGATTATTACTAGTCAGATATATTCTTGTGCGGTGAATCGGGCGTGTTGAGTCCAGTTCTCTGAGCAAGGAGTAGGTCTTGTCTATTACATATTGGGTTTATGGAACGGTATCTGAGCTAATTTGAAACTCTTGTTTTATGTATCACCCCACCTCACCTTTCCCGTTAAGCAGCCATAGTGTGTTTTCTGCATGTGTGACTCTGTTCTGTTTTGTAATTCAGTTCAAGTGTAACGGTTTTTACATTCCCTCTATAAGTGACACCTTATGAGAAGTGTCCTTTTCTGTGTGACTTATTTCACTTAGAATCGTCTTACCTAAATCCACTCATCATGCTGCTACTAGCCTTATGACATTGATTTCATGGCTGAGTGATATTCCATTGTACATAAGGACCACAACTGTTTTATCCATTTTTCGCTTTCCTGGGATATTTAAGGTGGAATGAAGTGGAGGTCCTTGTCAACAGAGCAGCCCTAAACTTTGGGGTGCTTGTGTCTTCATGATTTTCAATTTTCCCACTTTATCCCCCCATGCGTGGAAGTGCCCTATGCTCTCTAAGCTGTGTTTTTTAGATGTTTCAGGACACACCGTACACTTCTCCAGAGTGGCTGTTGGCAATTTACATCCCGCCCATCAGTGTAGCAAGGCTCCCATTTCTCCATGGCCTGTCCTGCATTTCTGGTTTTGACACTTTTTTCAGCATGGCCCCTTTGACCGATGGGAAGCGAGACTTCTTTGTAGCGCTGATTTGCCTTTCCAGGTTGCTTGGTTGGCCAAAAAGGGCGTATGCGTTTTTTCCTGAATATATTCAGGAAAAAACGCATACGCCGTTTTTGGCCAAGGGCATCATTGTCAACGTTTTGCCGCTTTTCATGTGCTTTAAAGGCGATTCGAATCTACCTCCTGAAATCTGTTTCCTGCAATTCTGCCTTGATTTCAAATCCTCTTCTTTGCCTTCCCTCAATATATTTGTGGACGAGAGTTATCATTTATAACTCTGCAGGTTTGTGAATTGCAGTGCCCTGAAGCTCCATTTTACAAGTCGCTTTTTCGGGAGCAGGCCGCAAAAGCGCAGGATGGCTTCAGGCCCTGTTCTGGTTCCGGGGGGCAGGCTGAGCCTGTGGTTAATTCTTCTTCCTGATGGGAAAATAGAGTGACCTGTGCCTGTCCCAACACCAAGAGCTAGTCTCTCATTGGTTCCCCGTCTTCCCGTTCATCCTCAGGACAAATTGCAACCTGTACGGAACAGGAGGTTAAAGGTGCTGATGCTCCAAGTAGGGAGATTGCTAGTAAAGTGGCTGGAATGGCGAACCCGAGCACAAGGAGATGAGAAATGAGGTGCGTTTTAGAAACCTTTCCGCATCACACGCTGTACCATCTTCTGGGTTTCTCATGCATGTTTTCGATGTAGGAAGATGCCCTTGAACCTGGAGATTTGGGACCCATGCGATGGGTAGCACGCAGTATTACTTTAAAGGGTCTGCGTTTGCTCACCCAACCTCACCAAACCTCTCAGCCCCAAGAGTGTCCACCCTTATGTCTCATCCAGCTGTGGGTCTAGATATGGTCAATCCAGGTTGCATCACAGCCCCTGAACGAATTGTGTAAGAATTTCTCTCTCTTTCCCTGTCTTTGTTTCATGGGTTTTTAAAAGTAATTTATGTTTATGATGGGGTTTAGCTGCTTTTCACGGCTGTGTTTATGCCGCTTTACTCCCACTTGACACACTAACAGAGAGATATCAATACATAGGTTTTAAGATTATTACTAGTCAGATATATTCTTGTGTGGTGAATCGGGCGTGTTGAGTCCAGTTCTCTGAGCAAGGAGTAGGTCTTGTCTATTACATATTGGGTTTATGGAACGGTATCTGAGCTAATTTGAAACTCTTGTTTTATGTATCACCCCACCTCACCTTTCCCGTTAAGCAGCCATAGTGTGTTTTCTGCATGTGTGACTCTGTTCTGTTTTGTAATTCAGTTCAAGTGTAACGGTTTTTACATTCCCTCTATAAGTGACACCTTATGAGAAGTGTCCTTTTCTGTGTGACTTATTTCACTTAGAATCGTCTTACCTAAATCCACTCATCATGCTGCTACTAGCCTTATGACATTGATTTCATTGCTGAGTGATATTCCATTGTACATAAGGACCACAACTTTTTTATCCATTTTTCGCTTTCCTGGGATATTTAAGGTGGAATGAAGTGGAGGTCCTTGTCAACAGAGCAGCCCTAAACTTTGGGGTGCTTGTGTCTTGCTGATTTTCAATTTTCCCACTTTATCCCCCCATGCGTGGAAGTGCCCTATGCTCTCTAAGCTGTGTTTTTTAGATGTTTCAGGACACACCGTACACTTCTCCAGAGTGGCTGTTGGCAATTTACATCCCGCCCATCAGTGTAGCAAGGCTCCCATTTCTCGATGGCCTGTCCTGCATTTCTGGTTTTGACACTTTTTTCAGCATGGCCCTTTTGACCGATGGGAAGCGAGACTTCTTTGTAGCGCTGATTTGCCTTTCCAGGTTGCTTGGTTGGCCAAAAAGGGCGTATGCGTTTTTTCCTGAATATATTCAGGAAAAAACGCATACGCCCTTTTTGGCCAAGGGCATCATTGTCAACGTTTTGCCGCTTTTCATGTGCTTTAAAGGCGATTCGAATCTACCTCCTGAAATCTGTTTCCTGCAATTCTGCCTTGATTTCAAATCCTCTTCTTTGCCTTCCCTCAATATATTTGTGGACGAGAGTTATCATTTATAACTCTGCAGGTTTGTGAATTGCAGTGCCCAGAAGCTCCATTTTACAAGTCGCTTTTTTGGGAGCCGGCCGCAAAAGCGCAGGATGGCTTTAGGCCCTGTTCTGGTTCCGGGGGGCAGGCTGAGCCTGTGGTTAATTCTTCTTCCTGATGGGAAAATAGAGTGACCTGTGCCTGTCCCAACACCAAGAGCTAGTCTCTCATTGGTTCCCCGTCTTCCCGTTCATCCTCAGGACAAATTGCAACCTGTACGGAACAGGAGGTTAAAGGTGCTGATGCTCCAAGTAGGGAGATTGCTAGTAAAGTGGCTGGAATGGCGAACCCGAGCACAAGGAGATGAGAAATGAGGTGCGTTTTAGAAACCTTTCCCCATCACACGGTGTACCATCTTCTGGGTTTCTCATGCATGTTTTCGATGTAGGAAGATGCCCTTGAACCTGGAGATTTGGGACCCATGCGATGGGTAGCACGCAGTATTACTTTAAAGGGTCTGCGTTTGCTCACCCAACCTCACCAAACCTCTCAGCCCCAAGAGTGTCCACCCTTATGTCTCATCCAGCTGTGGGTCTAGATATGGTCAATCCAGGTTGCATCACAGCCCCTGAACGAATTGTGTAAGAATTTCTCTCTCTTTCCCTGTCTTTGTTTCATGGGTTTTTAAAAGTAATTTATTTTTATAATGGGGTTTAGCTGCTTTTCACGGCTGTGTTTAGGCCGCTTTACACCCACTTGACACACTAACAGAGAGATATCAATACATAGGTTTTAAGATTATTACTAGTCAGATATATTCTTGTGCGGTGAATCGGGCGTGTTGAGTCCAGTTCTCTGAGCAAGGAGTAGGTCTTGTCTATTACATATTGGGTTTATGGAACGGTATCTGAGCTAATTTGAAACTCTTGTTTTATGTATCACCCCACCTCACCTTTCCCGTTAAGCAGCCATAGTGTGTTTTCTGCATGTGTGACTCTGTTCTGTTTTGTAATTCAGTTCAAGTGTAACGGTTTTTACATTCCCTCTATAAGTGACACCTTATGAGAAGTGTCCTTTTCTGTGTGACTTATTTCACTTAGAATCGTCTTACCTAAATCCACTCATCATGCTGCTACTAGCCTTATGACATTGATTTCATGGCTGAGTGATATTCCATTGTACATAAGGACCACAACTTTTTTATCCATTTTTCGCTTTCCTGGGATATTTAAGGTGGAATGAAGTGGAGGTCCTTGTCAACAGAGCAGCCCTAAACTTTGGGGTGCTTGTGTCTTGCTGATTTTCAATTTTCCCACTTTATCCCCCCATGCGTGGAAGTGCCCTATGCTCTCTAAGCTGTGTTTTTTAGATGTTTCAGGACACACCGTACACTTCTCCAGAGTGGCTGTTGGCAATTTACATCCCGCCCATCAGTGTAGCAAGGCTCCCATTTCTCCATGGCCTGTCCTGCATTTCTGGTTTTGACACTTTTTTCAGCATGGCCCTTTTGACCGATGGGAAGCGAGACTTCTTTGTAGCGCTGATTTGTCTTTCCAGGTTGCTTGGTTGGCCAAAAAGGGCGTATGCGTTTTTTCCTGAATATATTCAGGAAAAAACGCATACGCCCTTTTTGGCCAAGGGCATCATTGTCAACGTTTTGCCGCTTTTCATGTGCTTTAAAGGCGATTCGATTCTACCTCCTGAAATCTGTTTCCTGCAATTCTGCCTTGATTTCAAATCCTCTTCTTTGCCTTCCCTCAATATATTTGTGGACGAGAGTTACCATTTATAACTCTGCAGGTTTGTGAATTGCAGTGCCCTGAAGCTCCATTTTACAAGTCGCATTTTTGGGAGCCGCCCGCAAAAGCGCAGGATGGCTTCAGGCCCTGTTCTGGTTCCGGGGGGCAGGCTGAGCCTGTGGTTAATTCTTCTTCCTGATGGGAAAATAGAGTGACCTGTGCCTGTCCCAACACCAAGAGCTAGTCTCTCATTGGTTCCCCGTCTTCCCGTTCATCCTCAGGACAAATTGCAACCTGTACGGAACAGGAGGTTAAAGGTGCTGATGCTCCAAGTAGGGAGATTGCTAGTAAAGTGGCTGGAATGGCGAACCCGAGCACAAGGAGATGAGAAATGAGGTGCGTTTTAGAAACCTTTCCCCATCACACGGTGTACCATCTTCTGGGTTTCTCATGCATGTTTTCGATGTAGGAAGATGCCCTTGAACCTGGAGATTTGGGACCCATGCGATGGGTAGCACGCAGTATTACTTTAAAGGGTCTGCGTTTGCTCACCCAACCTCACCAAACCTCTCAGCCCCAAGAGTGTCCACCCTTATGTCTCATCCAGCTGTGGGTCTAGATATGGTCAATCCAGGTTGCATCACAGCCCCTGAACGAATTGTGTAAGAATTTCTCTCTCTTTCCCTGTCTTTGTTTCATGGGTTTTTAAAAGTAATTTATTTTTATAATGGGGTTTAGCTGCTTTTCACGGCTGTGTTTAGGCCGCTTTACACCCACTTGACACACTAACAGAGAGATATCAATACATAGGTTTTAAGATTATTACTAGTCAGATATATTCTTGTGCGGTGAATCGGGCGTGTTGAGTCCAGTTCTCTGAGCAAGGAGTAGGTCTTGTCTATTACATATTGGGTTTATGGAACGGTATCTGAGCTAATTTGAAACTCTTGTTTTATGTATCACCCCACCTCACCTTTCCCGTTAAGCAGCCATAGTGTGTTTTCTGCATGTGTGACTCTGTTCTGTTTTGTAATTCAGTTCAAGTGTAACGGTTTTTACATTCCCTCTATAAGTGACACCTTATGAGAAGTGTCCTTTTCTGTGTGACTTATTTCACTTAGAATCGTCTTACCTAAATCCACTCATCATGCTGCTACTAGCCTTTTGACATTGATTTCATGGCTGAGTGATATTCCATTGTACATAAGGACCACAACTTTTTTATCCATTTTTCGCTTTCCTGGGATATTTAAGGTGGAATGAAGTGGAGGTCCTTGTCAACAGAGCAGCCCTAAACTTTGGGGTGCTTGTGTCTTGCTGATTTTCAATTTTCCCACTTTATCCCCCCATGCGTGGAAGGGCCCTATGCTCTCTAAGCTGTGTTTTTTAGATGTTTCAGGACACACCGTACACTTCTCCAGAGTGGCTGTTGGCAATTTACATCCCGCCCATCAGTGTAGCAAGGCTCCCATTTCTCCATGGCCTGTCCTGCATTTCTGGTTTTGACACTTTTTTCAGCATGGCCCTTTTGACCGATGGGAAGCGAGACTTCTTTGTAGCGCTGATTTGTCTTTCCAGGTTGCTTGGTTGGCCAAAAAGGGCGTATGCGTTTTTTCCTGAATATATTCAGGAAAAAACGCATACGCCCTTTTTGGCCAAGGGCATCATTGTCAACGTTTTGCCGCTTTTCATGTGCTTTAAAGGCGATTCGATTCTACCTCCTGAAATCTGTTTCCTGCAATTCTGCCTTGATTTCAAATCCTCTTCTTTGCCTTCCCTCAATATATTTGTGGACGAGAGTTACCATTTATAACTCTGCAGGTTTGTGAATTGCAGTGCCCTGAAGCTCCATTTTACAAGTCGCATTTTTGGGAGCCGCCCGCAAAAGCGCAGGATGGCTTCAGGCCCTGTTCTGGTTCCGGGGGGCAGGCTGAGCCTGTGGTTAATTCTTCTTCCTGATGGGAAAATAGAGTGACCTGTGCCTGTCCCAACACCAAGAGCTAGTCTCTCATTGGTTCCCCGTCTTCCCGTTCATCCTCAGGACAAATTGCAACCTGTACGGAACAGGAGGTTAAAGGTGCTGATGCTCCAAGTAGGGAGATTGCTAGTAAAGTGGCTGGAATGGCGAACCCGAGCACAAGGAGATGAGAAATGAGGTGCGTTTTAGAAACCTTTCCCCATCACACGGTGTACCATCTTCTGGGTTTCTCATGCATGTTTTCGATGTAGGAAGATGCCCTTGAACCTGGAGATTTGGGACCCATGCGATGGGTAGCACGCAGTATTACTTTAAAGGGTCTGCGTTTGCTCACCCAACCTCACCAAACCTCTCAGCCCCAAGAGTGTCCACCCTTATGTCTCATCCAGCTGTGGGTCTAGATATGGTCAATCCAGGTTGCATCACAGCCCCTGAACGAATTGTGTAAGAATTTCTCTCTCTTTCCCTGTCTTTGTTTCATGGGTTTTTAAAAGTAATTTATTTTTATAATGGGGTTTAGCTGCTTTTCACGGCTGTGTTTAGGCCGCTTTACACCCACTTGACACACTAACAGAGAGATATCAATACATAGGTTTTAAGATTATTACTAGTCAGATATATTCTTGTGCGGTGAATCGGGCGTGTTGAGTCCAGTTCTCTGAGCAAGGAGTAGGTCTTGTCTATTACATATTGGGTTTATGGAACGGTATCTGAGCTAATTTGAAACTCTTGTTTTATGTATCACCCCACCTCACCTTTCCCGTTAAGCAGCCATAGTGTGTTTTCTGCATGTGTGACTCTGTTCTGTTTTGTAATTCAGTTCAAGTGTAACGGTTTTTACATTCCCTCTATAAGTGACACCTTATGAGAAGTGTCCTTTTCTGTGTGACTTATTTCACTTAGAATCGTCTTACCTAAATCCACTCATCATGCTGCTACTAGCCTTATGACATTGATTTCATGGCTGAGTGATATTCCATTGTACATAAGGACCACAACTGTTTTATCCATTTTTCGCTTTCCTGGGATATTTAAGGTGGAAGGAAGTGGAGGTCCTTGTCAACAGAGCAGCCCTAAACTTTGGGGTGCTTGTGTCTTCCTGATTTTCAATTTTCCCACTTTATCCCCCCATGCGTGGAAGTGCCCTATGCTCTCTAAGCTGCGTTTTTTAGATGTTTCAGGACACACCGTACACTTCTCCAGAGTGGCTGTTGGCAATGTACATCCCGCCCATCAGTGTAGCAAGGCTCCCATTTCTCCATGGCCTGTCCTGCATTTCTGGTTTTGACACTTTTTTCAGCATGGCCCTTTTGACCGATGGGAAGCGAGACTTCTTTGTAGCGCTGATTTGCCTTTCCAGGTTGCTTGGTTGGCCAAAAAGGGCGTATGCGTTTTTTCCTGAATATATTCAGGAAAAAACGCATACGCCCTTTTTGGCCAAGGGCATCATTGTCAACGTTTTGCCGCTTTTCATGTGCTTTAAAGGCGATTCGAATCTACCTCCTGAAATCTGTTTCCTGCAATTCTGCCTTGATTTCAAATTCTCTTCTTTGCCTTCCCTCAATATATTTGTGGACGAGAGTTATCATTTATAACTCTGCAGGTTTGTGAATTGCAGTGCCCTGAAGCTCCATTTTACAAGTCGCTTTTTTGGGAGCCGGCCGCAAAAGCGCAGGATGGCTTCAGGCCCTGTTCTGGTTCCGGGGGGCAGGCTGAGCCTGTGGTTAATTCTTCTTCCTGATGGGAAAATAGAGTCACCTGTGCCTGTCCCAACACCAAGAGCTAGTCTCTCATTGGTTCCCCGTCTTCCCGTTCATCCTCAGGACAAATTGCAACCTGTACGGAACAGGAGGTTAAAGGTGCTGATGCTCCAAGTAGGGAGATTGCTAGTAAAGTGGCTGGAATGGCCAACCCGAGCACAAGGAGATGAGAAATGAGGTGCGTTTTAGAAACCTTTCCCCATCACACGGTGTACCATCTTCTGGGTTTCTCATGCATGTTTTCGATGTAGGAAGATGCCCTTGAACCTGGAGATTTGGGACCCATGCGATGGGTAGCACGCAGTATTACTTTAAAGGGTCTGCGTTTGCTCACCCAACCTCACCAAACCTCTCAGCCCCAAGAGTGTCCACCCTTATGTCTCATCCAGCTGTGGGTCTAGATATGGTCAATCCAGGTTGCATCACAGCCCCTGAACGAATTGTGTAAGAATTTCTCTCTCTTTCCCTGTCTTTGTTTCATGGGTTTTTAAAAGTAATTTATTTTTATAATGGGGTTTAGCTGCTTTTCACGGCTGTGTTTAGGCCGCTTTACACCCACTTGACACACTAACAGAGAGATATCAATACATAGGTTTTAAGATTATTACTAGTCAGATATATTCTTGTGCGGTGAATCGGGCGTGTTGAGTCCAGTTCTCTGAGCAAGGAGTAGGTCTTGTCTATTACATATTGGGTTTATGGAACGGTATCTGAGCTAATTTGAAACTCTTGTTTTATGTATCACCCCACCTCACCTTTCCCGTTAAGCAGCCATAGTGTGTTTTCTGCATGTGTGACTCTGTTCTGTTTTGTAATTCAGTTCAAGTGTAACGGTTTTTACATTCCCTCTATAAGTGACACCTTATGAGAAGTGTCCTTTTCTGTGTGACTTATTTCACTTAGAATCGTCTTACCTAAATCCACTCATCATGCTGCTACTAGCCTTATGACATTGATTTCATGGCTGAGTGATATTCCATTGTACATAAGGACCACAACTTTTTTATCCATTTTTCGCTTTCCTGGGATATTTAAGGTGGAATGAAGTGGAGGTCCTTGTCAACAGAGCAGCCCTAAACTTTGGGGTGCTTGTGTCTTGCTGATTTTCAATTTTCCCACTTTATCCCCCCATACGTGGAAGTGCCCTATGCTCTCTAAGCTGCGTTTTTTAGATGTTTCAGGACACACCGTACACTTCTCCAGAGTGGCTGTTGGCAATTTACATCCCGCCCATCAGTGTAGCAAGGCTCCCATTTCTCCATGGCCTGTCCTGCATTTCTGGTTTTGACACTTTTTTCAGCATGGCCCTTTTGACCGATGGGAAGCGAGACTTCTTTGTAGCGCTGATTTGCCTTTCCAGGTTGCTTGGTTGGCCAAAAAGGGCGTATGCGTTTTTTCCTGAATATATTCAGGAAAAAACGCATACGCCCTTTTTGGCCAAGGGCATCATTGTCAACGTTTTGCCGCTTTTCATGTGCTTTAAAGGCGATTCGAATCTACCTCCTGAAATCTGTTTCCTGCAATTCTGCCTTGATTTCAAATCCTCTTCTTTGCCTTCCCTCAATATATTTGTGGACGAGAGTTATCATTTATAACTCTGCAGGTTTGTGAATTGCAGTGCCCTGAAGCTCCATTTTACAAGTCGCTTTTTTGGGAGCCGGCCGCAAAAGCGCAGGATGGCTTCAGGCCCTGTTCTGGTTCCGGGGGGCAGGCTGAGCCTGTGGTTAATTCTTCTTCCTGATGGGAAAATAGAGTGACCTGTGCCTGTCCCAACACCAAGAGCTAGTCTCTCATTGGTTCCCCGTCTTCCCGTTCATCCTCAGGACAAATTGCAACCTGTACGGAACAGGAGGTTAAAGGTGCTGATGCTCCAAGTAGGGAGATTGCTAGTAAAGTGGCTGGAATGGCGAACCCGAGCACAAGGAGATGAGAAATGAGGTGCGTTTTAGAAACCTTTCCCCATCACACGGTGTACCATCTTCTGGGTTTCTCATGCATGTTTTCGATGTAGGAAGATGCCCTTGAACCTGGAGATTTGGGACCCATGCGATGGGTAGCACGCAGTATTACTTTAAAGGGTCTGCGTTTGCTCACCCAACCTCACCAAACCTCTCAGCCCCAAGAGTGTCCACCCTTATGTCTCATCCAGCTGTGGGTCTAGATATGGTCAATCCAGGTTGCATCACAGCCCCTGAACGAATTGTGTAAGAATTTCTCTCTCTTTCCCTGTCTTTGTTTCATGGGTTTTTAAAAGTAATTTATTTTTATAATGGGGTTTAGCTGCTTTTCACGGCTGTGTTTAGGCCGCTTTACACCCACTTGACACACTAACAGAGAGATATCAATACATAGGTTTTAAGATTATTACTAGTCAGATATATTCTTGTGCGGTGAATCGGGCGTGTTGAGTCCAGTTCTCTGAGCAAGGAGTAGGTCTTGTCTATTACATATTGGGTTTATGGAACGGTATCTGAGCTAATTTGAAACTCTTGTTTTATGTATCACCCCACCTCACCTTTCCCGTTAAGCAGCCATAGTGTGTTTTCTGCATGTGTGACTCTGTTCTGTTTTGTAATTCAGTTCAAGTGTAACGGTTTTTACATTCCCTCTATAAGTGACACCTTATGAGAAGTGTCCTTTTCTGTGTGACTTATTTCACTTAGAATCGTCTTACCTAAATCCACTCATCATGCTGCTACTAGCCTTATGACATTGATTTCATGGCTGAGTGATATTCCATTGTACATAAGGACCACAACTTTTTTATCCATTTTTCGCTTTCCTGGGATATTTAAGGTGGAATGAAGTGGAGGTCCTTGTCAACAGAGCAGCCCTAAACTTTGGGGTGCTTGTGTCTTGCTGATTTTCAATTTTCCCACTTTATCCCCCCATGCGTGGAAGTGCCCTATGCTCTCTAAGCTGTGTTTTTTAGATGTTTCAGGACACACCGTACACTTCTCCAGAGTGGCTGTTGGCAATTTACATCCCGCCCATCAGTGTAGCAAGGCTCCCATTTCTCCATGGCCTGTCCTGCATTTCTGGTTTTGACACTTTTTTCAGCATGGCCCTTTTGACCGATGGGAAGCGAGACTTCTTTGTAGCGCTGATTTGCCTTTCCAGGTTGCTTGGTTGGCCAAAAAGGGCGTATGCGTTTTTTCCTGAATATATTCAGGAAAAAACGCATACGCCCTTTTTGGCCAAGGGCATCATTGTCAACGTTTTGCCGCTTTTCATGTGCTTTAAAGGCGATTCGAATCTACCTCCTGAAATCTGTTTCCTGCAATTCTGCCTTGATTTCAAATCCTCTTCTTTGCCTTCCCTCAATATATTTGTGGACGAGAGTTATCATTTATAACTCTGCAGGTTTGTGAATTGCAGTGCCCTGAAGCTCCATTTTACAAGTCGCTTTTTTGGGAGCCGGCCGCAAAAGCGCAGGATGGCTTCAGGCCCTGTTCTGGTTCCGGGGGGCAGGCTGAGCCTGTGGTTAATTCTTCTTCCTGATGGGAAAATAGAGTGACCTGTGCCTGTCCCAACACCAAGAGCTAGTCTCTCATTGGTTCCCCGTCTTCCCGTTCATCCTCAGGACAAATTGCAACCTGTACGGAACAGGAGGTTAAAGGTGCTGATGCTCCAAGTAGGGAGATTGCTAGTAAAGTGGCTGGAATGGCGAACCCGAGCACAAGGAGATGAGAAATGAGGTGCGTTTTAGAAACCTTTCCCCATCACACGGTGTACCATCTTCTGGGTTTCTCATGCATGTTTTCCATGTAGGAAGATGCCCTTGAACCTGGAGATTTGGGACCCATGCGATGGGTAGCACGCAGTATTACTTTAAAGGGTCTGCGTTTGCTCACCCAACCTCACCAAACCTCTCAGCCCCAAGAGTGTCCACCCTTATGTCTCATCCAGCTGTGGGTCTAGATATGGTCAATCCAGGTTGCATCACAGCCCCTGAACGAATTGTGTAAGAATTTCTCTCTCTTTCCCTGTCTTTGTTTCATGGGTTTTTAAAAGTAATTTATTTTTATAATGGGGTTTAGCTGCTTTTCACGGCTGTGTTTAGGCCGCTTTACACCCACTTGACACACTAACAGAGAGATATCAATACATAGGTTTTAAGATTATTACTAGTCAGATATATTCTTGTGCGGTGAATCGGGCGTGTTGAGTCCAGTTCTCTGAGCAAGGAGTAGGTCTTGTCTATTACATATTGGGTTTATGGAACGGTATCTGAGCTAATTTGAAACTCTTGTTTTATGTATCACCCCACCTCACCTTTCCCGTTAAGCAGCCATAGTGTGTTTTCTGCATGTGTGACTCTGTTCTGTTTTGTAATTCAGTTCAAGTGTAACGGTTTTTACATTCCCTCTATAAGTGACACCTTATGAGAAGTGTCCTTTTCTGTGTGACTTATTTCACTTAGAATCGTCTTACCTAAATCCACTCATCATGCTGCTACTAGCCTTATGACATTGATTTCATGGCTGAGTGATATTCCATTGTACATAAGGACCACAACTTTTTTATCCATTTTTCGCTTTCCTGGGATATTTAAGGTGGAATGAAGTGGAGGTCCTTGTCAACAGAGCAGCCCTAAACTTTGGGGTGCTTGTGTCTTGCTGATTTTCAATTTTCCCACTTTATCCCCCCATGCGTGGAAGTGCCCTATGCTCTCTAAGCTGTGTTTTTTAGATGTTTCAGGACACACCGTACACTTCTCCAGAGTGGCTGTTGGCAATTTACATCCCGCCCATCAGTGTAGCAAGGCTCCCATTTCTACATGGCCTGTCCTGCATTTCTGGTTTTGACACTTTTTTCAGCATGGCCCTTTTGACCGATGGGAAGCGAGACTTCTTTGTAGCGCTGATTTGCCTTTCCAGGTTGCTTGGTTGGCCAAAAAGGGCGTATGCGTTTTTTCCTGAATATATTCAGGAAAAAACGCATACGCCCTTTTTGGCCAAGGGCATCATTGTCAACGTTTTGCCGCTTTTCATGTGCTTTAAAGGCGATTCGAATCTACCTCCTGAAGTCTGTTTCCTGCAATTCTGCCTTGATTTCAAATCCTCTTCTTTGCCTTCCCTCAATATATTTGTGGACGAGAGTTATCATTTATAACTCTGCAGGTTTGTGAATTGCAGTGCCCAGAAGCTCCATTTTACAAGTCGCTTTTTTGGGAGCCGGCCGCAAAAGCGCAGGATGGCTTCAGGCCCTGTTCTGGTTCCGGGGGGCAGGCTGAGCCTGTGGTTAATTCTTCTTCCTGATGGGAAAATAGAGTGACCTGTGCCTGTCCCAACACCAAGAGCTAGTCTCTCATTGGTTCCCCGTCTTCCCGTTCATCCTCAGGACAAATTGCAACCTGTACGGAACAGGAGGTTAAAGGTGCTGATGCTCCAAGTAGGGAGATTGCTAGTAAAGTGGCTGGAATGGCGAACCCGAGCACAAGGAGATGAGAAATGAGGTGCGTTTTAGAAACATTTCCCCATCACACGGTGTACCATCTTCTGGGTTTCTCATGCATGTTTTTGATGTAGGAAGATGCCCTTGAACCTGGAGATTTGGAACCCATGCGATGGGTAGCACGCATTATTACTTTAAAGGGTCTGCGTTTGCTCACCCAACCTCACCAAACCTCTCAGCCCCAAGAGTGTCCACCCTTATGTCTCATCCAGCTGTGGGTCTAGATATGGTCAATCCAGGTTGCATTACAGCCCCTGAACGAATTGTGTAAGAATTTCTCTCTCTTTCCCTGTCTTTGTTTCATGGGTTTTTAAAAGTAATTTATTTTTATAATGGGGTTTAGCTGCTTTTCACGGCTGTGTTTAGGCCGCTTTACACCCACTTGACACACTAACAGAGAGATATCAATACATAGGTTTTAAGATTATTACTAGTCAGATATATTCTTGTGCGGTGAATCGGGCGTGTTGAGTCCAGTTCTCTGAGCAAGGAGTAGGTCTTGTCTATTACATATTGGGTTTATGGAACGGTATCTGAGCTAATTTGAAACTCTTGTTTTATGTATCACCCCACCTCACCTTTCCCGTTAAGCAGCCATAGTGTGTTTTCTGCATGTGTGACTCTGTTCTGTTTTGTAATTCAGTTCAAGTGTAACGGTTTTTACATTCCCTCTATAAGTGACACCTTATGAGAAGTGTCCTTTTCTGTGTGACTTATTTCACTTAGAATCGTCTTACCTAAATCCACTCATCATGCTGCTACTAGCCTTATGACATTGATTTCATGGCTGAGTGATATTCCATTGTACATAAGGACCACAACTTTTTTATCCATTTTTCGCTTTCCTGGGATATTTAAGGTGGAAGGAAGTGGAGGTCCTTGTCAACAGAGCAGCCCTAAACTTTGGGGTGCTTGTGTCTTGCTGATTTTCAATTTTCCCACTTTATCCCCCCATGCGTGGAAGTGCCCTATGCTCTCTAAGCTGTGTTTTTTAGATGTTTCAGGACACACCGTACACTTCTCCAGAGTGGCTGTTGGCAATTTACATCCCGCCCATCAGTGTAGCAAGGCTCCCATTTCTACATGGCCTGTCCTGCATTTCTGGTTTTGACACTTTTTTCAGCATGGCCCTTTTGACCGATGGGAAGCGAGACTTCTTTGTAGCGCTGATTTGCCTTTCCAGGTTGCTTGGTTGGCCAAAAAGGGCGTATGCGTTTTTTCCTGAATATATTCAGGAAAAAACGCATACGCCCTTTTTGGCCAAGGGCATCATTGTCAACGTTTTGCCGCTTTTCATGTGCTTTAAAGGCGAATCGAATCTACCTCCTGAAATCTGTTTCCTGCAATTCTGCCTTGATTTCAAATCCTCTTCTTTGCCTTCCCTCAATATATTTGTGGACGAGAGTTACCATTTATAACTCTGCAGGTTTGTGAATTGCAGTGCCCTGAAGCTCCATTTTACAAGTCGCATTTTTGGGAGCCGCCCGCAAAAGCGCAGGATGGCTTCAGGCCCTGTTCTGGTTCCGGGGGGCAGGCTGAGCCTGTGGTTAATTCTTCTTCCTGATGGGAAAATAGAGTGACCTGTGCCTGTCCCAACACCAAGAGCTAGTCTCTCATTGGTTCCCCGTCTTCCCGTTCATCCTCAGGACAAATTGCAACCTGTACGGAACAGGAGGTTAAAGGTGCTGATGCTCCAAGTAGGGAGATTGCTAGTAAAGTGGCTGGAATGGCGAACCCGAGCACAAGGAGATGAGAAATGAGGTGCGTTTTAGAAACCTTTCCCCATCACACGGTGTACCATCTTCTGGGTTTCTCATGCATGTTTTCGATGTAGGAAGATGCCCTTGAACCTGGAGATTTGGGACCCATGCGATGGGTAGCACGCAGTATTACTTTAAAGGGTCTGCGTTTGCTCACCCAACCTCACCAAACCTTTCAGCCCCAAGAGTGTCCACCCTTATGTCTCATCCAGCTGTGGGTCTAGATATGGTCAATCCAGGTTGCATCACAGCCCCTGAACGAATTGTGTAAGAATTTCTCTCTCTTTCCCTGTCTTTGTTTCATGGGTTTTTAAAAGTAATTTATTTTTATAATGGGGTTTAGCTGCTTTTCACGGCTGTGTTTATGCCGCTTTACACCCACTTCACACACTAACAGAGAGATATCAATACATAGGTTTTAAGATTATTACTAGTCAGATATATTCTTGTGCGGTGAATCGGGCGTGTTGAGTACAGTTCTCTGAGCAAGGAGTAGGTCTTGTCTATTACATATTGGGTTTATGGAATGGTATCTGAGCTAATTTGAAACTCTTGTTTTATGTATCACCCCACCTCACCTTTCCCGTTAAGCAGCCATAGTGTGTTTTCTGCATGTGTGACTCTGTTCTGTTTTGTAATTCAGTTCAAGTGTAACGGTTTTTACATTCCCCCTATAAGTGACACCTTATGAGAAGTGTCCTTTTCTGTGTGACTTATTTCACTTAGAATCGTCTTACCTAAATCCACTCATCATGCTGCTACTAGCCTTATGACATTGATTTCATGGCTGAGTGATATTCCATTGTACATAAGGACCACAACTTTTTTATCCATTTTTCGCTTTCCTGGGATATTTAAGGTGGAAGGAAGTGGAGGTCCTTGTCAACAGAGCAGCCCTAAACTTTGGGGTGCTTGTGTCTTGCTGATTTTCAATTTTCCCACTTTATCCCCCCATGCGTGGAAGTGCCCTATGCTCTCTAAGCTGCGTTTTTTAGATGTTTCAGGACACACCGTACACTTCTCCAGAGTGGCTGTTGGCAATGTACATCCCGCCCATCAGTGTAGCAAGGCTCCCCTTTCTCCATGGCCTGTCCTGCATTTCTGGTTTTGACACTTTTTTCAGCATGGCCCTTTTGACCGATGGGAAGCGAGACTTCTTTGTAGCGCTGATTTGCCTTTCCAGGTTGCTTGGTTGGCCAAAAAGGGCGTATGCGTTTTTTCCTGAATATATTCAGGAAAAAACGCATACGCCCTTTTTGGCCAAGGGCATCATTGTCAACGTTTTGCCGCTTTTCATGTGCTTTAAAGGCGATTCGAATCTACCTCCTGAAATCTGTTTCCTGCAATTCTGCCTTGATTTCAAATTCTCTTCTTTGCCTTCCCTCAATATATTTGTGGACGAGAGTTATCATTTATAACTCTGCAGGTTTGTGAATTGCAGTGCCCTGAAGCTCCATTTTACAAGTCGCTTTTTTGGGAGCCGGCCGCAAAAGCGCAGGATGGCTTCAGGCCCTGTTCTGGTTCCGGGGGGCAGGCTGAGCCTGTGGTTAATTCTTCTTCCTGATGGGAAAATAGAGTCACCTGTGCCTGTCCCAACACCAAGAGCTAGTCTCTCATTGGTTCCCCGTCTTCCCGTTCATCCTCAGGACAAATTGCAACCTGTACGGAACAGGAGGTTAAAGGTGCTGATGCTCCAAGTAGGGAGATTGCTAGTAAAGTGGCTGGAATGGCCAACCCGAGCACAAGGAGATGAGAAATGAGGTGCGTTTTAGAAACCTTTCCCCATCACACGGTGTACCATCTTCTGGGTTTCTCATGCATGTTTTCGATGTAGGAAGATGCCCTTGAACCTGGAGATTTGGGACCCATGCGATGGGTAGCACGCAGTATTACTTTAAAGGGTCTGCGTTTGCTCACCCAACCTCACCAAACCTCTCAGCCCCAAGAGTGTCCACCCTTATGTCTCATCCAGCTGTGGGTCTAGATATGGTCAATCCAGGTTGCATCACAGCCCCTGAACGAATTGTGTAAGAATTTCTCTCTCTTTCCCTGTATTTGTTTCATGGGTTTTTAAAAGTAATTTATTTTTATAATGGGGTTTAGCTGCTTTTCACGGCTGTGTTTAGGCCGCTTTACACCCACTTGACACACTAACAGAGAGATATCAATACATAGGTTTTAAGATTATTACTAGTCAGATATATTCTTGTGCGGTGAATCGGGCGTGTTGAGTCCAGTTCTCTGAGCAAGGAGTAGGTCTTGTCTATTACATATTGGGTTTATGGAACGGTATCTGAGCTAATTTGAAACTCTTGTTTTATGTATCACCCCACCTCACCTTTCCCCTTAAGCAGCCATAGTGTGTTTTCTGCATGTGTGACTCTGTTCTGTTTTGTAATTCAGTTCAAGTGTAACGGTTTTTACATTCCCTCTATAAGTGACACCTTATGAGAAGTGTCCTTTTCTGTGTGACTTATTTCACTTAGAATCGTCTTACCTAAATCCACTCATCATGCTGCTACTAGCCTTATGACATTGATTTCATGGCTGAGTGATATTCCATTGTACATAAGGACCACAACTTTTTTATCCATTTTTCGCTTTCCTGGGATATTTAAGGTGGAAGGAAGTGGAGGTCCTTGTCAACAGAGCAGCCCTAAACTTTGGGGTGCTTGTGTCTTGCTGATTTTCAATTTTCCCACTTTATCCCCCCATGCGTGGAAGTGCCCTATGCTCTCTAAGCTGCGTTTTTTAGATGTTTCAGGACACACCGTACACTTCTCCAGAGTGGCTGTTGGCAATGTACATCCCGCCCATCAGTGTAGCAAGGCTCCCCTTTCTCCATGGCCTGTCCTGCATTTCTGGTTTTGACACTTTTTTCAGCATGGCCCTTTTGACCGATGGGAAGTGAGACTTCTTTGTAGCGCTGATTTGCCTTTCCAGGTTGCTTGGTTGGCCAAAAAGGGCGTATGCGTTTTTTCCTGAATATATTCAGGAAAAAACGCATACGCCCTTTTTGGCCAAGGGCATCATTGTCAACGTTTTGCCGCTTTTCATGTGCTTTAAAGGCGATTCGAATCTACCTCCTGAAATCTGTTTCCTGCAATTCTGCCTTGATTTCAAATTCTCTTCTTTGCCTTCCCTCAATATATTTGTGGACGAGAGTTATCATTTATAACTCTGCAGGTTTGTGAATTGCAGTGCCCTGAAGCTCCATTTTACAAGTCGCTTTTTTGGGAGCCGGCCGCAAAAGCGCAGGATGGCTTCAGGCCCTGTTCTGGTTCCGGGGGGCAGGCTGAGCCTGTGGTTAATTCTTCTTCCTGATGGGAAAATAGAGTCACCTGTGCCTGTCCCAACACCAAGAGCTAGTCTCTCATTGGTTCCCCGTCTTCCCGTTCATCCTCAGGACAAATTGCAACCTGTACGGAACAGGAGGTTAAAGGTGCTGATGCTCCAAGTAGGGAGATTGCTAGTAAAGTGGCTGGAATGGCCAACCCGAGCACAAGGAGATGAGAAATGAGGTGCGTTTTAGAAACCTTTCCCCATCACACGGTGTACCATCTTCTGGGTTTCTCATGCATGTTTTCGATGTAGGAAGATGCCCTTGAACCTGGAGATTTGGGACCCATGCGATGGGTAGCACGCAGTATTACTTTAAAGGGTCTGCGTTTGCTCACCCAACCTCACCAAACCTCTCAGCCCCAAGAGTGTCCACCCTTATGTCTCATCCAGCTGTGGGTCTAGATATGGTCAATCCAGGTTGCATCACAGCCCCTGAACGAATTGTGTAAGAATTTCTCTCTCTTTCCCTGTATTTGTTTCATGGGTTTTTAAAAGTAATTTATTTTTATAATGGGGTTTAGCTGCTTTTCACGGCTGTGTTTAGGCCGCTTTACACCCACTTGACACACTAACAGAGAGATATCAATACATAGGTTTTAAGATTATTACTAGTCAGATATATTCTTGTGCGGTGAATCGGGCGTGTTGAGTCCAGTTCTCTGAGCAAGGAGTAGGTCTTGTCTATTACATATTGGGTTTATGGAACGGTATCTGAGCTAATTTGAAACTCTTGTTTTATGTATCACCCCACCTCACCTTTCCCCTTAAGCAGCCATAGTGTGTTTTCTGCATGTGTGACTCTGTTCTGTTTTGTAATTCAGTTCAAGTGTAACGGTTTTTACATTCCCTCTATAAGTGACACCTTATGAGAAGTGTCCTTTTCTGTGTGACTTATTTCACTTAGAATCGTCTTACCTAAATCCACTCATCATGCTGCTACTAGCCTTATGACATTGATTTCATGGCTGAGTGATATTCCATTGTACATAAGGACCACAACTTTTTTATCCATTTTTCGCTTTCCTGGGATATTTAAGGTGGAATGAAGTGGAGGTCCTTGTCAACAGAGCAGCCCTAAACTTTGGGGTGCTTGTGTCTTGCTGATTTTCAATTTTCCCACTTTATCCCCCCATGCGTGGAAGTGCCCTATGCTCTCCAAGCTGTGTTTTTTAGATGTTTCAGGACACACCGTACACTTCTCCAGAGTGGCTGTTGGCAATTTACATCCCGCCCATCAGTGTAGCAAGGCTCCCATTTCTCCATGGCCTGTCCTGCATTTCTGGTTTTGACACTTTTTTCAGCATGGCCCTTTTGACCGATGGGAAGCGAGACTTCTTTGTAGTGCTGATTTGCCTTTCCAGGTTGCTTGGTTGGCCAAAAAGGGCGTATGCGTTTTTTCCTGAATATATTCAGGAAAAAACGCATACGCCCTTTTTGGCCAAGGGCATCATTGTCAACGTTTTGCCGCTTTTCATGTGCTTTAAAGGCGATTCGAATCTACCTCCTGAAATCTGTTTCCTGCAATTCTGCCTTGATTTCAAATCCTCTTCTTTGCCTTCCCTCAATATATTTGTGGACGAGAGTTATCATTTATAACTCTGCAGGTTTGTGAATTGCAGTGCCCTGAAGCTCCATTTTACAAGTCGCTTTTTTGGGAGCCGGCCGCAAAAGCGCAGGATGGCTTCAGGCCCTGTTCTGGTTCCGGGGGGCAGGCTGAGCCTGTGGTTAATTCTTCTTCCTGATGGGAAAATAGAGTGACCTGTGCCTGTCCCAACACCAAGAGCTAGTCTCTCATTGGTTCCCCGTCTTCCCGTTCATCCTCAGGACAAATTGCAACCTGTACGGAACAGGAGGTTAAAGGTGCTGATGCTCCAAGTAGGGAGATTGCTAGTAAAGTGGCTGGAATGGCGAACCCGAGCACAAGGAGATGAGAAATGAGGTGCGTTTTAGAAACCTTTCCCCATCACACGGTGTACCATCTTCTGGGTTTCTCATGCATGTTTTCCATGTAGGAAGATGCCCTTGAACCTGGAGATTTGGGACCCATGCGATGGGTAGCACGCAGTATTACTTTAAAGGGTCTGCGTTTGCTCACCCAACCTCACCAAACCTCTCAGCCCCAAGAGTGTCCACCCTTATGTCTCATCCAGCTGTGGGTCTAGATATGGTCAATCCAGGTTGCATCACAGCCCCTGAACGAATTGTGTAAGAATTTCTCTCTCTTTCCCTGTCTTTGTTTCATGGGTTTTTAAAAGTAATTTATTTTTATAATGGGGTTTAGCTGCTTTTCACGGCTGTGTTTAGGCCGCTTTACACCCACTTGACACACTAACAGAGAGATATCAATACATAGGTTTTAAGATTATTACTAGTCAGATATATTCTTGTGCGGTGAATCGGGCGTGTTGAGTCCAGTTCTCTGAGCAAGGAGTAGGTCTTGTCTATTACATATTGGGTTTATGGAACGGTATCTGAGCTAATTTGAAACTCTTGTTTTATGTATCACCCCACCTCACCTTTCCCGTTAAGCAGCCATAGTGTGTTTTCTGCATGTGTGACTCTGTTCTGTTTTGTAATTCAGTTCAAGTGTAACGGTTTTTACATTCCCTCTATAAGTGACACCTTATGAGAAGTGTCCTTTTCTGTGTGACTTATTTCACTTAGAATCGTCTTACCTAAATCCACTCATCATGCTGCTACTAGCCTTATGACATTGATTTCATGGCTGAGTGATATTCCATTGTACATAAGGACCACAACTTTTTTATCCATTTTTCGCTTTCCTGGGATATTTAAGGTGGAATGAAGTGGAGGTCCTTGTCAACAGAGCAGCCCTAAACTTTGGGGTGCTTGTGTCTTGCTGATTTTCAATTTTCCCACTTTATCCCCCCATGCGTGGAAGTGCCCTATGCTCTCTAAGCTGTGTTTTTTAGATGTTTCAGGACACACCGTACACTTCTCCAGAGTGGCTGTTGGCAATTTACATCCCGCCCATCAGTGTAGCAAGGCTCCCATTTCTCCATGGCCTGTCCTGCATTTCTGGTTTTGACACTTTTTTCAGCATGGCCCTTTTGACCGATGGGAAGCGAGACTTCTTTGTAGCGCTGATTTGCCTTTCCAGGTTGCTTGGTTGGCCAAAAAGGGCGTATGCGTTTTTTCCTGAATATATTCAGGAAAAAACGCATACGCCCTTTTTGGCCAAGGGCATCATTGTCAACGTTTTGCTGCTTTTCATGTGCTTTAAAGGCGATTCGAATCTACCTCCTGAAATCTGTTTCCTGCAATTCTGCCTTGATTTCTAATCCTCTTCTTTGCCTTCCCTCAATATATTTGTGGACGAGAGTTATCATTTATAACTCTGCAGGTTTGTGAATTGCAGTGCCCTGAAGCTCCATTTTACAAGTCGCTTTTTTGGGAGCCGGCCGCAAAAGCGCAGGATGGCTTCAGGCCCTGTTCTGGTTCCGGGGGGCAGGCTGAGCCTGTGGTTAATTCTTCTTCCTGATGGGAAAATAGAGTGACCTGTGCCTGTCCCAACACCAAGAGCTAGTCTCTCATTGGTTCCCCGTCTTCCCGTTCATCCTCAGGACAAATTGCAACCTGTACGGAACAGGAGGTTAAAGGTGCTGATGCTCCAAGTAGGGAGATTGCTAGTAAAGTGGCTGGAATGGCCAACCCGAGCACAAGGAGATGAGAAATGAGGTGCGTTTTAGAAACCTTTCCCCATCACACGGTGTACCATCTTCTGGGTTTCTCATGCATGTTTTCGATGTAGGAAGATGCCCTTGAACCTGGAGATTTGGGACCCATGCGATGGGTAGCACGCAGTATTACTTTAAAGGGTCTGCGTTTGCTCACCCAACCTCACCAAACCTCTCAGCCCCAAGAGTGTCCACCCTTATGTCTCATCCAGCTGTGGGTCTAGATATGGTCAATCCAGGTTGCATCACAGCCCCTGAACGAATTGTGTAAGAATTTCTCTCTCTTTCCCTGTCTTTGTTTCATGGGTTTTTAAAAGTAATTTATTTTTATAATGGGGTTTAGCTGCTTTTCACGGCTGTGTTTAGGCCGCTTTACACCCACTTGACACACTAACAGAGAGATATCAATACATAGGTTTTAAGATTATTACTAGTCAGATATATTCTTGTGCGGTGAATCGGGCGTGTTGAGTCCAGTTCTCTGAGCAAGGAGTAGGTCTTGTCTATTACATATTGGGTTTATGGAACGGTATCTGAGCTAATTTGAAACTCTTGTTTTATGTATCACCCCACCTCACCTTTCCCGTTAAGCAGCCATAGTGTGTTTTCTGCATGTGTGACTCTGTTCTGTTTTGTAATTCAGTTCAAGTGTAACGGTTTTTACATTCCCTCTATAAGTGACACCTTATGAGAAGTGTCCTTTTCTGTGTGACTTATTTCACTTAGAATCGTCTTACCTAAATCCACTCATCATGCTGCTACTAGCCTTATGACATTGATTTCATGGCTGAGTGATATTCCATTGTACATAAGGACCACAACTTTTTTATCCATTTTTCGCTTTCCTGGGATATTTAAGGTGGAATGAAGTGGAGGTCCTTGTCAACAGAGCAGCCCTAAACTTTGGGGTGCTTGTGTCTTGCTGATTTTCAATTTTCCCACTTTATCCCCCCATGCGTGGAAGTGCCCTATGCTCTCTAAGCTGTGTTTTTTAGATGTTTCAGGACACACCGTACACTTCTCCAGAGTGGCTGTTGGCAATTTACATCCCGCCCATCAGTGTAGCAAGGCTCCCATTTCTCCATGGCCTGTCCTGCATTTCTGGTTTTGACACTTTTTTCAGCATGGCCCTTTTGACCGATGGGAAGCGAGACTTCTTTGTAGCGCTGATTTGCCTTTCCAGGTTGCTTGGTTGGCCAAAAAGGGCGTATGCGTTTTTTCCTGAATATATTCAGGAAAAAACGCATACGCCCTTTTTGGCCAAGGGCATCATTGTCAACGTTTTGCCGCTTTTCATGTGCTTTAAAGGCGATTCGAATCTACCTCCTGAAATCTGTTTCCTGCAATTCTGCCTTGATTTCAAATCCTCTTCTTTGCCTTCCCTCAATATATTTGTGGACGAGAGTTATCATTTATAACTCTGCAGGTTTGTGAATTGCAGTGCCCTGAAGCTCCATTTTACAAGTCGCTTTTTTGGGAGCCGGCCGCAAAAGCGCAGGATGGCTTCAGGCCCTGTTCTGGTTCCGGGGGGCAGGCTGAGCCTGTGGTTAATTCTTCTTCCTGATGGGAAAATAGAGTGACCTGTGCCTGTCCCAACACCAAGAGCTAGTCTCTCATTGGTTCCCCGTCTTCCCGTTCATCCTCAGGACAAATTGCAACCTGTACGGAACAGGAGGTTAAAGGTGCTGATGCTCCAAGTAGGGAGATTGCTAGTAAAGTGGCTGGAATGGCCAACCCGAGCACAAGGAGATGAGAAATGAGGTGCGTTTTAGAAACCTTTCCCCATCACACGGTGTACCATCTTCTGGGTTTCTCATGCATGTTTTCGATGTAGGAAGATGCCCTTGAACCTGGAGATTTGGGACCCATGCGATGGGTAGCACGCAGTATTACTTTAAAGGGTCTGCGTTTGCTCACCCAACCTCACCAAACCTCTCAGCCCCAAGAGTGTCCACCCTTATGTCTCATCCAGCTGTGGGTCTAGATATGGTCAATCCAGGTTGCATCACAGCCCCTGAACGAATTGTGTAAGAATTTCTCTCTCTTTCCCTGTCTTTGTTTCATGGGTTTTTAAAAGTAATTTATTTTTATGATGGGGTTTAGCTGCTTTTCACGGCTGTGTTTAGGCCGCTTTACACCCACTTGACACACTAACAGAGAGATATCAATACATAGGTTTTAAGATTATTACTAGTCAGATATATTCTTGTGCGGTGAATCGGGCGTGTTGAGTCCAGTTCTCTGAGCAAGGAGTAGGTCTTGTCTATTACATATTGGGTTTATGGAACGGTATCTGAGCTAATTTGAAACTCTTGTTTTATGTATCACCCCACCTCACCTTTCCCGTTAAGCAGCCATAGTGTGTTTTCTGCATGTGTGACTCTGTTCTGTTTTGTAATTCAGTTCAAGTGTAACGGTTTTTACATTCCCTCTATAAGTGACACCTTATGAGAAGTGTCCTTTTCTGTGTGACTTATTTCACTTAGAATCGTCTTACCTAAATCCACTCATCATGCTGCTACTAGCCTTATGACATTGATTTCATGGCTGAGTGATATTCCATTGTACATAAGGACCACAACTTTTTTATCCATTTTTCGCTTTCCTGGGATATTTAAGGTGGAATGAAGTGGAGGTCCTTGTCAACAGAGCAGCCCTAAACTTTGGGGTGCTTGTGTCTTGCTGATTTTCAATTTTCCCACTTTATCCCCCCATGCGTGGAAGTGCCCTATGCTCTCTAAGCTGTGTTTTTTAGATGTTTCAGGACACACCGTACACTTCTCCAGAGTGGCTGTTGGCAATTTACATCCCGCCCATCAGTGTAGCAAGGCTCCCATTTCTCCATGGCCTGTCCTGCATTTCTGGTTTTGACACTTTTTTCTGCATGGCCCTTTTGACCGATGGGAAGCGAGACTTCTTTGTAGCGCTGATTTGCCTTTCCAGGTTGCTTGGTTGGCCAAAAAGGGCGTATGCGTTTTTTCCTGAATATATTCAGGAAAAAACGCATACGCCCTTTTTGGCCAAGGGCATCATTGTCAACGTTTTGCCGCTTTTCATGTGCTTTAAAGGCGATTCGAATCTACCTCCTGAAATCTGTTTACTGCAATTCTGCCTTGATTTCAAATCCTCTTCTTTGCCTTCCCTCAATATATTTGTGGACGAGAGTTACCATTTATAACTCTGCAGGTTTGTGAATTGCAGTGCCCTGAAGCTCCATTTTACAAGTCGCATTTTTGGGAGCCGCCCGCAAAAGCGCAGGATGGCTTCAGGCCCTGTTCTGGTTCCGGGGGGCAGGCTGAGCCTGTGGTTAATTCTTCTTCCTGATGGGAAAATAGAGTGACCTGTGCCTGTCCCAACACCAAGAGCTAGTCTCTCATTGGTTCCCCGTCTTCCCGTTCATCCTCAGGACAAATTGCAACCTGTACGGAACAGGAGGTTAAAGGTGCTGATGCTCCAATTAGGGAGATTGCTAGTAAAGTGGCTGGAATGGCGAACCCGAGCACAAGGAGATGAGAAATGAGGTGCGTTTTAGAAACCTTTCCCCATCACACGGTGTACCATCTTCTGGGTTTCTCATGCATGTTTTCGATGTAGGAAGATGCCCTTGAACCTGGAGATTTGGGACCCATGCGATGGGTAGCACGCAGTATTACTTTAAAGGGTCTGCGTTTGCTCACCCAACCTCACCAAACCTCTCAGCCCCAAGAGTGTCCACCCTTATGTCTCATCCAGCTGTGGGTCTAGATATGGTCAATCCAGGTTGCATCACAGCCCCTGAACGAATTGTGTAAGAATTTCTCTCTCTTTCCCTGTCTTTGTTTCATGGGTTTTTAAAAGTAATTTATTTTTATAATGGGGTTTAGCTGCTTTTCACGGCTGTGTTTAGGCCGCTTTACACCCACTTGACACACTAACAGAGAGATATCAATACATAGGTTTTAAGATTATTACTAGTCAGATATATTCTTGTGCGGTGAATCGGGCGTGTTGAGTCCAGTTCTCTGAGCAAGGAGTAGGTCTTGTCTATTACATATTGGGTTTATGGAACGGTATCTGAGCTAATTTGAAACTCTTGTTTTATGTATCACCCCACCTCACCTTTCCCGTTAAGCAGCCATAGTGTGTTTTCTGCATGTGTGACTCTGTTCTGTTTTGTAATTCAGTTCAAGTGTAACGGTTTTTACATTCCCTCTATAAGTGACACCTTATGAGAAGTGTCCTTTTCTGTGTGACTTATTTCACTTAGAATCGTCTTACCTAAATCCACTCATCATGCTGCTACTAGCCTTATGACATTGATTTCATGGCTGAGTGATATTCCATTGTACATAAGGACCACAACTTTTTTATCCATTTTTCGCTTTCCTGGGATATTTAAGGTGGAAGGAAGTGGAGGTCCTTGTCAACAGAGCAGCCCTAAACTTTGGGGTGCTTGTGTCTTGCTGATTTTCAATTTTCCCACTTTATCCCCCCATGCGTGGAAGTGCCCTATGCTCTCTAAGCTGTGTTTTTTAGATGTTTCAGGACACACCGTACACTTCTCCAGAGTGGCTGTTGGCAATTTACATCCCGCCCATCAGTGTAGCAAGGCTCCCATTTCTCCATGGCCTGTCCTGCATTTCTGGTTTTGACACTTTTTTCAGCATGGCCCTTTTGACCGATGGGAAGCGAGACTTCTTTGTAGCGCTGATTTGCCTTTCCAGGTTGCTTGGTTGGCCAAAAAGGGCGTATGCGTTTTTTCCTGAATATATTCAGGAAAAAACGCATACGCCCTTTTTGGCCAAGGGCATCATTGTCAACGTTTTGCCGCTTTTCATGTGCTTTAAAGGCGATTCGAATCTACCTCCTGAAATCTGTTTCCTGCAATTCTGCCTTGATTTCTAATCCTCTTCTTTGCCTTCCCTCAATATATTTGTGGACGAGAGTTACCATTTATAACTCTGCAGGTTTGTGAATTGCAGTTCCCTGAAGCTCCATTTTACAAGTCGGATTTTTGGGAGCCGCCCACAAAAGCGCAGGATGGCTTCAGGCCCTGTTCTGCTTCCGGGGGGCAGGCTGAGCCTGTGGTTAATTCTTCTTCCTGATGGGAAAATAGAGTGACCTGTGCCTGTCCCAACACCAAGAGCTAGTCTCTCATTGGTTCCCCGTCTTCCCGTTCATCCTCAGGACAAATTGCAACCTGTACGGAACAGGAGGTTAAAGGTGCTGATGCTCCAAGTAGGGAGATTGCTAGTAAAGTGGCTGGAATGGCGAACCCGAGCACAAGGAGATGAGAAATGAGGTGCGTTTTAGAAACCTTTCCCCATCACATGGTGTACCATCTTCTGGGTTTCTCATGCATGTTTTCGATGTAGGAAGATGCCCTTGAACCTGGAGATTTGGGACCCATGCGATGGGTAGCACGCAGTATTACTTTAAAGGGTCTGCGTTTGCTCACCCAACCTCACCAAACCTCTCAGCCCCAAGAGTGTCCACCCTTATGTCTCATCCAGCTGTGGGTCTAGATATGGTCAATCCAGGTTGCATCACAGCCCCTGAACGAATTGTGTAAGAATTTCTCTCTCTTTCCCTGTCTTTGTTTCATGGGTTTTTAAAAGTAATTTATTTTTATAATGGGGTTTAGCTGCTTTTCACGGCTGTGTTTATGCCGCTTTACACCCACTTGACACACTAACAGAGAGATATCAATACATAGGTTTTAAGATTATTACTAGTCAGATATATTCTTGTGCGGTGAATCGGGCGTGTTGAGTCCAGTTCTCTGAGCAAGGAGTAGGTCTTGTCTATTACATATTGGGTTTATGGAACGGTATCTGAGCTAATTTGAAACTCTTGTTTTATGTATCACCCCACCTCACCTTTCCCGTTAAGCAGCCATAGTGTGTTTTCTGCATGTGTGACTCTGTTCTGTTTTGTAATTCAGTTCAAGTGTAACGGTTTTTACATTCCCTCTATAAGTGACACCTTATGAGAAGTGTCCTTTTCTGGGTGACTTATTTCACTTAGAATCGTCTTACCTAAATCCACTCATCATGCTGCTACTAGCCTTATGACATTGATTTCATGGCTGAGTGATATTCCATTGTACATAAGGACCACAACTTTTTTATCCATTTTTCGCTTTCCTGGGATATTTAAGGTGGAAGGAAGTGGAGGTCCTTGTCAACAGAGCAGCCCTAAACTTTGGGGTGCTTGTGTCTTGCTGATTTTCAATTTTCCCACTTTATCCCCCCATGCGTGGAAGTGCCCTATGCTCTCTAAGCTGTGTTTTTTAGATGTTTCAGGACACACCGTACACTTCTCCAGAGTGGCTGTTGGCAATTTACATCCCGCCCATCAGTGTAGCAAGGCTCCCATTTCTCCATGGCCTGTCCTGCATTTCTGGTTTTGACACTTTTTTCAGCATGGCCCTTTTGACCGATGGGAAGCGAGACTTCTTTGTAGCGCTGATTTGCCTTTCCAGGTTGCTTGGTTGGCCAAAAAGGGCGTATGCGTTTTTTCCTGAATATATTCAGGAAAAAACGCATACGCCCTTTTTGGCCAAGGGCATCATTGTCAACGTTTTGCCGCTTTTCATGTGCTTTAAAGGCGATTCGAATCTACCTCCTGAAATCTGTTTCCTGCAATTCTGCCTTGATTTCTAATCCTCTTCTTTGCCTTCCCTCAATATATTTGTGGACGAGAGTTACCATTTATAACTCTGCAGGTTTGTGAATTGCAGTTCCCTGAAGCTCCATTTTACAAGTCGGATTTTTGGGAGCCGCCCGCAAAAGCGCAGGATGGCTTCAGGCCCTGTTCTGCTTCCGGGGGGCAGGCTGAGCCTGTGGTTAATTCTTCTTCCTGATGGGAAAATAGAGTGACCTGTGCCTGTCCCAACACCAAGAGCTAGTCTCTCATTGGTTCCCCGTCTTCCCGTTCATCCTCAGGACAAATTGCAACCTGTACGGAACAGGAGGTTAAAGGTGCTGATGCTCCAAGTAGGGAGATTGCTAGTAAAGTGGCTGGAATGGCCAACCCGAGCACAAGGAGATGAGAAATGAGGTGCGTTTTAGAAACCTTTCCCCATCACATGGTGTACCATCTTCTGGGTTTCTCATGCATGTTTTCGATGTAGGAAGATGCCCTTGAACCTGGAGATTTGGGACCCATGCGATGGGTAGCACGCAGTATTACTTTAAAGGGTCTGCGTTTGCTCACCCAACCTCACCAAACCTCTCAGCCCCAAGAGTGTCCACCCTTATGTCTCATCCAGCTGTGGGTCTAGATATGGTCAATCCAGGTTGCATCACAGCCCCTGAACGAATTGTGTAAGAATTTCTCTCTCTTTCCCTGTCTTTGTTTCATGGGTTTTTAAAAGTAATTTATTTTTATAATGGGGTTTAGCTGCTTTTCACGGCTGTGTTTATGCCGCTTTACACCCACTTGACACACTAACAGAGAGATATCAATACATAGGTTTTAAGATTATTACTAGTCAGATATATTCTTGTGCGGTGAATCGGGCGTGTTGAGTCCAGTTCTCTGAGCAAGGAGTAGGTCTTGTCTATTACATATTGGGTTTATGGAACGGTATCTGAGCTAATTTGAAACTCTTGTTTTATGTATCACCCCACCTCACCTTTCCCGTTAAGCAGCCATAGTGTGTTTTCTGCATGTGTGACTCTGTTCTGTTTTGTAATTCAGTTCAAGTGTAACGGTTTTTACATTCCCTCTATAAGTGACACCTTATGAGAAGTGTCCTTTTCTGGGTGACTTATTTCACTTAGAATCGTCTTACCTAAATCCACTCATCATGCTGCTACTAGCCTTATGACATTGATTTCATGGCTGAGTGATATTCCATTGTACATAAGGACCACAACTTTTTTATCCATTTTTCGCTTTCCTGGGATATTTAAGGTGGAAGGAAGTGGAGGTCCTTGTCAACAGAGCAGCCCTAAACTTTGGGGTGCTTGTGTCTTGCTGATTTTCAATTTTCCCACTTTATCCCCCCATGCGTGGAAGTGCCCTATGCTCTCTAAGCTGTGTTTTTTAGATGTTTCAGGACACACCGTACACTTCTCCAGAGTGGCTGTTGGCAATTTACATCCCGCCCATCAGTGTAGCAAGGCTCCCATTTCTCCATGGCCTGTCCTGCATTTCTGGTTTTGACACTTTTTTCAGCATGGCCCTTTTGACCGATGGGAAGCGAGACTTCTTTGTAGCGCTGATTTGCCTTTCCAGGTTGCTTGGTTGGCCAAAAAGGGCGTATGCGTTTTTTCCTGAATATATTCAGGAAAAAACGCATACGCCCTTTTTGGCCAAGGGCATCATTGTCAACGTTTTGCCGCTTTTCATGTGCTTTAAAGGCGATTCGAATCTACCTCCTGAAATCTGTTTCCTGCAATTCTGCCTTGATTTCAAATCCTCTTCTTTGCCTTCCCTCAATATATTTGTGGACGAGAGTTATCATTTATAACTCTGCAGGTTTGTGAATTGCAGTGCCCTGAAGCTCCATTTTACAAGTCGCTTTTTTGGGAGCCGGCCGCAAAAGCGCAGGATGGCTTCAGGCCCTGTTCTGGTTCCGGGGGGCAGGCTGAGCCTGTGGTTAATTCTTCTTCCTGATGGGAAAATAGAGTGACCTGTGCCTGTCCCAACACCAAGAGCTAGTCTCTCATTGGTTCCCCGTCTTCCCGTTCATCCTCAGGACAAATTGCAACCTGTACGGAA
Organism: Balaenoptera physalus; assembly: GCF_965194825.1. Taxonomy (NCBI): domain Eukaryota; kingdom Metazoa; phylum Chordata; class Mammalia; order Artiodactyla; family Balaenopteridae; genus Balaenoptera; species Balaenoptera physalus. Next base: position 279,720 of record NW_028126220.1, read on the forward strand.
CAGGAGGTTAAAGGTGCTGATGCTCCAAGTAGGGAGATTGCTAGTAAAGTGGCTGGAATGGCCAACCCGAGCACAAGGAGATGAGAAATGAGGTGCGTTTTAGAAACCTTTCCCCATCACACGGTGTACCATCTTCTGGGTTTCTCATGCATGTTTTCGATGTAGGAAGATGCCCTTGAACCTGGAGATTTGGGACCCATGCGATGGGTAGCACGCAGTATTACTTTAAAGGGTCTGCGTTTGCTCACCCAACCTCACCAAACCTCTCAGCCCCAAGAGTGTCCACCCTTATGTCTCATCCAGCTGTGGGTCTAGATATGGTCAATCCAGGTTGCATCACAGCCCCTGAACGATTTGTGTAAGAATTTCTCTCTCTTTCCCTGTCTTTGTTTCATGGGTTTTTAAAAGTAATTTATTTTTATAATGGGGTTTAGCTGCTTTTCACGGCTGTGTTTAGGCCGCTTTACACCCACTTGACACACTAACAGAGAGATATCAATACATAGGTTTTAAGATTATTACTAGTCAGATATATTCTTGTGCGGTGAATCGGGCGTGTTGAGTCCAGTTCTCTGAGCAAGGAGTAGGTCTTGTCTATTACATATTGGGTTTATGGAACGGTATCTGAGCTAATTTGAAACTCTTGTTTTATGTATCACCCCACCTCACCTTTCCCGTTAAGCAGCCATAGTGTGTTTTCTGCATGTGTGACTCTGTTCTGTTTTGTAATTCAGTTCAAGTGTAACGGTTTTTACATTCCCTCTATAAGTGACACCTTATGAGAAGTGTCCTTTTCTGTGTGACTTATTTCACTTAGAATCGTCTTACCTAAATCCACTCATCATGCTGCTACTAGCCTTATGACATTGATTTCATGGCTGAGTGATATTCCATTGTACATAAGGACCACAACTTTTTTATCCATTTTTCGCTTTCCTGGGATATTTAAGGTGGAAGGAAGTGGAGGTCCTTGTCAACAGAGCAGCCCTAAACTTTGGGGTGCTTGTGTCTTGCTGATTTTCAATTTTCCCACTTTATCCCCCCATGCGTGGAAGTGCCCTATGCTCTCTAAGCTGTGTTTTTTAGATGTTTCAGGACACACCGTACACTTCTCCAGAGTGGCTGTTGGCAATGTACATCCCGCCCATCAGTGTAGCAAGGCTCCCATTTCTCCATGGCCTGTCCTGCATTTCTGGTTTTGACACTTTTTTCAGCATGGCCCTTTTGACCGATGGGAAGCGAGACTTCTTTGTAGCGCTGATTTGCCTTTCCAGGTTGCTTGGTTGGCCAAAAAGGGCGTATGCGTTTTTTCCTGAATATATTCAGGAAAAAACGCATACGCCCTTTTTGGCCAAGGGCATCATTGTCAACGTTTTGCCGCTTTTCATGTGCTTTAAAGGCGATTCGAATCTACCTCCTGAAATCTGTTTCCTGCAATTCTGCCTTGATTTCAAATCCTCTTCTTTGCCTTCCCTCAATATATTTGTGGACGAGAGTTATCATTTATAACTCTGCAGGTTTGTGAATTGCAGTGCCCTGAAGCTCCATTTTACAAGTCGCTTTTTTGGGAGCCGGCCGCAAAAGCGCAGGATGGCTTCAGGCCCTGTTCTGGTTCCGGGGGGCAGGCTGAGCCTGTGGTTAATTCTTCTTCCTGATGGGAAAATAGAGTGACCTGTGCCTGTCCCAACACCAAGAGCTAGTCTCTCATTGGTTCCCCGTCTTCCCGTTCATCCTCAGGACAAATTGCAACCTGTACGGAACAGGAGGTTAAAGGTGCTGATGCTCCAAGTAGGGAGATTGCTAGTAAAGTGGCTGGAATGGCGAACCCGAGCACAAGGAGATGAGAAATGAGGTGCGTTTTAGAAACCTTTCCCCATCACACGGTGTACCATCTTCTGGGTTTCTCATGCATGTTTTCGATGTAGGAAGATGCCCTTGAACCTGGAGATTTGGGACCCATGCGATGGGTAGCACGCAGTATTACTTTAAAGGGTCTGCGTTTGCTCACCCAACCTCACCAAACCTCTCAGCCCCAAGAGTGTCCACCCTTATGTCTCATCCAGCTGTGGGTCTAGATATGGTCAATCCAGGTTGCATCACAGCCCCTGAACGATTTGTGTAAGAATTTCTCTCTCTTTCCCTGTCTTTGTTTCATGGGTTTTTAAAAGTAATTTATTTTTATAATGGGGTTTAGCTGCTTTTCACGGCTGTGTTTAGGCCGCTTTACACCCACTTGACACACTAACAGAGAGATATCAATACATAGGTTTTAAGATTATTACTAGTCAGATATATTCTTGTGCGGTGAATCGGGCGTGTTGAGTCCAGTTCTCTGAGCAAGGAGTAGGTCTTGTCTATTACATATTGGGTTTATGGAACGGTATCTGAGCTAATTTGAAACTCTTGTTTTATGTATCACCCCACCTCACCTTTCCCGTTAAGCAGCCATAGTGTGTTTTCTGCATGTGTGACTCTGTTCTGTTTTGTAATTCAGTTCAAGTGTAACGGTTTTTACATTCCCTCTATAAGTGACACCTTATGAGAAGTGTCCTTTTCTGTGTGACTTATTTCACTTAGAATCGTCTTACCTAAATCCACTCATCATGCTGCTACTAGCCTTATGACATTGATTTCATGGCTGAGTGATATTCCATTGTACATAAGGACCACAACTTTTTTATCCATTTTTCGCTTTCCTAGGATATTTAAGGTGGAAGGAAGTGGAGGTCCTTGTCAACAGAGCAGCCCTAAACTTTGGGGTGCTTGTGTCTTCCTGATTTTCAATTTTCCCACTTTATCCCCCCATGCGTGGAAGTGCCCTATGCTCTCTAAGCTGTGTTTTTTAGATGTTTCAGGACACACCGTACACTTCTCCAGAGTGGCTGTTGGCAATTTACATCCCGCCCATCAGTGTAGCAAGGCTCCCATTTCTCCATGGCCTGTCCTGCATTTCTGGTTTTGACACTTTTTTCAGCATGGCCCTTTTGACCGATGGGAAGCGAGACTTCTTTGTAGCGCTGATTTGCCTTTCCAGGTTGCTTGGTTGGCCAAAAAGGGCGTATGCGTTTTTTCCTGAATATATTCAGGAAAAAACGCATACGCCCTTTTTGGCCAAGGGCATCATTGTCAACGTTTTGCCGCTTTTCATGTGCTTTAAAGGCGATTCGAATCTACCTCCTGAAATCTGTTTCCTGCAATTCTGCCTTGATTTCAAATCCTCTTCTTTGCCTTCCCTCAATATATTTGTGGACGAGAGTTATCATTTATAACTCTGCAGGTTTGTGAATTGCAGTGCCCTGAAGCTCCATTTTACAAGTCGCTTTTTTGGGAGCCGGCCGCAAAAGCGCAGGATGGCTTCAGGCCCTGTTCTGGTTCCGGGGGGCAGGCTGAGCCTGTGGTTAATTCTTCTTCCTGATGGGAAAATAGAGTGACCTGTGCCTGTCCCAACACCAAGAGCTAGTCTCTCATTGGTTCCCCGTCTTCCCGTTCATCCTCAGGACAAATTGCAACCTGTACGGAACAGGAGGTTAAAGGTGCTGATGCTCCAAGTAGGGAGATTGCTAGTAAAGTGGCTGGAATGGCCAACCCGAGCACAAGGAGATGAGAAATGAGGTGCGTTTTAGAAACCTTTCCCCATCACACGGTGTACCATCTTCTGGGTTTCTCATGCATGTTTTCGATGTAGGAAGATGCCCTTGAACCTGGAGATTTGGGACCCATGCGATGGGTAGCACGCAGTATTACTTTAAAGGGTCTGCGTTTGCTCACCCAACCTCACCAAACCTCTCAGCCCCAAGAGTGTCCACCCTTATGTCTCATCCAGCTGTGGGTCTAGATATGGTCAATCCAGGTTGCATCACAGCCCCTGAACGAATTGTGTAAGAATTTCTCTCTCTTTCCCTGTCTTTGTTTCATGGGTTTTTAAAAGTAATTTATTTTTATAATGGGGTTTAGCTGCTTTTCACGGCTGTGTTTAGGCCGCTTTACACCCACTTGACACACTAACAGAGAGATATCAATACATAGGTTTTAAGATTATTACTAGTCAGATATATTCTTGTGCGGTGAATCGGGCGTGTTGAGTCCAGTTCTCTGAGCAAGGAGTAGGTCTTGTCTATTACATATTGGGTTTATGGAACGGTATCTGAGCTAATTTGAAACTCTTGTTTTATGTATCACCCCACCTCACCTTTCCCGTTAAGCAGCCATAGTGTGTTTTCTGCATGTGTGACTCTGTTCTGTTTTGTAATTCAGTTCAAGTGTAACGGTTTTTACATTCCCTCTATAAGTGACACCTTATGAGAAGTGTCCTTTTCTGTGTGACTTATTTCACTTAGAATCGTCTTACCTAAATCCACTCATCATGCTGCTACTAGCCTTATGACATTGATTTCATGGCTGAGTGATATTCCATTGTACATAAGGACCACAACTTTTTTATCCATTTTTCGCTTTCCTGGGATATTTAAGGTGGAAGGAAGTGGAGGTCCTTGTCAACAGAGCAGCCCTAAACTTTGGGGTGCTTGTGTCTTCCTGATTTTCAATTTTCCCACTTTATCCCCCCATGCGTGGAAGTGCCCTATGCTCTCTAAGCTGTGTTTTTTAGATGTTTCAGGACACACCGTACACTTCTCCAGAGTGGCTGTTGGCAATTTACATCCCGCCCATCAGTGTAGCAAGGCTCCCATTTCTCCATGGCCTGTCCTGCATTTCTGGTTTTGACACTTTTTTCAGCATGGCCCTTTTGACCGATGGGAAGCGAGACTTCATTGTAGCGCTGATTTGACTTTCCAGGTTGCTTGGTTGGCCAAAAAGGGCGTATGCATTTTTTCATGAATATATTCAGGAAAAAACGCATACGCCCTTTTTGGCCAAGGGCATCATTGTCAACGTTTTGCCGCTTTTCATGTGCTTTAAAGGCGATTCGAATCTACCTCCTGAAATCTGTTTCCTGCAATTCTGCCTTGATTTCAAATCCTCTTCTTTGCCTTCCCTCAATATATTTGTGGACGAGCGTTATCATTTATAACTCTGCAGGTTTGTGAATTGCAGTGCCCTGAAGCTCCATTTTACAAGTCGCTTTTTTGGGAGCCGGCCGCAAAAGCGCAGGATGGCTTCAGGCCCTGTTCTGGTTCCGGGGGGCAGGCTGAGCCTGTGGTTAATTCTTCTTCCTGATGGGAAAATAGAGTGACCTGTGCCTGTCCCAACACCAAGAGCTAGTCTCTCATTGGTTCCCCGTCTTCCCGTTCATCCTCAGGACAAATTGCAACCTGTACGGAACAGGAGGTTAAAGGTGCTGATGCTCCAAGTAGGGAGATTGCTAGTAAAGTGGCTGGAATGGCGAACCCGAGCACAAGGAGATGAGAAATGAGGTGCGTTTTAGAAACCTTTCCCCATCACACGGTGTACCATCTTCTGGGTTTCTCATGCATGTTTTCGATGTAGGAAGATGCCCTTGAACCTGGAGATTTGGGACCCATGCGATGGGTAGCACGCAGTATTACTTTAAAGGGTCTGCGTTTGCTCACCCAACCTCACCAAACCTCTCAGCCCCAAGAGTGTCCACCCTTATGTCTCATCCAGCTGTGGGTCTAGATATGGTCAATCCAGGTTGCATCACAGCCCCTGAACGAATTGTGTAAGAATTTCTCTCTCTTTCCCTGTCTTTGTTTCATGGGTTTTTAAAAGTAATTTATTTTTATAATGGGGTTTAGCTGCTTTTCACGGCTGTGTTTAGGCCACTTTACACCCACTTGACACACTAACAGAGAGATATCAATACATAGGTTTTAAGATTATTACTAGTCAGATATATTCTTGTGCGGTGAATCGGGCGTGTTGAGTCCAGTTCTCTGAGCAAGGAGTAGGTCTTGTCTATTACATATTGGGTTTATGGAACGGTATCTGAGCTAATTTGAAACTCTTGTTTTATGTATCACCCCACCTCACCTTTCCCGTTAAGCAGCCATAGTGTGTTTTCTGCATGTGTGACTCTGTTCTGTTTTGTAATTCAGTTCAAGTGTAACGGTTTTTACATTCCCTCTATAAGTGACACCTTATGAGAAGTGTCCTTTTCTGTGTGACTTATTTCACTTAGAATCGTCTTACCTAAATCCACTCATCATGCTGCTACTAGCCTTATGACATTGATTTCATGGCTGAGTGATATTCCATTGTACATAAGGACCACAACTTTTTTATCCATTTTTCGCTTTCCTGGGATATTTAAGGTGGAAGGAAGTGGAGGTCCTTGTCAACAGAGCAGCCCTAAACTTTGGGGTGCTTGTGTCTTCCTGATTTTCAATTTTCCCACTTTATCCCCCCATGCGTGGAAGTGCCCTATGCTCTCTAAGCTGTGTTTTTTAGATGTTTCAGGACACACCGTACACTTCTCCAGAGTGGCTGTTGGCAATTTACATCCCGCCCATCAGTGTAGCAAGGCTCCCATTTCTCCATGGCCTGTCCTGCATTTCTGGTTTTGACACTTTTTTCAGCATGGCCCTTTTGACCGATGGGAAGCGAGACTTCATTGTAGCGCTGATTTGACTTTCCAGGTTGCTTGGTTGGCCAAAAAGGGCGTATGCGTTTTTTCATGAATATATTCAGGAAAAAACGCATACGCCCTTTTTGGCCAAGGGCATCATTGTCAACGTTTTGCCGCTTTTCATGTGCTTTAAAGGCGATTCGAATCTACCTCCTGAAATCTGTTTCCTGCAATTCTGCCTTGATTTCAAATCCTCTTCTTTGCCTTCCCTCAATATATTTGTGGACGAGCGTTATCATTTATAACTCTGCAGGTTTGTGAATTGCAGTGCCCTGAAGCTCCATTTTACAAGTCGCTTTTTTGGGAGCCGGCCGCAAAAGCGCAGGATGGCTTCAGGCCCTGTTCTGGTTCCGGGGGGCAGGCTGAGCCTGTGGTTAATTCTTCTTCCTGATGGGAAAATAGAGTGACCTGTGCCTGTCCCAACACCAAGAGCTAGTCTCTCATTGGTTCCCCGTCTTCCCGTTCATCCTCAGGACAAATTGCAACCTGTACGGAACAGGAGGTTAAAGGTGCTGATGCTCCAAGTAGGGAGATTGCTAGTAAAGTGGCTGGAATGGCCAACCCGAGCACAAGGAGATGAGAAATGAGGTGCGTTTTAGAAACCTTTCCCCATCACACGGTGTACCATCTTCTGGGTTTCTCATGCATGTTTTCGATGTAGGAAGATGCCCTTGAACCTGGAGATTTGGGACCCATGCGATGGGTAGCACGCAGTATTACTTTAAAGGGTCTGCGTTTGCTCACCCAACCTCACCAAACCTCTCAGCCCCAAGAGTGTCCACCCTTATGTCTCATCCAGCTGTGGGTCTAGATATGGTCAATCCAGGTTGCATCACAGCCCCTGAACGAATTGTGTAAGAATTTCTCTCTCTTTCCCTGTCTTTGTTTCATGGGTTTTTAAAAGTAATTTATTTTTATAATGGGGTTTAGCTGCTTTTCACGGCTGTGTTTAGGCCGCTTTACACCCACTTGACACACTAACAGAGAGATATCAATACATAGGTTTTAAGATTATTACTAGTCAGATATATTCTTGTGCGGTGAATCGGGCGTGTTGAGTCCAGTTCTCTGAGCAAGGAGTAGGTCTTGTCTATTACATATTGGGTTTATGGAACGGTATCTGAGCTAATTTGAAACTCTTGTTTTATGTATCACCCCACCTCACCTTTCCCGTTAAGCAGCCATAGTGTGTTTTCTGCATGTGTGACTCTGTTCTGTTTTGTAATTCAGTTCAAGTGTAACGGTTTTTACATTCCCTCTATAAGTGACACCTTATGAGAAGTGTCCTTTTCTGTGTGACTTATTTCACTTAGAATCGTCTTACCTAAATCCACTCATCATGCTGCTACTAGCCTTATGACATTGATTTCATGGCTGAGTGATATTCCATTGTACATAAGGACCACAACTTTTTTATCCATTTTTCGCTTTCCTGGGATATTTAAGGTGGAATGAAGTGGAGGTCCTTGTCAACAGAGCAGCCCTAAACTTTGGGGTGCTTGTGTCTTGCTGATTTTCAATTTTCCCACTTTATCCCCCCATGCGTGGAAGTGCCCTATGCTCTCTAAGCTGTGTTTTTTAGATGTTTCAGGACACACCGTACACTTCTCCAGAGTGGCTGTTGGCAATTTACATCCCGCCCATCAGTGTAGCAAGGCTCCCATTTCTCCATGGCCTGTCCTGCATTTCTGGTTTTGACACTTTTTTCAGCATGGCCCTTTTGACCGATGGGAAGCGAGACTTCTTTGTAGCGCTGATTTGCCTTTCCAGGTTGCTTGGTTGGCCAAAAAGGGCGTATGCGTTTTTTCCTGAATATATTCAGGAAAAAACGCATACGCCCTTTTTGGCCAAGGGCATCATTGTCAACGTTTTGCCGCTTTTCATGTGCTTTAAAGGCGAATCGAATCTACCTCCTGAAATCTGTTTCCTGCAATTCTGCCTTGATTTCAAATCCTCTTCTTTGCCTTCCCTCAATATATTTGTGGACGAGAGTTACCATTTATAACTCTGCAGGTTTGTGAATTGCAGTGCCCTGAAGCTCCATTTTACAAGTCGCTTTTTTGGGAGCCGGCCGCAAAAGCGCAGGATGGCTTCAGGCCCTGTTCTGGTTCCGGGGGGCAGGCTGAGCCTGTGGTTAATTCTTCTTCCTGATGGGAAAATAGAGTGACCTGTGCCTGTCCCAACACCAAGAGCTAGTCTCTCATTGGTTCCCCGTCTTCCCGTTCATCCTCAGGACAAATTGCAACCTGTACGGAACAGGAGGTTAAAGGTGCTGATGCTCCAAGTAGGGAGATTGCTAGTAAAGTGGCTGGAATGGCCAACCCGAGCACAAGGAGATGAGAAATGAGGTGCGTTTTAGAAACCTTTCCCCATCACACGGTGTACCATCTTCTGGGTTTCTCATGCATGTTTTCGATGTAGGAAGATGCCCTTGAACCTGGAGATTTGGGACCCATGCGATGGGTAGCACGCAGTATTACTTTAAAGGGTCTGCGTTTGCTCACCCAACCTCACCAAACCTCTCAGCCCCAAGAGTGTCCACCCTTATGTCTCATCCAGCTGTGGGTCTAGATATGGTCAATCCAGGTTGCATCACAGCCCCTGAACGAATTGTGTAAGAATTTCTCTCTCTTTCCCTGTCTTTGTTTCATGGGTTTTTAAAAGTAATTTATTTTTATAATGGGGTTTAGCTGCTTTTCACGGCTGTGTTTAGGCCGCTTTACACCCACTTGACACACTAACAGAGAGATATCAATACATAGGTTTTAAGATTATTACTAGTCAGATATATTCTTGTGCGGTGAATCGGGCGTGTTGAGTCCAGTTCTCTGAGCAAGGAGTAGGTCTTGTCTATTACATATTGGGTTTATGGAACGGTATCTGAGCTAATTTGAAACTCTTGTTTTATGTATCACCCCACCTCACCTTTCCCGTTAAGCAGCCATAGTGTGTTTTCTGCATGTGTGACTCTGTTCTGTTTTGTAATTCAGTTCAAGTGTAACGGTTTTTACATTCCCTCTATAAGTGACACCTTATGAGAAGTGTCCTTTTCTGTGTGACTTATTTCACTTAGAATCGTCTTACCTAAATCCACTCATCATGCTGCTACTAGCCTTATGACATTGATTTCATGGCTGAGTGATATTCCATTGTACATAAGGACCACAACTTTTTTATCCATTTTTCGCTTTCCTGGGATATTTAAGGTGGAAGGAAGTGGAGGTCCTTGTCAACAGAGCAGCCCTAAACTTTGGGGTGCTTGTGTCTTGCTGATTTTCAATTTTCCCACTTTATCCCCCCATGCGTGGAAGTGCCCTATGCTCTCTAAGCTGTGTTTTTTAGATGTTTCAGGACACACCGTACACTTCTCCAGAGTGGCTGTTGGCAATGTACATCCCGCCCATCAGTGTAGCAAGGCTCCCATTTCTCCATGGCCTGTCCTGCATTTCTGGTTTTGACACTTTTTTCAGCCTGGCCCTTTTGACCGATGGGAAGCGAGACTTCTTTGTAGCGCTGATTTGCCTTTCCAGGTTGCTTGGTTGGCCAAAAAGGGCGTATGCGTTTTTTCCTGAATATATTCAGGAAAAAACGCATACGCCCTTTTTGGCCAAGGGCATCATTGTCAACGTTTTGCCGCTTTTCATGTGCTTTAAAGGCGATTCGAATCTACCTCCTGAAATCTGTTTCCTGCAATTCTGCCTTGATTTCAAATCCTCTTCTTTGCCTTCCCTCAATATATTTGTGGACGAGAGTTATCATTTATAACTCTGCAGGTTTGTGAATTGCAGTGCCCTGAAGCTCCATTTTAAAAGTCGCTTTTTTGGGAGCCGGCCGCAAAAGCGCAGGATGGCTTCAGGCCCTGTTCTGGTTCCGGGGGGCAGGCTGAGCCTTTGGTTAATTCTTCTTCCTGATGGGAAAATAGAGTGACCTGTGCCTGTCCCAACACCAAGAGCTAGTCTCTCATTGGTTCCCCGTCTTCCCGTTCATCCTCAGGACAAATTGCAACCTGTACGGAACAGGAGGTTAAAGGTGCTGATGCTCCAAGTAGGGAGATTGCTAGTAAAGTGGCTGGAATGGCCAACCCGAGCACAAGGAGATGAGAAATGAGGTGCGTTTTAGAAACCTTTCCCCATCACACGGTGTACCATCTTCTGGGTTTCTCATGCATGTTTTCGATGTAGGAAGATGCCCTTGAACCTGGAGATTTGGGACCCATGCGATGGGTAGCACGCAGTATTACTTTAAAGGGTCTGCGTTTGCTCACCCAACCTCACCAAACCTCTCAGCCCCAAGAGTGTCCACCCTTATGTCTCATCCAGCTGTGGGTCTAGATATGGTCAATCCAGGTTGCATCACAGCCCCTGAACGAATTGTGTAAGAATTTCTCTCTCTTTCCCTGTCTTTGTTTCATGGGTTTTTAAAAGTAATTTATTTTTATAATGGGGTTTAGCTGCTTTTCACGGCTGTGTTTAGGCCGCTTTACACCCACTTGACACACTAACAGAGAGATATCAATACATAGGTTTTAAGATTATTACTAGTCAGATATATTCTTGTGCGGTGAATCGGGCGTGTTGAGTCCAGTTCTCTGAGCAAGGAGTAGGTCTTGTCTATTACATATTGGGTTTATGGAACGGTATCTGAGCTAATTTGAAACTCTTGTTTTATGTATCACCCCACCTCACCTTTCCCGTTAAGCAGCCATAGTGTGTTTTCTGCATGTGTGACTCTGTTCTGTTTTGTAATTCAGTTCAAGTGTAACGGTTTTTACATTCCCTCTATAAGTGACACCTTATGAGAAGTGTCCTTTTCTGTGTGACTTATTTCACTTAGAATCGTCTTACCTAAATCCACTCATCATGCTGCTACTAGCCTTATGACATTGATTTCATGGCTGAGTGATATTCCATTGTACATAAGGACCACAACTTTTTTATCCATTTTTCGCTTTCCTGGGATATTTAAGGTGGAAGGAAGTGGAGGTCCTTGTCAACAGAGCAGCCCTAAACTTTGGGGTGCTTGTGTCTTGCTGATTTTCAATTTTCCCACTTTATCCCCCCATGCGTGGAAGTGCCCTATGCTCTCTAAGCTGTGTTTTTTAGATGTTTCAGGACACACCGTACACTTCTCCAGAGTGGCTGTTGGCAATGTACATCCCGCCCATCAGTGTAGCAAGGCTCCCATTTCTCCATGGCCTGTCCTGCATTTCTGGTTTTGACACTTTTTTCAGCATGGCCCTTTTGACCGATGGGAAGCGAGACTTCTTTGTAGCGCTGATTTGCCTTTCCAGGTTGCTTGGTTGGCCAAAAAGGGCGTATGCGTTTTTTCCTGAATATATTCAGGAAAAAACGCATACGCCCTTTTTGGCCAAGGGCATCATTGTCAACGTTTTGCCGCTTTTCATGTGCTTTAAAGGCGATTCGAATCTACCTCCTGAAATCTGTTTCCTGCAATTCTGCCTTGATTTCAAATCCTCTTCTTTGCCTTCCCTCAATATATTTGTGGACGAGAGTTATCATTTATAACTCTGCAGGTTTGTGAATTGCAGTGCCCTGAAGCTCCATTTTACAAGTCGCTTTTTTGGGAGCCGGCCGCAAAAGCGCAGGATGGCTTCAGGCCCTGTTCTGGTTCCGGGGGGCAGGCTGAGCCTGTGGTTAATTCTTCTTCCTGATGGGAAAATAGAGTGACCTGTGCCTGTCCCAACACCAAGAGCTAGTCTCTCATTGGTTCCCCGTCTTCCCGTTCATCCTCAGGACAAATTGCAACCTGTACGGAACAGGAGGTTAAAGGTGCTGATGCTCCAAGTAGGGAGATTGCTAGTAAAGTGGCTGGAATGGCCAACCCGAGCACAAGGAGATGAGAAATGAGGTGCGTTTTAGAAACCTTTCCCCATCACACGGTGTACCATCTTCTGGGTTTCTCATGCATGTTTTCGATGTAGGAAGATGCCCTTGAACCTGGAGATTTGGGACTCATGCGATGGGTAGCACGCAGTATTACTTTAAAGGGTCTGCGTTTGCTCACCCAACCTCACCAAACCTCTCAGCCCCAAGAGTGTCCACCCTTATGTCTCATCCAGCTGTGGGTCTAGATATGGTCAATCCAGGTTGCATCACAGCCCCTGAACGATTTTTGTAAGAATTTCTCTCTCTTTCCCTGTCTTTGTTTCATGGGTTTTTAAAAGTAATTTATTTTTATAATGGGGTTTAGCTGCTTTTCACGGCTGTGTTTAGGCCGCTTTACACCCACTTGACACACTAACAGAGAGATATCAATACATAGGTTTTAAGATTATTACTAGTCAGATATATTCTTGTGCGGTGAATCGGGCGTGTTGAGTCCAGTTCTCTGAGCAAGGAGTAGGTCTTGTCTATTACATATTGGGTTTATGGAACGGTATCTGAGCTAATTTGAAACTCTTGTTTTATGTATCACCCCACCTCACCTTTCCCGTTAAGCAGCCATAGTGTGTTTTCTGCATGTGTGACTCTGTTCTGTTTTGTAATTCAGTTCAAGTGTAACGGTTTTTACATTCCCTCTATAAGTGACACCTTATGAGAAGTGTCCTTTTCTGTGTGACTTATTTCACTTAGAATCGTCTTACCTAAATCCACTCATCATGCTGCTACTAGCCTTATGACATTGATTTCATGGCTGAGTGATATTCCATTGTACATAAGGACCACAACTTTTTTATCCATTTTTCGCTTTCCTGGGATATTTAAGGTGGAAGGAAGTGGAGGTCCTTGTCAACAGAGCAGCCCTAAACTTTGGGGTGCTTGTGTCTTCCTGATTTTCAATTTTCCCACTTTATCCCCCCATGCGTGGAAGTGCCCTATGCTCTCTAAGCTGTGTTTTTTAGATGTTTCAGGACACACCGTACACTTCTCCAGAGTGGCTGTTGGCAATTTACATCCCGCCCATCAGTGTAGCAAGGCTCCCATTTCTCCATGGCCTGTCCTGCATTTCTGGTTTTGACACTTTTTTCAGCATGGCCCTTTTGACCGATGGGAAGCGAGACTTCTTTGTAGCGCTGATTTGCCTTTCCAGGTTGCTTGGTTGGCCAAAAAGGGCGTATGCGTTTTTTCCTGAATATATTCAGGAAAAAACGCATACGCCCTTTTTGGCCAAGGGCATCATTGTCAACGTTTTGCCGCTTTTCATGTGCTTTAAAGGCGATTCGAATCTACCTCCTGAAATCTGTTTCCTGCAATTCTGCCTTGATTTCAAATCCTCTTCTTTGCCTTCCCTCAATATATTTGTGGACGAGAGTTATCATTTATAACTCTGCAGGTTTGTGAATTGCAGTGCCCTGAAGCTCCATTTTACAAGTCGCTTTTTTGGGAGCCGGCCGCAAAAGCGCAGGATGGCTTCAGGCCCTGTTCTGGTTCCGGGGGGCAGGCTGAGCCTGTGGTTAATTCTTCTTCCTGATGGGAAAATAGAGTGACCTGTGCCTGTCCCAACACCAAGAGCTAGTCTCTCATTGGTTCCCCGTCTTCCCGTTCATCCTCAGGACAAATTGCAACCTGTACGGAACAGGAGGTTAAAGGTGCTGATGCTCCAAGTAGGGAGATTGCTAGTAAAGTGGCTGGAATGGCCAACCCGAGCACAAGGAGATGAGAAATGAGGTGCGTTTTAGAAACCTTTCCCCATCACACGGTGTACCATCTTCTGGGTTTCTCATGCATGTTTTCGATGTAGGAAGATGCCCTTGAACCTGGAGATTTGGGACCCATGCGATGGGTAGCACGCAGTATTACTTTAAAGGGTCTGCGTTTGCTCACCCAACCTCACCAAACCTCTCAGCCCCAAGAGTGTCCACCCTTATGTCTCATCCAGCTGTGGGTCTAGATATGGTCAATCCAGGTTGCATCACAGCCCCTGAACGAATTGTGTAAGAATTTCTCTCTCTTTCCCTGTCTTTGTTTCATGGGTTTTTAAAAGTAATTTATTTTTATAATGGGGTTTAGCTGCTTTTCACGGCTGTGTTTAGGCCGCTTTACACCCACTTGACACACTAACAGAGAGATATCAATACATAGGTTTTAAGATTATTACTAGTCAGATATATTCTTGTGCGGTGAATCGGGCGTGTTGAGTCCAGTTCTCTGAGCAAGGAGTAGGTCTTGTCTATTACATATTGGGTTTATGGAACGGTATCTGAGCTAATTTGAAACTCTTGTTTTATGTATCACCCCACCTCACCTTTCCCGTTAAGCAGCCATAGTGTGTTTTCTGCATGTGTGACTCTGTTCTGTTTTGTAATTCAGTTCAAGTGTAACGGTTTTTACATTCCCTCTATAAGTGACACCTTATGAGAAGTGTCCTTTTCTGTGTGACTTATTTCACTTAGAATCGTCTTACCTAAATCCACTCATCATGCTGCTACTAGCCTTATGACATTGATTTCATGGCTGAGTGATATTCCATTGTACATAAGGACCACAACTTTTTTATCCATTTTTCGCTTTCCTGGGATATTTAAGGTGGAAGGAAGTGGAGGTCCTTGTCAACAGAGCAGCCCTAAACTTTGGGGTGCTTGTGTCTTGCTGATTTTCAATTTTCCCACTTTATCCCCCCATGCGTGGAAGTGCCCTATGCTCTCTAAGCTGTGTTTTTTAGATGTTTCAGGACACACCGTACACTTCTCCAGAGTGGCTGTTGGCAATGTACATCCCGCCCATCAGTGTAGCAAGGCTCCCATTTCTCCATGGCCTGTCCTGCATTTCTGGTTTTGACACTTTTTTCAGCATGGCCTTTTTGACCGATGGGAAGCGAGACTTCTTTGTAGCGCTGATTTTCCTTTCCGGGTTGCTTGGTTGGCCAAAAAGGGCGTATGCGTTTTTTCCTGAATATATTCAGGAAAAAACGCATACGCCCTTTTTGGCCAAGGGCATCATTGTCAACGTTTTGCCGCTTTTCATGTGCTGTAAAGGCGATTCGAATCTACCTCCTGAAATCTGTTTCCTGCAATTCTGCCTTGATTTCAAATCCTCTTCTTTGCCTTCCCTCAATATATTTGTGGACGAGAGTTATCATTTATAACTCTGCAGGTTTGTGAATTGCAGTGCCCTGAAGCTCCATTTTACAAGTCGCTTTTTTGGGAGCCGGCCGCAAAAGCGCAGGATGGCTTCAGGCCCTGTTCTGGTTCCGGGGGGCAGGCTGAGCCTGTGGTTAATTCTTCTTCCTGATGGGAAAATAGAGTGACCTGTGCCTGTCCCAACACCAAGAGCTAGTCTCTCATTGGTTCCCCGTCTTCCCGTTCATCCTCAGGACAAATTGCAACCTGTACGGAACAGGAGGTTAAAGGTGCTGATGCTCCAAGTAGGGAGATTGCTAGTAAAGTGGCTGGAATGGCCAACCCGAGCACAAGGAGATGAGAAATGAGGTGCGTTTTAGAAACCTTTCCCCATCACACGGTGTACCATCTTCTGGGTTTCTCATGCATGTTTTCGATGTAGGAAGATGCCCTTGAACCTGGAGATTTGGGACCCATGCGATGGGTAGCACGCAGTATTACTTTAAAGGGTCTGCGTTTGCTCACCCAACCTCACCAAACCTCTCAGCCCCAAGAGTGTCCACCCTTATGTCTCATCCAGCTGTGGGTCTAGATATGGTCAATCCAGGTTGCATCACAGCCCCTGAACGAATTGTGTAAGAATTTCTCTCTCTTTCCCTGTCTTTGTTTCATGGGTTTTTAAAAGTAATTTATTTTTATAATGGGGTTTAGCTGCTTTTCACGGCTGTGTTTAGGCCACTTTACACCCACTTGACACACTAACAGAGAGATATCAATACATAGGTTTTAAGATTATTACTAGTCAGATATATTCTTGTGCGGTGAATCGGGCGTGTTGAGTCCAGTTCTCTGAGCAAGGAGTAGGTCTTGTCTATTACATATTGGGTTTATGGAACGGTATCTGAGCTAATTTGAAACTCTTGTTTTATGTATCACCCCACCTCACCTTTCCCGTTAAGCAGCCATAGTGTGTTTTCTGCATGTGTGACTCTGTTCTGTTTTGTAATTCAGTTCAAGTGTAACGGTTTTTACATTCCCTCTATAAGTGACACCTTATGAGAAGTGTCCTTTTCTGTGTGACTTATTTCACTTAGAATCGTCTTACCTAAATCCACTCATCATGCTGCTACTAGCCTTATGACATTGATTTCATGGCTGAGTGATATTCCATTGTACATAAGGACCACAACTTTTTTATCCATTTTTCGCTTTCCTGGGATATTTAAGGTGGAAGGAAGTGGAGGTCCTTGTCAACAGAGCAGCCCTAAACTTTGGGGTGCTTGTGTCTTGCTGATTTTCAATTTTCCCACTTTATCCCCCCATGCGTGGAAGTGCCCTATGCTCTCTAAGCTGTGTTTTTTAGATGTTTCAGGACACACCGTACACTTCTCCAGAGTGGCTGTTGGCAATGTACATCCCGCCCATCAGTGTAGCAAGGCTCCCATTTCTCCATGGCCTGTCCTGCATTTCTGGTTTTGACACTTTTTTCAGCATGGCCTTTTTGACCGATGGGAAGCGAGACTTCTTTGTAGCGCTGATTTTCCTTTCCGGGTTGCTTGGTTGGCCAAAAAGGGCGTATGCGTTTTTTCCTGAATATATTCAGGAAAAAACGCATACGCCCTTTTTGGCCAAGGGCATCATTGTCAACGTTTTGCCGCTTTTCATGTGCTGTAAAGGCGATTCGAATCTACCTCCTGAAATCTGTTTCCTGCAATTCTGCCTTGATTTCAAATCCTCTTCTTTGCCTTCCCTCAATATATTTGTGGACGAGAGTTATCATTTATAACTCTGCAGGTTTGTGAATTGCAGTGCCCTGAAGCTCCATTTTACAAGTCGCTTTTTTGGGAGCCGGCCGCAAAAGCGCAGGATGGCTTCAGGCCCTGTTCTGGTTCCGGGGGGCAGGCTGAGCCTGTGGTTAATTCTTCTTCCTGATGGGAAAATAGAGTGACCTGTGCCTGTCCCAACACCAAGAGCTAGTCTCTCATTGGTTCCCCGTCTTCCCGTTCATCCTCAGGACAAATTGCAACCTGTACGGAACAGGAGGTTAAAGGTGCTGATGCTCCAAGTAGGGAGATTGCTAGTAAAGTGGCTGGAATGGCCAACCCGAGCACAAGGAGATGAGAAATGAGGTGCGTTTTAGAAACCTTTCCCCATCACACGGTGTACCATCTTCTGGGTTTCTCATGCATGTTTTCGATGTAGGAAGATGCCCTTGAACCTGGAGATTTGGGACCCATGCGATGGGTAGCACGCAGTATTACTTTAAAGGGTCTGCGTTTGCTCACCCAACCTCACCAAACCTCTCAGCCCCAAGAGTGTCCACCCTTATGTCTCATCCAGCTGTGGGTCTAGATATGGTCAATCCAGGTTGCATCACAGCCCCTGAACGAATTGTGTAAGAATTTCTCTCTCTTTCCCTGTCTTTGTTTCATGGGTTTTTAAAAGTAATTTATTTTTATAATGGGGTTTAGCTGCTTTTCACGGCTGTGTTTAGGCCGCTTTACACCCACTTGACACACTAACAGAGAGATATCAATACATAGGTTTTAAGATTATTACTAGTCAGATATATTCTTGTGCGGTGAATCGGGCGTGTTGAGTCCAGTTCTCTGAGCAAGGAGTAGGTCTTGTCTATTACATATTGGGTTTATGGAACGGTATCTGAGCTAATTTGAAACTCTTGTTTTATGTATCACCCCACCTCACCTTTCCCGTTAAGCAGCCATAGTGTGTTTTCTGCATGTGTGACTCTGTTCTGTTTTGTAATTCAGTTCAAGTGTAACGGTTTTTACATTCCCTCTATAAGTGACACCTTATGAGAAGTGTCCTTTTCTGTGTGACTTATTTCACTTAGAATCGTCTTACCTAAATCCACTCATCATGCTGCTACTAGCCTTATGACATTGATTTCATGGCTGAGTGATATTCCATTGTACATAAGGACCACAACTTTTTTATCCATTTTTCGCTTTCCTGGGATATTTAAGGTGGAAGGAAGTGGAGGTCCTTGTCAACAGAGCAGCCCTAAACTTTGGGGTGCTTGTGTCTTGCTGATTTTCAATTTTCCCACTTTATCCCCCCATGCGTGGAAGTGCCCTATGCTCTCTAAGCTGTGTTTTTTAGATGTTTCAGGACACACCGTACACTTCTCCAGAGTGGCTGTTGGCAATGTACATCCCGCCCATCAGTGTAGCAAGGCTCCCATTTCTCCATGGCCTGTCCTGCATTTCTGGTTTTGACACTTTTTTCAGCATGGCCTTTTTGACCGATGGGAAGCGAGACTTCTTTGTAGCGCTGATTTTCCTTTCCGGGTTGCTTGGTTGGCCAAAAAGGGCGTATGCGTTTTTTCCTGAATATATTCAGGAAAAAACGCATACGCCCTTTTTGGCCAAGGGCATCATTGTCAACGTTTTGCCGCTTTTCATGTGCTGTAAAGGCGATTCGAATCTACCTCCTGAAATCTGTTTCCTGCAATTCTGCCTTGATTTCAAATCCTCTTCTTTGCCTTCCCTCAATATATTTGTGGACGAGAGTTATCATTTATAACTCTGCAGGTTTGTGAATTGCAGTGCCCTGAAGCTCCATTTTACAAGTCGCTTTTTTGGGAGCCGGCCGCAAATGCGCAGGATGGCTTCAGGCCCTGTTCTGGTTCCGGGGGGCAGGCTGAGCCTGTGGTTAATTCTTCTTCCTGATGGGAAAATAGAGTGACCTGTGCCTGTCCCAACACCAAGAGCTAGTCTCTCATTGGTTCCCCGTCTTCCCGTTCATCCTCAGGACAAATTGCAACCTGTACGGAACAGGAGGTTAAAGGTGCTGATGCTCCAAGTAGGGAGATTGCTAGTAAAGTGGCTGGAATGGCCAACCCGAGCACAAGGAGATGAGAAATGAGGTGCGTTTTAGAAACCTTTCCCCATCACACGGTGTACCATCTTCTGGGTTTCTCATGCATGTTTTCGATGTAGGAAGATGCCCTTGAACCTGGAGATTTGGGACCCATGCGATGGGTAGCACGCAGTATTACTTTAAAGGGTCTGCGTTTGCTCACCCAACCTCACCAAACCTCTCAGCCCCAAGAGTGTCCACCCTTATGTCTCATCCAGCTGTGGGTCTAGATATGGTCAATCCAGGTTGCATCACAGCCCCTGAACGAATTGTGTAAGAATTTCTCTCTCTTTCCCTGTCTTTGTTTCATGGGTTTTTAAAAGTAATTTATTTTTATAATGGGGTTTAGCTGCTTTTCACGGCTGTGTTTAGGCCGCTTTACACCCACTTGACACACTAACAGAGAGATATCAATACATAGGTTTTAAGATTATTACTAGTCAGATATATTCTTGTGCGGTGAATCGGGCGTGTTGAGTCCAGTTCTCTGAGCAAGGAGTAGGTCTTGTCTATTACATATTGGGTTTATGGAACGGTATCTGAGCTAATTTGAAACTCTTGTTTTATGTATCACCCCACCTCACCTTTCCCGTTAAGCAGCCATAGTGTGTTTTCTGCATGTGTGACTCTGTTCTGTTTTGTAATTCAGTTCAAGTGTAACGGTTTTTACATTCCCTCTATAAGTGACACCTTATGAGAAGTGTCCTTTTCTGTGTGACTTATTTCACTTAGAATCGTCTTACCTAAATCCACTCATCATGCTGCTACTAGCCTTATGACATTGATTTCATGGCTGAGTGATATTCCATTGTACATAAGGACCACAACTTTTTTATCCATTTTTCGCTTTCCTGGGATATTTAAGGTGGAAGGAAGTGGAGGTCCTTGTCAACAGAGCAGCCCTAAACTTTGGGGTGCTTGTGTCTTGCTGATTTTCAATTTTCCCACTTTATCCCCCCATGCGTGGAAGTGCCCTATGCTCTCTAAGCTGTGTTTTTTAGATGTTTCAGGACACACCGTACACTTCTCCAGAGTGGCTGTTGGCAATGTACATCCCGCCCATCAGTGTAGCAAGGCTCCCATTTCTCCATGGCCTGTCCTGCATTTCTGGTTTTGACACTTTTTTCAGCATGGCCTTTTTGACCGATGGGAAGCGAGACTTCTTTGTAGCGCTGATTTTCCTTTCCGGGTTGCTTGGTTGGCCAAAAAGGGCGTATGCGTTTTTTCCTGAATATATTCAGGAAAAAACGCATACGCCCTTTTTGGCCAAGGGCATCATTGTCAACGTTTTGCCGCTTTTCATGTGCTGTAAAGGCGATTCGAATCTACCTCCTGAAATCTGTTTCCTGCAATTCTGCCTTGATTTCAAATCCTCTTCTTTGCCTTCCCTCAATATATTTGTGGACGAGAGTTATCATTTATAACTCTGCAGGTTTGTGAATTGCAGTGCCCTGAAGCTCCATTTTACAAGTCGCTTTTTTGGGAGCCGGCCGCAAATGCGCAGGATGGCTTCAGGCCCTGTTCTGGTTCCGGGGGGCAGGCTGAGCCTGTGGTTAATTCTTCTTCCTGATGGGAAAATAGAGTGACCTGTGCCTGTCCCAACACCAAGAGCTAGTCTCTCATTGGTTCCCCGTCTTCCCGTTCATCCTCAGGACAAATTGCAACCTGTACGGAACAGGAGGTTAAAGGTGCTGATGCTCCAAGTAGGGAGATTGCTAGTAAAGTGGCTGGAATGGCCAACCCGAGCACAAGGAGATGAGAAATGAGGTGCGTTTTAGAAACCTTTCCCCATCACACGGTGTACCATCTTCTGGGTTTCTCATGCATGTTTTCGATGTAGGAAGATGCCCTTAAACCTGGAGATTTGGGACCCATGCGATGGGTAGCACGCAGTATTACTTTAAAGGGTCTGCGTTTGCTCACCCAACCTCACCAAACCTCTCAGCCCCAAGAGTGTCCACCCTTATGTCTCATCCAGCTGTGGGTCTAGATATGGTCAATCCAGGTTGCATCACAGCCCCTGAACGAATTGTGTAAGAATTTCTCTCTCTTTCCCTGTCTTTGTTTCATGGGTTTTTAAAAGTAATTTATTTTTATAATGGGGTTTAGCTGCTTTTCACGGCTGTGTTTAGGCCGCTTTACACCCACTTGACACACTAACAGAGAGATATCAATACATAGGTTTTAAGATTATTACTAGTCAGATATATTCTTGTGCGGTGAATCGGGCGTGTTGAGTCCAGTTCTCTGAGCAAGGAGTAGGTCTTGTCTATTACATATTGGGTTTATGGAACGGTATCTGAGCTAATTTGAAACTCTTGTTTTATGTATCACCCCACCTCACCTTTCCCGTTAAGCAGCCATAGTGTGTTTTCTGCATGTGTGACTCTGTTCTGTTTTGTAATTCAGTTCAAGTGTAACGGTTTTTACATTCCCTCTATAAGTGACACCTTATGAGAAGTGTCCTTTTCTGTGTGACTTATTTCACTTAGAATCGTCTTACCTAAATCCACTCATCATGCTGCTACTAGCCTTATGACATTGATTTCATGGCTGAGTGATATTCCATTGTACATAAGGACCACAACTTTTTTATCCATTTTTCGCTTTCCTGGGATATTTAAGGTGGAAGGAAGTGGAGGTCCTTGTCAACAGAGCAGCCCTAAACTTTGGGGTGCTTGTGTCTTCCTGATTTTCAATTTTCCCACTTTATCCCCCCATGCGTGGAAGTGCCCTATGCTCTCTAAGCTGTGTTTTTTAGATGTTTCAGGACACACCGTACACTTCTCCAGAGTGGCTGTTGGCAATGTACATCCCGCCCATCAGTGTAGCAAGGCTCCCATTTCTCCATGGCCTGTCCTGCATTTCTGGTTTTGACACTTTTTTCAGCATGGCCCTTTTGACCGATGGGAAGTGAGACTTCTTTGTAGCGCTGATTTGCCTTTCCAGGTTGCTTGGTTGGCCAAAAAGGGCGTATGCGTTTTTTCCTGAATATATTCAGGAAAAAACGCATACGCCCTTTTTGACCAAGGGCATCATTGTCAACGTTTTGCCGCTTTTCATGTGCTGTAAAGGCGATTCGAATCTACCTCCTGAAATCTGTTTCCTGCAATTCTGCCTTGATTTCAAATCCTCTTCTTTGCCTTCCCTCAATATATTTGTGGACGAGAGTTATCATTTATAACTCTGCAGGTTTGTGAATTGCAGTGCCCTGAAGCTCCATTTTACAAGTCGCTTTTTTGGGAGCCGGCCGCAAAAGCGCAGGATGGCTTCAGGCCCTGTTCTGGTTCCGGGGGGCAGGCTGAGCCTGTGGTTAATTCTTCTTCCTGATGGGAAAATAGAGTGACCTGTGCCTGTCCCAACACCAAGAGCTAGTCTCTCATTGGTTCCCCGTCTTCCCGTTCATCCTCAGGACAAATTGCAACCTGTACGGAACAGGAGGTTAAAGGTGCTGATGCTCCAAGTAGGGAGATTGCTAGTAAAGTGGCTGGAATGGCCAACCCGAGCACAAGGAGATGAGAAATGAGGTGCGTTTTAGAAACCTTTCCCCATCACACGGTGTACCATCTTCTGGGTTTCTCATGCATGTTTTCGATGTAGGAAGATGCCCTTGAACCTGGAGATTTGGGACCCATGCGATGGGTAGCACGCAGTATTACTTTAAAGGGTCTGCGTTTGCTCACCCAACCTCACCAAACCTCTCAGCCCCAAGAGTGTCCACCCTTATGTCTCATCCAGCTGTGGGTCTAGATATGGTCAATCCAGGTTGCATCACAGCCCCTGAACGAATTGTGTAAGAATTTCTCTCTCTTTCCCTGTCTTTGTTTCATGGGTTTTTAAAAGTAATTTATTTTTATAATGGGGTTTAGCTGCTTTTCACGGCTGTGTTTAGGCCACTTTACACCCACTTGACACACTAACAGAGAGATATCAATACATAGGTTTTAAGATTATTACTAGTCAGATATATTCTTGTGCGGTGAATCGGGCGTGTTGAGTCCAGTTCTCTGAGCAAGGAGTAGGTCTTGTCTATTACATATTGGGTTTATGGAACGGTATCTGAGCTAATTTGAAACTCTTGTTTTATGTATCACCCCACCTCACCTTTCCCGTTAAGCAGCCATAGTGTGTTTTCTGCATGTGTGACTCTGTTCTGTTTTGTAATTCAGTTCAAGTGTAACGGTTTTTACATTCCCTCTATAAGTGACACCTTATGAGAAGTGTCCTTTTCTGTGTGACTTATTTCACTTAGAATCGTCTTACCTAAATCCACTCATCATGCTGCTACTAGCCTTATGACATTGATTTCATGGCTGAGTGATATTCCATTGTACATAAGGACCACAACTTTTTTATCCATTTTTCGCTTTCCTGGGATATTTAAGGTGGAAGGAAGTGGAGGTCCTTGTCAACAGAGCAGCCCTAAACTTTGGGGTGCTTGTGTCTTGCTGATTTTCAATTTTCCCACTTTATCCCCCCATGCGTGGAAGTGCCCTATGCTCTCTAAGCTGTGTTTTTTAGATGTTTCAGGACACACCGTACACTTCTCCAGAGTGGCTGTTGGCAATGTACATCCCGCCCATCAGTGTAGCAAGGCTCCCATTTCTCCATGGCCTGTCCTGCATTTCTGGTTTTGACACTTTTTTCAGCATGGCCTTTTTGACCGATGGGAAGCGAGACTTCTTTGTAGCGCTGATTTTCCTTTCCGGGTTGCTTGGTTGGCCAAAAAGGGCGTATGCGTTTTTTCCTGAATATATTCAGGAAAAAACGCATACGCCCTTTTTGGCCAAGGGCATCATTGTCAACGTTTTGCCGCTTTTCATGTGCTGTAAAGGCGATTCGAATCTACCTCCTGAAATCTGTTTCCTGCAATTCTGCCTTGATTTCAAATCCTCTTCTTTGCCTTCCCTCAATATATTTGTGGACGAGAGTTATCATTTATAACTCTGCAGGTTTGTGAATTGCAGTGCCCTGAAGCTCCATTTTACAAGTCGCTTTTTTGGGAGCCGGCCGCAAAAGCGCAGGATGGCTTCAGGCCCTGTTCTGGTTCCGGGGGGCAGGCTGAGCCTGTGGTTAATTCTTCTTCCTGATGGGAAAATAGAGTGACCTGTGCCTGTCCCAACACCAAGAGCTAGTCTCTCATTGGTTCCCCGTCTTCCCGTTCATCCTCAGGACAAATTGCAACCTGTACGGAACAGGAGGTTAAAGGTGCTGATGCTCCAAGTAGGGAGATTGCTAGTAAAGTGGCTGGAATGGCCAACCCGAGCACAAGGAGATGAGAAATGAGGTGCGTTTTAGAAACCTTTCCCCATCACACGGTGTACCATCTTCTGGGTTTCTCATGCATGTTTTCGATGTAGGAAGATGCCCTTGAACCTGGAGATTTGGGACCCATGCGATGGGTAGCACGCAGTATTACTTTAAAGGGTCTGCGTTTGCTCACCCAACCTCACCAAACCTCTCAGCCCCAAGAGTGTCCACCCTTATGTCTCATCCAGCTGTGGGTCTAGATATGGTCAATCCAGGTTGCATCACAGCCCCTGAACGAATTGTGTAAGAATTTCTCTCTCTTTCCCTGTCTTTGTTTCATGGGTTTTTAAAAGTAATTTATTTTTATAATGGGGTTTAGCTGCTTTTCACGGCTGTGTTTAGGCCGCTTTACACCCACTTGACACACTAACAGAGAGATATCAATACATAGGTTTTAAGATTATTACTAGTCAGATATATTCTTGTGCGGTGAATCGGGCGTGTTGAGTCCAGTTCTCTGAGCAAGGAGTAGGTCTTGTCTATTACATATTGGGTTTATGGAACGGTATCTGAGCTAATTTGAAACTCTTGTTTTATGTATCACCCCACCTCACCTTTCCCGTTAAGCAGCCATAGTGTGTTTTCTGCATGTGTGACTCTGTTCTGTTTTGTAATTCAGTTCAAGTGTAACGGTTTTTACATTCCCTCTATAAGTGACACCTTATGAGAAGTGTCCTTTTCTGTGTGACTTATTTCACTTAGAATCGTCTTACCTAAATCCACTCATCATGCTGCTACTAGCCTTATGACATTGATTTCATGGCTGAGTGATATTCCATTGTACATAAGGACCACAACTTTTTTATCCATTTTTCGCTTTCCTGGGATATTTAAGGTGGAAGGAAGTGGAGGTCCTTGTCAACAGAGCAGCCCTAAACTTTGGGGTGCTTGTGTCTTGCTGATTTTCAATTTTCCCACTTTATCCCCCCATGCGTGGAAGTGCCCTATGCTCTCTAAGCTGTGTTTTTTAGATGTTTCAGGACACACCGTACACTTCTCCAGAGTGGCTGTTGGCAATGTACATCCCGCCCATCAGTGTAGCAAGGCTCCCATTTCTCCATGGCCTGTCCTGCATTTCTGGTTTTGACACTTTTTTCAGCATGTCCCTTTTGACCGATGGGAAGCGAGACTTCTTTGTAGCGCTGATTTTCCTTTCCGGGTTGCTTGGTTGGCCAAAAAGGGCGTATGCGTTTTTTCCTGAATATATTCAGGAAAAAACGCATACGCCCTTTTTGGCCAAGGGCATCATTGTCAACGTTTTGCCGCTTTTCATGTGCTGTAAAGGCGATTCGAATCTACCTCCTGAAATCTGTTTCCTGCAATTCTGCCTTGATTTCAAATCCTCTTCTTTGCCTTCCCTCAATATATTTGTGGACGAGAGTTATCATTTATAACTCTGCAGGTTTGTGAATTGCAGTGCCCTGAAGCTCCATTTTACAAGTCGCTTTTTTGGGAGCCGGCCGCAAAAGCGCAGGATGGCTTCAGGCCCTGTTCTGGTTCCGGGGGGCAGGCTGAGCCTGTGGTTAATTCTTCTTCCTGATGGGAAAATAGAGTGACCTGTGCCTGTCCCAACACCAAGAGCTAGTCTCTCATTGGTTCCCCGTCTTCCCGTTCATCCTCAGGACAAATTGCAACCTGTACGGAACAGGAGGTTAAAGGTGCTGATGCTCCAAGTAGGGAGATTGCTAGTAAAGTGGCTGGAATGGCCAACCCGAGCACAAGGAGATGAGAAATGAGGTGCGTTTTAGAAACCTTTCCCCATCACACGGTGTACCATCTTCTGGGTTTCTCATGCATGTTTTCGATGTAGGAAGATGCCCTTGAACCTGGAGATTTGGGACCCATGCGATGGGTAGCACGCAGTATTACTTTAAAGGGTCTGCGTTTGCTCACCCAACCTCACCAAACCTCTCAGCCCCAAGAGTGTCCACCCTTATGTCTCATCCAGCTGTGGGTCTAGATATGGTCAATCCAGGTTGCATCACAGCCCCTGAACGAATTGTGTAAGAATTTCTCTCTCTTTCCCTGTCTTTGTTTCATGGGTTTTTAAAAGTAATTTATTTTTATAATGGGGTTTAGCTGCTTTTCACGGCTGTGTTTAGGCCGCTTTACACCCACTTGACACACTAACAGAGAGATATCAATACATAGGTTTTAAGATTATTACTAGTCAGATATATTCTTGTGCGGTGAATCGGGCGTGTTGAGTCCAGTTCTCTGAGCAAGGAGTAGGTCTTGTCTATTACATATTGGGTTTATGGAACGGTATCTGAGCTAATTTGAAACTCTTGTTTTATGTTTCACCCCACCTCACCTTTCCCGTTAAGCAGCCATAGTGTGTTTTCTGCATGTGTGACTCTGTTCTGTTTTGTAATTCAGTTCAAGTGTAACGGTTTTTACATTCCCTCTATAAGTGACACCTTATGAGAAGTGTCCTTTTCTGTGTGACTTATTTCACTTAGAATCGTCTTACCTAAATCCACTCATCATGCTGCTACTAGCCTTATGACATTGATTTCATGGCTGAGTGATATTCCATTGTACATAAGGACCACAACTTTTTTATCCATTTTTCGCTTTCCTGGGATATTTAAGGTGGAAGGAAGTGGAGGTCCTTGTCAACAGAGCAGCCCTAAACTTTGGGGTGCTTGTGTCTTGCTGATTTTCAATTTTCCCACTTTATCCCCCCATGCGTGGAAGTGCCCTATGCTCTCTAAGCTGTGTTTTTTAGATGTTTCTGGACACACCGTACACTTCTCCAGAGTGGCTGTTGGCAATTTACATCCCGCCCATCAGTGTAGCAAGGCTCCCATTTCTCCATGGCCTGTCCTGCATTTCTGGTTTTGACACTTTTTTCAGCATGGCCCTTTTGACCGATGGGAAGCGAGACTTCATTGTAGCGCTGATTTGACTTTCCAGGTTGCTTGGTTGGCCAAAAAGGGCGTATGCATTTTTTCCTGAATATATTCAGGAAAAAACGCATACGCCCTTTTTGGCCAAGGGCATCATTGTCAACGTTTTGCCGCTTTTCATGTGCTTTAAAGGCGATTCGAATCTACCTCCTGAAATCTGTTTCCTGCAATTCTGCCTTGATTTCAAATCCTCTTCTTTGCCTTCCCTCAATATATTTGTGGACGAGCGTTATCATTTATAACTCTGCAGGTTTGTGAATTGCAGTGCCCTGAAGCTCCATTTTACAAGTCGCTTTTTTGGGAGCCGGCCGCAAAAGCGCAGGATGGCTTCAGGCCCTGTTCTGGTTCCGGGGGGCAGGCTGAGCCTGTGGTTAATTCTTCTTCCTGATGGGAAAATAGAGTGACCTGTGCCTGTCCCAACACCAAGAGCTAGTCTCTCATTGGTTCCCCGTCTTCCCGTTCATCCTCAGGACAAATTGCAACCTGTACGGAACAGGAGGTTAAAGGTGCTGATGCTCCAAGTAGGGAGATTGCTAGTAAAGTGGCTGGAATGGCGAACCCGAGCACAAGGAGATGAGAAATGAGGTGCGTTTTAGAAACCTTTCCCCATCACACGGTGTACCATCTTCTGGGTTTCTCATGCATGTTTTCGATGTAGGAAGATGCCCTTGAACCTGGAGATTTGGGACCCATGCGATGGGTAGCACGCAGTATTACTTTAAAGGGTCTGCGTTTGCTCACCCAACCTCACCAAACCTCTCAGCCCCAAGAGTGTCCACCCTTATGTCTCATCCAGCTGTGGGTCTAGATATGGTCAATCCAGGTTGCATCACAGCCCCTGAACGAATTGTGTAAGAATTTCTCTCTCTTTCCCTGTCTTTGTTTCATGGGTTTTTAAAAGTAATTTATTTTTATAATGGGGTTTAGCTGCTTTTCACGGCTGTGTTTAGGCCACTTTACACCCACTTGACACACTAACAGAGAGATATCAATACATAGGTTTTAAGATTATTACTAGTCAGATATATTCTTGTGCGGTGAATCGGGCGTGTTGAGTCCAGTTCTCTGAGCAAGGAGTAGGTCTTGTCTATTACATATTGGGTTTATGGAACGGTATCTGAGCTAATTTGAAACTCTTGTTTTATGTATCACCCCACCTCACCTTTCCCGTTAAGCAGCCATAGTGTGTTTTCTGCATGTGTGACTCTGTTCTGTTTTGTAATTCAGTTCAAGTGTAACGGTTTTTACATTCCCTCTATAAGTGACACCTTATGAGAAGTGTCCTTTTCTGTGTGACTTATTTCACTTAGAATCGTCTTACCTAAATCCACTCATCATGCTGCTACTAGCCTTATGACATTGATTTCATGGCTGAGTGATATTCCATTGTACATAAGGACCACAACTTTTTTATCCATTTTTCGCTTTCCTGGGATATTTAAGGTGGAATGAAGTGGAGGTCCTTGTCAACAGAGCAGCCCTAAACTTTGGGGTGCTTGTGTCTTGCTGATTTTCAATTTTCCCACTTTATCCCCCCATGCGTGGAAGTGCCCTATGCTCTCTAAGCTGTGTTTTTTAGATGTTTCAGGACACACCGTACACTTCTCCAGAGTGGCTGTTGGCAATTTACATCCCGCCCATCAGTGTAGCAAGGCTCCCATTTCTCCATGGCCTGTCCTGCATTTCTGGTTTTGACACTTTTTTCAGCATGGCCCTTTTGACCGATGGGAAGCGAGACTTCTTTGTAGCGCTGATTTGCCTTTCCAGGTTGCTTGGTTGGCCAAAAAGGGCGTATGCGTTTTTTCCTGAATATATTCAGGAAAAAACGCATACGCCCTTTTTGGCCAAGGGCATCATTGTCAACGTTTTGCCGCTTTTCATGTGCTTTAAAGGCGAATCGAATCTACCTCCTGAAATCTGTTTCCTGCAATTCTGCCTTGATTTCAAATCCTCTTCTTTGCCTTCCCTCAATATATTTGTGGACGAGAGTTACCATTTATAACTCTGCAGGTTTGTGAATTGCAGTGCCCTGAAGCTCCATTTTACAAGTCGCATTTTTGGGAGCCGCCCGCAAAAGCGCAGGATGGCTTCAGGCCCTGTTCTGGTTCCGGGGGGCAGGCTGAGCCTGTGGTTAATTCTTCTTCCTGATGGGAAAATAGAGTGACCTGTGCCTGTCCCAACACCAAGAGCTAGTCTCTCATTGGTTCCCCATCTTCCCGTTCATCCTCAGGACAAATTGCAACCTGTACGGAACAGGAGGTTAAAGGTGCTGATGCTCCAAGTAGGGAGATTGCTAGTAAAGTGGCTGGAATGGCGAACCCGAGCACAAGGAGATGAGAAATGAGGTGCGTTTTAGAAACCTTTCCCCATCACACGGTGTACCATCTTCTGGGTTTCTCATGCATGTTTTCGATGTAGGAAGATGCCCTTGAACCTGGAGATTTGGGACCCATGCGATGGGTAGCACGCAGTATCACTTTAAAGGGTCTGCGTTTGCTCACCCAACCTCACCAAATCTCTCAGCCCCAAGAGTGTCCACCCTTATGTCTCATCCAGCTGTGGGTCTAGATATGGTCAATCCAGGTTGCATCACAGCCCCTGAACGAATTGTGTAAGAATTTCTCTCTCTTTCCCTGTCTTTGTTTCATGGGTTTTTAAAAGTAATTTATTTTTATAATGGGGTTTAGCTGCTTTTCACGGCTGTGTTTAGGCCGCTTTACACCCACTTGACACACTAACAGAGAGATATCAATACATAGGTTTTAAGATTATTACTAGTCAGATATATTCTTGTGCGGTGAATCGGGCGTGTTGAGTCCAGTTCTCTGAGCAAGGAGTAGGTCTTGTCTATTACATATTGGGTTTATGGAACGGTATCTGAGCTAATTTGAAACTCTGGTTTTATGTATCACCCCACCTCACCTTTCCCGTTAAGCAGCCATAGTGTGTTTTCTGCATGTGTGACTCTGTTCTGTTTTGTAATTCAGTTCAAGTGTAACGGTTTTTACATTCCCTCTATAAGTGACACCTTATGAGAAGTGTCCTTTTCTGTGTGACTTATTTCACTTAGAATCGTCTTACCTAAATCCACTCATCATGCTGCTACTAGCCTTATGACATTGATTTCATGGCTGAGTGATATTCCATTGTACATAAGGACCACAACTTTTTTATCCATTTTTCGCTTTCCTGGGATATTTAAGGTGGAAGGAAGTGGAGGTCCTTGTCAACAGAGCAGCCCTAAACTTTGGGGTGCTTGTGTCTTGCTGATTTTCAATTTTCCCACTTTATCCCCCCATGCGTGGAAGTGCCCTATGCTCTCTAAGCTGTGTTTTTTAGATGTTTCAGGACACACCGTACACTTCTCCAGAGTGGCTGTTGGCAATTTACATCCCGCCCATCAGTGTAGCAAGGCTCCCATTTCTCCATGGCCTGTCCTGCATTTCTGGTTTTGACACTTTTTTCAGCATGGCCCTTTTGACCGATGGGAAGCGAGACTTCTTTGTAGCGCTGATTTGCCTTTCCAGGTTGCTTGGTTGGCCAAAAAGGGCGTATGCGTTTTTTCCTGAATATATTCAGGAAAAAACGCATACGCCCTTTTTGGCCAAGGGCATCATTGTCAACGTTTTGCCGCTTTTCTTGTGCTTTAAAGGCGATTCGAATCTACCTCCTGAAATCTGTTTCCTGCAATTCTGCCTTGATTTCAAATCCTCTTCTTTGCCTTCCCTCAATATATTTGTGGACGAGAGTTATCATTTATAACTCTGCAGGTTTGTGAATTGCAGTGCCCTGAAGCTCCATTTTACAAGTCGCTTTTTTGGGAGCCGGCCGCAAAAGCGCAGGATGGCTTCAGGCCCTGTTCTGGTTCCGGGGGGCAGGCTGAGCCTGTGGTTAATTCTTCTTCCTGATGGGAAAATAGAGTGACCTGTGCCTGTCCCAACACCAAGAGCTAGTCTCTCATTGGTTCCCCATCTTCCCGTTCATCCTCAGGACAAATTGCAACCTGTACGGAACAGGAGGTTAAAGGTGCTGATGCTCCAAGTAGGGAGATTGCTAGTAAAGTGGCTGGAATGGCGAACCCGAGCACAAGGAGATGAGAAATGAGGTGCGTTTTAGAAACCTTTCCCCATCACACGGTGTACCATCTTCTGGGTTTCTCATGCATGTTTTCGATGTAGGAAGATGCCCTTGAACCTGGAGATTTGGGACCCATGCGATGGGTAGCACGCAGTATTACTTTAAAGGGTCTGCGTTTGCTCACCCAACCTCACCAAATCTCTCAGCCCCAAGAGTGTCCACCCTTATGTCTCATCCAGCTGTGGGTCTAGATATGGTCAATCCAGGTTGCATCACAGCCCCTGAACGAATTGTGTAAGAATTTCTCTCTCTTTCCCTGTCTTTGTTTCATGGGTTTTTAAAAGTAATTTATTTTTATAATGGGGTTTAGCTGCTTTTCACGGCTGTGTTTAGGCCGCTTTACACCCACTTGACACACTAACAGAGAGATATCAATACATAGGTTTTAAGATTATTACTAGTCAGATATATTCTTGTGCGGTGAATCGGGCGTGTTGAGTCCAGTTCTCTGAGCAAGGAGTAGGTCTTGTCTATTACATATTGGGTTTATGGAACGGTATCTGAGCTAATTTGAAACTCTGGTTTTATGTATCACCCCACCTCACCTTTCCCGTTAAGCAGCCATAGTGTGTTTTCTGCATGTGTGACTCTGTTCTGTTTTGTAATTCAGTTCAAGTGTAACGGTTTTTACATTCCCTCTATAAGTGACACCTTATGAGAAGTGTCCTTTTCTGTGTGACTTATTTCACTTAGAATCGTCTTACCTAAATCCACTCATCATGCTGCTACTAGCCTTATGACATTGATTTCATGGCTGAGTGATATTCCATTGTACATAAGGACCACAACTTTTTTATCCATTTTTCGCTTTCCTGGGATATTTAAGGTGGAAGGAAGTGGAGGTCCTTGTCAACAGAGCAGCCCTAAACTTTGGGGTGCTTCTGTCTTGCTGATTTTCAATTTTCCCACTTTATCCCCCCATGCGTGGAAGTGCCCTATGCTCTCTAAGCTGTGTTTTTTAGATGTTTCAGGACACACCGTACACTTCTCCAGAGTGGCTGTTGGCAATGTAAATCCCGCCCATCAGTGTAGCAAGGCTCCCATTTCTCCATGGCCTGTCCTGCATTTCTGGTTTTGACACTTTTTTCAGCATGGCCCTTTTGACCGATGGGAAGCGAGACTTCTTTGTAGCGCTGATTTGCCTTTCCAGGTTGCTTGGTTGGCCAAAAAGGGCGTATGCGTTTTTTCCTGAATATATTCAGGAAAAAACGCATACGCCCTTTTTGACCAAGGGCATCATTGTCAACGTTTTGCCGCTTTTCATGTGCTTTAAAGGCGATTCGAATCTACCTCCTGAAATCTGTTTCCTGCAATTCTGCCTTGATTTCAAATCCTCTTCTTTGCCTTCCCTCAATATATTTGTGGACGAGAGTTATCATTTATAACTCTGCAGGTTTGTGAATTGCAGTGCCCTGAAGCTCCATTTTACAAGTCGCTTTTTTGGGAGCCGGCCGCAAAAGCGCAGGATGGCTTCAGGCCCTGTTCTGGTTCCGGGGGGCAGGCTGAGCCTGTGGTTAATTCTTCTTCCTGATGGGAAAATAGAGTGACCTGTGCCTGTCCCAACACCAAGAGCTAGTCTCTCATTGGTTCCCCGTCTTCCCGTTCATCCTCAGGACAAATTGCAACCTGTATGGAACAGGAGGTTAAAGGTGCTGATGCTCCAAGTAGGGAGATTGCTAGTAAAGTGGCTGGAATGGCGAACCCGAGCACAAGGAGATGAGAAATGAGGTGCGTTTTAGAAACCTTTCCCCATCACACGGTGTACCATCTTCTGGGTTTCTCATGCATGTTTTCGATGTAGGAAGATGCCCTTGAACCTGGAGATTTGGGACCCATGCGATGGGTAGCACGCAGTATTACTTTAAAGGGTCTGCGTTTGCTCACCCAACCTCACCAAACCTCTCAGCCCCAAGAGTGTCCACCCTTATGTCTCATCCAGCTGTGGGTCTAGATATGGTCAATCCAGGTTGCATCACAGCCCCTGAACGAATTGTGTAAGAATTTCTCTCTCTTTCCCTGTCTTTGTTTCATGGGTTTTTAAAAGTAATTTATTTTTATAATGGGGTTTAGCTGCTTTTCACGGCTGTGTTTATGCCGCTTTACACCCACTTGACACACTAACAGAGAGATATCAATACATAGGTTTTAAGATTATTACTAGTCAGATATATTCTTGTGCGGTGAATCGGGCGTGTTGAGTCCAGTTCTCTGAGAAAGGAGTAGGTCTTGTCTATTACATATTGGGTTTATGGAATGGTATCTGAGCTAATTTGAAACTCTTGTTTTATGTATCACCCCACCTCACCTTTCCCGTTAAGCAGCCATAGTGTGTTTTCTGCATGTGTGACTCTGTTCTGTTTTGTAATTCAGTTCAAGTGTAACGGTTTTTACATTCCCTCTATAAGTGACACCTTATGAGAAGTGTCCTTTTCTGTGTGACTTATTTCACTTAGAATCGTCTTACCTAAATCCACTCATCATGCTGCTACTAGCCTTATGACATTGATTTCATGGCTGAGTGATATTCCATTGTACATAAGGACCACAACTTTTTTATCCATTTTTCGCTTTCCTGGGATATTTAAGGTGGAATGAAGTGGAGGTCCTTGTCAACAGAGCAGCCCAAAACTTTGGGGTGCTTGTGTCTTGCTGATTTTCAATTTTCCCACTTTATCCCCCCATGCGTGGAAGTGCCCTATGCTCTCTAAGCTGTGTTTTTTAGATGTTTCAGGACACACCGTACACTTCTCCAGAGTGGCTGTTGGCAATTTACATCCCGCCCATCAGTGTAGCAAGGCTCCCATTTCTACATGGCCTGTCCTGCATTTCTGGTTTTGACACTTTTTTCAGCATGGCCCTTTTGACCGATGGGAAGCGAGACTTCTTTGTAGCGCTGATTTTCCTTTCCGGGTTGCTTGGTTGGCCAAAAAGGGCGTATGCGTTTTTTCCTGAATATATTCAGGAAAAAACGCATACGCCCTTTTTGGCCAAGGGCATCATTGTCAACGTTTTGCCGCTTTTCATGTGCTGTAAAGGCGATTCGAATCTACCTCCTGAAATCTGTTTCCTGCAATTCTGCCTTGATTTCAAATCCTCTTCTTTGCCTTCCCTCAATATATTTGTGGACGAGAGTTATCATTTATAACTCTGCAGGTTTGTGAATTGCAGTGCCCTGAAGCTCCATTTTACAAGTCGCTTTTTTGGGAGCCGGCCGCAAAAGCGCAGGATGGCTTCAGGCCCTGTTCTGGTTCCGGGGGGCAGGCTGAGCCTGTGGTTAATTCTTCTTCCTGATGGGAAAATAGAGTGACCTGTGCCTGTCCCAACACCAAGAGCTAGTCTCTCATTGGTTCCCCGTCTTCCCGTTCATCCTCAGGACAAATTGCAACCTGTACGGAACAGGAGGTTAAAGGTGCTGATGCTCCAAGTAGGGAGATTGCTAGTAAAGTGGCTGGAATGGCGAACCCGAGCACAAGGAGATGAGAAATGAGGTGCGTTTTAGAAACCTTTCCCCATCACACGGTGTACCATCTTCTGGGTTTCTCATGCATGTTTTCGATGTAGGAAGATGCCCTTGAACCTGGAGATTTGGGACCCATGCGATGGGTAGCACGCAGTATTACTTTAAAGGGTCTGCGTTTGCTCACCCAACCTCACCAAACCTCTCAGCCCCAAGAGTGTCCACCCTTATGTCTCATCCAGCTGTGGGTCTAGATATGGTCAATCCAGGTTGCATCACAGCCCCTGAACGAATTGTGTAAGAATTTCTCTCTCTTTCCCTGTCTTTGTTTCATGGGTTTTTAAAAGTAATTTATTTTTATAATGGGGTTTAGCTGCTTTTCACGGCTGTGTTTAGGCCACTTTACACCCACTTGACACACTAACAGAGAGATATCAATACATAGGTTTTAAGATTATTACTAGTCAGATATATTCTTGTGCGGTGAATCGGGCGTGTTGAGTCCAGTTCTCTGAGCAAGGAGTAGGTCTTGTCTATTACATATTGGGTTTATGGAACGGTATCTGAGCTAATTTGAAACTCTTGTTTTATGTATCACCCCACCTCACCTTTCCCGTTAAGCAGCCATAGTGTGTTTTCTGCATGTGTGACTCTGTTCTGTTTTGTAATTCAGTTCAAGTGTAACGGTTTTTACATTCCCTCTATAAGTAACACCTTATGAGAAGTGTCCTTTTCTGTGTGACTTATTTCACTTAGAATCGTCTTACCTAAATCCACTCATCATGCTGCTACTAGCCTTATGACATTGATTTCATGGCTGAGTGATATTCCATTGTACATAAGGACCACAACTTTTTTATCCATTTTTCGCTTTCCTGGGATATTTAAGGTGGAAGGAAGTGGAGGTCCTTGTCAACAGAGCAGCCCTAAACTTTGGGGTGCTTGTGTCTTGCTGATTTTCAATTTTCCCACTTTATCCCCCCATGCGTGGAAGTGCCCTATGCTCTCTAAGCTGTGTTTTTTAGATGTTTCAGGACACACCGTACACTTCTCCAGAGTGGCTGTTGGCAATGTACATCCCGCCCATCAGTGTAGCAAGGCTCCCATTTCTCCATGGCCTGTCCTGCATTTCTGGTTTTGACACTTTTTTCAGCATGGCCTTTTTGACCGATGGGAAGCGAGACTTCTTTGTAGCGCTGATTTTCCTTTCCGAGTTGCTTGGTTGGCCAAAAAGGGCGTATGCGTTTTTTCCTGAATATATTCAGGAAAAAACGCATACGCCCTTTTTGGCCAAGGGCATCATTGTCAACGTTTTGCCGCTTTTCATGTGCTGTAAAGGCGATTCGAATCTACCTCCTGAAATCTGTTTCCTGCAATTCTGCCTTGATTTCAAATCCTCTTCTTTGCCTTCCCTCAATATATTTGTGGACGAGAGTTATCATTTATAACTCTGCAGGTTTGTGAATTGCAGTGCCCTGAAGCTCCATTTTACAAGTCGCTTTTTTGGGAGCCGGCCGCAAAAGCGCAGGATGGCTTCAGGCCCTGTTCTGGTTCCGGGGGGCAGGCTGAGCCTGTGGTTAATTCTTCTTCCTGATGGGAAAATAGAGTGACCTGTGCCTGTCCCAACACCAAGAGCTAGTCTCTCATTGGTTCCCCGTCTTCCCGTTCATCCTCAGGACAAATTGCAACCTGTACGGAACAGGAGGTTAAAGGTGCTGATGCTCCAAGTAGGGAGATTGCTAGTAAAGTGGCTGGAATGGCGAACCCGAGCACAAGGAGATGAGAAATGAGGTGCGTTTTAGAAACGTTTCCCCATCACACGGTGTACCATCTTCTGGGTTTCTCATGCATGTTTTCGATGTAGGAAGATGCCCTTGAACCTGGAGATTTGGGACCCATGCGATGGGTAGCACGCAGTATTACTTTAAAGGGTCTGCGTTTGCTCACCCAACCTCACCAAACCTCTCAGCCCCAAGAGTGTCCACCCTTATGTCTCATCCAGCTGTGGGTCTAGATATGGTCAATCCAGGTTGCATCACAGCCCCTGAACGAATTGTGTAAGAATTTCTCTCTCTTTCCCTGTCTTTGTTTCATGGGTTTTTAAAAGTAATTTATTTTTATAATGGGGTTTAGCTGCTTTTCACGGCTGTGTTTAGGCCGCTTTACACCCACTTGACACACTAACAGAGAGATATCAATACATAGGTTTTAAGATTATTACTAGTCAGATATATTCTTGTGCGGTGAATCGGGCGTGTTGAGTCCAGTTCTCTGAGCAAGGAGTAGGTCTTGTCTATTACATATTGGGTTTATGGAACGGTATCTGAGCTAATTTGAAACTCTTGTTTTATGTTTCACCCCACCTCACCTTTCCCGTTAAGCAGCCATAGTGTGTTTTCTGCATGTGTGACTCTGTTCTGTTTTGTAATTCAGTTCAAGTGTAACGGTTTTTACATTCCCTCTATAAGTGACACCTTATGAGAAGTGTCCTTTTCTGTGTGACTTATTTCACTTAGAATCGTCTTACCTAAATCCACTCATCATGCTGCTACTAGCCTTATGACATTGATTTCATGGCTGAGTGATATTCCATTGTACATAAGGACCACAACTTTTTTATCCATTTTTCGCTTTCCTGGGATATTTAAGGTGGAAGGAAGTGGAGGTCCTTGTCAACAGAGCAGCCCTAAACTTTGGGGTGCTTGTGTCTTGCTGATTTTCAATTTTCCCACTTTATCCCCCCATGCGTGGAAGTGCCCTATGCTCTCTAAGCTGTGTTTTTTAGATGTTTCTGGACACACCGTACACTTCTCCAGAGTGGCTGTTGGCAATTTACATCCCGCCCATCAGTGTAGCAAGGCTCCCATTTCTCCATGGCCTGTCCTGCATTTCTGGTTTTGACACTTTTTTCAGCATGGCCCTTTTGACCGATGGGAAGCGAGACTTCATTGTAGCGCTGATTTGACTTTCCAGGTTGCTTGGTTGGCCAAAAAGGGCGTATGCATTTTTTCCTGAATATATTCAGGAAAAAACGCATACGCCCTTTTTGGCCAAGGGCATCATTGTCAACGTTTTGCCGCTTTTCATGTGCTTTAAAGGCGATTCGAATCTACCTCCTGAAATCTGTTTCCTGCAATTC
Organism: Balaenoptera physalus; assembly: GCF_965194825.1. Classification (NCBI taxonomy): domain Eukaryota; kingdom Metazoa; phylum Chordata; class Mammalia; order Artiodactyla; family Balaenopteridae; genus Balaenoptera; species Balaenoptera physalus. The sequence goes on from NW_028126220.1 coordinate 318,120, forward strand.
TGCCTTGATTTCAAATCCTCTTCTTTGCCTTCCCTCAATATATTTGTGGACGAGCGTTATCATTTATAACTCTGCAGGTTTGTGAATTGCAGTGCCCTGAAGCTCCATTTTACAAGTCGCTTTTTTGGGAGCCGGCCGCAAAAGCGCAGGATGGCTTCAGGCCCTGTTCTGGTTCCGGGGGGCAGGCTGAGCCTGTGGTTAATTCTTCTTCCTGATGGGAAAATAGAGTGACCTGTGCCTGTCCCAACACCAAGAGCTAGTCTCTCATTGGTTCCCCGTCTTCCCGTTCATCCTCAGGACAAATTGCAACCTGTACGGAACAGGAGGTTAAAGGTGCTGATGCTCCAAGTAGGGAGATTGCTAGTAAAGTGGCTGGAATGGCGAACCCGAGCACAAGGAGATGAGAAATGAGGTGCGTTTTAGAAACCTTTCCCCATCACACGGTGTACCATCTTCTGGGTTTCTCATGCATGTTTTCGATGTAGGAAGATGCCCTTGAACCTGGAGATTTGGGACCCATGCGATGGGTAGCACGCAGTATTACTTTAAAGGGTCTGCGTTTGCTCACCCAACCTCACCAAACCTCTCAGCCCCAAGAGTGTCCACCCTTATGTCTCATCCAGCTGTGGGTCTAGATATGGTCAATCCAGGTTGCATCACAGCCCCTGAACGAATTGTGTAAGAATTTCTCTCTCTTTCCCTGTCTTTGTTTCATGGGTTTTTAAAAGTAATTTATTTTTATAATGGGGTTTAGCTGCTTTTCACGGCTGTGTTTAGGCCGCTTTACACCCACTTGACACACTAACAGAGAGATATCAATACATAGGTTTTAAGATTATTACTAGTCAGATATATTCTTGTGCGGTGAATCGGGCGTGTTGAGTCCAGTTCTCTGAGCAAGGAGTAGGTCTTGTCTATTACATATTGGGTTTATGGAACGGTATCTGAGCTAATTTGAAACTCTTGTTTTATGTTTCACCCCACCTCACCTTTCCCGTTAAGCAGCCATAGTGTGTTTTCTGCATGTGTGACTCTGTTCTGTTTTGTAATTCAGTTCAAGTGTAACGGTTTTTACATTCCCTCTATAAGTGACACCTTATGAGAAGTGTCCTTTTCTGTGTGACTTATTTCACTTAGAATCGTCTTACCTAAATCCACTCATCATGCTGCTACTAGCCTTATGACATTGATTTCATGGCTGAGTGATATTCCATTGTACATAAGGACCACAACTTTTTTATCCATTTTTCGCTTTCCTGGGATATTTAAGGTGGAAGGAAGTGGAGGTCCTTGTCAACAGAGCAGCCCTAAACTTTGGGGTGCTTGTGTCTTGCTGATTTTCAATTTTCCCACTTTATCCCCCCATGCGTGGAAGTGCCCTATGCTCTCTAAGCTGTGTTTTTTAGATGTTTCTGGACACACCGTACACTTCTCCAGAGTGGCTGTTGGCAATTTACATCCCGCCCATCAGTGTAGCAAGGCTCCCATTTCTCCATGGCCTGTCCTGCATTTCTGGTTTTGACACTTTTTTCAGCATGGCCCTTTTGACCGATGGGAAGCGAGACTTCATTGTAGCGCTGATTTGACTTTCCAGGTTGCTTGGTTGGCCAAAAAGGGCGTATGCATTTTTTCCTGAATATATTCAGGAAAAAACGCATACGCCCTTTTTGGCCAAGGGCATCATTGTCAACGTTTTGCCGCTTTTCATGTGCTTTAAAGGCGATTCGAATCTACCTCCTGAAATCTGTTTCCTGCAATTCTGCCTTGATTTCAAATCCTCTTCTTTGCCTTCCCTCAATATATTTGTGGACGAGCGTTATCATTTATAACTCTGCAGGTTTGTGAATTGCAGTGCCCTGAAGCTCCATTTTACAAGTCGCTTTTTTGGGAGCCGGCCGCAAAAGCGCAGGATGGCTTCAGGCCCTGTTCTGGTTCCGGGGGGCAGGCTGAGCCTGTGGTTAATTCTTCTTCCTGATGGGAAAATAGAGTGACCTGTGCCTGTCCCAACCCCAAGAGCTAGTCTCTCATTGGTTCCCCGTCTTCCCGTTCATCCTCAGGACAAATTGCAACCTGTACGGAACAGGAGGTTAAAGGTGCTGATGCTCCAAGTAGGGAGATTGCTAGTAAAGTGGCTGGAATGGCGAACCCGAGCACAAGGAGATGAGAAATGAGGTGCGTTTTAGAAACCTTTCCCCATCACACGGTGTACCATCTTCTGGGTTTCTCATGCATGTTTTCGATGTAGGAAGATGCCCTTGAACCTGGAGATTTGGGACCCATGCGATGGGTAGCACGCAGTATTACTTTAAAGGGTCTGCGTTTGCTCACCCAACCTCACCAAACCTCTCAGCCCCAAGAGTGTCCACCCTTATGTCTCATCCAGCTGTGGGTCTAGATATGGTCAATCCAGGTTGCATCACAGCCCCTGAACGAATTGTGTAAGAATTTCTCTCTCTTTCCCTGTCTTTGTTTCATGGGTTTTTAAAAGTAATTTATTTTTATAATGGGGTTTAGCTGCTTTTCACGGCTGTGTTTAGGCCACTTTACACCCACTTGACACACTAACAGAGAGATATCAATACATAGGTTTTAAGATTATTACTAGTCAGATATATTCTTGTGCGGTGAATCGGGCGTGTTGAGTCCAGTTCTCTGAGCAAGGAGTAGGTCTTGTCTATTACATATTGGGTTTATGGAACGGTATCTGAGCTAATTTGAAACTCTTGTTTTATGTATCACCCCACCTCACCTTTCCCGTTAAGCAGCCATAGTGTGTTTTCTGCATGTGTGACTCTGTTCTGTTTTGTAATTCAGTTCAAGTGTAACGGTTTTTACATTCCCTCTATAAGTGACACCTTATGAGAAGTGTCCTTTTCTGTGTGACTTATTTCACTTAGAATCGTCTTACCTAAATCCACTCATCATGCTGCTACTAGCCTTATGACATTGATTTCATGGCTGAGTGATATTCCATTGTACATAAGGACCACAACTTTTTTATCCATTTTTCGCTTTCCTGGGATATTTAAGGTGGAATGAAGTGGAGGTCCTTGTCAACAGAGCAGCCCTAAACTTTGGGGTGCTTGTGTCTTGCTGATTTTCAATTTTCCCACTTTATCCCCCCATGCGTGGAAGTGCCCTATGCTCTCTAAGCTGTGTTTTTTAGATGTTTCAGGACACACCGTACACTTCTCCAGAGTGGCTGTTGGCAATTTACATCCCGCCCATCAGTGTAGCAAGGCTCCCATTTCTCCATGGCCTGTCCTGCATTTCTGGTTTTGACACTTTTTTCAGCATGGCCCTTTTGACCGATGGGAAGCGAGACTTCTTTGTAGCGCTGATTTGCCTTTCCAGGTTGCTTGGTTGGCCAAAAAGGGCGTATGCGTTTTTTCCTGAATATATTCAGGAAAAAACGCATACGCCCTTTTTGACCAAGGGCATCATTGTCAACGTTTTGCCGCTTTTCATGTGCTTTAAAGGCGATTCGAATCTACCTCCTGAAATCTGTTTCCTGCAATTCTGCCTTGATTTCAAATCCTCTTCTTTGCCTTCCCTCAATATATTTGTGGACGAGCGTTATCATTTATAACTCTGCAGGTTTGTGAATTGCAGTGCCCTGAAGCTCCATTTTACAAGTCGCTTTTTTGGGAGCCGGCCGCAAAAGCGCAGGATGGCTTCAGGCCCTGTTCTGGTTCCGGGGGGCAGGCTGAGCCTGTGGTTAATTCTTCTTCCTGATGGGAAAATAGAGTGACCTGTGCCTGTCCCAACCCCAAGAGCTAGTCTCTCATTGGTTCCCCGTCTTCCCGTTCATCCTCAGGACAAATTGCAACCTGTACGGAACAGGAGGTTAAAGGTGCTGATGCTCCAAGTAGGGAGATTGCTAGTAAAGTGGCTGGAATGGCGAACCCGAGCACAAGGAGATGAGAAATGAGGTGCGTTTTAGAAACCTTTCCCCATCACACGGTGTACCATCTTCTGGGTTTCTCATGCATGTTTTCGATGTAGGAAGATGCCCTTGAACCTGGAGATTTGGGACCCATGCGATGGGTAGCACGCAGTATTACTTTAAAGGGTCTGCGTTTGCTCACCCAACCTCACCAAACCTCTCAGCCCCAAGAGTGTCCACCCTTATGTCTCATCCAGCTGTGGGTCTAGATATGGTCAATCCAGGTTGCATCACAGCCCCTGAACGAATTGTGTAAGAATTTCTCTCTCTTTCCCTGTCTTTGTTTCATGGGTTTTTAAAAGTAATTTATTTTTATAATGGGGTTTAGCTGCTTTTCACGGCTGTGTTTAGGCCACTTTACACCCACTTGACACACTAACAGAGAGATATCAATACATAGGTTTTAAGATTATTACTAGTCAGATATATTCTTGTGCGGTGAATCGGGCGTGTTGAGTCCAGTTCTCTGAGCAAGGAGTAGGTCTTGTCTATTACATATTGGGTTTATGGAACGGTATCTGAGCTAATTTGAAACTCTTGTTTTATGTATCACCCCACCTCACCTTTCCCGTTAAGCAGCCATAGTGTGTTTTCTGCATGTGTGACTCTGTTCTGTTTTGTAATTCAGTTCAAGTGTAACGGTTTTTACATTCCCTCTATAAGTGACACCTTATGAGAAGTGTCCTTTTCTGTGTGACTTATTTCACTTAGAATCGTCTTACCTAAATCCACTCATCATGCTGCTACTAGCCTTATGACATTGATTTCATGGCTGAGTGATATTCCATTGTACATAAGGACCACAACTTTTTTATCCATTTTTCGCTTTCCTGGGATATTTAAGGTGGAATGAAGTGGAGGTCCTTGTCAACAGAGCAGCCCTAAACTTTGGGGTGCTTGTGTCTTGCTGATTTTCAATTTTCCCACTTTATCCCCCCATGCGTGGAAGTGCCCTATGCTCTCTAAGCTGTGTTTTTTAGATGTTTCAGGACACACCGTACACTTCTCCAGAGTGGCTGTTGGCAATTTACATCCCGCCCATCAGTGTAGCAAGGCTCCCATTTCTCCATGGCCTGTCCTGCATTTCTGGTTTTGACACTTTTTTCAGCATGGCCCTTTTGACCGATGGGAAGCGAGACTTCTTTGTAGCGCTGATTTGCCTTTCCAGGTTGCTTGGTTGGCCAAAAAGGGCGTATGCGTTTTTTCCTGAATATATTCAGGAAAAAACGCATACGCCCTTTTTGACCAAGGGCATCATTGTCAACGTTTTGCCGCTTTTCATGTGCTTTAAAGGCGATTCGAATCTACCTCCTGAAATCTGTTTCCTGCAATTCTGCCTTGATTTCAAATCCTCTTCTTTGCCTTCCCTCAATATATTTGTGGACGAGCGTTATCATTTATAACTCTGCAGGTTTGTGAATTGCAGTGCCCTGAAGCTCCATTTTACAAGTCGCTTTTTTGGGAGCCGGCCGCAAAAGCGCAGGATGGCTTCAGGCCCTGTTCTGGTTCCGGGGGGCAGGCTGAGCCTGTGGTTAATTCTTCTTCCTGATGGGAAAATAGAGTGACCTGTGCCTGTCCCAACACCAAGAGCTAGTCTCTCATTGGTTCCCCGTCTTCCCGTTCATCCTCAGGACAAATTGCAACCTGTACGGAACAGGAGGTTAAAGGTGCTGATGCTCCAAGTAGGGAGATTGCTAGTAAAGTGGCTGGAATGGCGAACCCGAGCACAAGGAGATGAGAAATGAGGTGCGTTTTAGAAACCTTTCCCCATCACACGGTGTACCATCTTCTGGGTTTCTCATGCATGTTTTCGATGTAGGAAGATGCCCTTGAACCTGGAGATTTGGGACCCATGCGATGGGTAGCACGCAGTATTACTTTAAAGGGTCTGCGTTTGCTCACCCAACCTCACCAAACCTCTCAGCCCCAAGAGTGTCCACCCTTATGTCTCATCCAGCTGTGGGTCTAGATATGGTCAATCCAGGTTGCATCACAGCCCCTGAACGAATTGTGTAAGAATTTCTCTCTCTTTCCCTGTCTTTGTTTCATGGGTTTTTAAAAGTAATTTATTTTTATAATGGGGTTTAGCTGCTTTTCACGGCTGTGTTTAGGCCACTTTACACCCACTTGACACACTAACAGAGAGATATCAATACATAGGTTTTAAGATTATTACTAGTCAGATATATTCTTGTGCGGTGAATCGGGCGTGTTGAGTCCAGTTCTCTGAGCAAGGAGTAGGTCTTGTCTATTACATATTGGGTTTATGGAACGGTATCTGAGCTAATTTGAAACTCTTGTTTTATGTATCACCCCACCTCACCTTTCCCGTTAAGCAGCCATAGTGTGTTTTCTGCATGTGTGACTCTGTTCTGTTTTGTAATTCAGTTCAAGTGTAACGGTTTTTACATTCCCTCTATAAGTGACACCTTATGAGAAGTGTCCTTTTCTGTGTGACTTATTTCACTTAGAATCGTCTTACCTAAATCCACTCATCATGCTGCTACTAGCCTTATGACATTGATTTCATGGCTGAGTGATATTCCATTGTACATAAGGACCACAACTTTTTTATCCATTTTTCGCTTTCCTGGGATATTTAAGGTGGAATGAAGTGGAGGTCCTTGTCAACAGAGCAGCCCTAAACTTTGGGGTGCTTGTGTCTTGCTGATTTTCAATTTTCCCACTTTATCCCCCCATGCGTGGAAGTGCCCTATGCTCTCTAAGCTGTGTTTTTTAGATGTTTCAGGACACACCGTACACTTCTCCAGAGTGGCTGTTGGCAATTTACATCCCGCCCATCAGTGTAGCAAGGCTCCCATTTCTCCATGGCCTGTCCTGCATTTCTGGTTTTGACACTTTTTTCAGCATGGCCCTTTTGACCGATGGGAAGCGAGACTTCTTTGTAGCGCTGATTTGCCTTTCCAGGTTGCTTGGTTGGCCAAAAAGGGCGTATGCGTTTTTTCCTGAATATATTCAGGAAAAAACGCATACGCCCTTTTTGACCAAGGGCATCATTGTCAACGTTTTGCCGCTTTTCATGTGCTTTAAAGGCGATTCGAATCTACCTCCTGAAATCTGTTTCCTGCAATTCTGCCTTGATTTCAAATCCTCTTCTTTGCCTTCCCTCAATATATTTGTGGACGAGAGTTATCATTTATAACTCTGCAGGTTTGTGAATTGCAGTGCCCTGAAGCTACATTTTACAAGTCGCTTTTTTGGGAGCCGGCCGCAAAAGCGCAGGATGGCTTCAGGCCCTGTTCTGGTTCCGGGGGGCAGGCTGAGCCTGTGGTTAATTCTTCTTCCTGATGGGAAAATAGAGTGACCTGTGCCTGTCCCAACACCAAGAGCTAGTCTCTCATTGGTTCCCCGTCTTCCCGTTCATCCTCAGGACAAATTGCAACCTGTATGGAACAGGAGGTTAAAGGTGCTGATGCTCCAAGTAGGGAGATTGCTAGTAAAGTGGCTGGAATGGCGAACCCGAGCACAAGGAGATGAGAAATGAGGTGCGTTTTAGAAACCTTTCCCCATCACACGGTGTACCATCTTCTGGGTTTCTCATGCATGTTTTCGATGTAGGAAGATGCCCTTGAACCTGGAGATTTGGGACCCATGCGATGGGTAGCACGCAGTATTACTTTAAAGGGTCTGCGTTTGCTCACCCAACCTCACCAAACCTCTCAGCCCCAAGAGTGTCCACCCTTATGTCTCATCCAGCTGTGGGTCTAGATATGGTCAATCCAGGTTGCATCACAGCCCCTGAACGAATTGTGTAAGAATTTCTCTCTCTTTCCCTGTCTTTGTTTCATGGGTTTTTAAAAGTAATTTATTTTTATAATGGGGTTTAGCTGCTTTTCACGGCTGTGTTTATGCCGCTTTACACCCACTTGACACACTAACAGAGAGATATCAATAAATAGGTTTTAAGATTATTACTAGTCAGATATATTCTTGTGCGGTGAATCGGGCGTGTTGAGTCCAGTTCTCTGAGCAAGGAGTAGGTCTTGTCTATTACATATTGGGTTTATGGAATGGTATCTGAGCTAATTTGAAACTCTTGTTTTATGTATCACCCCACCTCACCTTTCCCGTTAAGCAGCCATAGTGTGTTTTCTGCATGTGTGACTCTGTTCTGTTTTGTAATTCAGTTCAAGTGTAACGGTTTTTACATTCCCTCTATAAGTGACACCTTATGAGAAGTGTCCTTTTCTGTGTGACTTATTTCACTTAGAATCGTCTTACCTAAATCCACTCATCATGCTGCTACTAGCCTTATGACATTGATTTCATTGCTGAGTGATATTCCATTGTACATAAGGACCACAACTTTTTTATCCATTTTTCGCTTTCCTGGGATATTTAAGGTGGAATGAAGTGGAGGTCCTTGTCAACAGAGCAGCCCAAAACTTTGGGGTGCTTGTGTCTTGCTGATTTTCAATTTTCCCACTTTATCCCCCCATGCGTGGAAGTGCCCTATGCTCTCTAAGCTGTGTTTTTTAGATGTTTCAGGACACACCGTACACTTCTCCAGAGTGGCTGTTGGCAATTTACATCCCGCCCATCAGTGTAGCAAGGCTCCCATTTCTCCATGGCCTGTCCTGCATTTCTGGTTTTGACACTTTTTTCAGCATGGCCCTTTTGACCGATGGGAAGCGAGACTTCTTTGTAGCGCTGATTTGCCTTTCCAGGTTGCTTGGTTGGCCAAAAAGGGCGTATGCGTTTTTTCCTGAATATATTCAGGAAAAAACGCATACGCCCGTTTTGGCCAAGGGCATCATTGTCAACGTTTTGCCGCTTTTCATGTGCTTTAAAGGCGATTCGAATCTACCTCCTGAAATCTGTTTCCTGCAATTCTGCCTTGATTTCAAATCCTCTTCTTTGCCTTCCCTCAATATATTTGTGGACGAGAGTTATCATTTATAACTCTGCAGGTTTGTGAATTGCAGTGCCCAGAAGCTCCATTTTACAAGTCGCTTTTTTGGGAGCCGGCCGCAAAAGCGCAGGATGGCTTTAGGCCCTGTTCTGGTTCCGGGGGGCAGGCTGAGCCTGTGGTTAATTCTTCTTCCTGATGGGAAAATAGAGTGACCTGTGCCTGTCCCAACACCAAGAGCTAGTCTCTCATTGGTTCCCCGTCTTCCCGTTCATCCTCAGGACAAATTGCAACCTGTACGGAACAGGAGGTTAAAGGTGCTGATGCTCCAAGTAGGGAGATTGCTAGTAAAGTGGCTGGAATGGCGAACCCGAGCACAAGGAGATGAGAAATGAGGTGCGTTTTAGAAACCTTTCCCCATCACACGGTGTACCATCGTCTGGGTTTCTCATGCATGTTTTCGATGTAGGAAGATGCCCTTGAACCTGGAGATTTGGGACCCATGCGATGGGTAGCACGCAGTATTACTTTAAAGGGTCTGCGTTTGCTCACCCAACCTCACCAAACCTCTCAGCCCCAAGAGTGTCCACCCTTATGTCTCATCCAGCTGTGGGTCTAGATATGGTCAATCCAGGTTGCATCACAGCCCCTGAACGAATTGTGTAAGAATTTCTCTCTCTTTCCCTGTCTTTGTTTCATGGGTTTTTAAAAGTAATTTATTTTTATAATGGGGTTTAGCTGCTTTTCACGGCTGTGTTTAGGCCGCTTTACACCCACTTGACACACTAACAGAGAGATATCAATACATAGGTTTTAAGATTATTACTAGTCAGATATATTCTTGTGCGGTGAATCGGGCGTGTTGAGTCCAGTTCTCTGAGCAAGGAGTAGGTCTTGTCTATTACATATTGGGTTTATGGAACGGTATCTGAGCTAATTTGAAACTCTGGTTTTATGTATCACCCCACCTCACCTTTCCCGTTAAGCAGCCATAGTGTGTTTTCTGCATGTGTGACTCTGTTCTGTTTTGTAATTCAGTTCAAGTGTAACGGTTTTTACATTCCCTCTATAAGTGACACCTTATGAGAAGTGTCCTTTTCTGTGTGACTTATTTCACTTAGAATCGTCTTACCTAAATCCACTCATCATGCTGCTACTAGCCTTATGACATTGATTTCATGGCTGAGTGATATTCCATTGTACATAAGGACCACAACTTTTTTATCCATTTTTCGCTTTCCTGGGATATTTAAGGTGGAAGGAAGTGGAGGTCCTTGTCAACAGAGCAGCCCTAAACTTTGGGGTGCTTCTGTCTTGCTGATTTTCAATTTTCCCACTTTATCCCCCCATGCGTGGAAGTGCCCTATGCTCTCTAAGCTGTGTTTTTTAGATGTTTCAGGACACACCGTACACTTCTCCAGAGTGGCTGTTGGCAATGTAAATCCCGCCCATCAGTGTAGCAAGGCTCCCATTTCTCCATGGCCTGTCCTGCATTTCTGGTTTTGACACTTTTTTCAGCATGGCCCTTTTGACCGATGGGAAGCGAGACTTCTTTGTAGCGCTGATTTGCCTTTCCAGGTTGCTTGGTTGGCCAAAAAGGGCGTATGCGTTTTTTCCTGAATATATTCAGGAAAAAACGCATACGCCCTTTTTGACCAAGGGCATCATTGTCAACGTTTTGCCGCTTTTCATGTGCTTTAAAGGCGATTCGAATCTACCTCCTGAAATCTGTTTCCTGCAATTCTGCCTTGATTTCAAATCCTCTTCTTTGCCTTCCCTCAATATATTTGTGGACGAGAGTTATCATTTATAACTCTGCAGGTTTGTGAATTGCAGTGCCCTGAAGCTCCATTTTACAAGTCGCTTTTTTGGGAGCCGGCCGCAAAAGCGCAGGATGGCTTCAGGCCCTGTTCTGGTTCCGGGGGGCAGGCTGAGCCTGTGGTTAATTCTTCTTCCTGATGGGAAAATAGAGTGACCTGTGCCTGTCCCAACACCAAGAGCTAGTCTCTCATTGGTTCCCCGTCTTCCCGTTCATCCTCAGGACAAATTGCAACCTGTATGGAACAGGAGGTTAAAGGTGCTGATGCTCCAAGTAGGGAGATTGCTAGTAAAGTGGCTGGAATGGCGAACCCGAGCACAAGGAGATGAGAAATGAGGTGCGTTTTAGAAACCTTTCCCCATCACACGGTGTACCATCTTCTGGGTTTCTCATGCATGTTTTCGATGTAGGAAGATGCCCTTGAACCTGGAGATTTGGGACCCATGCGATGGGTAGCACGCAGTATTACTTTAAAGGGTCTGCGTTTGCTCACCCAACCTCACCAAATCTCTCAGCCCCAAGAGTGTCCACCCTTATGTCTCATCCAGCTGTGGGTCTAGATATGGTCAATCCAGGTTGCATCACAGCCCCTGAACGAATTGTGTAAGAATTTCTCTCTCTTTCCCTGTCTTTGTTTCATGGGTTTTTAAAAGTAATTTATTTTTATAATGGGGTTTAGCTGCTTTTCACGGCTGTGTTTAGGCCGCTTTACACCCACTTGACACACTAACAGAGAGATATCAATACATAGGTTTTAAGATTATTACTAGTCAGATATATTCTTGTGCGGTGAATCGGGCGTGTTGAGTCCAGTTCTCTGAGCAAGGAGTAGGTCTTGTCTATTACATATTGGGTTTATGGAACGGTATCTGAGCTAATTTGAAACTCTGGTTTTATGTATCACCCCACCTCACCTTTCCCGTTAAGCAGCCATAGTGTGTTTTCTGCATGTGTGACTCTGTTCTGTTTTGTAATTCAGTTCAAGTGTAACGGTTTTTACATTCCCTCTATAAGTGACACCTTATGAGAAGTGTCCTTTTCTGTGTGACTTATTTCACTTAGAATCGTCTTACCTAAATCCACTCATCATGCTGCTACTAGCCTTATGACATTGATTTCATGGCTGAGTGATATTCCATTGTACATAAGGACCACAACTTTTTTATCCATTTTTCGCTTTCCTGGGATATTTAAGGTGGAAGGAAGTGGAGGTCCTTGTCAACAGAGCAGCCCTAAACTTTGGGGTGCTTCTGTCTTGCTGATTTTCAATTTTCCCACTTTATCCCCCCATGCGTGGAAGTGCCCTATGCTCTCTAAGCTGTGTTTTTTAGATGTTTCAGGACACACCGTACACTTCTCCAGAGTGGCTGTTGGCAATGTAAATCCCGCCCATCAGTGTAGCAAGGCTCCCATTTCTCCATGGCCTGTCCTGCATTTCTGGTTTTGACACTTTTTTCAGCATGGCCCTTTTGACCGATGGGAAGCGAGACTTCTTTGTAGCGCTGATTTGCCTTTCCAGGTTGCTTGGTTGGCCAAAAAGGGCGTATGCGTTTTTTCCTGAATATATTCAGGAAAAAACGCATACGCCCTTTTTGACCAAGGGCATCATTGTCAACGTTTTGCCGCTTTTCATGTGCTTTAAAGGCGATTCGAATCTACCTCCTGAAATCTGTTTCCTGCAATTCTGCCTTGATTTCAAATCCTCTTCTTTGCCTTCCCTCAATATATTTGTGGACGAGAGTTATCATTTATAACTCTGCAGGTTTGTGAATTGCAGTGCCCTGAAGCTCCATTTTACAAGTCGCTTTTTTGGGAGCCGGCCGCAAAAGCGCAGGATGGCTTCAGGCCCTGTTCTGGTTCCGGGGGGCAGGCTGAGCCTGTGGTTAATTCTTCTTCCTGATGGGAAAATAGAGTGACCTGTGCCTGTCCCAACACCAAGAGCTAGTCTCTCATTGGTTCCCCGTCTTCCCGTTCATCCTCAGGACAAATTGCAACCTGTATGGAACAGGAGGTTAAAGGTGCTGATGCTCCAAGTAGGGAGATTGCTAGTAAAGTGGCTGGAATGGCGAACCCGAGCACAAGGAGATGAGAAATGAGGTGCGTTTTAGAAACCTTTCCCCATCACACGGTGTACCATCTTCTGGGTTTCTCATGCATGTTTTCGATGTAGGAAGATGCCCTTGAACCTGGAGATTTGGGACCCATGCGATGGGTAGCACGCAGTATTACTTTAAAGGGTCTGCGTTTGCTCACCCAACCTCACCAAACCTCTCAGCCCCAAGAGTGTCCACCCTTATGTCTCATCCAGCTGTGGGTCTAGATATGGTCAATCCAGGTTGCATCACAGCCCCTGAACGAATTGTGTAAGAATTTCTCTCTCTTTCCCTGTCTTTGTTTCATGGGTTTTTAAAAGTAATTTATTTTTATAATGGGGTTTAGCTGCTTTTCACGGCTGTGTTTATGCCGCTTTACACCCACTTGACACACTAACAGAGAGATATCAATAAATAGGTTTTAAGATTATTACTAGTCAGATATATTCTTGTGCGGTGAATCGGGCGTGTTGAGTCCAGTTCTCTGAGCAAGGAGTAGGTCTTGTCTATTACATATTGGGTTTATGGAATGGTATCTGAGCTAATTTGAAACTCTTGTTTTATGTATCACCCCACCTCACCTTTCCCGTTAAGCAGCCATAGTGTGTTTTCTGCATGTGTGACTCTGTTCTGTTTTGTAATTCAGTTCAAGTGTAACGGTTTTTACATTCCCTCTATAAGTGACACCTTATGAGAAGTGTCCTTTTCTGTGTGACTTATTTCACTTAGAATCGTCTTACCTAAATCCACTCATCATGCTGCTACTAGCCTTATGACATTGATTTCATTGCTGAGTGATATTCCATTGTACATAAGGACCACAACTTTTTTATCCATTTTTCGCTTTCCTGGGATATTTAAGGTGGAATGAAGTGGAGGTCCTTGTCAACAGAGCAGCCCAAAACTTTGGGGTGCTTGTGTCTTGCTGATTTTCAATTTTCCCACTTTATCCCCCCATGCGTGGAAGTGCCCTATGCTCTCTAAGCTGTGTTTTTTAGATGTTTCAGGACACACCGTACACTTCTCCAGAGTGGCTGTTGGCAATTTACATCCCGCCCATCAGTGTAGCAAGGCTCCCATTTCTACATGGCCTGTCCTGCATTTCTGGTTTTGACACTTTTTTCAGCATGGCCCTTTTGACCGATGGGAAGCGAGACTTCTTTGTAGCGCTGATTTGCCTTTCCAGGTTGCTTGGTTGGCCAAAAAGGGCGTATGCGTTTTTTCCTGAATATATTCAGGAAAAAACGCATACGCCCTTTTTGGCCAAGGGCATCATTGTCAACGTTTTGCCGCTTTTCATGTGCTTTAAAGGCGATTCGAATCTACCTCCTGAAATCTGTTTCCTGCAATTCTGCCTTGATTTCAAATCCTCTTCTTTGCCTTCCCTCAATATATTTGTGGACGAGAGTTATCATTTATAACTCTGCAGGTTTGTGAATTGCAGTGCCCAGAAGCTCCATTTTACAAGTCGCTTTTTTGGGAGCCGGCCGCAAAAGCGCAGGATGGCTTTAGGCCCTGTTCTGGTTCCGGGGGGCAGGCTGAGCCTGTGGTTAATTCTTCTTCCTGATGGGAAAATAGAGTGACCTGTGCCTGTCCCAACACCAAGAGCTAGTCTCTCATTGGTTCCCCGTCTTCCCGTTCATCCTCAGGACAAATTGCAACCTGTACGGAACAGGAGGTTAAAGGTGCTGATGCTCCAAGTAGGGAGATTGCTAGTAAAGTGGCTGGAATGGCGAACCCGAGCACAAGGAGAGGAGAAATGAGGTGCGTTTTAGAAACCTTTCCCCATCACACGGTGTACCATCGTCTGGGTTTCTCATGCATGTTTTCGATGTAGGAAGATGCCCTTGAACCTGGAGATTTGGGACCCATGCGATGGGTAGCACGCAGTATTACTTTAAAGGGTCTGCGTTTGCTCACCCAACCTCACCAAACCTCTCAGCCCCAAGAGTGTCCACCCTTATGTCTCATCCAGCTGTGGGTCTAGATATGGTCAATCCAGGTTGCATCACAGCCCCTGAACGAATTGTGTAAGAATTTCTCTCTCTTTCCCTGTCTTTGTTTCATGGGTTTTTAAAAGTAATTTATTTTTATAATGGGGTTTAGCTGCTTTTCACGGCTGTGTTTAGGCCGCTTTACACCCACTTGACACACTAACAGAGAGATATCAATACATAGGTTTTAAGATTATTACTAGTCAGATATATTCTTGTGCGGTGAATCGGGCGTGTTGAGTCCAGTTCTCTGAGCAAGGAGTAGGTCTTGTCTATTACATATTGGGTTTATGGAACGGTATCTGAGCTAATTTGAAACTCTTGTTTTATGTATCACCCCACCTCACCTTTCCCGTTAAGCAGCCATAGTGTGTTTTCTGCATGTGTGACTCTGTTCTGTTTTGTAATTCAGTTCAAGTGTAACGGTTTTTACATTCCCTCTATAAGTGACACCTTATGAGAAGTGTCCTTTTCTGTGTGACTTATTTCACTTAGAATCGTCTTACCTAAATCCACTCATCATGCTGCTACTAGCCTTATGACATTGATTTCATGGCTGAGTGATATTCCATTGTACATAAGGACCACAACTTTTTTATCCATTTTTTGCTTTCCTGGGATATTTAAGGTGGAAGGAAGTGGAGGTCCTTGTCAACAGAGCAGCCCTAAACTTTGGGGTGCTTGTGTCTTCCTGATTTTCAATTTTCCCACTTTATCCCCCCATGCGTGGAAGTGCCCTATGCTCTCTAAGCTGTGTTTTTTAGATGTTTCAGGACACACCGTACACTTCTCCAGAGTGGCTGTTGGCAATGTACATCCCGCCCATCAGTGTAGCAAGGCTCCCATTTCTCCATGGCCTGTCCTGCATTTCTGGTTTTGACACTTTTTTCAGCATGGCCCTTTTGACCGATGGGAAGTGAGACTTCTTTGTAGCGCTGATTTGCCTTTCCAGGTTGCTTGGTTGGCCAAAAAGGGCGTATGCGTTTTTTCCTGAATATATTCAGGAAAAAACGCATACGCCCTTTTTGACCAAGGGCATCATTGTCAACGTTTTGCCGCTTTTCATGTGTTTTAAAGGCGATTCGAATCTACCTCCTGAAATCTGTTTCCTGCAATTCTGCCTTGATTTCAAATTCTCTTCTTTGCCTTCCCTCAATATATTTGTGGACGAGAGTTATCATTTATAACTCTGCAGGTTTGTGAATTGCAGTGCCCTGAAGCTCCATTTTACAAGTCGCTTTTTTGGGAGCCGGCCGCAAAAGCGCAGGATGGCTTCAGGCCCTGTTCTGGTTCCGGGGGGCAGGCTGAGCCTGTGGTTAATTCTTCTTCCTGATGGGAAAATAGAGTGACCTGTGCCTGTCCCAACACCAAGAGCTAGTCTCTCATTGGTTCCCCGTCTTCCCGTTCATCCTCAGGACAAATTGCAACCTGTACGGAACAGGAGGTTAAAGGTGCTGATGCTCCAAGTAGGGAGATTGCTAGTAAAGTGGCTGGAATGGCCAACCCGAGCACAAGGAGATGAGAAATGAGGTGCGTTTTAGAAACCTTTCCCCATCACACGGTGTACCATCTTCTGGGTTTCTCATGCATGTTTTCGATGTAGGAAGATGCCCTTGAACCTGGAGATTTGGGACCCATGCGATGGGTAGCACGCAGTATTACTTTAAAGGGTCTGCGTTTGCTCACCCAACCTCACCAAACCTCTCAGCCCCAAGAGTGTCCACCCTTATGTCTCATCCAGCTGTGGGTCTAGATATGGTCAATCCAGGTTGCATCACAGCCCCTGAACGAATTGTGTAAGAATTTCTCTCTCTTTCCCTGTCTTTGTTTCATGGGTTTTTAAAAGTAATTTATTTTTATAATGGGGTTTAGCTGCTTTTCACGGCTGTGTTTATGCCGCTTTACACCCACTTGACACACTAACAGAGAGATATCAATACATAGGTTTTAAGATTATTACTAGTCAGATATATTCTTGTGCGGTGAATCGGGCGTGTTGAGTCCAGTTCTCTGAGCAAGGAGTAGGTCTTGTCTATTACATATTGGGTTTATGGAACGGTATCTGAGCTAATTTGAAACTCTTGTTTTATGTATCACCCCACCTCACCTTTCCCGTTAAGCAGCCATAGTGTGTTTTCTGCATGTGTGACTCTGTTCTGTTTTGTAATTCAGTTCAAGTGTAACGGTTTTTACATTCCCTCTATAAGTGACACCTTATGAGAAGTGTCCTTTTCTGTGTGACTTATTTCACTTAGAATCGTCTTACCTAAATCCACTCATCATGCTGCTACTAGCCTTATGACATTGATTTCATGGCTGAGTGATATTCCATTGTACATAAGGACCACAACTTTTTTATCCATTTTTCGCTTTCCTGGGATATTTAAGGTGGAAGGAAGTGGAGGTCCTTGTCAACAGAGCAGCCCTAAACTTTGGGGTGCTTGTGTCTTGCTGATTTTCAATTTTCCCACTTTATCCCCCCATGCGTGGAAGTGCCCTATGCTCTCTAAGCTGTGTTTTTTAGATGTTTCAGGACACACCGTACACTTCTCCAGAGTGGCTGTTGGCAATGTACATCCCGCCCATCAGTGTAGCAAGGCTCCCATTTCTCCATGGCCTGTCCTGCATTTCTGGTTTTGACACTTTTTTCAGCATGGCCTTTTTGACCGATGGGAAGCGAGACTTCTTTGTAGCGCTGATTTTCCTTTCCAGGTTGCTTGGTTGGCCAAAAAGGGCGTATGCGTTTTTTCCTGAATATATTCAGGAAAAAACGCATACGCCCTTTTTGGCCAAGGGCATCATTGTCAACGTTTTGCCGCTTTTCATGTGCTGTAAAGGCGATTCGAATCTACCTCCTGAAATCTGTTTCCTGCAATTCTGCCTTGATTTCAAATCCTCTTCTTTGCCTTCCCTCAATATATTTGTGGACGAGAGTTATCATTTATAACTCTGCAGGTTTGTGAATTGCAGTGCCCTGAAGCTCCATTTTACAAGTCGCTTTTTTGGGAGCCGGCCGCAAAAGCGCAGGATGGCTTCAGGCCCTGTTCTGGTTCCGGGGGGCAGGCTGAGCCTGTGGTTAATTCTTCTTCCTGATGGGAAAATAGAGTGACCTGTGCCTGTCCCAACACCAAGAGCTAGTCTCTCATTGGTTCCCCGTCTTCCCGTTCATCCTCAGGACAAATTGCAACCTGTACGGAACAGGAGGTTAAAGGTGCTGATGCTCCAAGTAGGGAGATTGCTAGTAAAGTGGCTGGAATGGCGAACCCGAGCACAAGGAGATGAGAAATGAGGTGCGTTTTAGAAACGTTTCCCCATCACACGGTGTACCATCTTCTGGGTTTCTCATGCATGTTTTCGATGTAGGAAGATGCCCTTGAACCTGGAGATTTGGGACCCATGCGATGGGTAGCACGCAGTATTTCTTTAAAGGGTCTGCGTTTGCTCACCCAACCTCACCAAACCTCTCAGCCCCAAGAGTGTCCACCCTTATGTCTCATCCAGCTGTGGGTCTAGATATGGTCAATCCAGGTTGCATCACAGCCCCTGAACGAATTGTGTAAGAATTTCTCTCTCTTTCCCTGTCTTTGTTTCATGGGTTTTTAAAAGTAATTTATTTTTATAATGGGGTTTAGCTGCTTTTCATGGCTGTGTTTAGGCCGCTTTACACCCACTTGACACACTAACAGAGAGATATCAATACATAGGTTTTAAGATTATTACTAGTCAGATATATTCTTGTGCGGTGAATCGGGCGTGTTGAGTCCAGTTCTCTGAGCAAGGAGTAGGTCTTGTCTATTACATATTGGGTTTATGGAACGGTATCTGAGCTAATTTGAAACTCTTGTTTTATGTTTCACCCCACCTCACCTTTCCCGTTAAGCAGCCATAGTGTGTTTTCTGCATGTGTGACTCTGTTCTGTTTTGTAATTCAGTTCAAGTGTAACGGTTTTTACATTCCCTCTATAAGTGACACCTTATGAGAAGTGTCCTTTTCTGTGTGACTTATTTCACTTAGAATCGTCTTACCTAAATCCACTCATCATGCTGCTACTAGCCTTATGACATTGATTTCATGGCTGAGTGATATTCCATTGTACATAAGGACCACAACTTTTTTATCCAGTTTTCGCTTTCCTGGGATATTTAAGGTGGAAGGAAGTGGAGGTCCTTGTCAACAGAGCAGCCCTAAACTTTGGGGTGCTTGTGTCTTGCTGATTTTCAATTTTCCCACTTTATCCCCCCATGCGTGGAAGTGCCCTATGCTCTCTAAGCTGTGTTTTTTAGATGTTTCTGGACACACCGTACACTTCTCCAGAGTGGCTGTTGGCAATTTACATCCCGCCCATCAGTGTAGCAAGGCTCCCATTTCTCCATGGCCTGTCCTGCATTTCTGGTTTTGACACTTTTTTCAGCATGGCCCTTTTGACCGATGGGAAGCGAGACTTCATTGTAGCGCTGATTTGACTTTCCAGGTTGCTTGGTTGGCCAAAAAGGGCGTATGCATTTTTTCCTGAATATATTCAGGAAAAAACGCATACGCCCTTTTTGGCCAAGGGCATCATTGTCAACGTTTTGCCGCTTTTCATGTGCTTTAAAGGCGATTCGAATCTACCTCCTGAAATCTGTTTCCTGCAATTCTGCCTTGATTTCAAATCCTCTTCTTTGCCTTCCCTCAATATATTTGTGGACGAGCGTTATCATTTATAACTCTGCAGGTTTGTGAATTGCAGTGCCCTGAAGCTCCATTTTACAAGTCGCTTTTTTGGGAGCCGGCCGCAAAAGCGCAGGATGGCTTCAGGCCCTGTTCTGGTTCCGGGGGGCAGGCTGAGCCTGTGGTTAATTCTTCTTCCTGATGGGAAAATAGAGTGACCTGTGCCTGTCCCAACACCAAGAGCTAGTCTCTCATTGGTTCCCCGTCTTCCCGTTCATCCTCAGGACAAATTGCAACCTGTACGGAACAGGAGGTTAAAGGTGCTGATGCTCCAAGTAGGGAGATTGCTAGTAAAGTGGCTGGAATGGCGAACCCGAGCACAAGGAGATGAGAAATGAGGTGCGTTTTAGAAACCTTTCCCCATCACACGGTGTACCATCTTCTGGGTTTCTCATGCATGTTTTCGATGTAGGAAGATGCCCTTGAACCTGGAGATTTGGGACCCATGCGATGGGTAGCACGCAGTATTACTTTAAAGGGTCTGCGTTTGCTCACCCAACCTCACCAAACCTCTCAGCCCCAAGAGTGTCCACCCTTATGTCTCATCCAGCTGTGGGTCTAGATATGGTCAATCCAGGTTGCATCACAGCCCCTGAACGAATTGTGTAAGAATTTCTCTCTCTTTCCCTGTCTTTGTTTCATGGGTTTTTAAAAGTAATTTATTTTTATAATGGGGTTTAGCTGCTTTTCACGGCTGTGTTTAGGCCACTTTACACCCACTTGACACACTAACAGAGAGATATCAATACATAGGTTTTAAGATTATTACTAGTCAGATATATTCTTGTGCGGTGAATCGGGCGTGTTGAGTCCAGTTCTCTGAGCAAGGAGTAGGTCTTGTCTATTACATATTGGGTTTATGGAACGGTATCTGAGCTAATTTGAAACTCTTGTTTTATGTATCACCCCACCTCACCTTTCCCGTTAAGCAGCCATAGTGTGTTTTCTGCATGTGTGACTCTGTTCTGTTTTGTAATTCAGTTCAAGTGTAACGGTTTTTACATTCCCTCTATAAGTGACACCTTATGAGAAGTGTCCTTTTCTGTGTGACTTATTTCACTTAGAATCGTCTTACCTTAATCCACTCATCATGCTGCTACTAGCCTTATGACATTGATTTCATGGCTGAGTGATATTCCATTGTACATAAGGACCACAACTTTTTTATCCATTTTTCGCTTTCCTGGGATATTTAAGGTGGAATGAAGTGGAGGTCCTTGTCAACAGAGCAGCCCTAAACTTTGGGGTGCTTGTGTCTTGCTGATTTTCAATTTTCCCACTTTATCCCCCCATGCGTGGAAGTGCCCTATGCTCTCTAAGCTGTGTTTTTTAGATGTTTCAGGACACACCGTACACTTCTCCAGAGTGGCTGTTGGCAATTTACATCCCGCCCATCAGTGTAGCAAGGCTCCCATTTCTCCATGGCCTGTCCTGCATTTCTGGTTTTGACACTTTTTTCAGCATGGCCCTTTTGACCGATGGGAAGCGAGACTTCTTTGTAGCGCTGATTTGCCTTTCCAGGTTGCTTGGTTGGCCAAAAAGGGCGTATGCGTTTTTTCCTGATTATATTCAGGAAAAAACGCATACGCCCTTTTTGGCCAAGGGCATCATTGTCAACGTTTTGCCGCTTTTCATATGCTTTAAAGGCGAATCGAATCTACCTCCTGAAATCTGTTTCCTGCAATTCTGCCTTGATTTCAAATCCTCTTCTTTGCCTTCCCTCAATATATTTGTGGACGAGAGTTACCATTTATAACTCTGCAGGTTTGTGAATTGCAGTGCCCTGAAGCTCCATTTTACAAGTCGCATTTTTGGGAGCCGCCCGCAAAAGCGCAGGATGGCTTCAGGCCCTGTTCTGGTTCCGGGGGGCAGGCTGAGCTTGTGGTTAATTCTTCTTCCTGATGGGAAAATAGAGTGACCTGTGCCTGTCCCAACACCAAGAGCTAGTCTCTCATTGGTTCCCCATCTTCCCGTTCATCCTCAGGACAAATTGCAACCTGTACGGAACAGGAGGTTAAAGGTGCTGATGCTCCAAGTAGGGAGATTGCTAGTAAAGTGGCTGGAATGGCGAACCCGAGCACAAGGAGATGAGAAATGAGGTGCGTTTTAGAAACCTTTCCCCATCACACGGTGTACCATCTTCTGGGTTTCTCATGCATGTTTTCGATGTAGGAAGATGCCCTTGAACCTGGAGATTTGGGACCCATGCGATGGGTAGCACGCAGTATTACTTTAAAGGGTCTGCGTTTGCTCACCCAACCTCACCAAATCTCTCAGCCCCAAGAGTGTCCACCCTTATGTCTCATCCAGCTGTGGGTCTAGATATGGTCAATCCAGGTTGCATCACAGCCCCTGAACGAATTGTGTAAGAATTTCTCTCTCTTTCCCTGTCTTTGTTTCATGGGTTTTGAAAAGTAATTTATTTTTATAATGGGGTTTAGCTGCTTTTCACGGCTGTGTTTAGGCCGCTTTACACCCACTTGACACACTAACAGAGAGATATCAATACATAGGTTTTAAGATTATTACTAGTCAGATATATTCTTGTGCGGTGAATCGGGCGTGTTGAGTCCAGTTCTCTGAGCAAGGAGTAGGTCTTGTCTATTACATATTGGGTTTATGGAACGGTATCTGAGCTAATTTGAAACTCTGGTTTTATGTATCACCCCACCTCACCTTTCCCGTTAAGCAGCCATAGTGTGTTTTCTGCATGTGTGACTCTGTTCTGTTTTGTAATTCAGTTCAAGTGTAACGGTTTTTACATTCCCTCTATAAGTGACACCTTATGAGAAGTGTCCTTTTCTGTGTGACTTATTTCACTTAGAATCGTCTTACCTAAATCCACTCATCATGCTGCTACTAGCCTTATGACATTGATTTCATGGCTGAGTGATATTCCATTGTACATAAGGACCACAACTTTTTTATCCATTTTTCGCTTTCCTGGGATATTTAAGATGGAATGAAGTGGAGGTCCTTGTCAACAGAGCAGCCCTAAACTTTGGGGTGCTTGTGTCTTGCTGATTTTCAATTTTCCCACTTTATCCCCCCATGCGTGGAAGTGCCCTATGCTCTCTAAGCTGTGTTTTTTAGATGTTTCAGGACACACCGTACACTTCTCCAGAGTGGCTGTTGGCAATGTAAATCCCGCCCATCAGTGTAGCAAGGCTCCCATTTCTCCATGGCCTGTCCTGCATTTCTGGTTTTGACACTTTTTTCAGCATGGCCCTTTTGACCGATGGGAAGCGAGACTTCTTTGTAGCGCTGATTTGCCTTTCCAGGTTGCTTGGTTGGCCAAAAAGGGCGTATGCGTTTTTTCCTGAATATATTCAGGAAAAAACGCATACGCCCTTTTTGACCAAGGGCATCATTGTCAACGTTTTGCCGCTTTTCATGTGCTTTAAAGGCGATTCGAATCTACCTCCTGAAATCTGTTTCCTGCAATTCTGCCTTGATTTCAAATCCTCTTCTTTGCCTTCCCTCAATATATTTGTGGACGAGAGTTATCATTTATAACTCTGCAGGTTTGTGAATTGCAGTGCCCTGAAGCTCCATTTTACAAGTCGCTTTTTTGGGAGCCGGCCGAAAAGCGCAGGATGGCTTCAGGCCCTGTTCTGGTTCCGGGGGGCAGGCTGAGCCTGTGGTTAATTCTTCTTCCTGATGGGAAAATAGAGTGACCTGTGCCTGTCCCAACACCAAGAGCTAGTCTCTCATTGGTTCCCCGTCTTCCCGTTCATCCTCAGGACAAATTGCAACCTGTATGGAACAGGAGGTTAAAGGTGCTGATGCTCCAAGTAGGGAGATTGCTAGTAAAGTGGCTGGAATGGCGAACCCGAGCACAAGGAGATGAGAAATGAGGTGCGTTTTAGAAACCTTTCCCCATCACACGGTGTACCATCTTCTGGGTTTCTCATGCATGTTTTCGATGTAGGAAGATGCCCTTGAACCTGGAGATTTGGGACCCATGCGATGGGTAGCACGCAGTATTACTTTAAAGGGTCTGCGTTTGCTCACCCAACCTCACCAAATCTCTCAGCCCCAAGAGTGTCCACCCTTATGTCTCATCCAGCTGTGGGTCTAGATATGGTCAATCCAGGTTGCATCACAGCCCCTGAACGAATTGTGTAAGAATTTCTCTCTCTTTCCCTGTCTTTGTTTCATGGGTTTTTAAAAGTAATTTATTTTTATAATGGGGTTTAGCTGCTTTTCACGGCTGTGTTTAGGCCGCTTTACACCCACTTGACACACTAACAGAGAGATATCAATACATAGGTTTTAAGATTATTACTAGTCAGATATATTCTTGTGCGGTGAATCGGGCGTGTTGAGTCCAGTTCTCTGAGCAAGGAGTAGGTCTTGTCTATTACATATTGGGTTTATGGAACGGTAACTGAGCTAATTTGAAACTCTGGTTTTATGTATCACCCCACCTCACCTTTCCCGTTAAGCAGCCATAGTGTGTTTTCTGCATGTGTGACTCTGTTCTGTTTTGTAATTCAGTTCAAGTGTAACGGTTTTTACATTCCCTCTATAAGTGACACCTTATGAGAAGTGTCCTTTTCTGTGTGACTTATTTCACTTAGAATCGTCTTACCTAAATCCACTCATCATGCTGCTACTAGCCTTATGACATTGATTTCATGGCTGAGTGATATTCCATTGTACATAAGGACCACAACTTTTTTATCCATTTTTCGCTTTCCTGGGATATTTAAGGTGGAAGGAAGTGGAGGTCCTTGTCAACAGAGCAGCCCTAAACTTTGGGGTGCTTCTGTCTTGCTGATTTTCAATTTTCCCACTTTATCCCCCCATGCGTGGAAGTGCCCTATGCTCTCTAAGCTGTGTTTTTTAGATGTTTCAGGACACACCGTACACTTCTCCAGAGTGGCTGTTGGCAATTTACATCCCGCCCATCAGTGTAGCAAGGCTCCCATTTCTCCATGGCCTGTCCTGCATTTCTGGTTTTGACACTTTTTTCAGCATGGCCCTTTTGACCGATGGGAAGCGAGACTTCTTTGTAGCGCTGATTTGCCTTTCCAGGTTGCTTGGTTGGCCAAAAAGGGCGTATGCGTTTTTTCCTGAATATATTCAGGAAAAAACGCATACGCCCTTTTTGACCAAGGGCATCATTGTCAACGTTTTGCCGCTTTTCATGTGCTTTAAAGGCGATTCGAATCTACCTCCTGAAATCTGTTTCCTGCAATTCTGCCTTGATTTCAAATCCTCTTCTTTGCCTTCCCTCAATATATTTGTGGACGAGAGTTATCATTTATAACTCTGCAGGTTTGTGAATTGCAGTGCCCTGAAGCTCCATTTTACAAGTCGCTTTTTTGGGAGCCGGCCGCAAAAGCGCAGGATGGCTTCAGGCCCTGTTCTGGTTCCGGGGGGCAGGCTGAGCCTGTGGTTAATTCTTCTTCCTGATGGGAAAATAGAGTGACCTGTGCCTGTCCCAACACCAAGAGCTAGTCTCTCATTGGTTCCCCGTCTTCCCGTTCATCCTCAGGACAAATTGCAACCTGTATGGAACAGGAGGTTAAAGGTGCTGATGCTCCAAGTAGGGAGATTGCTAGTAAAGTGGCTGGAATGGCGAACCCGAGCACAAGGAGATGAGAAATGAGGTGCGTTTTAGAAACCTTTCCCCATCACACGGTGTACCATCTTCTGGGTTTCTCATGCATGTTTTCGATGTAGGAAGATGCCCTTGAACCTGGAGATTTGGGACCCATGCGATGGGTAGCACGCAGTATTACTTTAAAGGGTCTGCGTTTGCTCACCCAACCTCACCAAACCTCTCAGCCCCAAGAGTGTCCACCCTTATGTCTCATCCAGCTGTGGGTCTAGATATGGTCAATCCAGGTTGCATCACAGCCCCTGAACGAATTGTGTAAGAATTTCTCTCTCTTTCCCTGTCTTTGTTTCATGGGTTTTTAAAAGTAATTTATTTTTATAATGGGGTTTAGCTGCTTTTCACGGCTGTGTTTAGGCCACTTTACACCCACTTGACACACTAACAGAGAGATATCAATACATAGGTTTTAAGATTATTACTAGTCAGATATATTCTTGTGCGGTGAATCGGGCGTGTTGAGTCCAGTTCTCTGAGCAAGGAGTAGGTCTTGTCTATTACATATTGGGTTTATGGAACGGTATCTGAGCTAATTTGAAACTCTTGTTTTATGGATCACCCCACCTCACCTTTCCCGTTAAGCAGCCATAGTGTGTTTTCTGCATGTGTGACTCTGTTCTGTTTTGTAATTCAGTTCAAGTGTAACGGTTTTTACATTCCCTCTATAAGTGACACCTTATGAGAAGTGTCCTTTTCTGTGTGACTTATTTCACTTAGAATCGTCTTACCTAAATCCACTCATCATGCTGCTACTAGCCTTATGACATTGATTTCATGGCTGAGTGATATTCCATTGTACATAAGGACCACAACTTTTTTATCCATTTTTCGCTTTCCTGGGATATTTAAGGTGGAATGAAGTGGAGGTCCTTGTCAACAGAGCAGCCCTAAACTTTGGGGTGCTTGTGTCTTGCTGATTTTCAATTTTCCCACTTTATCCCCCCATGCGTGGAAGTGCCCTATGCTCTCTAAGCTGTGTTTTTTAGATGTTTCAGGACACACCGTACACTTCTCCAGAGTGGCTGTTGGCAATTTACATCCCGCCCATCAGTGTAGCAAGGCTCCCATTTCTCCATGGCCTGTCCTGCATTTCTGGTTTTGACACTTTTTTCAGCATGGCCCTTTTGACCGATGGGAAGCGAGACTTCTTTGTAGCGCTGATTTGCCTTTCCAGGTTGCTTGGTTGGCCAAAAAGGGCGTATGCGTTTTTTCCTGAATATATTCAGGAAAAAACGCATACGCCCTTTTTGGCCAAGGGCATCATTGTCAACGTTTTGCCGCTTTTCATATGCTTTAAAGGCGAATCGAATCTACCTCCTGAAATTTGTTTCCTGCAATTCTGCCTTGATTTCAAATCCTCTTCTTTGCCTTCCCTCAATATATTTGTGGACGAGAGTTACCATTTATAACTCTGCAGGTTTGTGAATTGCAGTGCCCTGAAGCTCCATTTTACAAGTCGCATTTTTGGGAGCCGCCCGCAAAAGCGCAGGATGGCTTCAGGCCCTGTTCTGGTTCCGGGGGGCAGGCTGAGCCTGTGGTTAATTCTTCTTCCTGATGGGAAAATAGAGTGACCTGTGCCTGTCCCAACACCAAGAGCTAGTCTCTCATTGGTTCCCCATCTTCCCGTTCATCCTCAGGACAAATTGCAACCTGTACGGAACAGGAGGTTAAAGGTGCTGATGCTCCAAGTAGGGAGATTGCTAGTAAAGTGGCTGGAATGGCGAACCCGAGCACAAGGAGATGAGAAATGAGGTGCGTTTTAGAAACCTTTCCCCATCACACGGTGTACCATCTTCTGGGTTTCTCATGCATGTTTTCGATGTAGGAAGATGCCCTTGAACCTGGAGATTTGGGACCCATGCGATGGGTAGCACGCAGTATTACTTTAAAGGGTCTGCGTTTGCTCACCCAACCTCACCAAATCTCTCAGCCCCAAGAGTGTCCACCCTTATGTCTCATCCAGCTGTGGGTCTAGATATGGTCAATCCAGGTTGCATCACAGCCCCTGAACGAATTGTGTAAGAATTTCTCTCTCTTTCCCTGTCTTTGTTTCATGGGTTTTTAAAAGTAATTTATTTTTATAATGGGGTTTAGCTGCTTTTCACGGCTGTGTTTAGGCCGCTTTACACCCACTTGACACACTAACAGAGAGATATCAATACATAGGTTTTAAGATTATTACTAGTCAGATATATTCTTGTGCGGTGAATCGGGCGTGTTGAGTCCAGTTCTCTGAGCAAGGAGTAGGTCTTGTCTATTACATATTGGGTTTATGGAACGGTATCTGAGCTAATTTGAAACTCTGGTTTTATGTATCACCCCACCTCACCTTTCCCGTTAAGCAGCCATAGTGTGTTTTCTGCATGTGTGACTCTGTTCTGTTTTGTAATTCAGTTCAAGTGTAACGGTTTTTACATTCCCTCTATAAGTGACACCTTATGAGAAGTGTCCTTTTCTGTGTGACTTATTTCACTTAGAATCGTCTTACCTAAATCCACTCATCATGCTGCTACTAGCCTTATGACATTGATTTCATGGCTGAGTGATATTCCATTGTACATAAGGACCACAACTTTTTTATCCATTTTTCGCTTTCCTGGGATATTTAAGGTGGAAGGAAGTGGAGGTCCTTGTCAACAGAGCAGCCCTAAACTTTGGGGTGCTTGTGTCTTCCTGATTTTCAATTTTCCCACTTTATCCCCCCATGCGTGGAAGTGCCCTATGCTCTCTAAGCTGTGTTTTTTAGATGTTTCAGGACACACCGTACACTTCTCCAGAGTGGCTGTTGGCAATTTACATCCCGCCCATCAGTGTAGCAAGGCTCCCATTTCTCCATGGCCTGTCCTGCATTTCTGGTTTTGACACTTTTTTCAGCATGGCCCTTTTGACCGATGGGAAGCGAGACTTCTTTGTAGCGCTGATTTGCCTTTCCAGGTTGCTTGGTTGGCCAAAAAGGGCGTATGCGTTTTTTCCTGAATATATTCAGGAAAAAACGCATACGCCCTTTTTGGCCAAGGGCATCATTGTCAACGTTTTGCCGCTTTTCATGTGCTTTAAAGGCGATTCGAATCTACCTCCTGAAATCTGTTTCCTGCAATTCTGCCTTGATTTCAAATCCTCTTCTTTGCCTTCCCTCAATATATTTGTGGACGAGAGTTATCATTTATAACTCTGCAGGTTTGTGAATTGCAGTGCCCTGAAGCTCCATTTTACAAGTCGCTTTTTTGGGAGCCGGCCGCAAAAGCGCAGGATGGCTTCAGGCCCTGTTCTGGTTCCGGGGGGCAGGCTGAGCCTGTGGTTAATTCTTCTTCCTGATGGGAAAATAGAGTGACCTGTGCCTGTCCCAACACCAAGAGCTAGTCTCTCATTGGTTCCCCGTCTTCCCGTTCATCCTCAGGACAAATTGCAACCTGTACGGAACAGGAGGTTAAAGGTGCTGATGCTCCAAGTAGGGAGATTGCTAGTAAAGTGGCTGGAATGGCCAACCCGAGCACAAGGAGATGAGAAATGAGGTGCGTTTTAGAAACCTTTCCCCATCACACGGTGTACCATCTTCTGGGTTTCTCATGCATGTTTTCGATGTAGGAAGATGCCCTTGAACCTGGAGATTTGGGACCCATGCGATGGGTAGCACGCAGTATTACTTTAAAGGGTCTGCGTTTGCTCACCCAACCTCACCAAACCTCTCAGCCCCAAGAGTGTCCACCCTTATGTCTCATCCAGCTGTGGGTCTAGATATGGTCAATCCAGGTTGCATCACAGCCCCTGAACGAATTGTGTAAGAATTTCTCTCTCTTTCCCTGTCTTTGTTTCATGGGTTTTTAAAAGTAATTTATTTTTATAATGGGGTTTAGCTGCTTTTCACGGCTGTGTTTAGGCCGCTTTACACCCACTTGACACACTAACAGAGAGATATCAATACATAGGTTTTAAGATTATTACTAGTCAGATATATTCTTGTGCGGTGAATCGGGCGTGTTGAGTCCAGTTCTCTGAGCAAGGAGTAGGTCTTGTCTATTACATATTGGGTTTATGGAACGGTATCTGAGCTAATTTGAAACTCTTGTTTTATGTATCACCCCACCTCACCTTTCCCGTTAAGCAGCCATAGTGTGTTTTCTGCATGTGTGACTCTGTTCTGTTTTGTAATTCAGTTCAAGTGTAACGGTTTCTACATTCCCTCTATAAGTGACACCTTATGAGAAGTGTCCTTTTCTGTGTGACTTATTTCACTTAGAATCGTCTTACCTAAATCCACTCATCATGCTGCTACTAGCCTTATGACATTGATTTCATGGCTGAGTGATATTCCATTGTACATAAGGACCACAACTTTTTTATCCATTTTTCGCTTTCCTGGGATATTTAAGGTGGAAGGAAGTGGAGGTCCTTGTCAACAGAGCAGCCCTAAACTTTGGGGTGCTTGTGTCTTCCTGATTTTCAATTTTCCCACTTTATCCCCCCATGCGTGGAAGTGCCCTATGCTCTCTAAGCTGTGTTTTTTAGATGTTTCAGGACACACCGTACACTTCTCCAGAGTGGCTGTTGGCAATGTACATCCCGCCCATCAGTGTAGCAAGGCTCCCATTTCTCCATGGCCTGTCCTGCATTTCTGGTTTTGACACTTTTTTCAGCATGGCCCTTTTGACCGATGGGAAGTGAGACTTCTTTGTAGCGCTGATTTGCCTTTCCAGGTTGCTTGGTTGGCCAAAAAGGGCGTATGCGTTTTTTCCTGAATATATTCAGGAAAAAACGCATACGCCCTTTTTGACCAAGGGCATCATTGTCAACGTTTTGCCGCTTTTCATGTGCTTTAAAGGCGATTCGAATCTACCTCCTGAAATCTGTTTCCTGCAATTCTGCCTTGATTTCAAATTCTCTTCTTTGCCTTCCCTCAATATATTTGTGGACGAGAGTTATCATTTATAACTCTGCAGGTTTGTGAATTGCAGTGCCCTGAAGCTCCATTTTACAAGTCGCTTTTTTGGGAGCCGGCCGCAAAAGCGCAGGATGGCTTCAGGCCCTGTTCTGGTTCCGGGGGGCAGGCTGAGCCTGTGGTTAATTCTTCTTCCTGATGGGAAAATAGAGTGACCTGTGCCTGTCCCAACACCAAGAGCTAGTCTCTCATTGGTTCCCCGTCTTCCCGTTCATCCTCAGGACAAATTGCAACCTGTACGGAACAGGAGGTTAAAGGTGCTGATGCTCCAAGTAGGGAGATTGCTAGTAAAGTGGCTGGAATGGCCAACCCGAGCACAAGGAGATGAGAAATGAGGTGCGTTTTAGAAACCTTTCCCCATCACACGGTGTACCATCTTCTGGGTTTCTCATGCATGTTTTCGATGTAGGAAGATGCCCTTGAACCTGGAGATTTGGGACCCATGCGATGGGTAGCACGCAGTATTACTTTAAAGGGTCTGCGTTTGCTCACCCAACCTCACCAAACCTCTCAGCCCCAAGAGTGTCCACCCTTATGTCTCATCCAGCTGTGGGTCTAGATATGGTCAATCCAGGTTGCATCACAGCCCCTGAACGAATTGTGTAAGAATTTCTCTCTCTTTCCCTGTCTTTGTTTCATGGGTTTTTAAAAGTAATTTATTTTTATAATGGGGTTTAGCTGCTTTTCACGGCTGTGTTTAGGCCACTTTACACCCACTTGACACACTAACAGAGAGATATCAATACATAGGTTTTAAGATTATTACTAGTCAGATATATTCTTGTGCGGTGAATCGGGCGTGTTGAGTCCAGTTCTCTGAGCAAGGAGTAGGTCTTGTCTATTACATATTGGGTTTATGGAACGGTATCTGAGCTAATTTGAAACTCTTGTTTTATGTATCACCCCACCTCACCTTTCCCGTTAAGCAGCCATAGTGTGTTTTCTGCATGTGTGACTCTGTTCTGTTTTGTAATTCAGTTCAAGTGTAACGGTTTTTACATTCCCTCTATAAGTGACACCTTATGAGAAGTGTCCTTTTCTGTGTGACTTATTTCACTTAGAATCGTCTTACCTAAATCCACTCATCATGCTGCTACTAGCCTTATGACATTGATTTCATGGCTGAGTGATATTCCATTGTACATAAGGACCACAACTTTTTTATCCATTTTTCGCTTTCCTGGGATATTTAAGGTGGAAGGAAGTGGAGGTCCTTGTCAACAGAGCAGCCCTAAACTTTGGGGTGCTTGTGTCTTGCTGATTTTCAATTTTCCCACTTTATCCCCCCATGCGTGGAAGTGCCCTATGCTCTCTAAGCTGTGTTTTTTAGATGTTTCAGGACACACCGTACACTTCTCCAGAGTGGCTGTTGGCAATGTACATCCCGCCCATCAGTGTAGCAAGGCTCCCATTTCTCCATGGCCTGTCCTGCATTTCTGGTTTTGACACTTTTTTCAGCATGGCCTTTTTGACCGATGGGAAGCGAGACTTCTTTGTAGCGCTGATTTGCCTTTCCGGGTTGCTTGGTTGGCCAAAAAGGGCGTATGCGTTTTTTCCTGAATATATTCAGGAAAAAACGCATACGCCCTTTTTGGCCAAGGGCATCATTGTCAACGTTTTGCCGCTTTTCATGTGCTGTAAAGGCGATTCGAATCTACCTCCTGAAATCTGTTTCCTGCAATTCTGCCTTGATTTCAAATCCTCTTCTTTGCCTTCCCTCAATATATTTGTGGACGAGAGTTATCATTTATAACTCTGCAGGTTTGTGAATTGCAGTGCCCTGAAGCTCCATTTTACAAGTCGCTTTTTTGGGAGCCGGCCGCAAAAGCGCAGGATGGCTTCAGGCCCTGTTCTGGTTCCGGGGGGCAGGCTGAGCCTGTGGTTAATTCTTCTTCCTGATGGGAAAATAGAGTGACCTGTGCCTGTCCCAACACCAAGAGCTAGTCTCTCATTGGTTCCCCGTCTTCCCGTTCATCCTCAGGACAAATTGCAACCTGTACGGAACAGGAGGTTAAAGGTGCTGATGCTCCAAGTAGGGAGATTGCTAGTAAAGTGGCTGGAATGGCCAACCCGAGCACAAGGAGATGAGAAATGAGGTGCGTTTTAGAAACCTTTCCCCATCACACGGTGTACCATCTTCTGGGTTTCTCATGCATGTTTTCGATGTAGGAAGATGCCCTTGAACCTGGAGATTTGGGACCCATGCGATGGGTAGCACGCAGTATTACTTTAAAGGGTCTGCGTTTGCTCACCCAACCTCACCAAACCTCTCAGCCCCAAGAGTGTCCACCCTTATGTCTCATCCAGCTGTGGGTCTAGATATGGTCAATCCAGGTTGCATCACAGCCCCTGAACGAATTGTGTAAGAATTTCTCTCTCTTTCCCTGTCTTTGTTTCATGGGTTTTTAAAAGTAATTTATTTTTATAATGGGGTTTAGCTGCTTTTCACGGCTGTGTTTAGGCCACTTTACACCCACTTGACACACTAACAGAGAGATATCAATACATAGGTTTTAAGATTATTACTAGTCAGATATATTCTTGTGCGGTGAATCGGGCGTGTTGAGTCCAGTTCTCTGAGCAAGGAGTAGGTCTTGTCTATTACATATTGGGTTTATGGAACGGTATCTGAGCTAATTTGAAACTCTTGTTTTATGTATCACCCCACCTCACCTTTCCCGTTAAGCAGCCATAGTGTGTTTTCTGCATGTGTGACTCTGTTCTGTTTTGTAATTCAGTTCAAGTGTAACGGTTTTTACATTCCCTCTATAAGTGACACCTTATGAGAAGTGTCCTTTTCTGTGTGACTTATTTCACTTAGAATCGTCTTACCTAAATCCACTCATCATGCTGCTACTAGCCTTATGACATTGATTTCATGGCTGAGTGATATTCCATTGTACATAAGGACCACAACTTTTTTATCCATTTTTCGCTTTCCTGGGATATTTAAGGTGGAAGGAAGTGGAGGTCCTTGTCAACAGAGCAGCCCTAAACTTTGGGGTGCTTGTGTCTTGCTGATTTTCAATTTTCCCACTTTATCCCCCCATGCGTGGAAGTGCCCTATGCTCTCTAAGCTGTGTTTTTTAGATGTTTCTGGACACACCGTACACTTCTCCAGAGTGGCTGTTGGCAATTTACATCCCGCCCATCAGTGTAGCAAGGCTCCCATTTCTCCATGGCCTGTCCTGCATTTCTGGTTTTGACACTTTTTTCAGCATGGCCCTTTTGACCGATGGGAAGCGAGACTTCATTGTAGCGCTTATTTGACTTTCCAGGTTGCTTGGTTGGCCAAAAAGGGCGTATGCATTTTTTCCTGAATATATTCAGGAAAAAACGCATACGCCCTTTTTGGCCAAGGGCATCATTGTCAACGTTTTGCCGCTTTTCATGTGCTTTAAAGGCGATTCGAATCTACCTCCTGAAATCTGTTTCCTGCAATTCTGCCTTGATTTCAAATCCTCTTCTTTGCCTTCCCTCAATATATTTGTGGACGAGCGTTATCATTTATAACTCTGCAGGTTTGTGAATTGCAGTGCCCTGAAGCTCCATTTTACAAGTCGCTTTTTTGGGAGCCGGCCGCAAAAGCGCAGGATGGCTTCAGGCCCTGTTCTGGTTCCGGGGGGCAGGCTGAGCCTGTGGTTAATTCTTCTTCCTGATGGGAAAATAGAGTGACCTGTGCCTGTCCCAACACCAAGAGCTAGTCTCTCATTGGTTCCCCGTCTTCCCGTTCATCCTCAGGACAAATTGCAACCTGTACGGAACAGGAGGTTAAAGGTGCTGATGCTCCAAGTAGGGAGATTGCTAGTAAAGTGGCTGGAATGGCGAACCCGAGCCCAAGGAGATGAGAAATGAGGTGCGTTTTAGAAACCTTTCCCCATCACACGGTGTACCATCTTCTGGGTTTCTCATGCATGTTTTCGATGTAGGAAGATGCCCTTGAACCTGGAGATTTGGGACCCATGCGATGGGTAGCACGCAGTATTACTTTAAAGGGTCTGCGTTTGCTCACCCAACCTCACCAAACCTCTCAGCCCCAAGAGTGTCCACCCTTATGTCTCATCCAGCTGTGGGTCTAGATATGGTCAATCCAGGTTGCATCACAGCCCCTGAACGAATTGTGTAAGAATTTCTCTCTCTTTCCCTGTCTTTGTTTCATGGGTTTTTAAAAGTAATTTATTTTTATAATGGGGTTTAGCTGCTTTTCACGGCTGTGTTTAGGCCACTTTACACCCACTTGACACACTAACAGAGAGATATCAATACATAGGTTTTAAGATGATTACTAGTCAGATATATTCTTGTGCGGTGAATCGGGCGTGTTGAGTCCAGTTCTCTGAGCAAGGAGTAGGTCTTGTCTATTACATATTGGGTTTATGGAACGGTATCTGAGCTAATTTGAAACTCTTGTTTTATGTATCACCCCACCTCACCTTTCCCGTTAAGCAGCCATAGTGTGTTTTCTGCATGTGTGACTCTGTTCTGTTTTGTAATTCAGTTCAAGTGTAACGGTTTTTACATTCCCTCTATAAGTGACACCTTATGAGAAGTGTCCTTTTCTGTGTGACTTATTTCACTTAGAATCGTCTTACCTAAATCCACTCATCATGCTGCTACTAGCCTTATGACATTGATTTCATGGCTGAGTGATATTCCATTGTACATAAGGACCACAACTTTTTTATCCATTTTTCGCTTTCCTGGGATATTTAAGGTGGAAGGAAGTGGAGGTCCTTGTCAACAGAGCAGCCCTAAACTTTGGGGTGCTTCTGTCTTGCTGATTTTCAATTTTCCCACTTTATCCCCCCATGCGTGGAAGTGCCCTATGCTCTCTAAGCTGTGTTTTTTAGATGTTTCAGGACACACCGTACACTTCTCCAGAGTGGCTGTTGGCAATGTAAATCCCGCCCATCAGTGTAGCAAGGCTCCCATTTCTCCATGGCCTGTCCTGCATTTCTGGTTTTGACACTTTTTTCAGCATGGCCCTTTTGACCGATGGGAAGCGAGACTTCTTTGTAGCGCTGATTTGCCTTTCCAGGTTGCTTGGTTGGCCAAAAAGGGCGTATGCGTTTTTTCCTGAATATATTCAGGAAAAAACGCATACGCCCTTTTTGGCCAAGGGCATCATTGTCAACGTTTTGCCGCTTTTCATGTGCTGTAAAGGCGATTCGAATCTACCTCCTGAAATCTGTTTCCTGCAATTCTGCCTTGATTTCAAATCCTCTTCTTTGCCTTCCCTCAATATATTTGTGGACGAGAGTTATCATTTATAACTCTGCAGGTTTGTGAATTGCAGTGCCCTGAAGCTCCATTTTACAAGTCGCTTTTTTGGGAGCCGGCCGCAAAAGCGCAGGATGGCTTCAGGCCCTGTTCTGGTTCCGGGGGGCAGGCTGAGCCTGTGGTTAATTCTTCTTCCTGATGGGAAAATAGAGTGACCTGTGCCTGTCCCAACACCAAGAGCTAGTCTCTCATTGGTTCCCCGTCTTCCCGTTCATCCTCAGGACAAATTGCAACCTGTACGGAACAGGAGGTTAAAGGTGCTGATGCTCCAAGTAGGGAGATTGCTAGTAAAGTGGCTGGAATGGCCAACCCGAGCACAAGGAGATGAGAAATGAGGTGCGTTTTAGAAACCTTTCCCCATCACACGGTGTACCATCTTCTGGGTTTCTCATGCATGTTTTCGATGTAGGAAGATGCCCTTGAACCTGGAGATTTGGGACCCATGCGATGGGTAGCACGCAGTATTACTTTAAAGGGTCTGCGTTTGCTCACCCAACCTCACCAAACCTCTCAGCCCCAAGAGTGTCCACCCTTATGTCTCATCCAGCTGTGGGTCTAGATATGGTCAATCCAGGTTGCATCACAGCCCCTGAACGAATTGTGTAAGAATTTCTCTCTCTTTCCCTGTCTTTGTTTCATGGGTTTTTAAAAGTAATTTATTTTTATAATGGGGTTTAGCTGCTTTTCACGGCTGTGTTTAGGCCACTTTACACCCACTTGACACACTAACAGAGAGATATCAATACATAGGTTTTAAGATTATTACTAGTCAGATATATTCTTGTGCGGTGAATCGGGCGTGTTGAGTCCAGTTCTCTGAGCAAGGAGTAGGTCTTGTCTATTACATATTGGGTTTATGGAACGGTATCTGAGCTAATTTGAAACTCTTGTTTTATGTATCACCCCACCTCACCTTTCCCGTTAAGCAGCCATAGTGTGTTTTCTGCATGTGTGACTCTGTTCTGTTTTGTAATTCAGTTCAAGTGTAACGGTTTTTACATTCCCTCTATAAGTGACACCTTATGAGAAGTGTCCTTTTCTGTGTGACTTATTTCACTTAGAATCGTCTTACCTAAATCCACTCATCATGCTGCTACTAGCCTTATGACATTGATTTCATGGCTGAGTGATATTCCATTGTACATAAGGACCACAACTTTTTTATCCATTTTTCGCTTTCCTGGGATATTTAAGGTGGAAGGAAGTGGAGGTCCTTGTCAACAGAGCAGCCCTAAACTTTGGGGTGCTTGTGTCTTGCTGATTTTCAATTTTCCCACTTTATCCCCCCATGCGTGGAAGTGCCCTATGCTCTCTAAGCTGTGTTTTTTAGATGTTTCTGGACACACCGTACACTTCTCCAGAGTGGCTGTTGGCAATTTACATCCCGCCCATCAGTGTAGCAAGGCTCCCATTTCTCCATGGCCTGTCCTGCATTTCTGGTTTTGACACTTTTTTCAGCATGGCCCTTTTGACCGATGGGAAGCGAGACTTCATTGTAGCGCTTATTTGACTTTCCAGGTTGCTTGGTTGGCCAAAAAGGGCGTATGCATTTTTTCCTGAATATATTCAGGAAAAAACGCATACGCCCTTTTTGGCCAAGGGCATCATTGTCAACGTTTTGCCGCTTTTCATGTGCTTTAAAGGCGATTCGAATCTACCTCCTGAAATCTGTTTCCTGCAATTCTGCCTTGATTTCAAATCCTCTTCTTTGCCTTCCCTCAATATATTTGTGGACGAGCGTTATCATTTATAACTCTGCAGGTTTGTGAATTGCAGTGCCCTGAAGCTCCATTTTACAAGTCGCTTTTTTGGGAGCCGGCCGCAAAAGCGCAGGATGGCTTCAGGCCCTGTTCTGGTTCCGGGGGGCAGGCTGAGCCTGTGGTTAATTCTTCTTCCTGATGGGAAAATAGAGTGACCTGTGCCTGTCCCAACACCAAGAGCTAGTCTCTCATTGGTTCCCCGTCTTCCCGTTCATCCTCAGGACAAATTGCAACCTGTACGGAACAGGAGGTTAAAGGTGCTGATGCTCCAAGTAGGGAGATTGCTAGTAAAGTGGCTGGAATGGCGAACCCGAGCCCAAGGAGATGAGAAATGAGGTGCGTTTTAGAAACCTTTCCCCATCACACGGTGTACCATCTTCTGGGTTTCTCATGCATGTTTTCGATGTAGGAAGATGCCCTTGAACCTGGAGATTTGGGACCCATGCGATGGGTAGCACGCAGTATTACTTTAAAGGGTCTGCGTTTGCTCACCCAACCTCACCAAACCTCTCAGCCCCAAGAGTGTCCACCCTTATGTCTCATCCAGCTGTGGGTCTAGATATGGTCAATCCAGGTTGCATCACAGCCCCTGAACGAATTGTGTAAGAATTTCTCTCTCTTTCCCTGTCTTTGTTTCATGGGTTTTTAAAAGTAATTTATTTTTATAATGGGGTTTAGCTGCTTTTCACGGCTGTGTTTAGGCCACTTTACACCCACTTGACACACTAACAGAGAGATATCAATACATAGGTTTTAAGATGATTACTAGTCAGATATATTCTTGTGCGGTGAATCGGGCGTGTTGAGTCCAGTTCTCTGAGCAAGGAGTAGGTCTTGTCTATTACATATTGGGTTTATGGAACGGTATCTGAGCTAATTTGAAACTCTTGTTTTATGTATCACCCCACCTCACCTTTCCCGTTAAGCAGCCATAGTGTGTTTTCTGCATGTGTGACTCTGTTCTGTTTTGTAATTCAGTTCAAGTGTAACGGTTTTTACATTCCCTCTATAAGTGACACCTTATGAGAAGTGTCCTTTTCTGTGTGACTTATTTCACTTAGAATCGTCTTACCTAAATCCACTCATCATGCTGCTACTAGCCTTATGACATTGATTTCATGGCTGAGTGATATTCCATTGTACATAAGGACCACAACTTTTTTATCCATTTTTCGCTTTCCTGGGATATTTAAGGTGGAAGGAAGTGGAGGTCCTTGTCAACAGAGCAGCCCTAAACTTTGGGGTGCTTCTGTCTTGCTGATTTTCAATTTTCCCACTTTATCCCCCCATGCGTGGAAGTGCCCTATGCTCTCTAAGCTGTGTTTTTTAGATGTTTCAGGACACACCGTACACTTCTCCAGAGTGGCTGTTGGCAATGTAAATCCCGCCCATCAGTGTAGCAAGGCTCCCATTTCTCCATGGCCTGTCCTGCATTTCTGGTTTTGACACTTTTTTCAGCATGGCCCTTTTGACCGATGGGAAGCGAGACTTCTTTGTAGCGCTGATTTGCCTTTCCAGGTTGCTTGGTTGGCCAAAAAGGGCGTATGCGTTTTTTCCTGAATATATTCAGGAAAAAACGCATACGCCCTTTTTGACCAAGGGCATCATTGTCAACGTTTTGCCGCTTTTCATGTGCTTTAAAGGCGATTCGAATCTACCTCCTGAAATCTGTTTCCTGCAATTCTGCCTTGATTTCAAATCCTCTTCTTTGCCTTCCCTCAATATATTTGTGGACGAGAGTTATCATTTATAACTCTGCAGGTTTGTGAATTGCAGTGCCCTGAAGCTCCATTTTACAAGTCGCTTTTTTGGGAGCCGGCCGCAAAAGCGCAGGATGGCTTCAGGCCCTGTTCTGGTTCCGGGGGGCAGGCTGAGCCTGTGGTTAATTCTTCTTCCTGATGGGAAAATAGAGTGACCTGTGCCTGTCCCAACACCAAGAGCTAGTCTCTCATTGGTTCCCCGTCTTCCCGTTCATCCTCAGGACAAATTGCAACCTGTATGGAACAGGAGGTTAAAGGTGCTGATGCTCCAAGTAGGGAGATTGCTAGTAAAGTGGCTGGAATGGCGAACCCGAGCACAAGGAGATGAGAAATGAGGTGCGTTTTAGAAACCTTTCCCCATCACACGGTGTACCATCTTCTGGGTTTCTCATGCATGTTTTCGATGTAGGAAGATGCCCTTGAACCTGGAGATTTGGGACCCATGCGATGGGTAGCACGCAGTATTACTTTAAAGGGTCTGCGTTTGCTCACCCAACCTCACCAAACCTCTCAGCCCCAAGAGTGTCCACCCTTATGTCTCATCCAGCTGTGGGTCTAGATATGGTCAATCCAGGTTGCATCACAGCCCCTGAACGAATTGTGTAAGAATTTCTCTCTCTTTCCCTGTCTTTGTTTCATGGGTTTTTAAAAGTAATTTATTTTTATAATGGGGTTTAGCTGCTTTTCACGGCTGTGTTTATGCCGCTTTACACCCACTTGACACACTAACAGAGAGATATCAATACATAGGTTTTAAGATTATTACTAGTCAGATATATTCTTGTGCGGTGAATCGGGCGTGTTGAGTCCAGTTCTCTGAGCAAGGAGTAGGTCTTGTCTATTACATATTGGGTTTATGGAATGGTATCTGAGCTAATTTGAAACTCTTGTTTTATGTATCACCCCACCTCACCTTTCCCGTTAAGCAGCCATAGTGTGTTTTCTGCATGTGTGACTCTGTTCTGTTTTGTAATTCAGTTCAAGTGTAACGGTTTTTACATTCCCTCTATAAGTGACACCTTATGAGAAGTGTCCTTTTCTGTGTGACTTATTTCACTTAGAATCGTCTTACCTAAATCCACTCATCATGCTGCTACTAGCCTTATGACATTGATTTCATTGCTGAGTGATATTCCATTGTACATAAGGACCACAACTTTTTTATCCATTTTTCGCTTTCCTGGGATATTTAAGGTGGAATGAAGTGGAGGTCCTTGTCAACAGAGCAGCCCAAAACTTTGGGGTGCTTGTGTCTTGCTGATTTTCAATTTTCCCACTTTATCCCCCCATGCGTGGAAGTGCCCTATGCTCTCTAAGCTGTGTTTTTTAGATGTTTCAGGACACACCGTACACTTCTCCAGAGTGGCTGTTGGCAATTTACATCCCGCCCATCAGTGTAGCAAGGCTCCCATTTCTACATGGCCTGTCCTGCATTTCTTGTTTTGACACTTTTTTCAGCATGGCCCTTTTGACCGATGGGAAGCGAAACTTCTTTGTAGCGCTGATTTGCCTTTCCAGGTTGCTTGGTTGGCCAAAAAGGGCGTATGCGTTTTTTCCTGAATATATTCAGGAAAAAACGCATACGCCCTTTTTGGCCAAGGGCATCATTGTCAACGTTTTGCCGCTTTTCATGTGCTTTAAAGGCGATTCGAATCTACCTCCTGAAATCTGTTTCCTGCAATTCTGCCTTGATTTCAAATCCTCTTCTTTGCCTTCCCTCAATATATTTGTGGACGAGAGTTATCATTTATAACTCTGCAGGTTTGTGAATTGCAGTGCCCAGAAGCTCCATTTTACAAGTCGCTTTTTTGGGAGCCGGCCGCAAAAGCGCAGGATGGCTTTAGGCCCTGTTCTGGTTCCGGGGGGCAGGCTGAGCCTGTGGTTAATTCTTCTTCCTGATGGGAAAATAGAGTGACCTGTGCCTGTCCCAACACCAAGAGCTAGTCTCTCATCGGTTCCCCGTCTTCCCGTTCATCCTCAGGACAAATTGCAACCTGTACGGAACAGGAGGTTAAAGGTGCTGATGCTCCAAGTAGGGAGATTGCTAGTAAAGTGGCTGGAATGGCGAACCCGAGCACAAGGAGATGAGAAATGAGGTGCGTTTTAGAAACCTTTCCCCATCACACGGTGTACCATCGTCTGGGTTTCTCATGCATGTTTTCGATGTAGGAAGATGCCCTTGAACCTGGAGATTTGGGACCCATGCGATGGGTAGCACGCAGTATTACTTTAAAGGGTCTGCGTTTGCTCACCCAACCTCACCAAACCTCTCAGCCCCAAGAGTGTCCACCCTTATGTCTCATCCAGCTGTGGGTCTAGATATGGTCAATCCAGGTTGCATCACAGCCCCTGAACGAATTGTGTAAGAATTTCTCTCTCTTTCCCTGTCTTTGTTTCATGGGTTTTTAAAAGTAATTTATTTTTATAATGGGGTTTAGCTGCTTTTCACGGCTGTGTTTAGGCCGCTTTACACCCACTTGACACACTAACAGAGAGATATCAATACATAGGTTTTAAGATTATTACTAGTCAGATATATTCTTGTGCGGTGAATCGGGCGTGTTGAGTCCAGTTCTCTGAGCAAGGAGTAGGTCTTGTCTATTACATATTGGGTTTATGGAACGGTATCTGAGCTAATTTGAAACTCTTGTTTTATGTATCACCCCACCTCACCTTTCCCGTTATGCAGCCATAGTGTGTTTTCTGCATGTGTGACTCTGTTCTGTTTTGTAATTCAGTTCAAGTGTAACGGTTTTTACATTCCCTCTATAAGTGACACCTTATGAGAAGTGTCCTTTTCTGTGTGCCTTATTTCACTTAGAATCGTCTTACCTAAATCCACTCATCATGCTGCTACTAGCCTTATGACATTGATTTCATGGCTGAGTGATATTCCATTGTACATAAGGACCACAACTTTTTTATCCATTTTTCGCTTTCCTGGGATATTTAAGGTGGAAGGAAGTGGAGGTCCTTGTCAACAGAGCAGCCCTAAACTTTGGGGTGCTTGTGTCTTCCTGATTTTCAATTTTCCCACTTTATCCCCCCATGCGTGGAAGTGCCCTATGCTCTCTAAGCTGTGTTTTTTAGATGTTTCAGGACACACCGTACACTTCTCCAGAGTGGCTGTTGGCAATGTACATCCCGCCCATCAGTGTAGCAAGGCTCCCATTTCTCCATGGCCTGTCCTGCATTTCTGGTTTTGACACTTTTTTCAGCATGGCCCTTTTGACCGATGGGAAGTGAGACTTCTTTGTAGCGCTGATTTGCCTTTCCAGGTTGCTTGGTTGGCCAAAAAGGGCGTATGCGTTTTTTCCTGAATATATTCAGGAAAAAACGCATACGCCCTTTTTGACCAAGGGCATCATTGTCAACGTTTTGCCGCTTTTCATGTGCTTTAAAGGCGATTCGAATCTACCTCCTGAAATCTGTTTCCTGCAATTCTGCCTTGATTTCAAATTCTCTTCTTTGCCTTCCCTCAATATATTTGTGGACGAGAGTTATCATTTATAACTCTGCAGGTTTGTGAATTGCAGTGCCCTGAAGCTCCATTTTACAAGTCGCTTTTTTGGGAGCCGGCCGCAAAAGCGCAGGATGGCTTCAGGCCCTGTTCTGGTTCCGGGGGGCAGGCTGAGCCTGTGGTTAATTCTTCTTCCTGATGGGAAAATAGAGTGACCTGTGCCTGTCCCAACACCAAGAGCTAGTCTCTCATTGGTTCCCCGTCTTCCCGTTCATCCTCAGGACAAATTGCAACCTGTACGGAACAGGAGGTTAAAGGTGCTGATGCTCCAAGTAGGGAGATTGCTAGTAAAGTGGCTGGAATGGCCAACCCGAGCACAAGGAGATGAGAAATGAGGTGCGTTTTAGAAACCTTTCCCCATCACACGGTGTACCATCTTCTGGGTTTCTCATGCATGTTTTCGATGTAGGAAGATGCCCTTGAACCTGGAGATTTGGGACCCATGCGATGGGTAGCACGCAG
Source organism: Balaenoptera physalus (assembly GCF_965194825.1). Lineage (NCBI taxonomy): Eukaryota > Metazoa > Chordata > Mammalia > Artiodactyla > Balaenopteridae > Balaenoptera > Balaenoptera physalus. Next base: position 360,897 of record NW_028126220.1, read on the forward strand.
TATTACTTTAAAGGGTCTGCGTTTGCTCACCCAACCTCACCAAACCTCTCAGCCCCAAGAGTGTCCACCCTTATGTCTCATCCAGCTGTGGGTCTAGATATGGTCAATCCAGGTTGCATCACAGACCCTGAACGAATTGTGTAAGAATTTCTCTCTCTTTCCCTGTCTTTGTTTCATGGGTTTTTAAAAGTAATTTATTTTTATAATGGGGTTTAGCTGCTTTTCACGGCTGTGTTTATGCCGCTTTACACCCACTTGACACACTAACAGAGAGATATCAATACATAGGTTTTAAGATTATTACTAGTCAGATATATTCTTGTGCGGTGAATCGGGCGTGTTGAGTCCAGTTCTCTGAGCAAGGAGTAGGTCTTGTCTATTACATATTGGGTTTATGGAACGGTATCTGAGCTAATTTGAAACTCTTGTTTTATGTATCACCCCACCTCACCTTTCCCGTTAAGCAGCCATAGTGTGTTTTCTGCATGTGTGACTCTGTTCTGTTTTGTAATTCAGTTCAAGTGTAACGGTTTTTACATTCCCTCTATAAGTGACACCTTATGAGAAGTGTCCTTTTCTGTGTGACTTATTTCACTTAGAATCGTCTTACCTAAATCCACTCATCATGCTGCTACTAGCCTTATGACATTGATTTCATGGCTGAGTGATATTCCATTGTACATAAGGACCACAACTTTTTTATCCATTTTTCGCTTTCCTGGGATATTTAAGGTGGAAGGAAGTGGAGGTCCTTGTCAACAGAGCAGCCCTAAACTTTGGGGTGCTTGTGTCTTGCTGATTTTCAATTTTCCCACTTTATCCCCCCATGCGTGGAAGTGCCCTATGCTCTCTAAGCTGTGTTTTTTAGATGTTTCAGGACACACCGTACACTTCTCCAGAGTGGCTGTTGGCAATGTACATCCCGCCCATCAGTGTAGCAAGGCTCCCATTTCTCCATGGCCTGTCCTGCATTTCTGGTTTTGACACTTTTTTCAGCATGGCCTTTTTGACCGATGGGAAGCGAGACTTCTTTGTAGCGCTGATTTTCCTTTCCAGGTTGCTTGGTTGGCCAAAAAGGGCGTATGCGTTTTTTCCTGAATATATTCAGGAAAAAACGCATACGCCCTTTTTGGCCAAGGGCATCATTGTCAACGTTTTGCCGCTTTTCATGTGCTGTAAAGGCGATTCGAATCTACCTCCTGAAATCTGTTTCCTGCAATTCTGCCTTGATTTCAAATCCTCTTCTTTGCCTTCCCTCAATATATTTGTGGACGAGAGTTATCATTTATAACTCTGCAGGTTTGTGAATTGCAGTGCCCTGAAGCTCCATTTTACAAGTCGCTTTTTTGGGAGCCGGCCGCAAAAGCGCAGGATGGCTTCAGGCCCTGTTCTGGTTCCGGGGGGCAGGCTGAGCCTGTGGTTAATTCTTCTTCCTGATGGGAAAATAGAGTGACCTGTGCCTGTCCCAACACCAAGAGCTAGTCTCTCATTGGTTCCCCGTCTTCCCGTTCATCCTCAGGACAAATTGCAACCTGTACGGAACAGGAGGTTAAAGGTGCTGATGCTCCAAGTAGGGAGATTGCTAGTAAAGTGGCTGGAATGGCGAACCCGAGCACAAGGAGATGAGAAATGAGGTGCGTTTTAGAAACGTTTCCCCATCACACGGTGTACCATCTTCTGGGTTTCTCATGCATGTTTTCGATGTAGGAAGATGCCCTTGAAACTGGAGATTTGGAACCCATGCGATGGGTAGCACGCAGTATTTCTTTAAAGGGTCTGCGTTTGCTCACCCAACCTCACCAAACCTCTCAGCCCCAAGAGTGTCCACCCTTATGTCTCATCCAGCTGTGGGTCTAGATATGGTCAATCCAGGTTGCATCACAGCCCCTGAACGAATTGTGTAAGAATTTCTCTCTCTTTCCCTGTCTTTGTTTCATGGGTTTTTAAAAGTAATTTATTTTTATAATGGGGTTTAGCTGCTTTTCATGGCTGTGTTTAGGCCGCTTTACACCCACTTGACACACTAACAGAGAGATATCAATACATAGGTTTTAAGATTATTACTAGTCAGATATATTCTTGTGCGGTGAATCGGGCGTGTTGAGTCCAGTTCTCTGAGCAAGGAGTAGGTCTTGTCTATTACATATTGGGTTTATGGAACGGTATCTGAGCTAATTTGAAACTCTTGTTTTATGTTTCACCCCACCTCACCTTTCCCGTTAAGCAGCCATAGTGTGTTTTCTGCATGTGTGACTCTGTTCTGTTTTGTAATTCAGTTCAAGTGTAACGGTTTTTACATTCCCTCTATAAGTGACACCTTATGAGAAGTGTCCTTTTCTGTGTGACTTATTTCACTTAGAATCGTCTTACCTAAATCCACTCATCATGCTGCTACTAGCCTTATGACATTGATTTCATGGCTGAGTGATATTCCATTGTACATAAGGACCACAACTTTTTTATCCAGTTTTCGCTTTCCTGGGATATTTAAGGTGGAAGGAAGTGGAGGTCCTTGTCAACAGAGCAGCCCTAAACTTTGGGGTGCTTGTGTCTTGCTGATTTTCAATTTTCCCACTTTATCCCCCCATGCGTGGAAGTGCCCTATGCTCTCTAAGCTGTGTTTTTTAGATGTTTCTGGACACACCGTACACTTCTCCAGAGTGGCTGTTGGCAATTTACATCCCGCCCATCAGTGTAGCAAGGCTCCCATTTCTCCATGGCCTGTCCTGCATTTCTGGTTTTGACACTTTTTTCAGCATGGCCCTTTTGACCGATGGGAAGCGAGACTTCATTGTAGCGCTGATTTGACTTTCCAGGTTGCTTGGTTGGCCAAAAAGGGCGTATGCATTTTTTCCTGAATATATTCAGGAAAAAACGCATACGCCCTTTTTGGCCAAGGGCATCATTGTCAACGTTTTGCCGCTTTTCATGTGCTTTAAAGGCGATTCGAATCTACCTCCTGAAATCTGTTTCCTGCAATTCTGCCTTGATTTCAAATCCTCTTCTTTGCCTTCCCTCAATATATTTGTGGACGAGCGTTATCATTTATAACTCTGCAGGTTTGTGAATTGCAGTGCCCTGAAGCTCCATTTTACAAGTCGCTTTTTTGGGAGCCGGCCGCAAAAGCGCAGGATGGCTTCAGGCCCTGTTCTGGTTCCGGGGGGCAGGCTGAGCCTGTGGTTAATTCTTCTTCCTGATGGGAAAATAGAGTGACCTGTGCCTGTCCCAACACCAAGAGCTAGTCTCTCATTGGTTCCCCGTCTTCCCGTTCATCCTCAGGACAAATTGCAACCTGTACGGAACAGGAGGTTAAAGGTGCTGATGCTCCAAGTAGGGAGATTGCTAGTAAAGTGGCTGGAATGGCGAACCCGAGCACAAGGAGATGAGAAATGAGGTGCGTTTTAGAAACCTTTCCCCATCACACGGTGTACCATCTTCTGGGTTTCTCATGCATGTTTTCGATGTAGGAAGATGCCCTTGAACCTGGAGATTTGGGACCCATGCGATGGGTAGCACGCAGTATTACTTTAAAGGGTCTGCGTTTGCTCACCCAACCTCACCAAACCTCTCAGCCCCAAGAGTGTCCACCCTTATGTCTCATCCAGCTGTGGGTCTAGATATGGTCAATCCAGGTTGCATCACAGCCCCTGAACGAATTGTGTAAGAATTTCTCTCTCTTTCCCTGTCTTTGTTTCATGGGTTTTTAAAAGTAATTTATTTTTATAATGGGGTTTAGCTGCTTTTCACGGCTGTGTTTAGGCCACTTTACACCCACTTGAAACACTAACAGAGAGATATCAATACATAGGTTTTAAGATTATTACTAGTCAGATATATTCTTGTGCGGTGAATCGGGCGTGTTGAGTCCAGTTCTCTGAGCAAGGAGTAGGTCTTGTCTATTACATATTGGGTTTATGGAACGGTATCTGAGCTAATTTGAAACTCTTGTTTTATGTATCACCCCACCTCACCTTTCCCGTTAAGCAGCCATAGTGTGTTTTCTGCATGTGTGACTCTGTTCTGTTTTGTAATTCAGTTCAAGTGTAACGGTTTTTACATTCCCTCTATAAGTGACACCTTATGAGAAGTGTCCTTTTCTGTGTGACTTATTTCACTTAGAATCGTCTTACCTAAATCCACTCATCATGCTGCTACTAGCCTTATGACATTGATTTCATGGCTGAGTGATATTCCATTGTACATAAGGACCACAACTTTTTTATCCATTTTTCGCTTTCCTGGGATATTTAAGGTGGAATGAAGTGGAGGTCCTTGTCAACAGAGCAGCCCTAAACTTTGGGGTGCTTGTGTCTTGCTGATTTTCAATTTTCCCACTTTATCCCCCCATGCGTGGAAGTGCCCTATGCTCTCTAAGCTGTGTTTTTTAGATGTTTCAGGACACACCGTACACTTCTCCAGAGTGGCTGTTGGCAATTTACATCCCGCCCATCAGTGTAGCAAGGCTCCCATTTCTCCATGGCCTGTCCTGCATTTCTGGTTTTGACACTTTTTTCAGCATGGCCCTTTTGACCGATGGGAAGCGAGACTTCTTTGTAGCGCTGATTTGCCTTTCCAGGTTGCTTGGTTGGCCAAAAAGGGCGTATGCGTTTTTTCCTGAATATATTCAGGAAAAAACGCATACGCCCTTTTTGGCCAAGGGCATCATTGTCAACGTTTTGCCGCTTTTCATATGCTTTAAAGGCGAATCGAATCTACCTCCTGAAATCTGTTTCCTGCAATTCTGCCTTGATTTCAAATCCTCTTCTTTGCCTTCCCTCAATATATTTGTGGACGAGAGTTACCATTTATAACTCTGCAGGTTTGTGAATTGCAGTGCCCTGAAGCTCCATTTTACAAGTCGCATTTTTGGGAGCCGCCCGCAAAAGCGCAGGATGGCTTCAGGCCCTGTTCTGGTTCCGGGGGGCAGGCTGAGCCTGTGGTTAATTCTTCTTCCTGATGGGAAAATAGAGTGACCTGTGCCTGTCCCAACACCAAGAGCTAGTCTCTCATTGGTTCCCCATCTTCCCGTTCATCCTCAGGACAAATTGCAACCTGTACGGAACAGGAGGTTAAAGGTGCTGATGCTCCAAGTAGGGAGATTGCTAGTAAAGTGGCTGGAATGGCGAACCCGAGCACAAGGAGATGAGAAATGAGGTGCGTTTTAGAAACCTTTCCCCATCACACGGTGTACCATCTTCTGGGTTTCTCATGCATGTTTTCGATGTAGGAAGATGCCCTTGAACCTGGAGATTTGGGACCCATGCGATGGGTAGCACGCAGTATTACTTTAAAGGGTCTGCGTTTGCTCACCCAACCTCACCAAACCTCTCAGCCCCAAGAGTGTCCACCCTTATGTCTCATCCAGCTGTGGGTCTAGATATGGTCAATCCAGGTTGCATCACAGCCCCTGAACGAATTGTGTAAGAATTTCTCTCTCTTTCCCTGTCTTTGTTTCATGGGTTTTTAAAAGTAATTTATTTTTATAATGGGGTTTAGCTGCTTTTCACGGCTGTGTTTAGGCCACTTTACACCCACTTGACACACTAACAGAGAGATATCAATACATAGGTTTTAAGATTATTACTAGTCAGATATATTCTTGTGCGGTGAATCGGGCGTGTTGAGTCCAGTTCTCTGAGCAAGGAGTAGGTCTTGTCTATTCCATATTGGGTTTATGGAACGGTATCTGAGCTAATTTGAAACTCTTGTTTTATGTATCACCCCACCTCACCTTTCCCGTTAAGCAGCCATAGTGTGTTTTCTGCATGTGTGACTCTGTTCTGTTTTGTAATTCAGTTCAAGTGTAACGGTTTTTACATTCCCTCTATAAGTGACACCTTATGAGAAGTGTCCTTTTCTGTGTGACTTATTTCACTTAGAATCGTCTTACCTAAATCCACTCATCATGCTGCTACTAGCCTTATGACATTGATTTCATGGCTGAGTGATATTCCATTGTACATAAGGACCACAACTTTTTTATCCATTTTTCGCTTTCCTGGGATATTTAAGGTGGAATGAAGTGGAGGTCCTTGTCAACAGAGCAGCCCTAAACTTTGGGGTGCTTGTGTCTTGCTGATTTTCAATTTTCCCACTTTATCCCCCCATGCGTGGAAGTGCCCTATGCTCTCTAAGCTGTGTTTTTTAGATGTTTCAGGACACACCGTACACTTCTCCAGAGTGGCTGTTGGCAATTTACATCCCGCCCATCAGTGTAGCAAGGCTCCCATTTCTCCATGGCCTGTCCTGCATTTCTGGTTTTGACACTTTTTTCAGCATGGCCCTTTTGACCGATGGGAAGCGAGACTTCTTTGTAGCGCTGATTTGCCTTTCCAGGTTGCTTGGTTGGCCAAAAAGGGCGTATGCGTTTTTTCCTGAATATATTCAGGAAAAAACGCATACGCCCTTTTTGGCCAAGGGCATCATTGTCAACGTTTTGCCGCTTTTCATATGCTTTAAAGGCGAATCGAATCTACCTCCTGAAATCTGTTTCCTGCAATTCTGCCTTGATTTCAAATCCTCTTCTTTGCCTTCCCTCAATATATTTGTGGACGAGAGTTACCATTTATAACTCTGCAGGTTTGTGAATTGCAGTGCCCTGAAGCTCCATTTTACAAGTCGCATTTTTGGGAGCTGCCCGCAAAAGCGCAGGATGGCTTCAGGCCCTGTTCTGGTTCCGGGGGGCAGGCTGAGCCTGTGGTTAATTCTTCTTCCTGATGGGAAAATAGAGTGACCTGTGCCTGTCCCAACACCAAGAGCTAGTCTCTCATTGGTTCCCCATCTTCCCGTTCATCCTCAGGACAAATTGCAACCTGTACGGAACAGGAGGTTAAAGGTGCTGATGCTCCAAGTAGGGAGATTGCTAGTAAAGTGGCTGGAATGGCGAACCCGAGCACAAGGAGATGAGAAATGAGGTGCGTTTTAGAAACCTTTCCCCATCACACGGTGTACCATCTTCTGGGTTTCTCATGCATGTTTTCGATGTAGGAAGATGCCCTTGAACCTGGAGATTTGGGACCCATGCGATGGGTAGCACGCAGTATTACTTTAAAGGGTCTGCGTTTGCTCACCCAACCTCACCAAACCTCTCAGCCCCAAGAGTGTCCACCCTTATGTCTCATCCAGCTGTGGGTCTAGATATGGTCAATCCAGGTTGCATCACAGCCCCTGAACGAATTGTGTAAGAATTTCTCTCTCTTTCCCTGTCTTTGTTTCATGGGTTTTTAAAAGTAATTTATTTTTATAATGGGGTTTAGCTGCTTTTCACGGCTGTTTTTAGGCCACTTTACACCCACTTGACACACTAACAGAGAGATATCAATACATAGGTTTTAAGATTATTACTAGTCAGATATATTCTTGTGCGGTGAATCGGGCGTGTTGAGTCCAGTTCTCTGAGCAAGGAGTAGGTCTTGTCTATTACATATTGGGTTTATGGAACGGTATCTGAGCTAATTTGAAACTCTTGTTTTATGTATCACCCCACCTCACCTTTCCCGTTAAGCAGCCATAGTGTGTTTTCTGCATGTGTGACTCTGTTCTGTTTTGTAATTCAGTTCAAGTGTAACGGTTTTTACATTCCCTCTATAAGTGACACCTTATGAGAAGTGTCCTTTTCTGTGTGACTTATTTCACTTAGAATCGTCTTACCTAAATCCACTCATCATGCTGCTACTAGCCTTATGACATTGATTTCATGGCTGAGTGATATTCCATTGTACATAAGGACCACAACTTTTTTATCCATTTTTCGCTTTCCTGGGATATTTAAGGTGGAATGAAGTGGAGGTCCTTGTCAACAGAGCAGCCCTAAACTTTGGGGTGCTTGTGTCTTGCTGATTTTCAATTTTCCCACTTTATCCCCCCATGCGTGGAAGTGCCCTATGCTCTCTAAGCTGTGTTTTTTAGATGTTTCAGGACACACCGTACACTTCTCCAGAGTGGCTGTTGGCAATTTACATCCCGCCCATCAGTGTAGCAAGGCTCCCATTTCTCCATGGCCTGTCCTGCATTTCTGGTTTTGACACTTTTTTCAGCATGGCCCTTTTGACCGATGGGAAGCGAGACTTCTTTGTAGCGCTGATTTGCCTTTCCAGGTTGCTTGGTTGGCCAAAAAGGGCGTATGCGTTTTTTCCTGAATATATTCAGGAAAAAACGCATACGCCCTTTTTGGCCAAGGGCATCATTGTCAACGTTTTGCCGCTTTTCATGTGCTTTAAAGGCGATTCGAATCTACCTCCTGAAATCTGTTTCCTGCAATTCTGCCTTGATTTCAAATCCTCTTCTTTGCCTTCCCTCAATATATTTGTGGACGAGAGTTATCATTTATAACTCTGCAGGTTTGTGAATTGCAGTGCCCTGAAGCTCCATTTTACAAGTCGCTTTTTTGGGAGCCGGCCGCAAAAGCGCAGGATGGCTTCAGGCCCTGTTCTGGTTCCGGGGGGCAGGCTGAGCCTGTGGTTAATTCTTCTTCCTGATGGGAAAATAGAGTGACCTGTGCCTGTCCCAACACCAAGAGCTAGTCTCTCATTGGTTCCCCGTCTTCCCGTTCATCCTCAGGACAAATTGCAACCTGTATGGAACAGGAGGTTAAAGGTGCTGATGCTCCAAGTAGGGAGATTGCTAGTAAAGTGGCTGGAATGGCGAACCCGAGCACAAGGAGATGAGAAATGAGGTGCGTTTTAGAAACCTTTCCCCATCACACGGTGTACCATCTTCTGGGTTTCTCATGCATGTTTTCGATGTAGGAAGATGCCCTTGAACCTGGAGATTTGGGACCCATGCGATGGGTAGCACGCAGTATTACTTTAAAGGGTCTGCGTTTGCTCACCCAACCTCACCAAATCTCTCAGCCCCAAGAGTGTCCACCCTTATGTCTCATCCAGCTGTGGGTCTAGATATGGTCAATCCAGGTTGCATCACAGCCCCTGAACGAATTGTGTAAGAATTTCTCTCTCTTTCCCTGTCTTTGTTTCATGGGTTTTTAAAAGTAATTTATTTTTATAATGGGGTTTAGCTGCTTTTCACGGCTGTGTTTAGGCCGCTTTACACCCACTTGACACACTAACAGAGAGATATCAATACATAGGTTTTAAGATTATTACTAGTCAGATATATTCTTGTGTGGTGAATCGGGCGTGTTGAGTCCAGTTCTCTGAGCAAGGAGTAGGTCTTGTCTATTACATATTGGGTTTATGGAACGGTATCTGAGCTAATTTGAAACTCTGGTTTTATGTATCACCCCACCTCACCTTTCCCGTTAAGCAGCCATAGTGTGTTTTCTGCATGTGTGACTCTGTTCTGTTTTGTAATTCAGTTCAAGTGTAACGGTTTTTACATTCCCTCTATAAGTGACACCTTATGAGAAGTGTCCTTTTCTGTGTGACTTATTTCACTTAGAATCGTCTTACCTAAATCCACTCATCATGCTGCTACTAGCCTTATGACATTGATTTCATGGCTGAGTGATATTCCATTGTACATAAGGACCACAACTTTTTTATCCATTTTTCGCTTTCCTGGGATATTTAAGGTGGAAGGAAGTGGAGGTCCTTGTCAACAGAGCAGCCCTAAACTTTGGGGTGCTTCTGTCTTGCTGATTTTCAATTTTCCCACTTTATCCCCCCATGCGTGGAAGTGCCCTATGCTCTCTAAGCTGTGTTTTTTAGATGTTTCAGGACACACCGTACACTTCTCCAGAGTGGCTGTTGGCAATGTAAATCCCGCCCATCAGTGTAGCAAGGCTCCCATTTCTCCATGGCCTGTCCTGCATTTCTGGTTTTGACACTTTTTTCAGCATGGCCCTTTTGACCGATGGGAAGCGAGACTTCTTTGTAGCGCTGATTTGCCTTTCCAGGTTGCTTGGTTGGCCAAAAAGGGCGTATGCGTTTTTTCCTGAATATATTCAGGAAAAAACGCATACGCCCTTTTTGACCAAGGGCATCATTGTCAACGTTTTGCCGCTTTTCATGTGCTTTAAAGGCGATTCGAATCTACCTCCTGAAATCTGTTTCCTGCAATTCTGCCTTGATTTCAAATCCTCTTCTTTGCCTTCCCTCAATATATTTGTGGACGAGAGTTATCATTTATAACTCTGCAGGTTTGTGAATTGCAGTGCCCTGAAGCTCCATTTTACAAGTCGCTTTTTTGGGAGCCGGCCGCAAAAGCGCAGGATGGCTTCAGGCCCTGTTCTGGTTCCGGGGGGCAGGCTGAGCCTGTGGTTAATTCTTCTTCCTGATGGGAAAATAGAGTGACCTGTGCCTGTCCCAACACCAAGAGCTAGTCTCTCATTGGTTCCCCGTCTTCCCGTTCATCCTCAGGACAAATTGCAACCTGTATGGAACAGGAGGTTAAAGGTGCTGATGCTCCAAGTAGGGAGATTGCTAGTAAAGTGGCTGGAATGGCCAACCCGAGCACAAGGAGATGAGAAATGAGGTGCGTTTTAGAAACCTTTCCCCATCACACGGTGTACCATCTTCTGGGTTTCTCATGCATGTTTTCGATGTAGGAAGATGCCCTTGAACCTGGAGATTTGGGACCCATGCGATGGGTAGCACGCAGTATTACTTTAAAGGGTCTGCGTTTGCTCACCCAACCTCACCAAACCTCTCAGCCCCAAGAGTGTCCACCCTTATGTCTCATCCAGCTGTGGGTCTAGATATGGTCAATCCAGGTTGCATCACAGCCCCTGAACGAATTGTGTAAGAATTTCTCTCTCTTTCCCTGTCTTTGTTTCATGGGTTTTTAAAAGTAATTTATTTTTATAATGGGGTTTAGCTGCTTTTCACGGCTGTGTTTAGGCCGCTTTACACCCACTTGACACACTAACAGAGAGATATCAATACATAGGTTTTAAGATTATTACTAGTCAGATATATTCTTGTGCGGTGAATCGGGCGTGTTGAGTCCAGTTCTCTGAGCAAGGAGTAGGTCTTGTCTATTACATATTGGGTTTATGGAACGGTATCTGAGCTAATTTGAAACTCTTGTTTTATGTTTCACCCCACCTCACCTTTCCCGTTAAGCAGCCATAGTGTGTTTTCTGCATGTGTGACTCTGTTCTGTTTTGTAATTCAGTTCAAGTGTAACGGTTTTTACATTCCCTCTATAAGTGACACCTTATGAGAAGTGTCCTTTTCTGTGTGACTTATTTCACTTAGAATCGTCTTACCTAAATCCACTCATCATGCTGCTACTAGCCTTATGACATTGATTTCATGGCTGAGTGATATTCCATTGTACATAAGGACCACAACTTTTTTATCCATTTTTCGCTTTCCTGGGATATTTAAGGTGGAAGGAAGTGGAGGTCCTTGTCAACAGAGCAGCCCTAAACTTTGGGGTGCTTGTGTCTTGCTGATTTTCAATTTTCCCACTTTATCCCCCCATGCGTGGAAGTGCCCTATGCTCTCTAAGCTGTGTTTTTTAGATGTTTCTGGACACACCGTACACTTCTCCAGAGTGGCTGTTGGCAATTTACATCCCGCCCATCAGTGTAGCAAGGCTCCCATTTCTCCATGGCCTGTCCTGCATTTCTGGTTTTGACACTTTTTTCAGCATGGCCCTTTTGACCGATGGGAAGCGAGACTTCATTGTAGCGCTGATTTGACTTTCCAGGTTGCTTGGTTGGCCAAAAAGGGCGTATGCATTTTTTCCTGAATATATTCAGGAAAAAACGCATACGCCCTTTTTGGCCAAGGGCATCATTGTCAACGTTTTGCCGCTTTTCATGTGCTTTAAAGGCGATTCGAATCTACCTCCTGAAATCTGTTTCCTGCAATTCTGCCTTGATTTCAAATCCTCTTCTTTGCCTTCCCTCAATATATTTGTGGACGAGCGTTATCATTTATAACTCTGCAGGTTTGTGAATTGCAGTGCCCTGAAGCTCCATTTTACAAGTCGCTTTTTTGGGAGCCGGCCGCAAAAGCGCAGGATGGCTTCAGGCCCTGTTCTGGTTCCGGGGGGCAGGCTGAGCCTGTGGTTAATTCTTCTTCCTGATGGGAAAATAGAGTGACCTGTGCCTGTCCCAACACCAAGAGCTAGTCTCTCATTGGTTCCCCGTCTTCCCGTTCATCCTCAGGACAAATTGCAACCTGTACGGAACAGGAGGTTAAAGGTGCTGATGCTCCAAGTAGGGAGATTGCTAGTAAAGTGGCTGGAATGGCGAACCCGAGCACAAGGAGATGAGAAATGAGGTGCGTTTTAGAAACCTTTCCCCATCACACGGTGTACCATCTTCTGGGTTTCTCATGCATGTTTTCGATGTAGGAAGATGCCCTTGAACCTGGAGATTTGGGACCCATGCGATGGGTAGCACGCAGTATTACTTTAAAGGGTCTGTGTTTGCTCACCCAACCTCACCAAACCTCTCAGCCACAAGAGTGTCCACCCTTATGTCTCATCCAGCTGTGGGTCTAGATATGGTCAATCCAGGTTGCATCACAGCCCCTGAACGAATTGTGTAAGAATTTCTCTCTCTTTCCCTGTCTTTGTTTCATGGGTTTTTAAAAGTAATTTATTTTTATAATGGGGTTTAGCTGCTTTTCACGGCTGTGTTTAGGCCACTTTACACCCACTTGACACACTAACAGAGAGATATCAATACATAGGTTTTAAGATTATTACTAGTCAGATATATTCTTGTGCGGTGAATCGGGCGTGTTGAGTCCAGTTCTCTGAGCAAGGAGTAGGTCTTGTCTATTACATATTGGGTTTATGGAACGGTATCTGAGCTAATTTGAAACTCTTGTTTTATGGATCACCCCACCTCACCTTTCCCGTTAAGCAGCCATAGTGTGTTTTCTGCATGTGTGACTCTGTTCTGTTTTGTAATTCAGTTCAAGTGTAACGGTTTTTACATTCCCTCTATAAGTGACACCTTATGAGAAGTGTCCTTTTCTGTGTGACTTATTTCACTTAGAATCGTCTTACCTAAATCCACTCATCATGCTGCTACTAGCCTTATGACATTGATTTCATGGCTGAGTGATATTCCATTGTACATAAGGACCACAACTTTTTTATCCATTTTTCGCTTTCCTGGGATATTTAAGGTGGAAGGAAGTGGAGGTCCTTGTCAACAGAGCAGCCCTAAACTTTGGGGTGCTTCTGTCTTGCTGATTTTCAATTTTCCCACTTTATCCCCCCATGCGTGGAAGTGCCCTATGCTCTCTAAGCTGTGTTTTTTAGATGTTTCAGGACACACCGTACACTTCTCCAGAGTGGCTGTTGGCAATGTAAATCCCGCCCATCAGTGTAGCAAGGCTCCCATTTCTCCATGGCCTGTCCTGCATTTCTGGTTTTGACACTTTTTTCAGCATGGCCCTTTTGACCGATGGGAAGCGAGACTTCTTTGTAGCGCTGATTTGCCTTTCCAGGTTGCTTGGTTGGCCAAAAAGGGCGTATGCGTTTTTTCCTGAATATATTCAGGAAAAAACGCATACGCCCTTTTTGACCAAGGGCATCATTGTCAACGTTTTGCCGCTTTTCATGTGCTTTAAAGGCGATTCGAATCTACCTCCTGAAATCTGTTTCCTGCAATTCTGCCTTGATTTCAAATCCTCTTCTTTGCCTTCCCTCAATATATTTGTGGACGAGAGTTATCATTTATAACTCTGCAGGTTTGTGAATTGCAGTGCCCTGAAGCTCCATTTTACAAGTCGCTTTTTTGGGAGCCGGCCGCAAAAGCGCAGGATGGCTTCAGGCCCTGTTCTGGTTCCGGGGGGCAGGCTGAGCCTGTGGTTAATTCTTCTTCCTGATGGGAAAATAGAGTGACCTGTGCCTGTCCCAACACCAAGAGCTAGTCTCTCATTGGTTCCCCGTCTTCCCGTTCATCCTCAGGACAAATTGCAACCTGTATGGAACAGGAGGTTAAAGGTGCTGATGCTCCAAGTAGGGAGATTGCTAGTAAAGTGGCTGGAATGGCCAACCCGAGCACAAGGAGATGAGAAATGAGGTGCGTTTTAGAAACCTTTCCCCATCACACGGTGTACCATCTTCTGGGTTTCTCATGCATGTTTTCGATGTAGGAAGATGCCCTTGAACCTGGAGATTTGGGACCCATGCGATGGGTAGCACGCAGTATTACTTTAAAGGGTCTGCGTTTGCTCACCCAACCTCACCAAACCTCTCAGCCCCAAGAGTGTCCACCCTTATGTCTCATCCAGCTGTGGGTCTAGATATGGTCAATCCAGGTTGCATCACAGCCCCTGAACGAATTGTGTAAGAATTTCTCTCTCTTTCCCTGTCTTTGTTTCATGGGTTTTTAAAAGTAATTTATTTTTATAATGGGGTTTAGCTGCTTTTCACGGCTGTGTTTAGGCCGCTTTACACCCACTTGACACACTAACAGAGAGATATCAATACATAGGTTTTAAGATTATTACTAGTCAGATATATTCTTGTGCGGTGAATCGGGCGTGTTGAGTCCAGTTCTCTGAGCAAGGAGTAGGTCTTGTCTATTACATATTGGGTTTATGGAACGGTATCTGAGCTAATTTGAAACTCTTGTTTTATGTTTCACCCCACCTCACCTTTCCCGTTAAGCAGCCATAGTGTGTTTTCTGCATGTGTGACTCTGTTCTGTTTTGTAATTCAGTTCAAGTGTAACGGTTTTTACATTCCCTCTATAAGTGACACCTTATGAGAAGTGTCCTTTTCTGTGTGACTTATTTCACTTAGAATCGTCTTACCTAAATCCACTCATCATGCTGCTACTAGCCTTATGACATTGATTTCATGGCTGAGTGATATTCCATTGTACATAAGGACCACAACTTTTTTATCCAGTTTTCGCTTTCCTGGGATATTTAAGGTGGAAGGAAGTGGAGGTCCTTGTCAACAGAGCAGCCCTAAACTTTGGGGTGCTTGTGTCTTGCTGATTTTCAATTTTCCCACTTTATCCCCCCATGCGTGGAAGTGCCCTATGCTCTCTAAGCTGTGTTTTTTAGATGTTTCTGGACACACCGTACACTTCTCCAGAGTGGCTGTTGGCAATTTACATCCCGCCCATCAGTGTAGCAAGGCTCCCATTTCTCCATGGCCTGTCCTGCATTTCTGGTTTTGACACTTTTTTCAGCATGGCCCTTTTGACCGATGGGAAGCGAGACTTCATTGTAGCGCTGATTTGACTTTCCAGGTTGCTTGGTTGGCCAAAAAGGGCGTATGCATTTTTTCCTGAATATATTCAGGAAAAAACGCATACGCCCTTTTTGGCCAAGGGCATCATTGTCAACGTTTTGCCGCTTTTCATGTGCTTTAAAGGCGATTCGAATCTACCTCCTGAAATCTGTTTCCTGCAATTCTGCCTTGATTTCAAATCCTCTTCTTTGCCTTCCCTCAATATATTTGTGGACGAGCGTTATCATTTATAACTCTGCAGGTTTGTGAATTGCAGTGCCCTGAAGCTCCATTTTACAAGTCGCTTTTTTGGGAGCCGGCCGCAAAAGCGCAGGATGGCTTCAGGCCCTGTTCTGGTTCCGGGGGGCAGGCTGAGCCTGTGGTTAATTCTTCTTCCTGATGGGAAAATAGAGTGACCTGTGCCTGTCCCAACACCAAGAGCTAGTCTCTCATTGGTTCCCCGTCTTCCCGTTCATCCTCAGGACAAATTGCAACCTGTACGGAACAGGAGGTTAAAGGTGCTGATGCTCCAAGTAGGGAGATTGCTAGTAAAGTGGCTGGAATGGCGAACCCGAGCACAAGGAGATGAGAAATGAGGTGCGTTTTAGAAACCTTTCCCCATCACACGGTGTACCATCTTCTGGGTTTCTCATGCATGTTTTCGATGTAGGAAGATGCCCTTGAACCTGGAGATTTGGGACCCATGCGATGGGTAGCACGCAGTATTACTTTAAAGGGTCTGCGTTTGCTCACCCAACCTCACCAAACCTCTCAGCCACAAGAGTGTCCACCCTTATGTCTCATCCAGCTGTGGGTCTAGATATGGTCAATCCAGGTTGCATCACAGCCCCTGAACGAATTGTGTAAGAATTTCTCTCTCTTTCCCTGTCTTTGTTTCATGGGTTTTTAAAAGTAATTTATTTTTATAATGGGGTTTAGCTGCTTTTCACGGCTGTGTTTAGGCCACTTTACACCCACTTGACACACTAACAGAGAGATATCAATACATAGGTTTTAAGATTATTACTAGTCAGATATATTCTTGTGCGGTGAATCGGGCGTGTTGAGTCCAGTTCTCTGAGCAAGGAGTAGGTCTTGTCTATTACATATTGGGTTTATGGAACGGTATCTGAGCTAATTTGAAACTCTTGTTTTATGGATCACCCCACCTCACCTTTCCCGTTAAGCAGCCATAGTGTGTTTTCTGCATGTGTGACTCTGTTCTGTTTTGTAATTCAGTTCAAGTGTAACGGTTTTTACATTCCCTCTATAAGTGACACCTTATGAGAAGTGTCCTTTTCTGTGTGACTTATTTCACTTAGAATCGTCTTACCTAAATCCACTCATCATGCTGCTACTAGCCTTATGACATTGATTTCATGGCTGAGTGATATTCCATTGTACATAAGGACCACAACTTTTTTATCCATTTTTCGCTTTCCTGGGATATTTAAGGTGGAATGAAGTGGAGGTCCTTGTCAACAGAGCAGCCCTAAACTTTGGGGTGCTTGTGTCTTGCTGATTTTCAATTTTCCCACTTTATCCCCCCATGCGTGGAAGTGCCCTATGCTCTCTAAGCTGTGTTTTTTAGATGTTTCAGGACACACCGTACACTTCTCCAGAGTGGCTGTTGGCAATTTACATCCCGCCCATCAGTGTAGCAAGGCTCCCATTTCTCCATGGCCTGTCCTGCATTTCTGGTTTTGACACTTTTTTCAGCATGGCCCTTTTGACCGATGGGAAGCGAGACTTCTTTGTAGCGCTGATTTGCCTTTCCAGGTTGCTTGGTTGGCCAAAAAGGGCGTATGCGTTTTTTCCTGAATATATTCAGGAAAAAACGCATACGCCCTTTTTGGCCAAGGGCATCATTGTCAACGTTTTGCCGCTTTTCATATGCTTTAAAGGCGAATCGAATCTACCTCCTGAAATCTGTTTCCTGCAATTCTGCCTTGATTTCAAATCCTCTTCTTTGCCTTCCCTCAATATATTTGTGGACGAGAGTTACCATTTATAACTCTGCAGGTTTGTGAATTGCAGTGCCCTGAAGCTCCATTTTACAAGTCGCATTTTTGGGAGCCGCCCGCAAAAGCGCAGGATGGCTTCAGGCCCTGTTCTGGTTCCGGGGGGCAGGCTGAGCCTGTGGTTAATTCTTCTTCCTGATGGGAAAATAGAGTGACCTGTGCCTGTCCCAACACCAAGAGCTAGTCTCTCATTGGTTCCCCATCTTCCCGTTCATCCTCAGGACAAATTGCAACCTGTACGGAACAGGAGGTTAAAGGTGCTGATGCTCCAAGTAGGGAGATTGCTAGTAAAGTGGCTGGAATGGCGAACCCGAGCACAAGGAGATGAGAAATGAGGTGCGTTTTAGAAACCTTTCCCCATCACACGGTGTACCATCTTCTGGGTTTCTCATGCATGTTTTCGATGTAGGAAGATGCCCTTGAACCTGGAGATTTGGGACCCATGCGATGGGTAGCACGCAGTATTACTTTAAAGGGTCTGCGTTTGCTCACCCAACCTCACCAAATCTCTCAGCCCCAAGAGTGTCCACCCTTATGTCTCATCCAGCTGTGGGTCTAGATATGGTCAATCCAGGTTGCATCACAGCCCCTGAACGAATTGTGTAAGAATTTCTCTCTCTTTCCCTGTCTTTGTTTCATGGGTTTTTAAAAGTAATTTATTTTTATAATGGGGTTTAGCTGCTTTTCACGGCTGTGTTTAGGCCGCTTTACACCCACTTGACACACTAACAGAGAGATATCAATACATAGGTTTTAAGATTATTACTAGTCAGATATATTCTTGTGCGGTGAATCGGGCGTGTTGAGTCCAGTTCTCTGAGCAAGGAGTAGGTCTTGTCTATTACATATTGGGTTTATGGAACGGTATCTGAGCTAATTTGAAACTCTGGTTTTATGTATCACCCCACCTCACCTTTCCCGTTAAGCAGCCATAGTGTGTTTTCTGCATGTGTGACTCTGTTCTGTTTTGTAATTCAGTTCAAGTGTAACGGTTTTTACATTCCCTCTATAAGTGACACCTTATGAGAAGTGTCCTTTTCTGTGTGACTTATTTCACTTAGAATCGTCTTACCTAAATCCACTCATCATGCTGCTACTAGCCTTATGACATTGATTTCATGGCTGAGTGATATTCCATTGTACATAAGGACCACAACTTTTTTATCCATTTTTCGCTTTCCTGGGATATTTAAGGTGGAAGGAAGTGGAGGTCCTTGTCAACAGAGCAGCCCTAAACTTTGGGGTGCTTCTGTCTTGCTGATTTTCAATTTTCCCACTTTATCCCCCCATGCGTGGAAGTGCCCTATGCTCTCTAAGCTGTGTTTTTTAGATGTTTCAGGACACACCGTACACTTCTCCAGAGTGGCTGTTGGCAATGTAAATCCCGCCCATCAGTGTAGCAAGGCTCCCATTTCTCCATGGCCTGTCCTGCATTTCTGGTTTTGACACTTTTTTCAGCATGGCCCTTTTGACCGATGGGAAGCGAGACTTCTTTGTAGCGCTGATTTGCCTTTCCAGGTTGCTTGGTTGGCCAAAAAGGGCGTATGCGTTTTTTCCTGAATATATTCAGGAAAAAACGCATACGCCCTTTTTGACCAAGGGCATCATTGTCAACGTTTTGCCGCTTTTCATGTGCTTTAAAGGCGATTCGAATCTACCTCCTGAAATCTGTTTCCTGCAATTCTGCCTTGATTTCAAATCCTCTTCTTTGCCTTCCCTCAATATATTTGTGGACGAGAGTTATCATTTATAACTCTGCAGGTTTGTGAATTGCAGTGCCCTGAAGCTCCATTTTACAAGTCGCTTTTTTGGGAGCCGGCCGCAAAAGCGCAGGATGGCTTCAGGCCCTGTTCTGGTTCCGGGGGGCAGGCTGAGCCTGTGGTTAATTCTTCTTCCTGATGGGAAAATAGAGTGACCTGTGCCTGTCCCAACACCAAGAGCTAGTCTCTCATTGATTCCCCGTCTTCCCGTTCATCCTCAGGACAAATTGCAACCTGTATGGAACAGGAGGTTAAAGGTGCTGATGCTCCAAGTAGGGAGATTGCTAGTAAAGTGGCTGGAATGGCGAACCCGAGCACAAGGAGATGAGAAATGAGGTGCGTTTTAGAAACCTTTCCCCATCACACGGTGTACCATCTTCTGGGTTTCTCATGCATGTTTTCGATGTAGGAAGATGCCCTTGAACCTGGAGATTTGGGACCCATGCGATGGGTAGCACGCAGTATTACTTTAAAGGGTCTGCGTTTGCTCACCCAACCTCACCAAATCTCTCAGCCCCAAGAGTGTCCACCCTTATGTCTCATCCAGCTGTGGGTCTAGATATGGTCAATCCAGGTTGCATCACAGCCCCTGAACGAATTGTGTAAGAATTTCTCTCTCTTTCCCTGTCTTTGTTTCATGGGTTTTTAAAAGTAATTTATTTTTATAATGGGGTTTAGCTGCTTTTCACGGCTGTGTTTAGGCCGCTTTACACCCACTTGACACACTAACAGAGAGATATCAATACATAGGTTTTAAGATTATTACTAGTCAGATATATTCTTGTGCGGTGAATCGGGCGTGTTGAGTCCAGTTCTCTGAGCAAGGAGTAGGTCTTGTCTATTACATATTGGGTTTATGGAACGGTATCTGAGCTAATTTGAAACTCTGGTTTTATGTATCACCCCACCTCACCTTTCCCGTTAAGCAGCCATAGTGTGTTTTCTGCATGTGTGACTCTGTTCTGTTTTGTAATTCAGTTCAAGTGTAACGGTTTTTACATTCCCTCTATAAGTGACACCTTATGAGAAGTGTCCTTTTCTGTGTGACTTATTTCACTTAGAATCGTCTTACCTAAATCCACTCATCATGCTGCTACTAGCCTTATGACATTGATTTCATGGCTGAGTGATATTCCATTGTACATAAGGAGCACAACTTTTTTATCCATTTTTCGCTTTCCTGGGATATTTAAGGTGGAAGGAAGTGGAGGTCCTTGTCAACAGAGCAGCCCTAAACTTTGGGGTGCTTCTGTCTTGCTGATTTTCAATTTTCCCACTTTATCCCCCCATGCGTGGAAGTGCCCTATGCTCTCTAAGCTGTGTTTTTTAGATGTTTCAGGACACACCGTACACTTCTCCAGAGTGGCTGTTGGCAATGTAAATCCCGCCCATCAGTGTAGCAAGGCTCCCATTTCTCCATGGCCTGTCCTGCATTTCTGGTTTTGACACTTTTTTCAGCATGGCCCTTTTGACCGATGGGAAGCGAGACTTCTTTGTCGCGCTGATTTGCCTTTCCAGGTTGCTTGGTTGGCCAAAAAGGGCGTATGCGTTTTTTCCTGAATATATTCAGGAAAAAACGCATACGCCCTTTTTGAACAAGGGCATCATTGTCAACGTTTTGCCGCTTTTCATGTGCTTTAAAGGCGATTCGAATCTACCTCCTGAAATCTGTTTCCTGCAATTCTGCCTTGATTTCAAATCCTCTTC
The DNA here is from genome assembly GCF_965194825.1 of Balaenoptera physalus. NCBI lineage: Eukaryota > Metazoa > Chordata > Mammalia > Artiodactyla > Balaenopteridae > Balaenoptera > Balaenoptera physalus. The sequence continues at coordinate 381,502 of NW_028126220.1, forward strand.
TTTGCCTTCCCTCAATATATTTGTGGACGAGAGTTATCATTTATAACTCTGCAGGTTTGTGAATTGCAGTGCCCTGAAGCTCCATTTTACAAGTCGCTTTTTTGGGAGCCGGCCGCAAAAGCGCAGGATGGCTTCAGGCCCTGTTCTGGTTCCGGGGGGCAGGCTGAGCCTGTGGTTAATTCTTCTTCCTGATGGGAAAATAGAGTGACCTGTGCCTGTCCCAACACCAAGAGCTAGTCTCTCATTGGTTCCCCGTCTTCCCGTTCATCCTCAGGACAAATTGCAACCTGTATGGAACAGGAGGTTAAAGGTGCTGATGCTCCAAGTAGGGAGATTGCTAGTAAAGTGGCTGGAATGGCGAACCCGAGCACAAGGAGATGAGAAATGAGGTGCGTTTTAGAAACCTTTCCCCATCACACGGTGTACCATCTTCTGGGTTTCTCATGCATGTTTTCGATGTAGGAAGATGCCCTTGAACCTGGAGATTTGGGACCCATGCGATGGGTAGCACGCAGTATTACTTTAAAGGGTCTGCGTTTGCTCACCCAACCTCACCAAATCTCTCAGCCCCAAGAGTGTCCACCCTTATGTCTCATCCAGCTGTGGGTCTAGATATGGTCAATCCAGGTTGCATCACAGCCCCTGAACGAATTGTGTAAGAATTTCTCTCTCTTTCCCTGTCTTTGTTTCATGGGTTTTTAAAAGTAATTTATTTTTATAATGGGGTTTAGCTGCTTTTCACGGCTGTGTTTAGTCCGCTTTACACCCACTTGACACACTAACAGAGAGATATCAATACATAGGTTTTAAGATTATTACTAGTCAGATATATTCTTGTGCGGTGAATCGGGCGTGTTGAGTCCAGTTCTCTGAGCAAGGAGTAGGTCTTGTCTATTACATATTGGGTTTATGGAACGGTATCTGAGCTAATTTGAAACTCTGGTTTTATGTATCACCCCACCTCACCTTTCCCGTTAAGCAGCCATAGTGTGTTTTCTGCATGTGTGACTCTGTTCTGTTTTGTAATTCAGTTCAAGTGTAACGGTTTTTACATTCCCTCTATAAGTGACACCTTATGAGAAGTGTCCTTTTCTGTGTGACTTATTTCACTTAGAATCGTCTTACCTAAATCCACTCATCATGCTGCTACTAGCCTTATGACATTGATTTCATGGCTGAGTGATATTCCATTGTACATAAGGACCACAACTTTTTTATCCATTTTTCGCTTTCCTGGGATATTTAAGGTGGAAGGAAGTGGAGGTCCTTGTCAACAGAGCAGCCCTAAACTTTGGGGTGCTTCTGTCTTGCTGATTTTCAATTTTCCCACTTTATCCCCCCATGCGTGGAAGTGCCCTATGCTCTCTAAGCTGTGTTTTTTAGATGTTTCAGGACACACCGTACACTTCTCCAGAGTGGCTGTTGGCAATGTAAATCCCGCCCATCAGTGTAGCAAGGCTCCCATTTCTCCATGGCCTGTCCTGCATTTCTGGTTTTGACACTTTTTTCAGCATGGCCCTTTTGACCGATGGGAAGCGAGACTTCTTTGTAGCGCTGATTTGCCTTTCCAGGTTGCTTGGTTGGCCAAAAAGGGCGTATGCGTTTTTTCCTGAATATATTCAGGAAAAAACGCATACGCCCTTTTTGACCAAGGGCATCATTGTCAACGTTTTGCCGCTTTTCATGTGCTTTAAAGGCGATTCGAATCTACCTCCTGAAATCTGTTTCCTGCAATTCTGCCTTGATTTCAAATCCTCTTCTTTGCCTTCCCTCAATATATTTGTGGACGAGAGTTATCATTTATAACTCTGCAGGTTTGTGAATTGCAGTGCCCTGAAGCTCCATTTTACAAGTCGCTTTTTTGGGAGCCGGCCGCAAAAGCGCAGGATGGCTTCAGGCCCTGTTCTGGTTCCGGGGGGCAGGCTGAGCCTGTGGTTAATTCTTCTTCCTGATGGGAAAATAGAGTGACCTGTGCCTGTCCCAACACCAAGAGCTAGTCTCTCATTGGTTCCCCGTCTTCCCGTTCATCCTCAGGACAAATTGCAACCTGTACGGAACAGGAGGTTAAAGGTGCTGATGCTCCAAGTAGGGAGATTGCTAGTAAAGTGGCTGGAATGGCGAACCCGAGCACAAGGAGATGAGAAATGAGGTGCGTTTTAGAAACCTTTCCCCATCACACGGTGTACCATCTTCTGGGTTTCTCATGCATGTTTTCGATGTAGGAAGATGCCCTTGAACCTGGAGATTTGGGACCCATGCGATGGGTAGCACGCAGTATTACTTTAAAGGGTCTGCGTTTGCTCACCCAACCTCACCAAACCTCTCAGCCCCAAGAGTGTCCACCCTTATGTCTCATCCAGCTGTGGGTCTAGATATGGTCAATCCAGGTTGCATCACAGCCCCTGAACGAATTGTGTAAGAATTTCTCTCTCTTTCCCTGTCTTTGTTTCATGGGTTTTTAAAAGTAATTTATTTTTATAATGGGGTTTAGCTGCTTTTCACGGCTGTGTTTATGCCGCTTTACACCCACTTGACACACTAACAGAGAGATATCAATACATAGGTTTTAAGATTATTACTAGTCAGATATATTCTTGTGCGGTGAATCGGGCGTGTTGAGTCCAGTTCTCTGAGCAAGGAGTAGGTCTTGTCTATTACATATTGGGTTTATGGAATGGTATCTGAGCTAATTTGAAACTCTTGTTTTATGTATCACCCCACCTCACCTTTCCCGTTAAGCAGCCATAGTGTGTTTTCTGCATGTGTGACTCTGTTCTGTTTTGTAATTCAGTTCAAGTGTAACGGTTTTTACATTCCCTCTATAAGTGACACCTTATGAGAAGTGTCCTTTTCTGTGTGACTTATTTCACTTAGAATCGTCTTACCTAAATCCACTCATCATGCTGCTACTAGCCTTATGACATTGATTTCATTGCTGAGTGATATTCCATTGTACATAAGGACCACAACTTTTTTATCCATTTTTCGCTTTCCTGGGATATTTAAGGTGGAATGAAGTGGAGGTCCTTGTCAACAGAGCAGCCCAAAACTTTGGGGTGCTTGTGTCTTGCTGATTTTCAATTTTCCCACTTTATCCCCCCATGCGTGGAAGTGCCCTATGCTCTCTAAGCTGTGTTTTTTAGATGTTTCAGGACACACCGTACACTTCTCCAGAGTGGCTGTTGGCAATTTACATCCCGCCCATCAGTGTAGCAAGGCTCCCATTTCTACATGGCCTGTCCTGCATTTCTGGTTTTGACACTTTTTTCAGCATGGCCCTTTTGACCGATGGGAAGCGAGACTTCTTTGTAGCGCTGATTTGCCTTTCCAGGTTGCTTGGTTGGCCAAAAAGGGCGTATGCGTTTTTTCCTGAATATATTCAGGAAAAAACGCATACGCCCTTTTTGGCCAAGGGCATCATTGTCAACGTTGTGCCGCTTTTCATGTGCTTTAAAGGCGATTCGAATCTACCTCCTGAAATCTGTTTCCTGCAATTCTGCCTTGATTTCAAATCCTCTTCTTTGCCTTCCCTCAATATATTTGTGGACGAGAGTTATCATTTATAACTCTGCAGGTTTGTGAATTGCAGTGCCCAGAAGCTCCATTTTACAAGTCGCTTTTTTGGGAGCCGGCCGCAAAAGCGCAGGATGGCTTTAGGCCCTGTTCTGGTTCCGGGGGGCAGGCTGAGCCTGTGGTTAATTCTTCTTCCTGATGGGAAAATAGAGTGACCTGTGCCTGTCCCAACACCAAGAGCTAGTCTCTCATTGGTTCCCCGTCTTCCCGTTCATCCTCAGGACAAATTGCAACCTGTACGGAACAGGAGGTTAAAGGTGCTGATGCTCCAAGTAGGGAGATTGCTAGTAAAGTGGCTGGAATGGCGAACCCGAGCACAAGGAGATGAGAAATGAGGTGCGTTTTAGAAACCTTTCCCCATCACACGGTGTACCATCGTCTGGGTTTCTCATGCATGTTTTCGATGTAGGAAGATGCCCTTGAACCTGGAGATTTGGGACCCATGCGATGGGTAGCACGCAGTATTACTTTAAAGGGTCTGCGTTTGCTCACCCAACCTCACCAAACCTCTCAGCCCCAAGAGTGTCCACCCTTATGTCTCATCCAGCTGTGGGTCTAGATATGGTCAATCCAGGTTGCATCACAGCCCCTGAACGAATTGTGTAAGAATTTCTCTCTCTTTCCCTGTCTTTGTTTCATGGGTTTTTAAAAGTAATTTATTTTTATAATGGGGTTTAGCTGCTTTTCACGGCTGTGTTTAGGCCGCTTTACACCCACTTGACACACTAACAGAGAGATATCAATACATAGGTTTTAAGATTATTACTAGTCAGATATATTCTTGTGCGGTGAATCGGGCGTGTTGAGTCCAGTTCTCTGAGCAAGGAGTAGATCTTGTCTATTACATATTGGGTTTATGGAATGGTATCTGAGCTAATTTGAAACTCTTGTTTTATGTATCACCCCACCTCACCTTTCCCGTTAAGCAGCCATAGTGTGTTTTCTGCATGTGTGACTCTGTTCTGTTTTGTAATTCAGTTCAAGTGTAACGGTTTTTACATTCCCTCTATAAGTGACACCTTATGAGAAGTGTCCTTTTCTGTGTGACTTATTTCACTTAGAATCGTCTTACCTAAATCCACTCATCATGCTGCTACTAGCCTTATGACATTGATTTCATGGCTGAGTGATATTCCATTGTACATAAGGACCACAACTTTTTTATCCATTTTTCGCTTTCCTGGGATATTTAAGGTGGAAGGAAGTGGAGGTCCTTGTCAACAGAGCAGCCCTAAACTTTGGGGTGCTTGTGTCTTGCTGATTTTCAATTTTCCCACTTTATCCCCCCATGCGTGGAAGTGCCCTATGCTCTCTAAGCTGTGTTTTTTAGATGTTTCAGTACACACCGTACACTTCTCCAGAGTGGCTGTTGGCAATTTACATCCCGCCCATCAGTGTAGCAAGGCTCCCATTTCTCCATGGCCTGTCCGGCATTTCTGGTTTTGACACTTTTTTCAGCATGGCCCTTTTGACCGATGGGAAGCGAGACTTCTTTGTAGCGCTGATTTGCCTTTCCAGGTTGCTTGGTTGGCCAAAAAGGGCGTATGCGTTTTTTCCTGAATATATTCAGGAAAAAACGCATACGCCCTTTTTGACCAAGGGCATCATTGTCAACGTTTTGCCGCTTTTCATGTGCTTTAAAGGCGATTCGAATCTACCTCCTGAAATCTGTTTCCTGCAATTCTGCCTTGATTTCAAATCCTCTTCTTTGCATTCCCTCAATATATTTGTGGACGAGAGTTATCATTTATAACTCTGCAGGTTTGTGAATTGCAGTGCCCTGAAGCTCCATTTTACAAGTCGCTTTTTTGGGAGACGGCCGCAAAAGCGCAGGATGGCTTCAGGCCCTGTTCTGGTTCCGGGGGGCAGGCTGAGCCTGTGGTTAATTCTTCTTCCTGATGGGAAAATAGAGTGACCTGTGCCTGTCCCAACACCAAGAGCTAGTCTCTCATTGGTTCCCCGTCTTCCCGTTCATCCTCAGGACAAATTGCAACCTGTACGGAACAGGAGGTTAAAGGTGCTGATGCTCCAAGTAGGGAGATTGCTAGTAAAGTGGCTGGAATGGCGAACCCGAGCACAAGGAGATGAGAAATGAGGTGCGTTTTAGAAACCTTTCCCCATCACACGGTGTACCATCTTCTGGGTTTCTCATGCATGTTTTCGATGTAGGAAGATGCCCTTGAACCTGGAGATTTGGGACCCATGCGATGGGTAGCACGCAGTATTACTTTAAAGGGTCTGCGTTTGCTCACCCAACCTCACCAAACCTCTCAGCCCCAAGAGTGTCCACCCTTATGTCTCATCCAGCTGTGGGTCTAGATATGGTCAATCCAGGTTGCATCACAGCCCCTGAACGAATTGTGTAAGAATTTCTCTCTCTTTCCCTGTCTTTGTTTCATGGGTTTTTAAAAGTAATTTATTTTTATAATGGGGTTTAGCTGCTTTTCACGGCTGTGTTTAGGCCGCTTTACACCCACTTGACACACTAACAGAGAGATATCAATACATAGGTTTTAAGATTATTACTAGTCAGATATATTCTTGTGCGATGAATCCGGCGTGTTGAGTCCAGTTCTCTGAGCAAGGAGTAGGTCTTGTCTATTACATATTGGGTTTATGGAATGGTATCTGAGCTAATTTGAAACTCTTGTTTTATGTATCACCCCACCTCACCTTTCCCGTTAAGCAGCCATAGTGTGTTTTCTGCATGTGTGACTCTGTTCTGTTTTGTAATTCAGTTCAAGTGTAACGGTTTTTACATTCCCTCTATAAGTGACACCTTATGAGAAGTGTCCTTTTCTGTGTGACTTATTTCACTTAGAATCGTCTTACCTAAATCCACTCATCATGCTGCTACTAGCCTTATGACATTGATTTCATTGCTGAGTGATATTCCATTGTACATAAGGACCACAACTTTTTTATCCATTTTTCGCTTTCCTGGGATATTTAAGGTGGAATGAAGTGGAGGTCCTTGTCAACAGAGCAGCCCTAAACTTTGGGGTGCTTGTGTCTTGCTGATTTTCAATTTTCCCACTTTATCCCCCCATGCGTGGAAGTGCCCTATGCTCTCTAAGCTGTGTTTTTTAGATGTTTCAGGACACACCGTACACTTCTCCAGAGTGGCTGTTGGCAATTTACATCCCGCCCATCAGTGTAGCAAGGCTCCCATTTCTCCATGGCCTGTCCTGCATTTCTGGTTTTGACACTTTTTTCAGCATGGCCCTTTTGACCGATGGGAAGCGAGACTTCTTTGTAGCGCTGATTTGCCTTTCCAGGTTGCTTGGTTGGCCAAAAAGGGCGTATGCGTTTTTTCCTGAATATATTCAGGAAAAAACGCATACGCCCTTTTTGGCCAAGGGCATCATTGTCAACGTTTTGCCGCTTTTCATGTGCTTTAAAGGCGATTCGAATCTACCTCCTGAAATCTGTTTCCTGCAATTCTGCCTTGATTTCAAATCCTCTTCTTTGCCTTCCCTCAATATATTTGTGGACGAGAGTTATCATTTATAACTCTGCAGGTTTGTGAATTGCAGTGCCCAGAAGCTCCATTTTACAAGTCGCTTTTTTGGGAGCCGGCCGCAAAAGCGCAGGATGGCTTTAGGCCCTGTTCTGGTTCCGGGGGGCAGGCTGAGCCTGTGGTTAATTCTTCTTCCTGATGGGAAAATAGAGTGACCTGTGCCTGTCCCAACACCAAGAGCTAGTCTCTCATTGGTTCCCTGTCTTCCCGTTCATCCTCAGGACAAATTGAAACCTGTACGGAACAGGAGGTTAAAGGTGCTGATGCTCCAAGTAGGGAGATTGCTAGTAAAGTGGCTGGAATGGCGAACCCGAGCACAAGGAGATGAGAAATGAGGTGCGTTTTAGAAACCTTTCCCCATCACACGGTGTACCATCGTCTGGGTTTCTCATGCATGTTTTCGATGTAGGAAGATGCCCTTGAACCTGGAGATTTGGGACCCATGCGATGGGTAGCACGCAGTATTACTTTAAAGGGTCTGCGTTTGCTCACCCAACCTCACCAAACCTCTCAGCCCCAAGAGTGTCCACCCTTATGTCTCATCCAGCTGTGGGTCTAGATATGGTCAATCCAGGTTGCATCACAGCCCCTGAACGAATTGTATAAGAATTTCTCTCTCTTTCCCTGTCTTTGTTTCATGGGTTTTTAAAAGTAATTTATTTTTATAATGGGGTTTAGCTGCTTTTCACGGCTGTGTTTAGGCCGCTTTACACCCACTTGACACACTAACAGAGAGATATCAATACATAGGTTTTAAGATTATTACTAGTCAGATATATTCTTGTGCGGTGAATCGGGCGTGTTGAGTCCAGTTCTCTGAGCAAGTAGTAGATCTTGTCTATTACATATTGGGTTTATGGAATGGTATCTGAGCTAATTTGAAACTCTTGTTTTATGTATCACCCCACCTCACCTTTCCCGTTAAGCAGCCATAGTGTGTTTTCTGCATGTGTGACTCTGTTCTGTTTTGTAATTCAGTTCAAGTGTAACGGTTTTTACATTCCCTCTATAAGTGACACCTTATGAGAAGTGTCCTTTTCTGTGTGACTTATTTCACTTAGAATCGTCTTACCTAAATCCACTCATCATGCTGCTACTAGCCTTATGACATTGATTTCATGGCTGAGTGATATTCCATTGTACATAAGGACCACAACTTTTTTATCCATTTTTCGCTTTCCTGGGATATTTAAGGTGGAAGGAAGTGGAGGTCCTTGTCAACAGAGCAGCCCTAAACTTTGGGGTGCTTGTGTCTTGCTGATTTTCAGTTTTCCCACTTTATCCCCCCATGCGTGGAAGTGCCCTATGCTCTCTAAGCTGTGTTTTTTAGATGTTTCAGGACACACCGTACACTTCTCCAGAGTGGCTGTTGGCAATTTACATCCCGCCCATCAGTGTAGCAAGGCTCCCATTTCTCCATGGCCTGTCCTGCATTTCTGGTTTTGACACATTTTTCAGCATGGCCCTTTTGACCGATGGGAAGCGAGACTTCTTTGTAGCGCTGATTTGCCTTTCCAGGTTGCTTGGTTGGCCAAAAAGGGCGTATGCGTTTTTTCCTGAATATATTCATGAAAAAACGCATACGCCCTTTTTGGCCAAGGGCATCATTGTCAACGTTTTGCCGCTTTCATGTGCTTTAAAGGCGATTCGAATCTACCTCCTGAAATCTGTTTCCTGCAATTCTGCCTTGATTTCAAATTCTCTTCTTTGCCTTCCCTCAATATATTTGTGGACGAGAGTTATCATTTATAACTCTGCAGGTTTGTGAATTGCAGTGCCCTGAAGCTCCATTTTACAAGTCGCTTTTTTGGGAGCCGGCCGCAAAAGCGCAGGATGGCTTCAGGCCCTGTTCTGGTCCCGGGGGGCAGGCTGAGCCTGTGGTTAATTCTTCTTCCTGATGGGAAAATAGAGTGACCTGTGCCTGTCCCAACACCAAGAGCTAGTCTCTCATTGGTTCCCCGTCTTCCCGTTCATCCTCAGGACAAATTGCAACCTGTACGGAACAGGAGGTTAAAGGTGCTGATGCTCCAAGTAGGGAGATTGCTAGTAAAGTGGCTGGAATGGCCAACCCGAGCACAAGGAGATGAGAAATGAGGTGCGTTTTAGAAACCTTTCCCCATCACACGGTGTACCATCTTCTGGGTTTCTCATGCATGTTTTCGATGTAGGAAGATGCCCTTGAACCTGGAGATTTGGGACCCATGCGATGGGTAGCACGCAGTATTACTTTAAAGGGTCTGCGTTTGCTCACCCAACCTCACCAAACCTCTCAGCCCCAAGAGTGTCCACCCTTATGTCTCATCCAGCTGTGGGTCTAGATATGGTCAATCCAGGTTGCATCACAGCCCCTGAACGAATTGTGTAAGAATTTCTCTCTCTTTCCCTGTCTTTGTTTCATGGGTTTTTAAAAGTAATTTATTTTTATAATGGGGTTTAGCTGCTTTTCACGGCTGTGTTTATGCCGCTTTACACCCACTTGACACACTAACAGAGAGATATCAATACATAGGTTTTAAGATTATTACTAGTCAGATATATTCTTGTGCGGTGAATCGGGCGTGTTGAGTCCAGTTCTCTGAGCAAGGAGTAGGTCTTGTCTATTACATATTGGGTTTATGGAACGGTATCTGAGCTAATTTGAAACTCTTGTTTTATGTATCACCCCACCTCACCTTTCCCGTTAAGCAGCCATAGTGTGTTTTCTGCATGTGTGACTCTGTTCTGTTTTGTAATTCAGTTCAAGTGTAACGGTTTTTACATTCCCTCTATAAGTGACACCTTATGAGAAGTGTCCTTTTCTGTGTGACTTATTTCACTTAGAATCGTCTTACCTAAATCCACTCATCATGCTGCTACTAGCCTTATGACATTGATTTCATGGCTGAGTGATATTCCATTGTACATAAGGACCACAACTTTTTTATCCATTTTTCGCTTTCCTGGGATATTTAAGGTGGAAGGAAGTGGAGGTCCTTGTCAACAGAGCAGCCCTAAACTTTGGGGTGCTTGTGTCTTGATGATTTTCAATTTTCCCACTTTATCTCCCCATGCGTGGAAGTGCCCTATGCTCTCTAAGCTGTGTTTTTTAGATGTTTCAGGACACACCGTACACTTCTCCAGAGTGGCTGTTGGCAATGTACATCTCGCCCATCAGTGTAGCAAGGCTCCCATTTCTCCATGGCCTGTCCTGCATTTCTGGTTTTGAAACTTTTTTCAGCATGGCCTTTTTGACCGATGGGAAGCGAGACTTCTTTGTAGCGCTGATTTTCCTTTCCAGGTTGCTTGGTTGGCCAAAAAGGGCGTATGCGTTTTTTCCTGAATATATTCAGGAAAAAACGCATACGCCCTTTTTGGCCAAGGGCATCATTGTCAACGTTTTGCCGCTTTTCATGTGCTGTAAAGGCGATTCGAATCTACCTCCTGAAATCTGTTTCCTGCAATTCTGCCTTGATTTCAAATCCTCTTCTTTGCCTTCCCTCAATATGTTTGTGGACGAGAGTTATCATTTATAACTCTGCAGGTTTGTGAATTGCAGTGCCCTGAAGCTCCATTTTACAAGTCGCTTTTTTGGGAGCCGGCCGCAAAAGCGCAGGATGGCTTCAGGCCCTGTTCTGGTTCCGGGGGGCAGGCTGAGCCTGTGGTTAATTCTTCTTCCTGATGGGAAAATAGAGTGACCTGTGCCTGTCCCAACACCAAGAGCTAGTCTCTCATTGGTTCCCCGTCTTCCCGTTCATCCTCAGGACAAATTGCAACCTGTACGGAACAGGAGGTTAAAGGTGCTGATGCTCCAAGTAGGGAGATTGCTAGTAAAGTGGCTGGAATGGCGAACCCGAGCACAAGGAGATGAGAAATGAGGTGCGTTTTAGAAACCTTTCCCCATCACACGGTGTACCATCTTCTGGGTTTCTCATGCATGTTTTCGATGTAGGAAGATGCCCTTGAACCTGGAGATTTGGGACCCATGCGATGGGTAGCACGCAGTATTACTTTAAAGGGTCTGCGTTGGCTCACCCAACCTCACCAAACCTCTCAGCCCCAAGAGTGTCCACCCTTATGTCTCATCCAGCTGTGGGTCTAGATATGGTCAATCCAGGTTGCATCACAGCCCCTGAACGAATTGTGTAAGAATTTCTCTCTCTTTCCCTGTCTTTGTTTCATGGGTTTTTAAAAGTAATTTATTTTTATAATGGGGTTTAGCTGCTTTTCACGGCTGTGTTTAGGCCGCTTTACACCCACTTGACACACTAACAGAGAGATATCAATACATAGGTTTTAAGATTATTACTGGTCAGATATATTCTTGTGCGGTGAATCGGGCGTGTTGAGTCCAGTTCTCTGAGCAAGGAGTAGGTCTTGTCTATTACATATTGGGTTTATGGAACGGTATCTGAGCTAATTTGAAACTCTTGTTTTATGTATCACCCCACCTCACCTTTCCCGTTAAGCAGCCATAGTGTGTTTTCTGCATGTGTGACTCTGTTCTGTTTTGTAATTCAGTTCAAGTGTAACGGTTTTTACATTCCCTCTATAAGTGACACCTTATGAGAAGTGTCCTTTTCTGTGTGACTTATTTCACTTAGAATCGTCTTACCTAAATCCACTCATCATGCTGCTACTAGCCTTATGACATTGATTTCATGGCTGAGTGATATTCCATTGTACATAAGGACCACAACTTTTTTATCCATTTTTCGCTTTCCTGGGATATTTAAGGTGGAAGGAAGTGGAGGTCCTTGTCAACAGAGCAGCCCTAAACTTTGGGGTGCTTGTGTCTTGATGATTTTCAATTTTCCCACTTTATCTCCCCATGCGTGGAAGTGCCCTATGCTCTCTAAGCTGTGTTTTTTAGATGTTTCAGGACACACCGTACACTTCTCCAGAGTGGCTGTTGGCAATGTACATCCCGCCCATCAGTGTAGCAAGGCTCCCATTTCTCCATGGCCTGTCCTGCATTTCTGGTTTTGAAACTTTTTTCAGCATGGCCTTTTTGACCGATGGGAAGCGAGACTTCTTTGTAGCGCTGATTTTCCTTTCCAGGTTGCTTGGTTGGCCAAAAAGGGCGTATGCGTTTTTTCCTGAATATATTCAGGAAAAAACGCATACGCCCTTTTTGGCCAAGGGCATCATTGTCAACGTTTTGCCGCTTTTCATGTGCTGTAAAGGCGATTCGAATCTACCTCCTGAAATCTGTTTCCTGCAATTCTGCCTTGATTTCAAATCCTCTTCTTTGCCTTCCCTCAATATGTTTGTGGACGAGAGTTATCATTTATAACTCTGCAGGTTTGTGAATTGCAGTGCCCTGAAGCTCCATTTTACAAGTCGCTTTTTTGGGAGCCGGCCGCAAAAGCGCAGGATGGCTTCAGGCCCTGTTCTGGTTCCGGGGGGCAGGCTGAGCCTGTGGTTAATTCTTCTTCCTGATGGGAAAATAGAGTGACCTGTGCCTGTCCCAACACCAAGAGCTAGTCTCTCATTGGTTCCCCGTCTTCCCGTTCATCCTCAGGACAAATTGCAACCTGTACGGAACAGGAGGTTAAAGGTGCTGATGCTCCAAGTAGGGAGATTGCTAGTAAAGTGGCTGGAATGGCGAACCCGAGCACAAGGAGATGAGAAATGAGGTGCGTTTTAGAAACCTTTCCCCATCACACGGTGTACCATCTTCTGGGTTTCTCATGCATGTTTTCGATGTAGGAAGATGCCCTTGAACCTGGAGATTTGGGACCCATGCGATGGGTAGCACGCAGTATTACTTTAAAGGGTCTGCGTTGGCTCACCCAACCTCACCAAACCTCTCAGCCCCAAGAGTGTCCACCCTTATGTCTCATCCAGCTGTGGGTCTAGATATGGTCAATCCAGGTTGCATCACAGCCCCTGAACGAATTGTGTAAGAATTTCTCTCTCTTTCCCTGTCTTTGTTTCATGGGTTTTTAAAAGTAATTTATTTTTATAATGGGGTTTAGCTGCTTTTCACGGCTGTGTTTAGGCCGCTTTACACCCACTTGACACACTAACAGAGAGATATCAATACATAGGTTTTAAGATTATTACTGGTCAGATATATTCTTGTGCGGTGAATCGGGCGTGTTGAGTCCAGTTCTCTGAGCAAGGAGTAGGTCTTGTCTATTACATATTGGGTTTATGGAACGGTATCTGAGCTAATTTGAAACTCTTGTTTTATGTATCACCCCACCTCACCTTTCCCGTTAAGCAGCCATAGTGTGTTTTCTGCATGTGTGACTCTGTTCTGTTTTGTAATTCAGTTCAAGTGTAACGGTTTTTACATTCCCTCTATAAGTGACACCTTATGAGAAGTGTCCTTTTCTGTGTGACTTATTTCACTTAGAATCGTCTTACCTAAATCCACTCATCATGCTGCTACTAGCCTTATGACATTGATTTCATGGCTGAGTGATATTCCATTGTACATAAGGACCACAACTTTTTTATCCATTTTTCGCTTTCCTGGGATATTTAAGGTGGAAGGAAGTGGAGGTCCTTGTCAACAGAGCAGCCCTAAACTTTGGGGTGCTTGTGTCTTGCTGATTTTCAATTTTCCCACTTTATCCCCCCATGCGTGGAAGTTCCCTATGCTCTCTAAGCTGTGTTTTTTAGCTGTTTCAGGACACACCGTACACTTCTCCAGAGTGGCTGTTGGCAATTTACATCCCGCCCATCAGTGTAGCAAGGCTCCCATTTCTCCATGGCCTGTCCTGCATTTCTGGTTTTGACACTTTTTTCAGCATGGCCCTTTTGACCGATGGGAAGCGAGACTTCTTTGTAGCGCTGATTTGCCTTTCCAGGTTGCTTGGTTGGCCAAAAAGGGCGTATGCGTTTTTTCCTGAATATATTCAGGAAAAAACGCATACGCCCTTTTTGACCAAGGGCATCATTGTCAACGTTTTGCCGCTTTTCATGTGCTTTAAAGGCGATTCGAATCTACCTCCTGAAATCTGTTTCCTGCAATTCTGCCTTGATTTCTAATCCTCTTCTTTGCCTTCCCTCAATATATTTGTGGACGAGAGTTACCATTTATAACTCTGCAGGTTTGTGAATTGCAGTGCCCTGAAGCTCCATTTTACAAGTCGCATTTTTGGGAGCCGGCCGCAAAAGCGCAGGATGGCTTCAGGCCCTGTTCTGGTTCCGGGGGGCAGGCTGAGCCTGTGGTTAATTCTTCTTCCTGATGGGAAAATAGAGTGACCTGTGCCTGTCCCAACACCAAGAGCTAGTCTCTCATTGGTTCCCCGTCTTCCCGTTCATCCTCAGGACAAATTGCAACCTGTACGGAACAGGAGGTTAAAGGTGCTGATGCTCCAAGTAGGGAGATTGCTAGTAAAGTGGCTGGAATGGCGAACCCGAGCACAAGGAGATGAGAAATGAGGTGCGTTTTAGAAACCTTTCCCCATCACACGGTGTACCATCTTCTGGGTTTCTCATGCATGTTTTCGATGTAGGAAGATGCCCTTGAACCTGGAGATTTGGGACCCATGCGATGGGTAGCACGCAGTATTACTTTAAAGGGTCTGCGTTTGCTCACCCAACCTCACCAAGCCTCTCAGCCCCAAGAGTGTCCACCCTTATGTCTCATCCAGCTGTGGGTCTAGATATGGTCAATCCAGGTTGCATCACAGCCCCTGAACGAATTGTGTAAGAATTTCTCTCTCTTTCCCTGTCTTTGTTTCATGGGATTTTAAAAGTAATTTATTTTTATAATGGGGTTTAGCTGCTTTTCACGGCTGTGTTTAGGCCGCTTTACACCCACTTGACACACTAACAGAGAGATATCAATACATAGGTTTTAAGATTATTACTAGTCAGATATATTCTTGTGCGGTGAATCGGGCGTGTTGAGTCCAGTTCTCTGAGCAAGGAGTAGGTCTTGTCTATTACATATTGGGTTTATGGAACGGTATCTGAGCTAATTTGAAACTCTTGTTTTATGTATCACCCCACCTCACCTTTCCCGTTAAGCAGCCATAGTGTGTTTTCTGCATGTGTGACTCTGTTCTGTTTTGTAATTCAGTTCAAGTGTAACGGTTTTTACATTCCCTCTATAAGTGACACCTTATGAGAAGTGTCCTTTTCTGTGTGACTTATTTCACTTAGAATCGTCTTACCTAAATCCACTCATCATGCTGCTACTAGCCTTATGACATTGATTTCATGGCTGAGTGATATTCCATTGTACATAAGGACCACAACTTTTTTATCCATTTTTCGCTTTCCTGGGATATTTAAGGTGGAAGGAAGTGGAGGTCCTTGTCAACAGAGCAGCCCTAAACTTTGGGGTGCTTGTGTCTTGCTGATTTTCAATTTTCCCACTTTATCCCCCCATGCGTGGAAGTGCCCTATGCTCTCTAAGCTGTGTTTTTTAGATGTTTCAGGACACACCGTACACTTCTCCAGAGTGGCTGTTGGCAATGTATATCCCGCCCATCAGTGTAGCAAGGCTCCCATTTCTCCATGGCCTGTCCTGCATTTCTGGTTTTGACACTTTTTTCAGCATGGCCCTTTTGACCGATGGGAAGTGAGACTTCTTTGTAGCGCTGATTTGCCTTTCCAGGTTGCTTGGTTGGCCAAAAAGGGCGTATGCGTTTTTTCCTGAATATATTCAGGAAAAAACGCATACGCCCTTTTTGACCAAGGGCATCATTGTCAACGTTTTGCCGCTTTTCATGTGCTTTAAAGGCGATTCGAATCTACCTCCTGAAATCTGTTTCCTGCAATTCTGCCTTGATTTCAAATTCTCTTCTTTGCCTTCCCTCAATATATTTGTGGACGAGAGTTATCATTTATAACTCTGCAGGTTTGTGAATTGCAGTGCCCTGAAGCTCCATTTTACAAGTCGCTTTTTTGGGAGCCGGCCGCAAAAGCGCAGGATGGCTTCAGGCCCTGTTCTGGTTCCGGGGGGCAGGCTGAGCCTGTGGTTAATTCTTCTTCCTGATGGGAAAATAGAGTGACCTGTGCCTGTCCCAACACCAAGAGCTAGTCTCTCATTGGTTCCCCGTCTTCCCGTTCATCCTCAGGACAAATTGCAACCTGTACGGAACAGGAGGTTAAAGGTGCTGATGCTCCAAGTAGGGAGATTGCTAGTAAAGTGGCTGGAATGGCCAACCCGAGCACAAGGAGATGAGAAATGAGGTGCGTTTTAGAAACCTTTCCCCATCACACGGTGTACCATCTTCTGGGTTTCTCATGCATGTTTTCGATGTAGGAAGATGCCCTTGAACCTGGAGATTTGGGACCCATGCGATGGGTAGCACGCAGTATTACTTTAAAGGGTCTGCGTTTGCTCACCCAACCTCACCAAACCTCTCAGCCCCAAGAGTGTCCACCCTTATGTCTCATCCAGCTGTGGGTCTAGATATGGTCAATCCAGGTTGCATCACAGCCCCTGAACGAATTGTGTAAGAATTTCTCTCTCTTTCCCTGTCTTTGTTTCATGGGTTTTTAAAAGTAATTTATTTTTATAATGGGGTTTAGCTGCTTTTCACGGCTGTGTTTATGCCGCTTTACACCCACTTGACACACTAACAGAGAGATATCAATACATAGGTTTTAAGATTATTACTAGTCAGATATATTCTTGTGCGGTGAATCGGGCGTGTTGAGTCCAGTTCTCTGAGCAAGGAGTAGGTCTTGTCTATTACATATTGGGTTTATGGAACGGTATCTGAGCTAATTTGAAACTCTTGTTTTATGTATCACCCCACCTCACCTTTCCCGTTAAGCAGCCATAGTGTGTTTTCTGCATGTGTGACTCTGTTCTGTTTTGTAATTCAGTTCAAGTGTAACGGTTTTTACATTCCCTCTATAAGTGACACCTTATGAGAAGTGTCCTTTTCTGTGTGACTTATTTCACTTAGAATCGTCTTACCTAAATCCACTCATCATGCTGCTACTAGCCTTATGACATTGATTTCATGGCTGAGTGATATTCCATTGTACATAAGGACCACAACTTTTTTATCCATTTTTCGCTTTCCTGGGATATTTAAGGTGGAAGGAAGTGGAGGTCCTTGTCAACAGAGCAGCCCTAAACTTTGGGGTGCTTGTGTCTTGCTGATTTTCCATTTTCCCACTTTATCCCCCCATGCGTGGAAGTGCCCTATGCTCTCTAAGCTGTGTTTTTTAGATGTTTCAGGACACACCGTACACTTCTCCAGAGTGGCTGTTGGCAATGTACATCCCGCCCATCAGTGTAGCAAGGCTCCCATTTCTCCATGGCCTGTCCTGCATTTCTGGTTTTGACACTTTTTTCAGCATGGCCCTTTTGACCGATGGGAAGTGAGACTTCTTTGTAGCGCTGATTTGCCTTTCCAGGTTGCTTGGTTGGCCAAAAAGGGCGTATGCGTTTTTTCCTGAATATATTCAGGAAAAAACGCATACGCCCTTTTTGACCAAGGGCATCATTGTCAAGGTTTTGCCGCTTTTCATGTGCTTTAAAGGCGATTCAAATCTACCTCCTGAAATCTGTTTCCTGCAATTCTGCCTTGATTTCAAATTCTCTTCTTTGCCTTCCCTCAATATATTTGTGGACGAGAGTTATCATTTATAACTCTGCAGGTTTGTGAATTGCAGTGCCCTGAAGCTCCATTTTACAAGTCGCTTTTTTGGGAGCCGGCCGCAAAAGCGCAGGATGGCTTCAGGCCCTGTTCTGGTTCCGGGGGGCAGGCTGAGCCTGTGGTTAATTCTTCTTCCTGATGGGAAAATAGAGTGACCTGTGCCTGTCCCAACACCAAGAGCTAGTCTCTCATTGGTTCCCCGTCTTCCCGTTCATCCTCAGGACAAATTGCAACCTGTACGGAACAGGAGGTTAAAGGTGCTGATGCTCCAAGTAGGGAGATTGCTAGTAAAGTGGCTGGAATGGCCAACCCGAGCACAAGGAGATGAGAAATGAGGTGCGTTTTAGAAACCTTTCCCCATCACACGGTGTACCATCTTCTGGGTTTCTCATGCATGTTTTCGATGTAGGAAGATGCCCTTGAACCTGGAGATTTGGGACCCATGCGATGGGTAGCACGCAGTATTACTTTAAAGGGTCTGCGTTTGCTCACCCAACCTCACCAAACCTCTCAGCCCCAAGAGTGTCCACCCTTATGTCTCATCCAGCTGTGGGTCTAGATATGGTCAATCCAGGTTGCATCACAGCCCCTGAACGAATTGTGTAAGAATTTCTCTCTCTTTCCCTGTCTTTGTTTCATGGGTTTTTAAAAGTAATTTATTTTTATAATGGGGTTTAGCTGCTTTTCACGGCTGTGTTTATGCCGCTTTACACCCACTTGACACACTAACAGAGAGATATCAATACATAGGTTTTAAGATTATTACTAGTCAGATATATTCTTGTGCGGTGAATCGGGCGTGTTGAGTCCAGTTCTCTGAGCAAGGAGTAGGTCTTGTCTATTACATATTGGGTTTATGGAACGGTATCTGAGCTAATTTGAAACTCTTGTTTTATGTATCACCCCACCTCACCTTTCCCGTTAAGCAGCCATAGTGTGTTTTCTGCATGTGTGACTCTGTTCTGTTTTGTAATTCAGTTCAAGTGTAACGGTTTTTACATTCCCTCTATAAGTGACACCTTATGAGAAGTGTCCTTTTCTGTGTGACTTATTTCACTTAGAATCGTCTTACCTAAATCCACTCATCATGCTGCTACTAGCCTTATGACATTGATTTCATGGCTGAGTGATATTCCATTGTACATAAGGACCACAACTTTTTTATCCATTTTTCGCTTTCCTGGGATATTTAAGGTGGAAGGAAGTGGAGGTCCTTGTCAACAGAGCAGCCCTAAACTTTGGGGTGCTTGTGTCTTGCTGATTTTCAATTTTCCCACTTTATCCCCCCATGCGTGGAAGTGCCCTATGCTCTCTAAGCTGTGTTTTTTAGATGTTTCAGGACACACCGTACACTTCTCCAGAGTGGCTGTTGGCAATGTACATCCCGCCCATCAGTGTAGCAAGGCTCCCATTTCTCCATGGCCTGTCCTGCATTTCTGGTTTTGACACTTTTTTCAGCATGGCCTTTTTGACCGATGGGAAGCGAGACTTCTTTGTAGCGCTGATTTTCCTTTCCAGGTTGCTTGGTTGGCCAAAAAGGGCGTATGCGTTTTTTCCTGAATATATTCAGGAAAAAACGCATACGCACTTTTTGGCCAAGGGCATCATTGTCAACGTTTTGCCGCTTTTCATGTGCTGTAAAGGCGATTCGAATCTACCTCCTGAAATCTGTTTCCTGCAATTCTGCCTTGATTTCAAATCCTCTTCTTTGCCTTCCCTCAATATGTTTGTGGACGAGAGTTATCATTTATAACTCTGCAGGTTTGTGAATTGCAGTGCCCTGAAGCTCCATTTTACAAGTCGCTTTTTTGGGAGCCGGCCGCAAAAGCGCAGGATGGCTTCAGGCCCTGTTCTGGTTCCGGGGGGCAGGCTGAGCCTGTGGTTAATTCTTCTTCCTGATGGGAAAATAGAGTGACCTGTGCCTGTCCCAACACCAAGAGCTAGTCTCTCATTGGTTCCCCGTCTTCCCGTTCATCCTCAGGACAAATTGCAACCTGTACGGAACAGGAGGTTAAAGGTGCTGATGCTCCAAGTAGGGAGATTGCTAGTAAAGTGGCTGGAATGGCGAACCCGAGCACAAGGAGATGAGAAATGAGGTGCGTTTTAGAAACCTTTCCCCATCACACGGTGTACCATCTTCTGGGTTTCTCATGCATGTTTTCGATGTAGGAAGATGCCCTTGAACCTGGAGATTTGGGACCCATGCGATGGGTAGCACGCAGTATTACTTTAAAGGGTCTGCGTTGGCTCACCCAACCTCACCAAACCTCTCAGCCCCAAGAGTGTCCACCCTTATGTCTCATCCAGCTGTGGGTCTAGATATGGTCAATCCAGGTTGCATCACAGCCCCTGAACGAATTGTGTAAGAATTTCTCTCTCTTTCCCTGTCTTTGTTTCATGGGTTTTTAAAAGTAATTTATTTTTATAATGGGGTTTAGCTGCTTTTCACGGCTGTGTTTAGGCCGCTTTACACCCACTTGACACACTAACAGAGAGATATCAATACATAGGTTTTAAGATTATTACTAGTCAGATATATTCTTGTGCGGTGAATCGGGCGTGTTGAGTCCAGTTCTCTGAGCAAGGAGTAGGTCTTGTCTATTACATATTGGGTTTATGGAACGGTATCTGAGCTAATTTGAAACTCTTGTTTTATGTATCACCCCACCTCACCTTTCCCGTTAAGCAGCCATAGTGTGTTTTCTGCATGTGTGACTCTGTTCTGTTTTGTAATTCAGTTCAAGTGTAACGGTTTTTACATTCCCTCTATAAGTGACACCTTATGAGAAGTGTCCTTTTCTGTGTGACTTATTTCACTTAGAATCGTCTTACCTAAATCCACTCATCATGCTGCTACTAGCCTTATGACATTGATTTCATGGCTGAGTGATATTCCATTGTACATAAGGACCACAACTTTTTTATCCATTTTTCGCTTTCCTGGGATATTTAAGGTGGAAGGAAGTGGAGGTCCTTGTCAACAGAGCAGCCCTAAACTTTGGGGTGCTTGTGTCTTGCTGATTTTCAATTTTCCCACTTTATCCCCCCATGCGTGGAAGTGCCCTATGCTCTCTAAGCTGTGTTTTTTAGATGTTTCAGGACACACCGTACACTTCTCCAGAGTGGCTGTTGGCAATTTACATCCCGCCCATCAGTGTAGCAAGGCTCCCATTTCTCCATGGCCTGTCCTGCGTTTCTGGTTTTGACACTTTTTTCAGCATGGCCCTTTTGACCGATGGGAAACGAGACTTCTTTGTAGCGCTGATTTGCCTTTCCAGGTTACTTGGATGGCCAAAAAGGGCGTATGCGTTTTTTCCTGAATGTATTCAGGAAAAAACGCATACGCCCTTTTTGGCCAAGGGCATCATTGTCAACGTTTTGCCGCTTTTCATGTGCTTTAAAGGCGATTCGAATCTACCTCCTGAAATCTGTTTCCTGCAATTCTGCCTTGATTTCAAATCCTCTTCTTTGCCTTCCCTCAATATATTTGTGGACGAGAGTTATCATTTATAACTCTGCAGGTCTGTGAATTGCAGTGCCCTGAAGCTCCATTTTACAAGTCGCTTTTTTGGGAGCCGGCCGCAAAAGCGCAGGATGGCTTCAGGCCCTGTTCTGGTTCCGGGGGGCAGGCTGAGCCTGTGGTTAATTCTTCTTCCTGATGGGAAAATAGAGTGACCTGTGCCTGTCCCAACACCAAGAGCTAGTCTCTCATTGGTTCCCCGTCTTCCCGTTCATCCTCAGGACAAATTGCAACCTGTACGGAACAGGAGGTTAAAGGTGCTGATGCTCCAAGTAGGGAGATTGCTAGTAAAGTGGCTGGAATGGCGAACCCGAGCACAAGGAGATGAGAAATGAGGTGCGTTTTAGAAACCTTTCCCCATCACACGGTGTACCATCTTCTGGGTTTCTCATGCATGTTTTCGATGTAGGAAGATGCCCTTGAACCTGGAGATTTGGGACCCATGCGATGGGTAGCACGCAGTATTATTTTAAAGGGTCTGCGTTTGCTCACCCAACCTCACCAAACCTCTCAGCCCCAAGAGTGTCCACCCTTATGTCTCATCCAGCTGTGGGTCTAGATATGGTCAATCCAGGTTGCATCACAGCCCCTGAACGAATTGTGTAAGAATTTCTCTCTCTTTCCCTGTCTTTGTTTCATGGGTTTTTAAAAGTAATTTATTTTTATAATGGGGTTTAGCTGCTTTTCACGGCTGTGTTTATGCCGCTTTACACCCACTTGACACACTAACAGAGAGATATCAATACATAGGTTTTAAGATTATTACTAGTCAGATATATTCTTGTGCGGTGAATCGGGCGTGTTGAGTCCAGTTCTCTGAGCAAGGAGTAGGTCTTGTCTATTACATATTGGGTTTATGGAACGGTATCTGAGCTAATTTGAAACTCTTGTTTTATGTATCACCCCACCTCACCTTTCCCGTTAAGCAGCCATAGTGTGTTTTCTGCATGTGTGACTCTGTTCTGTTTTGTAATTCAGTTCAAGTGTAACGGTTTTTACATTCCCTCTATAAGTGACACCTTATGAGAAGTGTCCTTTTCTGTGTGACTTATTTCACTTAGAATCGTCTTACCTAAATCCACTCATCATGCTGCTACTAGCCTTATGACATTGATTTCATGGCTGAGTGATATTCCATTGTACATAAGGACCACAACTTTTTTATCCAGTTTTCGCTTTCCTGGGATATTTAAGGTGGAAGGAAGTGGAGGTCCTTGTCAACAGAGCAGCCCTAAACTTTGGGGTGCTTGTGTCTTGCTGATTTTCAATTTTCCCACTTTATCCCCCCATGCGTGGAAGTGCCCTATGCTCTCTAAGCTGTGTTTTTTAGATGTTTCAGGACACACCGTACACTTCTCCAGAGTGGCTGTTGGCAATTTACATCCCGCCCATCAGTGTAGCAAGGCTCCCATTTCTCCATGGCCTGTCCTGCGTTTCTGGTTTTGACACTTTTTTCAGCATGGCCCTTTTGACCGATGGGAAACGAGACTTCTTTGTAGCGCTGATTTGCCTTTCCAGGTTACTTGGATGGCCAAAAAGGGCGTATGCGTTTTTTCCTGAATGTATTCAGGAAAAAACGCATACGCCCTTTTTGGCCAAGGGCATCATTGTCAACGTTTTGCCGCTTTTCATGTGCTTTAAAGGCGATTCGAATCTACCTCCTGAAATCTGTTTCCTGCAATTCTGCCTTGATTTCAAATCCTCTTCTTTGCCTTCCCTCAATATATTTCTGGACGAGAGTTATCATTTATAACTCTGAAGGTCTGTGAATTGCAGTGCCCTGAAGCTCCATTTTACAAGTCGCTTTTTTGGGAGCCGGCCGCAAAAGCGCAGGATGGCTTCAGGCCCTGTTCTGGTTCCGGGGGGCAGGCTGAGCCTGTGGTTAATTCTTCTTCCTGATGGGAAAATAGAGTGACCTGTGCCTGTCCCAACACCAAGAGCTAGTCTCTCATTGGTTCCCCGTCTTCCCGTTCATCCTCAGGACAAATTGCAACCTGTACGGAACAGGAGGTTAAAGGTGCTGATGCTCCAAGTAGGGAGATTGCTAGTAAAGTGGCTGGAATGGCGAACCCGAGCACAAGGAGATGAGAAATGAGGTGCGTTTTAGAAACCTTTCCCCATCACACGGTGTACCATCTTCTGGGTTTCTCATGCATGTTTTCGATGTAGGAAGATGCCCTTGAACCTGGAGATTTGGGACCCATGCGATGGGTAGCACACAGTATTATTTTAAAGGGTCTGCGTTTGCTCACCCAACCTCACCAAACCTCTCAGCCCCAAGAGTGTCCACCCTTATGTCTCATCCAGCTGTGGGTCTAGATATGGTCAATCCAGGTTGCATCACAGCCCCTGAACGAATTGTGTAAGAATTTCTCTCTCTTTCCCTGTCTTTGTTTCATGGGTTTTTAAAAGTAATTTATTTTTATAATGGGGTTTAGCTGCTTTTCACGGCTGTGTTTATGCCGCTTTACACCCACTTGACACACTAACAGAGAGATATCAATACATAGGTTTTAAGATTATTACTAGTCAGATATATTCTTGTGCGGTGAATCGGGCGTGTTGAGTCCAGTTCTCTGAGCAAGGAGTAGGTCTTGTCTATTACATATTGGGTTTATGGAACGGTATCTGAGCTAATTTGAAACTCTTGTTTTATGTATCACCCCACCTCACCTTTCCCGTTAAGCAGCCATAGTGTGTTTTCTGCATGTGTGACTCTGTTCTGTTTTGTAATTCAGTTCAAGTGTAACGGTTTTTACATTCCCTCTATAAGTGACACCTTATGAGAAGTGTCCTTTTCTGTGTGACTTATTTCACTTAGAATCGTCTTACCTAAATCCACTCATCATGCTGCTACTAGCCTTATGACATTGATTTCATGGCTGAGTGATATTCCATTGTACATAAGGACCACAATTTTTTATCCAGTTTTCGCTTTCCTGGGATATTTAAGGTGGAAGGAAGTGGAGGTCCTTGTCAACAGAGCAGCCCTAAACTTTGGGGTGCTTGTGTCTTGCTGATTTTCAATTTTCCCACTTTATCCCCCCATGCGTGGAAGTGCCCTATGCTCTCTAAGCTGTGTTTTTTAGATGTTTCAGGACACACCGTACACTTCTCCAGAGTGGCTGTTGGCAATTTACATCCTGCCCATCAGTGTAGCAAGGCTCCCATTTCTCCATGGCCTGTCCTGCGTTTCTGGTTTTGACACTTTTTTCAGCATGGCCCTTTTGACCGATGGGAAACGAGACTTCTTTGTAGCGCTGATTTGCCTTTCCAGGTTACTTGGATGGCCAAAAAGGGCGTATGCGTTTTTTCCTGAATGTATTCAGGAAAAAACGCATACGCCCTTTTTGGCCAAGGGCATCATTGTCAACGTTTTGCCGCTTTTCATGTGCTTTAAAGGCGATTCGAATCTACCTCCTGAAATCTGTTTCCTGCAATTCTGCCTTGATTTCAAATCCTCTTCTTTGCCTTCCCTCAATATATTTCTGGACGAGAGTTATCATTTATAACTCTGCAGGTCTGTGAATTGCAGTGCCCTGAAGCTCCATTTTACAAGTCGCTTTTTTGGGAGCCGGCCGCAAAAGCGCAGGATGGCTTCAGGCCCTGTTCTGGTTCCGGGGGGCAGGCTGAGCCTGTGGTTAATTCTTCTTCCTGATGGGAAAATAGAGTGACCTGTGCCTGTCCCAACACCAAGAGCTAGTCTCTCATTCGTTCCCCGTCTTCCCGTTCATCCTCAGGACAAATTGCAACCTGTACGGAACAGGAGGTTAAAGGTGCTGATGCTCCAAGTAGGGAGATTGCTAGTAAAGTGGCTGGAATGGCGAACCCGAGCACAAGGAGATGAGAAATGAGGTGCGTTTTAGAAACCTTTCCCCATCACACGGTGTACCATCTTCTGGGTTTCTCATGCATGTTTTCGATGTAGGAAGATGCCCTTGAACCTGGAGATTTGAGACCCATGCGATGGGTAGCACGCAGTATTACTTTAAAGGGTCTGCGTTTGCTCACCCAACCTCACCGAACCTCTCAGCCCCAAGAGTGTCCACCCTTATGTCTCATCCAGCTGTGGGTCTAGATATGGTCAATCCAGGTTGCATCACAGCCCCTGAACGAATTGTGTAAGAATTTCTCTCTCTTTCCCTGTCTTTGTTTCATGGGTTTTTAAAAGTAATTTCTTTTTATAATGGGGTTTAGCTGCTTTTCACGGCTGTGTTTAGGCCGCTTTACACCCACTTGACACACTAACAGAGAGATATCAATACATAGGTTTTAAGATTATTACTAGTCAGATATATTCTTGTGCGGTGAATCGGGCGTGTTGAGTCCAGTTCTCTGAGCAAGGAGTAGGTCTTGTCTATTACATATTGGGTTTATAGAACGGTATCTGAGCTAATTTGAAACTCTTGTTTTATGTGTCACCCCACCTCACCTTTCCCGTTAAGCAGCCATAGTGTGTTTTCTGCATGTGTGACTCTGTTCTGTTTTGTAATTCAGTTCAAGTGTAACGGTTTTTACATTCCCTCTATAAGTGACACCTTATGAGAAGTGTCCTTTTCTGTGTGACTTATTTCACTTAGAATCGTCTTACCTAAATCCACTCATCATGCTGCTACTAGCCTTATGACATTGATTTCATGGCTGAGTGATATTCCATTGTACATAAGGACCACAACTTTTTTATCCATTTTTCGCTTTCCTGGGATATTTAAGGTGGAAGGAAGTGGAGGTCCTTGTCAACAGAGCAGCCCTAAACTTTGGGGTGCTTGTGTCTTGCTGATTTTCAATTTTCCCACTTTATCCCCCCATGCGTGGAAGTGCCCTACGCTCTCTAAGCTGTGTTTTTTAGATGTTTCAACACACACCGTACACTTCTCCAGAGTGGCTGTTGGCAATTTACATCCCGCCCATCAGTGTACAAGGCTCCCATTTCTCCATGGCCTGTCCTGCATTTCTGGTTTTGACACTTTTTTCAGCATGGCCCTTTTGACCGATGGGAAGCGAGACTTCTTTGTAGCGCTGATTTGCCTTTCCAGGTTGCTTGGTTGGCCAAAAAGGGCGTATGCGTTTTTTCCTGAATATATTCAGGAAAAAACGCATACGCCCTTTTTGGCCAAGGGCATCATTGTCAACGTTTTGCCGCTTTTCATGTGCTTTAAAGGCGATTCGAATCTACCTCCTGAAATCTGTTTACTGCAATTCTGCCTTGATTTCAAATCCTCTTCTTTGCCTTCCCTCAATATATTTGTGGACGAGAGTTATCATTTATTACTCTGCAGGTTTGTGAATTGCAGTGCCCTGAAGCTCCATTTTACAAGTCGCTTTTTTGGGAGCCGGCCGCAAAAGCGCAGGATGGCTTCAGGCCCTGTTCTGGTTCCGGGGGGCAGGCTGAGCCTGTGGTTAATTCTTCTTCCTGATGGGAAAATAGAGTGACCTGTGCCTGTCCCAACACCAAGAGCTAGTCTCTCATTGGTTCCCCGTCTTCCCGTTCATCCTCAGGACAAATTGCAACCTGTACGGAACAGGAGGTTAAAGGTGCTGATGCTCCAAGTAGGGAGATTGCTAGTAAAGTGGCTGGAATGGCCAACCCGAGCACAAGGAGATGAGAAATGAGGTGCGTTTTAGAAACCTTTCCCCATCACACGGTGTACCATCTTCTGGGTTTCTCATGCATGTTTTCGATGTAGGAAGATGCCCTTGAACCTGGAGATTTGGGACCCATGCGATGGGTAGCACGCAGTATTACTTTAAAGGGTCTGCGTTGGCTCACCCAACCTCACCAAACCTCTCAGCCCCAAGAGTGTCCACCCTTATGTCTCATCCAGCTGTGGGTCTAGATATGGTCAATCCAGGTTGCATCACAGCCCCTGAACGAATTGTGTAAGAATTTCTCTCTCTTTCCCTGTCTTTGTTTCATGGGTTTTTAAAAGTAATTTATTTTTATAATGGGGTTTAGCTGCTTTTCACGGCTGTGTTTATGCCGCTTTACACCCACTTGACACACTAACAGAGAGATATCAATACATAGGTTTTAAGATTATTACTAGTCAGATATATTCTTGTGCGGTGAATCGGGCGTGTTGAGTCCAGTTCTCTGAGCAAGGAGTAGGTCTTGTCTATTACATATTGGGTTTATGGAACGGTATCTGAGCTAATTTGAAACTCTTGTTTTATGTATCACCCCACCTCACCTTTCCCGTTAAGCAGCCATAGTGTGTTTTCTGCATGTGTGACTCTGTTCTGTTTTGTAATTCAGTTCAAGTGTAACGGTTTTTACATTCCCTCTATAAGTGACACCTTATGAGAAGTGTCCTTTTCTGTGTGACTTATTTCACTTAGAATCGTCTTACCTAAATCCACTCATCATGCTGCTACTAGCCTTATGACATTGATTTCATGGCTGAGTGATATTCCATTGTACATAAGGACCACAACTTTTTTATCCAGTTTTCGCTTTCCTGGGATATTTAAGGTGGAAGGAAGTGGAGGTCCTTGTCAACAGAGCAGCCCTAAACTTTGGGGTGCTTGTGTCTTGCTGATTTTCAATTTTCCCACTTTATCCCCCCATGCGTGGAAGTGCCCTATGCTCTCTAAGCTGTGTTTTTTAGATGTTTCAGGACACACCGTACACTTCTCCAGAGTGGCTGTTGGCAATTTACATCCCGCCCATCAGTGTAGCAAGGCTCCCATTTCTCCATGGCCTGTCCTGCGTTTCTGGTTTTGACACTTTTTTCAGCATGGCCCTTTTGACCGATGGGAAACGAGACTTCTTTGTAGCGCTGATTTGCCTTTCCAGGTTACTTGGATGGCCAAAAAGGGCGTATGCGTTTTTTCCTGAATGTATTCAGGAAAAAACGCATACGCCCTTTTTGGCCAAGGGCATCATTGTCAACGTTTTGCCGCTTTTCATGTGCTTTAAAGGCGATTCGAA
The DNA here is from genome assembly GCF_965194825.1 of Balaenoptera physalus. NCBI lineage: Eukaryota > Metazoa > Chordata > Mammalia > Artiodactyla > Balaenopteridae > Balaenoptera > Balaenoptera physalus. The sequence goes on from NW_028126220.1 coordinate 409,605, forward strand.
TCTACCTCCTGAAATCTGTTTCCTGCAATTCTGCCTTGATTTCAAATCCTCTTCTTTGCCTTCCCTCAATATATTTCTGGACGAGAGTTATCATTTATAACTCTGCAGGTCTGTGAATTGCAGTGCCCTGAAGCTCCATTTTACAAGTCGCTTTTTTGGGAGCCGGCCGCAAAAGCGCAGGATGGCTTCAGGCCCTGTTCTGGTTCCGGGGGGCAGGCTGAGCCTGTGGTTAATTCTTCTTCCTGATGGGAAAATAGAGTGACCTGGGCCTGTCCCAACACCAAGAGCTAGTCTCTCATTGGTTCCCCGTCTTCCCGTTCATCCTCAGGACAAATTGCAACCTGTACGGAACAGGAGGTTAAAGGTGCTGATGCTCCAAGTAGGGAGATTGCTAGTAAAGTGGCTGGAATGGCGAACCCGAGCACAAGGAGATGAGAAATGAGGTGCGTTTTAGAAACCTTTCCCCATCACACGGTGTACCATCTTCTGGGTTTCTCATGCATGTTTTCGATGTAGGAAGATGCCCTTGAACCTGGAGATTTGGGACCCATGCGATGGGTAGCACGCAGTATTATTTTAAAGGGTCTGCGTTTGCTCACCCAACCTCACCAAACCTCTCAGCCCCAAGAGTGTCCACCCTTATGTCTCATCCAGCTGTGGGTCTAGATATGGTCAATCCAGGTTGCATCACAGCCCCTGAACGAATTGTGTAAGAATTTCTCTCTCTTTCCCTGTCTTTGTTTCATGGGTTTTTAAAAGTAATTTATTTTTATAATGGGGTTTAGCTGCTTTTCACGGCTGTGTTTATGCCGCTTTACACCCACTTGACACACTAACAGAGAGATATCAATACATAGGTTTTAAGATTATTACTAGTCAGATATATTCTTGTGCGGTGAATCGGGCGTGTTGAGTCCAGTTCTCTGAGCAAGGAGTAGGTCTTGTCTATTACATATTGGGTTTATGGAACGGTATCTGAGCTAATTTGAAACTCTTGTTTTATGTATCACCCCACCTCACCTTTCCCGTTAAGCAGCCATAGTGTGTTTTCTGCATGTGTGACTCTGTTCTGTTTTGTAATTCAGTTCAAGTGTAACGGTTTTTACATTCCCTCTATAAGTGACACCTTATGAGAAGTGTCCTTTTCTGTGTGACTTATTTCACTTAGAATCGTCTTACCTAAATCCACTCATCATGCTGCTACTAGCCTTATGACATTGATTTCATGGCTGAGTGATATTCCATTGTACATAAGGACCACAACTTTTTTATCCATTTTTCGCTTTCCTGGGATATTTAAGGTGGAAGGAAGTGGAGGTCCTTGTCAACAGAGCAGCCCTAAACTTTGGGGTGCTTGTGTCTTGCTGATTTTCAATTTTCCCACTTTATCCCCCCATGCGTGGAAGTGCCCTACGCTCTCTAAGCTGTGTTTTTTAGATGTTTCAGGACACACCGTACACTTCTCCAGAGTGGCTGTTGGCAATTTACATCCCGCCCATCAGTGTAGCAAGGCTCCCATTTCTCCATGGCCTGTCCTGCGTTTCTGGTTTTGACACTTTTTTCAGCATGGCCCTTTTGACCGATGGGAAACGAGACTTCTTTGTAGCGCTGATTTGCCTTTCCAGGTTACTTGGATGGCCAAAAAGGGCGTATGCGTTTTTTCCTGAATGTATTCAGGAAAAAACGCATACGCCCTTTTTGGCCAAGGGCATCATTGTCAACGTTTTGCCGCTTTTCATGTGCTTTAAAGGCGATTCGAATCTACCTCCTGAAATCTGTTTCCTGCAATTCTGCCTTGATTTCAAATCCTCTTCTTTGCCTTCCCTCAATATATTTCTGGACGAGAGTTATCATTTATAACTCTGCAGGTCTGTGAATTGCAGTGCCCTGAAGCTCCATTTTACAAGTCGCTTTTTTGGGAGCCGGCCGCAAAAGCGCAGGATGGCTTCAGGCCCTGTTCTGGTTCCGGGGGGCAGGCTGAGCCTGTGGTTAATTCTTCTTCCTGATGGGAAAATAGAGTGACCTGTGCCTGTCCCAACACCAAGAGCTAGTCTCTCATTGGTTCCCCGTCTTCCCGTTCATCCTCAGGACAAATTGCAACCTGTACGGAACAGGAGGTTAAAGGTGCTGATGCTCCAAGTAGGGAGATTGCTAGTAAAGTGGCTGGAATGGCGAACCCGAGCACAAGGAGATGAGAAATGAGGTGCGTTTTAGAAACCTTTCCCCATCACACGGTGTACCATCTTCTGGGTTTCTCATGCATGTTTTCGATGTAGGAAGATGCCCTTGAACCTGGAGATTTGGGACCCATGCGATGGGTAGCACGCAGTATTATTTTAAAGGGTCTGCGTTTGCTCACCCAACCTCACCAAACCTCTCAGCCCCAAGAGTGTCCACCCTTATGTCTCATCCAGCTGTGGGTCTAGATATGGTCAATCCAGGTTGCATCACAGCCCCTGAACGAATTGTGTAAGAATTTCTCTCTCTTTCCCTGTCTTTGTTTCATGGGTTTTTAAAAGTAATTTATTTTTATAATGGGGTTTAGCTGCTTTTCACGGCTGTGTTTATGCCGCTTTACACCCACTTGACACACTAACAGAGAGATATCAATACATAGGTTTTAAGATTATTACTAGTCAGATATATTCTTGTGCGGTGAATCGGGCGTGTTGAGTCCAGTTCTCTGAGCAAGGAGTAGGTCTTGTCTATTACATATTGGGTTTATAGAACGGTATCTGAGCTAATTTGAAACTCTTGTTTTATGTGTCACCCCACCTCACCTTTCCCGTTAAGCAGCCATAGTGTGTTTTCTGCATGTGTGACTCTGTTCTGTTTTGTAATTCAGTTCAAGTGTAACGGTTTTTACATTCCCTCTATAAGTGACACCTTATGAGAAGTGTCCTTTTCTGTGTGACTTATTTCACTTAGAATCGTCTTACCTAAATCCACTCATCATGCTGCTACTAGCCTTATGACATTGATTTCATGGCTGAGTGATATTCCATTGTACATAAGGACCACAACTTTTTTATCCAGTTTTCGCTTTCCTGGGATATTTAAGGTGGAAGGAAGTGGAGGTCCTTGTCAACAGAGCAGCCCTAAACTTTGGGGTGCTTGTGTCTTGCTGATTTTCAATTTTCCCACTTTATCCCCCCATGCGTGGAAGTGCCCTATGCTCTCTAAGCTGTGTTTTTTAGATGTTTCAGGACACACCGTACACTTCTCCAGAGTGGCTGTTGGCAATTTACATCCCGCCCATCAGTGTAGCAAGGCTCCCATTTCTCCATGGCCTGTCCTGCGTTTCTGGTTTTGACACTTTTTTCAGCATGGCCCTTTTGACCGATGGGAAACGAGACTTCTTTGTAGCGCTGATTTGCCTTTCCAGGTTACTTGGATGGCCAAAAAGGGCGTATGCGTTTTTTCCTGAATGTATTCAGGAAAAAACGCATACGCCCTTTTTGGCCAAGGGCATCATTGTCAACGTTTTGCCGCTTTTCATGTGCTTTAAAGGCGATTCGAATCTACCTCCTGAAATCTGTTTCCTGCAATTCTGCCTTGATTTCAAATCCTCTTCTTTGCCTTCCCTCAATATATTTCTGGACGAGAGTTATCATTTATAACTCTGCAGGTCTGTGAATTGCAGTGCCCTGAAGCTCCATTTTACAAGTCGCTTTTTTGGGAGCCGGCCGCAAAAGCGCAGGATGGCTTCAGGCCCTGTTCTGGTTCCGGGGGGCAGGCTGAGCCTGTGGTTAATTCTTCTTCCTGATGGGAAAATAGAGTGACCTGTGCCTGTCCCAACACCAAGAGCTAGTCTCTCATTGGTTCCCCGTCTTCCCGTTCATCCTCAGGACAAATTGCAACCTGTACGGAACAGGAGGTTAAAGGTGCTGATTCTCCAAGTAGGGAGATTGCTAGTAAAGTGGCTGGAATGGCGAACCCGAGCACAAGGAGATGAGAAATGAGGTGCGTTTTAGAAACCTTTCCCCATCACACGGTGTACCATCTTCTGGGTTTCTCATGCATGTTTTCGATGTAGGAAGATGCCCTTGAACCTGGAGATTTGGGACCCATGCGATGGGTAGCACGCAGTATTATTTTAAAGGGTCTGCGTTTGCTCACCCAACCTCACCAAACCTCTCAGCCCCAAGAGTGTCCACCCTTATGTCTCATCCAGCTGTGGGTCTAGATATGGTCAATCCAGGTTGCATCACAGCCCCTGAACGAATTGTGTAAGAATTTCTCTCTCTTTCCCTGTCTTTGTTTCATGGGTTTTTAAAAGTAATTTATTTTTATAATGGGGTTTAGCTGCTTTTCACGGCTGTGTTTATGCCGCTTTACACCCACTTGACACACTAACAGAGAGATATCAATACATAGGTTTTAAGATTATTACTAGTCAGATATATTCTTGTGCGGTGAATCGGGCGTGTTGAGTCCAGTTCTCTGAGCAAGGAGTAGGTCTTGTCTATTACATATTGGGTTTATGGAACGGTATCTGAGCTAATTTGAAACTCTTGTTTTATGTATCACCCCACCTCACCTTTCCCGTTAAGCAGCCATAGTGTGTTTTCTGCATGTGTGACTCTGTTCTGTTTTGTAATTCAGTTCAAGTGTAACGGTTTTTACATTCCCTCTATAAGTGACACCTTATGAGAAGTGTCCTTTTCTGTGTGACTTATTTCACTTAGAATCGTCTTACCTAAATCCACTCATCATGCTGCTACTAGCCTTATGACATTGATTTCATGGCTGAGTGATATTCCATTGTACATAAGGACCACAACTTTTTTATCCAGTTTTCGCTTTCCTGGGATATTTAAGGTGGAAGGAAGTGGAGGTCCTTGTCAACAGAGCAGCCCTAAACTTTGGGGTGCTTGTGTCTTGCTGATTTTCAATTTTCCCACTTTATCCCCCCATGCGTGGAAGTGCCCTACGCTCTCTAAGCTGTGTTTTTTAGATGTTTCAGGACACACCGTACACTTCTCCAGAGTGGCTGTTGGCAATTTACATCCCGCCCATCAGTGTAGCAAGGCTCCCATTTCTCCATGGCCTGTCCTGCGTTTCTGGTTTTGACACTTTTTTCAGCATGGCCCTTTTGACCGATGGGAAACGAGACTTCTTTGTAGCGCTGATTTGCCTTTCCAGGTTACTTGGATGGCCAAAAAGGGCGTATGCGTTTTTTCCTGAATGTATTCAGGAAAAAACGCATACGCCCTTTTTGGCCAAGGGCATCATTGTCAACGTTTTGCCGCTTTTCATGTGCTTTAAAGGCGATTCGAATCTACCTCCTGAAATCTGTTTCCTGCAATTCTGCCTTGATTTCAAATCCTCTTCTTTGCCTTCCCTCAATATATTTCTGGACGAGAGTTATCATTTATAACTCTGCAGGTCTGTGAATTGCAGTGCCCTGAAGCTCCATTTTACAAGTCGCTTTTTTGGGAGCCGGCCGCAAAAGCGCAGGATGGCTTCAGGCCCTGTTCTGGTTCCGGGGGGCAGGCTGAGCCTGTGGTTAATTCTTCTTCCTGATGGGAAAATAGAGTGACCTGTGCCTGTCCCAACACCAAGAGCTAGTCTCTCATTGGTTCCCCGTCTTCCCGTTCATCCTCAGGACAAATTGCAACCTGTACGGAACAGGAGGTTAAAGGTGCTGATGCTCCAAGTAGGGAGATTGCTAGTAAAGTGGCTGGAATGGCGAACCCGAGCACAAGGAGATGAGAAATGAGGTGCGTTTTAGAAACCTTTCCCCATCACACGGTGTACCATCTTCTGGGTTTCTCATGCATGTTTTCGATGTAGGAAGATGCCCTTGAACCTGGAGATTTGGGACCCATGCGATGGGTAGCACGCAGTATTATTTTAAAGGGTCTGCGTTTGCTCACCCAACCTCACCAAACCTCTCAGCCCCAAGAGTGTCCACCCTTATGTCTCATCCAGCTGTGGGTCTAGATATGGTCAATCCAGGTTGCATCACAGCCCCTGAACGAATTGTGTAAGAATTTCTCTCTCTTTCCCTGTCTTTGTTTCATGGGTTTTTAAAAGTAATTTATTTTTATAATGGGGTTTAGCTGCTTTTCACGGCTGTGTTTATGCCGCTTTACACCCACTTGACACACTAACAGAGAGATATCAATACATAGGTTTTAAGATTATTACTAGTCAGATATATTCTTGTGCGGTGAATCGGGCGTGTTGAGTCCAGTTCTCTGAGCAAGGAGTAGGTCTTGTCTATTACATATTGGGTTTATAGAACGGTATCTGAGCTAATTTGAAACTCTTGTTTTATGTGTCACCCCACCTCACCTTTCCCGTTAAGCAGCCATAGTGTGTTTTCTGCATGTGTGACTCTGTTCTGTTTTGTAATTCAGTTCAAGTGTAACGGTTTTTACATTCCCTCTATAAGTGACACCTTATGAGAAGTGTCCTTTTCTGTGTGACTTATTTCACTTAGAATCGTCTTACCTAAATCCACTCATCATGCTGCTACTAGCCTTATGACATTGATTTCATGGCTGAGTGATATTCCATTGTACATAAGGACCACAACTTTTTTATCCAGTTTTCGCTTTCCTGGGATATTTAAGGTGGAAGGAAGTGGAGGTCCTTGTCAACAGAGCAGCCCTAAACTTTGGGGTGCTTGTGTCTTGCTGATTTTCAATTTTCCCACTTTATCCCCCCATGCGTGGAAGTGCCCTACGCTCTCTAAGCTGTGTTTTTTAGATGTTTCAGGACACACCGTACACTTCTCCAGAGTGGCTGTTGGCAATTTACATCCCGCCCATCAGTGTAGCAAGGCTCCCATTTCTCCATGGCCTGTCCTGCGTTTCTGGTTTTGACACTTTTTTCAGCATGGCCCTTTTGACCGATGGGAAAAGAGACTTCTTTGTAGCGCTGATTTGCCTTTCCAGGTTACTTGGATGGCCAAAAAGGGCGTATGCGTTTTTTCCTGAATGTATTCAGGAAAAAACGCATACGCCCTTTTTGGCCAAGGGCATCATTGTCAACGTTTTGCCGCTTTTCATGTGCTTTAAAGGCGATTCGAATCTACCTCCTGAAATCTGTTTCCTGCAATTCTGCCTTGATTTCAAATCCTCTTCTTTGCCTTCCCTCAATATATTTGTGGACGAGAGTTATCATTTATTACTCTGCAGGTTTGTGAATTGCAGTGCCCTGAAGCTCCATTTTACAAGTCGCTTTTTTGGGAGCTGGCCGCAAAAGCGCAGGATGGCTTCAGGCCCTGTTCTGGTTCCGGGGGGCAGGCTGAGCCTGTGGTTAATTCTTCTTCCTGATGGGAAAATAGAGTGACCTGTGCCTGTCCCAACACCAAGAGCTAGTCTCTCATTGGTTCCCCGTCTTCCCGTTCATCCTCAGGACAAATTGCAACCTGTACGGAACAGGAGGTTAAAGGTGCTGATGCTCCAAGTAGGGAGATTGCTAGTAAAGTGGCTGGAATGGCCAACCCGAGCACAAGGAGATGAGAAATGAGGTGCGTTTTAGAAACCTTTCCCCATCACACGGTGTACCATCTTCTGGGTTTCTCATGCATGTTTTCGATGTAGGAAGATGCCCTTGAACCTGGAGATTTGGGACCCATGCGATGGGTAGCACGCAGTATTACTTTAAAGGGTCTGCGTTTGCTCACCCAACCTCACCAAACCTCTCAGCCCCAAGAGTGTCCACCCTTATGTCTCATCCAGCTGTGGGTCTAGATATGGTCAATCCAGGTTGCATCACAGCCCCTGAACGAATTGTGTAAGAATTTCTCTCTCTTTCCCTGTCTTTGTTTCATGGGTTTTTAAAAGTAATTTATTTTTATAATGGGGTTTAGCTGCTTTTCACGGCTGTGTTTATGCCGCTTTACACCCACTTGACACACTAACAGAGAGATATCAATACATAGGTTTTAAGATTATTACTAGTCAGATATATTCTTGTGCGGTGAATCGGGCGTGTTGAGTCCAGTTCTCTGAGCAAGGAGTAGGTCTTGTCTATTACATATTGGGTTTATGGAACGGTATCTGAGCTAATTTGAAACTCTTGTTTTATGTATCACCCCACCTCACCTTTCCCGTTAAGCAGCCATAGTGTGTTTTCTGCATGTGTGACTCTGTTCTGTTTTGTAATTCAGTTCAAGTGTAACGGTTTTTACATTCCCTCTATAAGTGACACCTTATGAGAAGTGTCCTTTTCTGTGTGACTTATTTCACTTAGAATCGTCTTACCTAAATCCACTCATCATGCTGCTACTAGCCTTATGACATTGATTTCATGGCTGAGTGATATTCCATTGTACATAAGGACCACAACTTTTTTATCCAGTTTTCGCTTTCCTGGGATATTTAAGGTGGAAGGAAGTGGAGGTCCTTGTCAACAGAGCAGCCCTAAACTTTGGGGTGCTTGTGTCTTGCTGATTTTCAATTTTCCCACTTTATCCCCCCATGCGTGGAAGTGCCCTACGCTCTCTAAGCTGTGTTTTTTAGATGTTTCAGGACACACCGTACACTTCTCCAGAGTGGCTGTTGGCAATTTACATCCCGCCCATCAGTGTAGCAAGGCTCCCATTTCTCCATGGCCTGTCCTGCGTTTCTGGTTTTGACACTTTTTTCAGCATGGCCCTTTTGACCGATGGGAAACGAGACTTCTTTGTAGCGCTGATTTGCCTTTCCAGGTTACTTGGATGGCCAAAAAGGGCGTATGCGTTTTTTCCTGAATGTATTCAGGAAAAAACGCATACGCCCTTTTTGGCCAAGGGCATCATTGTCAACGTTTTGCCGCTTTTCATGTGCTTTAAAGGCGATTCGAATCTACCTCCTGAAATCTGTTTCCTGCAATTCTGCCTTGATTTCAAATCCTCTTCTTTGCCTTCCCTCAATATATTTCTGGACGAGAGTTATCATTTATAACTCTGCAGGTCTGTGAATTGCAGTGCCCTGAAGCTCCATTTTACAAGTCGCTTTTTTGGGAGCCGGCCGCAAAAGCGCAGGATGGCTTCAGGCCCTGTTCTGGTTCCGGGGGGCAGGCTGAGCCTGTGGTTAATTCTTCTTCCTGATGGGAAAATAGAGTGACCTGTGCCTGTCCCAACACCAAGAGCTAGTCTCTCATTGGTTCCCCGTCTTCCCGTTCATCCTCAGGACAAATTGCAACCTGTACGGAACAGGAGGTTAAAGGTGCTGATGCTCCAAGTAGGGAGATTGCTAGTAAAGTGGCTGGAATGGCGAACCCGAGCACAAGGAGATGAGAAATGAGGTGCGTTTTAGAAACCTTTCCCCATCACACGGTGTACCATCTTCTGGGTTTCTCATGCATGTTTTCGATGTAGGAAGATGCCCTTGAACCTGGAGATTTGGGACCCATGCGATGGGTAGCACGCAGTATTATTTTAAAGGGTCTGCGTTTGCTCACCCAACCTCACCAAACCTCTCAGCCCCAAGAGTGTCCACCCTTATGTCTCATCCAGCTGTGGGTCTAGATATGGTCAATCCAGGTTGCATCACAGCCCCTGAACGAATTGTGTAAGAATTTCTCTCTCTTTCCCTGTCTTTGTTTCATGGGTTTTTAAAAGTAATTTATTTTTATAATGGGGTTTAGCTGCTTTTCACGGCTGTGTTTATGCCGCTTTACACCCACTTGACACACTAACAGAGAGATATCAATACATAGGTTTTAAGATTATTACTAGTCAGATATATTCTTGTGCGGTGAATCGGGCGTGTTGAGTCCAGTTCTCTGAGCAAGGAGTAGGTCTTGTCTATTACATATTGGGTTTATAGAACGGTATCTGAGCTAATTTGAAACTCTTGTTTTATGTGTCACCCCACCTCACCTTTCCCGTTAAGCAGCCATAGTGTGTTTTCTGCATGTGTGACTCTGTTCTGTTTTGTAATTCAGTTCAAGTGTAACGGTTTTTACATTCCCTCTATAAGTGACACCTTATGAGAAGTGTCCTTTTCTGTGTGACTTATTTCACTTAGAATCGTCTTACCTAAATCCACTCATCATGCTGCTACTAGCCTTATGACATTGATTTCATGGCTGAGTGATATTCCATTGTACATAAGGACCACAACTTTTTTATCCAGTTTTCGCTTTCCTGGGATATTTAAGGTGGAAGGAAGTGGAGGTCCTTGTCAACAGAGCAGCCCTAAACTTTGGGGTGCTTGTGTCTTGCTGATTTTCAATTTTCCCACTTTATCCCCCCATGCGTGGAAGTGCCCTACGCTCTCTAAGCTGTGTTTTTTAGATGTTTCAGGACACACCGTACACTTCTCCAGAGTGGCTGTTGGCAATTTACATCCCGCCCATCAGTGTAGCAAGGCTCCCATTTCTCCATGGCCTGTCCTGCGTTTCTGGTTTTGACACTTTTTTCAGCATGGCCCTTTTGACCGATGGGAAAAGAGACTTCTTTGTAGCGCTGATTTGCCTTTCCAGGTTACTTGGATGGCCAAAAAGGGCGTATGCGTTTTTTCCTGAATGTATTCAGGAAAAAACGCATACGCCCTTTTTGGCCAAGGGCATCATTGTCAACGTTTTGCCGCTTTTCATGTGCTTTAAAGGCGATTCGAATCTACCTCCTGAAATCTGTTTCCTGCAATTCTGCCTTGATTTCAAATCCTCTTCTTTGCCTTCCCTCAATATATTTGTGGACGAGAGTTATCATTTATTACTCTGCAGGTTTGTGAATTGCAGTGCCCTGAAGCTCCATTTTACAAGTCGCTTTTTTGGGAGCTGGCCGCAAAAGCGCAGGATGGCTTCAGGCCCTGTTCTGGTTCCGGGGGGCAGGCTGAGCCTGTGGTTAATTCTTCTTCCTGATGGGAAAATAGAGTGACCTGTGCCTGTCCCAACACCAAGAGCTAGTCTCTCATTGGTTCCCCGTCTTCCCGTTCATCCTCAGGACAAATTGCAACCTGTACGGAACAGGAGGTTAAAGGTGCTGATGCTCCAAGTAGGGAGATTGCTAGTAAAGTGGCTGGAATGGCCAACCCGAGCACAAGGAGATGAGAAATGAGGTGCGTTTTAGAAACCTTTCCCCATCACACGGTGTACCATCTTCTGGGTTTCTCATGCATGTTTTCGATGTAGGAAGATGCCCTTGAACCTGGAGATTTGGGACCCATGCGATGGGTAGCACGCAGTATTACTTTAAAGGGTCTGCGTTTGCTCACCCAACCTCACCAAACCTCTCAGCCCCAAGAGTGTCCACCCTTATGTCTCATCCAGCTGTGGGTCTAGATATGGTCAATCCAGGTTGCATCACAGCCCCTGAACGAATTGTGTAAGAATTTCTCTCTCTTTCCCTGTCTTTGTTTCATGGGTTTTTAAAAGTAATTTATTTTTATAATGGGGTTTAGCTGCTTTTCACGGCTGTGTTTATGCCGCTTTACACCCACTTGACACACTAACAGAGAGATATCAATACATAGGTTTTAAGATTATTACTAGTCAGATATATTCTTGTGCGGTGAATCGGGCGTGTTGAGTCCAGTTCTCTGAGCAAGGAGTAGGTCTTGTCTATTACATATTGGGTTTATGGAACGGTATCTGAGCTAATTTGAAACTCTTGTTTTATGTATCACCCCACCTCACCTTTCCCGTTAAGCAGCCATAGTGTGTTTTCTGCATGTGTGACTCTGTTCTGTTTTGTAATTCAGTTCAAGTGTAACGGTTTTTACATTCCCTCTATAAGTGACACCTTATGAGAAGTGTCCTTTTCTGTGTGACTTATTTCACTTAGAATCGTCTTACCTAAATCCACTCATCATGCTGCTACTAGCCTTATGACATTGATTTCATGGCTGAGTGATATTCCATTGTACATAAGGACCACAACTTTTTTATCCAGTTTTCGCTTTCCTGGGATATTTAAGGTGGAAGGAAGTGGAGGTCCTTGTCAACAGAGCAGCCCTAAACTTTGGGGTGCTTGTGTCTTGCTGATTTTCAATTTTCCCACTTTATCCCCCCATGCGTGGAAGTGCCCTACGCTCTCTAAGCTGTGTTTTTTAGATGTTTCAGGACACACCGTACACTTCTCCAGAGTGGCTGTTGGCAATTTACATCCCGCCCATCAGTGTAGCAAGGCTCCCATTTCTCCATGGCCTGTCCTGCGTTTCTGGTTTTGACACTTTTTTCAGCATGGCCCTTTTGACCGATGGGAAACGAGACTTCTTTGTAGCGCTGATTTGCCTTTCCAGGTTACTTGGATGGCCAAAAAGGGCGTATGCGTTTTTTCCTGAATGTATTCAGGAAAAAACGCATACGCCCTTTTTGGCCAAGGGCATCATTGTCAACGTTTTGCCGCTTTTCATGTGCTTTAAAGGCGATTCGAATCTACCTCCTGAAATCTGTTTCCTGCAATTCTGCCTTGATTTCAAATCCTCTTCTTTGCCTTCCCTCAATATATTTGTGGACTAGAGTTATCATTTATAACTCTGCAGGTTTGTGAATTGCAGTGCCCTGAAGCTCCATTTTACAAGTCGCTTTTTTGGGAGCCGGCCGCAAAAGCGCAGGATGGCTTCAGGCCCTGTTCTGGTTCCGGGGGGCAGGCTGAGCCTGTGGTTAATTCTTCTTCCTGATGGGAAAATAGAGTGACCTGTGCCTGTCCCAACACCAAGAGCTAGTCTCTCATTGGTTCCCCGTCTTCCCGTTCATCCTCAGGACAAATTGCAACCTGTACGGAACAGGAGGTTAAAGGTGCCGATGCTCCAAGTAGGGAGATTGCTAGTAAAGTGGCTGGAATGGCGAACCCGAGCACAAGGAGATGAGAAATGAGGTGCGTTTTAGAAACCTTTCCCCATCACACGGTGTACCATCTTCTGGGTTTCTCATGCATGTTTTCGATGTAGGAAGATGCCCTTGAACCTGGAGATTTGGGACCCATGCGATGGGTAGCACGCAGTATTACTTTAAAGGGTCTGCGTTTGCTCACCCAACCTCACCAAACCTCTCAGCCCCAAGAGTGTCCGCCCTTATGTCTCATCCAGCTGTGGGTCTAGATATGGTCAATCCAGGTTGCATCACAGCCCCTGAACGAATTGTGTAAGAATTTCTCTCTCTTTCCCTGTCTTTGTTTCATGGGTTTTTAAAAGTAATTTATTTTTATAATGGGGTTTAGCTGCTTTTCACGGCTGTGTTTATGCCGCTTTACACCCACTTGACACACTAACAGAGAGATATCAATACATAGGTTTTAAGATTATTACTAGTCAGATATATTCTTGTGCGGTGAATCGGGCGTGTTGAGTCCAGTTCTCTGAGCAAGGAGTAGGTCTTGTCTATTACATATTGGGTTTATGGAACGGTATCTGAGCTAATTTGAAACTCTTGTTTTATGTATCACCCCACCTCACCTTTCCCGTTAAGCAGCCATAGTGTGTTTTCTGCATGTGTGACTCTGTTCTGTTTTGTAATTCAGTTCAAGTGTAACGGTTTTTACATTCCCTCTATAAGTGACACCTTATGAGAAGTGTCCTTTTCTGTGTGACTTATTTCACTTAGAATCGTCTTACCTAAATCCACTCATCATGCTGCTACTAGCCTTATGACATTGATTTCATGGCTGAGTGATATTCCATTGTACATAAGGACCACAACTTTTTTATCCAGTTTTCGCTTTCCTGGGATATTTAAGGTGGAAGGAAGTGGAGGTCCTTGTCAACAGAGCAGCCCTAAACTTTGGGGTGCTTGTGTCTTGCTGATTTTCAATTTTCCCACTTTATCCCCCCATGCGTGGAAGTGCCCTATGCTCTCTAAGCTGTGTTTTTTAGATGTTTCAGGACACACCGTACACTTCTCCAGAGTGGCTGTTGGCAATTTACATCCCGCCCATCAGTGTAGCAAGGCTCCCATTTCTCCATGGCCTGTCCTGCGTTTCTGGTTTTGACACTTTTTTCAGCATGGCCCTTTTGACCGATGGGAAAAGAGACTTCTTTGTAGCGCTGATTTGCCTTTCCAGGTTACTTGGATGGCCAAAAAGGGCGTATGCGTTTTTTCCTGAATGTATTCAGGAAAAAACGCATACGCCCTTTTTGGCCAAGGGCATCATTGTCAACGTTTTGCCGCTTTTCATGTGCTTTAAAGGCGATTCGAATCTACCTCCTGAAATCTGTTTCCTGCAATTCTGCCTTGATTTCAAATCCTCTTCTTTGCCTTCCCTCAATATATTTTTGGACGAGAGTTATCATTTATTACTCTGCAGGTTTGTGAATTGCAGTGCCCTGAAGCTCCATTTTACAAGTCGCTTTTTTGGGAGCCGGCCGCAAAAGCGCAGGATGGCTTCAGGCCCTGTTCTGGTTCCGGGGGGCAGGCTGAGCCTGTGGTTAATTCTTCTTCCTGATGGGAAAATAGAGTGACCTGTGCCTGTCCCAACACCAAGAGCTAGTCTCTCATTGGTTCCCCGTCTTCCCGTTCATCCTCAGGACAAATTGCAACCTGTACGGAACAGGAGGTTAAAGGTGCCGATGCTCCAAGTAGGGAGATTGCTAGTAAAGTGGCTGGAATGGCCAACCCGAGCACAAGGAGATGAGAAATGAGGTGCGTTTTAGAAACCTTTCCCCATCACACGGTGTACCATCTTCTGGGTTTCTCATGCATGTTTTCGATGTAGGAAGATGCCCTTGAACCTGGAGATTTGGGACCCATGCGATGGGTAGCACGCAGTATTACTTTAAAGGGTCTGCGTTTGCTCACCCAACCTCACCAAACCTCTCAGCCCCAAGAGTGTCCACCCTTATGTCTCATCCAGCTGTGGGTCTAGATATGGTCAATCCAGGTTGCATCACAGCCCCTGAACGAATTGTGTAAGAATTTCTCTCTCTTTCCCTGTCTTTGTTTCATGGGTTTTTAAAAGTAATTTATTTTTATAATGGGGTTTAGCTGCTTTTCACGGCTGTGTTTATGCCGCTTTACACCCACTTGACACACTAACAGAGAGATATCAATACATAGGTTTTAAGATTATTACTAGTCAGATATATTCTTGTGCGGTGAATCGGGCGTGTTGAGTCCAGTTCTCTGAGCAAGGAGTAGGTCTTGTCTATTACATATTGGGTTTATAGAACGGTATCTGAGCTAATTTGAAACTCTTGTTTTATGTGTCACCCCACCTCACCTTTCCCGTTAAGCAGCCATAGTGTGTTTTCTGCATGTGTGACTCTGTTCTGTTTTGTAATTCAGTTCAAGTGTAACGGTTTTTACATTCCCTCTATAAGTGACACCTTATGAGAAGTGTCCTTTTCTGTGTGACTTATTTCACTTAGAATCGTCTTACCTAAATCCACTCATCATGCTGCTACTAGCCTTATGACATTGATTTCATGGCTGAGTGATATTCCATTGTACATAAGGACCACAACTTTTTTATCCATTTTTCGCTTTCCTGGGATATTTAAGGTGGAAGGAAGTGGAGGTCCTTGTCAACAGAGCAGCCCTAAACTTTGGGGTGCTTGTGTCTTGCTGATTTTCAATTTTCCCACTTTATCCCCCCATGCGTGGAAGTGCCCTACGCTCTCTAAGCTGTGTTTTTTAGATGTTTCAGGACACACCGTACACTTCTCCAGAGTGGCTGTTGGCAATTTACATCCCGCCCATCAGTGTAGCAAGGCTCCCATTTCTCCATGGCCTGTCCTGCATTTCTGGTTTTGACACTTTTTTCAGCATGGCCCTTTTGACCGATGGGAAGCGAGACTTCTTTGTAGCGCTGATTTGCCTTTCCAGGTTGCTTGGTTGGCCAAAAAGGGCGTATGCGTTTTTTCCTGAATATATTCAGGAAAAAACGCATACGCCCTTTTTGGCCAAGGGCATCATTGTCAACGTTTTGCCGCTTTTCATGTGCTTTAAAGGCGATTCGAATCTACCTCCTGAAATCTGTTTCCTGCAATTCTGCCTTGATTTCAAATCCTCTTCTTTGCCTTCCCTCAATATATTTGTGGACTAGAGTTATCATTTATAACTCTGCAGGTTTGTGAATTGCAGTGCCCTGAAGCTCCATTTTACAAGTCGCTTTTTTGGGAGCCGGCCGCAAAAGCGCAGGATGGCTTCAGGCCCTGTTCTGGTTCCGGGGGGCAGGCTGAGCCTGTGGTTAATTCTTCTTCCTGATGGGAAAATAGAGTGACCTGTGCCTGTCCCAACACCAAGAGCTAGTCTCTCATTGGTTCCCCGTCTTCCCGTTCATCCTCAGGACAAATTGCAACCTGTAGGGAACAGGAGGTTAAAGGTGCTGATGCTCCAAGTAGGGAGATTGCTAGTAAAGTGGCTGGAATGGCGAACCCGAGCACAAGGAGATGAGAAATGAGGTGCGTTTTAGAAACCTTTCCCCATCACACGGTGTACCATCTTCTGGGTTTCTCATGCATGTTTTCGATGTAGGAAGATGCCCTTGAACCTGGAGATTTGGGACCCATGCGATGGGTAGCACGCAGTATTATTTTAAAGGGTCTGCGTTTGCTCACCCAACCTCACCAAACCTCTCAGCCCCAAGAGTGTCCACCCTTATGTCTCATCCAGCTGTGGGTCTAGATATGGTCAATCCAGGTTGCATCACAGCCCCTGAACGAATTGTGTAAGAATTTCTCTCTCTTTCCCTGTCTTTGTTTCATGGGTTTTTAAAAGTAATTTATTTTTATAATGGGGTTTAGCTGCTTTTCACGGCTGTGTTTATGTCGCTTTACACCCACTTGACACACTAACAGAGAGATATCAATACATAGGTTTTAAGATTATTACTAGTCAGATATATTCTTGTGCGGTGAATCGGGCGTGTTGAGTCCAGTTCTCTGAGCAAGGAGTAGGTCTTGTCTATTACATATTGGGTTTATGGAACGGTATCTGAGCTAATTTGAAACTCTTGTTTTATGTATCACCCCACCTCACCTTTCCCGTTAAGCAGCCATAGTGTGTTTTCTGCATGTGTGACTCTGTTCTGTTTTGTAATTCAGTTCAAGTGTAACGGTTTTTACATTCCCTCTATAAGTGACACCTTATGAGAAGTGTCCTTTTCTGTGTGACTTATTTCACTTAGAATCGTCTTACCTAAATCCACTCATCATGCTGCTACTAGCCTTATGACATTGATTTCATGGCTGAGTGATATTCCATTGTACATAAGGACCACAACTTTTTTATCCAGTTTTCGCTTTCCTGGGATATTTAAGGTGGAAGGAAGTGGAGGTCCTTGTCAACAGAGCAGCCCTAAACTTTGGGGTGCTTGTGTCTTGCTGATTTTCAATTTTCCCACTTTATCCCCCCATGCGTGGAAGTGCCCTATGCTCTCTAAGCTGTGTTTTTTAGATGTTTCAGGACACACCGTACACTTCTCCAGAGTGGCTGTTGGCAATTTACATCCCGCCCATCAGTGTAGCAAGGCTCCCATTTCTCCATGGCCTGTCCTGCGTTTCTGGTTTTGACACTTTTTTCAGCATGGCCCTTTTGACCGATGGGAAACGAGACTTCTTTGTAGCGCTGATTTGCCTTTCCAGGTTACTTGGATGGCCAAAAAGGGCGTATGCGTTTTTTCCTGAATGTATTCAGGAAAAAACGCATACGCCCTTTTTGGCCAAGGGCATCATTGTCAACGTTTTGCCGCTTTTCATGTGCTTTAAAGGCGATTCGAATCTACCTCCTGAAATCTGTTTCCTGCAATTCTGCCTTGATTTCAAATCCTCTTCTTTGCCTTCCCTCAATATATTTCTGGACGAGAGTTATCATTTATAACTCTGCAGGTCTGTGAATTGCAGTGCCCTGAAGCTCCATTTTACAAGTCGCTTTTTTGGGAGCCGGCCGCAAAAGCGCAGGATGGCTTCAGGCCCTGTTCTGGTTCCGGGGGGCAGGCTGAGCCTGTGGTTAATTCTTCTTCCTGATGGGAAAATAGAGTGACCTGTGCCTGTCCCAACACCAAGAGCTAGTCTCTCATTGGTTCCCCGTCTTCCCGTTCATCCTCAGGACAAATTGCAACCTGTACGGAACAGGAGGTTAAAGGTGCTGATGCTCCAAGTAGGGAGATTGCTAGTAAAGTGGCTGGAATGGCCAACCCGAGCACAAGGAGATGAGAAATGAGGTGCGTTTTAGAAACCTTTCCCCATCACACGGTGTACCATCTTCTGGGTTTCTCATGCATGTTTTCGATGTAGGAAGATGCCCTTGAACCTGGAGATTTGGGACCCATGCGATGGGTAGCACGCAGTATTATTTTAAAGGGTCTGCGTTTGCTCACCCAACCTCACCAAACCTCTCAGCCCCAAGAGTGTCCACCCTTATGTCTCATCCAGCTGTGGGTCTAGATATGGTCAATCCAGGTTGCATCACAGCCCCTGAACGAATTGTGTAAGAATTTCTCTCTCTTTCCCTGTCTTTGTTTCATGGGTTTTTAAAAGTAATTTATTTTTATAATGGGGTTTACCTGCTTTTCACGGCTGTGTTTATGCCGCTTTACACCCACTTGACACACTAACAGAGAGATATCAATACATAGGTTTTAAGATTATTACTAGTCAGATATATTCTTGTGCGGTGAATCGGGCGTGTTGAGTCCAGTTCTCTGAGCAAGGAGTAGGTCTTGTCTATTACATATTGGGTTTATAGAACGGTATCTGAGCTAATTTGAAACTCTTGTTTTATGTGTCACCCCACCTCACCTTTCCCGTTAAGCAGCCATAGTGTGTTTTCTGCATGTGTGACTCTGTTCTGTTTTGTAATTCAGTTCAAGTGTAACGGTTTTTACATTCCCTCTATAAGTGACACCTTATGAGAAGTGTCCTTTTCTGTGTGACTTATTTCACTTAGAATCGTCTTACCTAAATCCACTCATCATGCTGCTACTAGCCTTATGACATTGATTTCATGGCTGAGTGATATTCCATTGTACATAAGGACCACAACTTTTTTATCCATTTTTCGCTTTCCTGGGATATTTAAGGTGGAAGGAAGTGGAGGTCCTTGTCAACAGAGCAGCCCTAAACTTTGGGGTGCTTGTGTCTTGCTGATTTTCAATTTTCCCACTTTATCCCCCCATGCGTGGAAGTGCCCTACGCTCTCTAAGCTGTGTTTTTTAGATGTTTCAACACACACCGTACACTTCTCCAGAGTGGCTGTTGGCAATTTACATCCCGCCCATCAGTGTACAAGGCTCCCATTTCTCCATGGCCTGTCCTGCATTTCTGGTTTTGACACTTTTTTCAGCATGGCCCTTTTGACCGATGGGAAGCGAGACTTCTTTGTAGCGCTGATTTGCCTTTCCAGGTTGCTTGGTTGGCCAAAAAGGGCGTATGCGTTTTTTCCTGAATATATTCAGGAAAAAACGCATACGCCCTTTTTGGCCAAGGGCATCATTGTCAACGTTTTGCCGCTTTTCATGTGCTTTAAAGGCGATTCGAATCTACCTCCTGAAATCTGTTTACTGCAATTCTGCCTTGATTTCAAATCCTCTTCTTTGCCTTCCCTCAATATATTTGTGGACGAGAGTTATCATTTATTACTCTGCAGGTTTGTGAATTGCAGTGCCCTGAAGCTCCATTTTACAAGTCGCTTTTTTGGGAGCCGGCCGCAAAAGCGCAGGATGGCTTCAGGCCCTGTTCTGGTTCCGGGGGGCAGGCTGAGCCTGTGGTTAATTCTTCTTCCTGATGGGAAAATAGAGTGACCTGTGCCTGTCCCAACACCAAGAGCTAGTCTCTCATTGGTTCCCCGTCTTCCCGTTCATCCTCAGGACAAATTGCAACCTGTACGGAACAGGAGGTTAAAGGTGCTGATGCTCCAAGTAGGGAGATTGCTAGTAAAGTGGCTGGAATGGCGAACCCGAGCACAAGGAGATGAGAAATGAGGTGCGTTTTAGAAACCTTTCCCCATCACACGGTGTACCATCTTCTGGGTTTCTCATGCATGTTTTCGATGTAGGAAGATGCCCTTGAACCTGGAGATTTGGGACCCATGCGATGGGTAGCACGCAGTATTATTTTAAAGGGTCTGCGTTTGCTCACCCAACCTCACCAAACCTCTCAGCCCCAAGAGTGTCCACCCTTATGTCTCATCCAGCTGTGGGTCTAGATATGGTCAATCCAGGTTGCATCACAGCCCCTGAACGAATTGTGTAAGAATTTCTCTCTCTTTCCCTGTCTTTGTTTCATGGGTTTTTAAAAGTAATTTATTTTTATAATGGGGTTTAGCTGCTTTTCACGGCTGTGTTTATGCCGCTTTACACCCACTTGACACACTAACAGAGAGATATCAATACATAGGTTTTAAGATTATTACTAGTCAGATATATTCTTGTGCGGTGAATCGGGCGTGTTGAGTCCAGTTCTCTGAGCAAGGAGTAGGTCTTGTCTATTACATATTGGGTTTATGGAACGGTATCTGAGCTAATTTGAAACTCTTGTTTTATGTATCACCCCACCTCACCTTTCCCGTTAAGCAGCCATAGTGTGTTTTCTGCATGTGTGACTCTGTTCTGTTTTGTAATTCAGTTCAAGTGTAACGGTTTTTACATTCCCTCTATAAGTGACACCTTATGAGAAGTGTCCTTTTCTGTGTGACTTATTTCACTTAGAATCGTCTTACCTAAATCCACTCATCATGCTGCTACTAGCCTTATGACATTGATTTCATGGCTGAGTGATATTCCATTGTACATAAGGACCACAACTTTTTTATCCAGTTTTCGCTTTCCTGGGATATTTAAGGTGGAAGGAAGTGGAGGTCCTTGTCAACAGAGCAGCCCTAAACTTTGGGGTGCTTGTGTCTTGCTGATTTTCAATTTTCCCACTTTATCCCCCCATGCGTGGAAGTGCCCTATGCTCTCTAAGCTGTGTTTTTTAGATGTTTCAGGACACACCGTACACTTCTCCAGAGTGGCTGTTGGCAATTTACATCCCGCCCATCAGTGTAGCAAGGCTCCCATTTCTCCATGGCCTGTCCTGCGTTTCTGGTTTTGACACTTTTTTCAGCATGGCCCTTTTGACCGATGGGAAACGAGACTTCTTTGTAGCGCTGATTTGCCTTTCCAGGTTACTTGGATGGCCAAAAAGGGCGTATGCGTTTTTTCCTGAATGTATTCAGGAAAAAACGCATACGCCCTTTTTGGCCAAGGGCATCATTGTCAACGTTTTGCCGCTTTTCATGTGCTTTAAAGGCGATTCGAATCTACCTCCTGAAATCTGTTTCCTGCAATTCTGCCTTGATTTCAAATCCTCTTCTTTGCCTTCCCTCAATATATTTCTGGACGAGAGTTATCATTTATAACTCTGCAGGTCTGTGAATTGCAGTGCCCTGAAGCTCCATTTTACAAGTCGCTTTTTTGGGAGCCGGCCGCAAAAGCGCAGGATGGCTTCAGGCCCTGTTCTGGTTCCGGGGGGCAGGCTGAGCCTGTGGTTAATTCTTCTTCCTGATGGGAAAATAGAGTGACCTGTGCCTGTCCCAACACCAAGAGCTAGTCTCTCATTGGTTCCCCGTCTTCCCGTTCATCCTCAGGACAAATTGCAACCTGTACGGAACAGGAGGTTAAAGGTGCCGATGCTCCAAGTAGGGAGATTGCTAGTAAAGTGGCTGGAATGGCGAACCCGAGCACAAGGAGATGAGAAATGAGGTGCGTTTTAGAAACCTTTCCCCATCACACGGTGTACCATCTTCTGGGTTTCTCATGCATGTTTTCGATGTAGGAAGATGCCCTTGAACCTGGAGATTTGGGACCCATGCGATGGGTAGCACGCAGTATTACTTTAAAGGGTCTGCGTTTGCTCACCCAACCTCACCAAACCTCTCAGCCCCAAGAGTGTCCGCCCTTATGTCTCATCCAGCTGTGGGTCTAGATATGGTCAA
This sequence comes from Balaenoptera physalus, assembly GCF_965194825.1. Taxonomy (NCBI): domain Eukaryota; kingdom Metazoa; phylum Chordata; class Mammalia; order Artiodactyla; family Balaenopteridae; genus Balaenoptera; species Balaenoptera physalus. The sequence goes on from NW_028126220.1 coordinate 431,400, forward strand.
TCCAGGTTGCATCACAGCCCCTGAACGAATTGTGTAAGAATTTCTCTCTCTTTCCCTGTCTTTGTTTCATGGGTTTTTAAAAGTAATTTATTTTTATAATGGGGTTTAGCTGCTTTTCACGGCTGTGTTTATGCCGCTTTACACCCACTTGACACACTAACAGAGAGATATCAATACATAGGTTTTAAGATTATTACTAGTCAGATATATTCTTGTGCGGTGAATCGGGCGTGTTGAGTCCAGTTCTCTGAGCAAGGAGTAGGTCTTGTCTATTACATATTGGGTTTATGGAACGGTATCTGAGCTAATTTGAAACTCTTGTTTTATGTATCACCCCACCTCACCTTTCCCGTTAAGCAGCCATAGTGTGTTTTCTGCATGTGTGACTCTGTTCTGTTTTGTAATTCAGTTCAAGTGTAACGGTTTTTACATTCCCTCTATAAGTGACACCTTATGAGAAGTGTCCTTTTCTGTGTGACTTATTTCACTTAGAATCGTCTTACCTAAATCCACTCATCATGCTGCTACTAGCCTTATGACATTGATTTCATGGCTGAGTGATATTCCATTGTACATAAGGACCACAACTTTTTTATCCAGTTTTCGCTTTCCTGGGATATTTAAGGTGGAAGGAAGTGGAGGTCCTTGTCAACAGAGCAGCCCTAAACTTTGGGGTGCTTGTGTCTTGCTGATTTTCAATTTTCCCACTTTATCCCCCCATGCGTGGAAGTGCCCTATGCTCTCTAAGCTGTGTTTTTTAGATGTTTCAGGACACACCGTACACTTCTCCAGAGTGGCTGTTGGCAATTTACATCCCGCCCATCAGTGTAGCAAGGCTCCCATTTCTCCATGGCCTGTCCTGCGTTTCTGGTTTTGACACTTTTTTCAGCATTGCCCTTTTGACCGATGGGAAAAGAGACTTCTTTGTAGCGCTGATTTGCCTTTCCAGGTTACTTGGATGGCCAAAAAGGGCGTATGCGTTTTTTCCTGAATGTATTCAGGAAAAAACGCATACGCCCTTTTTGGCCAAGGGCATCATTGTCAACGTTTTGCCGCTTTTCATGTGCTTTAAAGGCGATTCGAATCTACCTCCTGAAATCTGTTTCCTGCAATTCTGCCTTGATTTCAAATCCTCTTCTTTGCCTTCCCTCAATATATTTGTGGACGAGAGTTATCATTTATTACTCTGCAGGTTTGTGAATTGCAGTTCCCTGAAGCTCCATTTTACAAGTCGCTTTTTTGGGAGCCGGCCGCAAAAGCGCAGGATGGCTTCAGGCCCTGTTCTGGTTCCGGGGGGCAGGCTGAGCCTGTGGTTAATTCTTCTTCCTGATGGGAAAATAGAGTGACCTGTGCCTGTCCCAACACCAAGAGCTAGTCTCTCATTGGTTCCCCGTCTTCCCGTTCATCCTCAGGACAAATTGCAACCTGTACGGAACAGGAGGTTAAAGGTGCTGATGCTCCAAGTAGGGAGATTGCTAGTAAAGTGGCTGGAATGGCGAACCCGAGCACAAGGAGATGAGAAATGAGGTGCGTTTTAGAAACCTTTCCCCATCACACGGTGTACCATCTTCTGGGTTTCTCATGCATGTTTTCGATGTAGGAAGATGCCCTTGAACCTGGAGATTTGGGACCCATGCGATGGGTAGCACGCAGTATTATTTTAAAGGGTCTGCGTTTGCTCACCCAACCTCACCAAACCTCTCAGCCCCAAGAGTGTCCACCCTTATGTCTCATCCAGCTGTGGGTCTAGATATGGTCAATCCAGGTTGCATCACAGCCCCTGAACGAATTGTGTAAGAATTTCTCTCTCTTTCCCTGTCTTTGTTTCATGGGTTTTTAAAAGTAATTTATTTTTATAATGGGGTTTAGCTGCTTTTCACGGCTGTGTTTAGGCCGCTTTACACCCACTTGACACACTAACAGAGAGATATCAATACATAGGTTTTAAGATTATTACTAGTCAGATATATTCTTGTGCGGTGAATCGGGCGTGTTGAGTCCAGTTCTCTGAGCAAGGAGTAGGTCTTGTCTATTACATATTGGGTTTATGGAACGGTATCTGAGCTAATTTGAAACTCTTGTTTTATGTATCACCCCACCTCACCTTTCCCGTTAAGCAGCCATAGTGTGTTTTCTGCATGTGTGACTCTGTTCTGTTTTGTAATTCAGTTCAAGTGTAACGGTTTTTACATTCCCTCTATAAGTGACACCTTATGAGAAGTGTCCTTTTCTGTGTGACTTATTTCACTTAGAATCGTCTTACCTAAATCCACTCATCATGCTGCTACTAGCCTTATGACATTGATTTCATGGCTGAGTGATATTCCATTGTACATAAGGACCACAACTTTTTTATCCAGTTTTCGCTTTCCTGGGATATTCAAGGTGGAAGGAAGTGGAGGTCCTTGTCAACAGAGCAGCCCTAAACTTTGGGGTGCTTGTGTCTTGCTGATTTTCAATTTTCCCACTTTATCCCCCCATGCGTGGAAGTGCCCTACGCTCTCTAAGCTGTGTTTTTTAGATGTTTCAGGACACACCGTACACTTCTCCAGAGTGGCTGTTGGCAATTTACATCCCGCCCATCAGTGTAGCAAGGCTCCCATTTCTCCATGGCCTGTCCTGCGTTTCTGGTTTTGACACTTTTTTCAGCATGGCCCTTTTGACCGATGGGAAACGAGACTTCTTTGTAGCGCTGATTTGCCTTTCCAGGTTACTTGGATGGCCAAAAAGGGCGTATGCGTTTTTTCCTGAATGTATTCAGGAAAAAACGCATACGCCCTTTTTGGCCAAGGGCATCATTGTCAATGTTTTGCCGCTTTTCATGTGCTTTAAAGGCGATTCGAATCTACCTCCTGAAATCTGTTTCCTGCAATTCTGCCTTGATTTCAAATCCTCTTCTTTGCCTTCCCTCAATATATTTGTGGACGAGAGTTATCATTTATAACTCTGCAGGTCTGTGAATTGCAGTGCCCTGAAGCTCCATTTTACAAGTCGCTTTTTTGGGAGCCGGCCGCAAAAGCGCAGGATGGCTTCAGGCCCTGTTCCGGTTCCGGGGGGCAGGCTGAGCCTGTGGTTAATTCTTCTTCCTGATGGGAAAATAGAGTGACCTGTGCCTGTCCCAACACCAAGAGCTAGTCTCTCATTGGTTCCCCGTCTTCCCGTTCATCCTCAGGACAAATTGCAACCTGTACGGAACAGGAGGTTAAAGGTGCTGATGCTCCAAGTAGGGAGATTGCTAGTAAAGTGGCTGGAATGGCGAACCCGAGCACAAGGAGATGAGAAATGAGGTGCGTTTTAGAAACCTTTCCCCATCACACGGTGTACCATCTTCTGGGTTTCTCATGCATGTTTTCGATGTAGGAAGATGCCCTTGAACCTGGAGATTTGGGACCCATGCGATGGGTAGCACGCAGTATTATTTTAAAGGGTCTGCGTTTGCTCACCCAACCTCACCAAACCTCTCAGCCCCAAGAGTGTCCACCCTTATGTCTCATCCAGCTGTGGGTCTAGATATGGTCAATCCAGGTTGCATCACAGCCCCTGAACGAATTGTGTAAGAATTTCTCTCTCTTTCCCTGTCTTTGTTTCATGGGTTTTTAAAAGTAATTTATTTTTATAATGGGGTTTAGCTGCTTTTCACGGCTGTGTTTATGCCGCTTTACACCCACTTGACACACTAACAGAGAGATATCAATACATAGGTTTTAAGATTATTACTGGTCAGATATATTCTTGTGCGGTGAATCGGGCGTGTTGAGTCCAGTTCTCTGAGCAAGGAGTAGGTCTTGTCTATTACATATTGGGTTTATGGAACGGTATCTGAGCTAATTTGAAACTCTTGTTTTATGTATCACCCCACCTCACCTTTCCCCTTAAGCAGCCATAGTGTGTTTTCTGCATGTGTGACTCTGTTCTGTTTTGTAATTCAGTTCAAGTGTAACGGTTTTTACATTCCCTCTATAAGTGACACCTTATGAGAAGTGTCCTTTTCTGTGTGACTTATTTCACTTAGAATCGTCTTACCTAAATCCACTCATCATGCTGCTACTAGCCTTATGACATTGATTTCATGGCTGAGTGATATTCCATTGTACATAAGGACCACAACTTTTTTATCCAGTTTTCGCTTTCCTGGGATATTTAAGGTGGAAGGAAGTGGAGGTCCTTGTCAACAGAGCAGCCCTAAACTTTGGGGTGCTTGTGTCTTGCTGATTTTCAATTTTCCCACTTTATCCCCCCATGCGTGGAAGTGCCCTATGCTCTCTAAGCTGTGTTTTTTAGATGTTTCAGGACACACCGTACACTTCTCCAGAGTGGCTGTTGGCAATTTACATCCCGCCCATCAGTGTAGCAAGGCTCCCATTTCTCCATGGCCTGTCCTGCATTTCTGGTTTTGACACTTTTTTCAGCATGGCCCTTTTGACCGATGGGAAGCGAGACTTCTTTGTAGCGCTGATTTGCCTTTCCAGGTTGCTTGGTTGGCCAAAAAGGGCGTATGCGTTTTTTCCTGAATAAATTCAGGAAAAAACGCATACGCCCTTTTTGGTCAAGGGCATCATTGTCAACGTTTTGCCGCTTTTCATGTGCTTTAAACGCGATTCGAATCTACCTCCTGAAATCTGTTTACTGCAATTCTGCCTTGATTTCAAATCCTCTTCTTTGCCTTCCCTCAATATATTTGTGGACGAGAGTTATCATTTATAACTCTGCAGGTTTGTGAATTGCAGTGCCCTGAAGCTCCATTTTACAAGTCGCTTTTTTGGGAGCCGGCCGCAAAAGCGCAGGATGGCTTCAGGCCCTGTTCTGGTTCCGGGGGGCAGGCTGAGCCTGTGGTTAATTCTTCTTCCTGATGGGAAAATAGAGTGACCTGTGCCTGTCCCAACACCAAGAGCTAGTCTCTCATTGGTTCCCCGTCTTCCCGTTCATCCTCAGGACAAATTGCAACCTGTACGGAACAGGAGGTTAAAGGTGCTGATTCTCCAAGTAGGGAGATTGCTAGTAAAGTGGCTGGAATGGCGAACCCGAGCACAAGGAGATGAGAAATGAGGTGCGTTTTAGAAACCTTTCCCCATCACACGGTGTACCATCTTCTGGGTTTCTCATGCATGTTTTCGATGTAGGAAGATGCCCTTGAACCTGGAGATTTGGGACCCATGCGATGGGTAGCACGCAGTATTACTTTAAAGGGTCTGCGTTTGCTCACCCAACCTCACCAAACCTCTCAGCCCCAAGAGTGTCCACCCTTATGTCTCATCCAGCTGTGGGTCTAGATATGGTCAATCCAGGTTGCATCACAGCCCCTGAACGAATTGTGTAAGAATTTCTCTCTCTTTCCCTGTCTTTGTTTCATGGGTTTTTAAAAGTAATTTATTTTTATAATGGGGTTTAGCTGCTTTTCACGGCTGTGTTTAGGCCGCTTTACACCCACTTGACACACTAACAGAGAGATATCAATACATAGGTTTTAAGATGATTACTAGTCAGATATATTCTTGTGCGGTGAATCGGGCGTGTTGAGTCCAGTTCTCTGAGCAAGGAGTAGGTCTTGTCTATTACATATTGGGTTTATGGAACGGTATCTGAGCTAATTTGAAACTCTTGTTTTATGTATCACCCCACCTCACCTTTCCCGTTAAGCAGCCATAGTGTGTTTTCTGCATGTGTGACTCTGTTCTGTTTTGTAATTCAGTTCAAGTGTAACGGTTTTTACATTCCCTCTATAAGTGACACCTTATGAGAAGTGTCCTTTTCTGTGTGACTTATTTCACTTAGAATCGTCTTACCTAAATCCACTCATCATGCTGCTACTAGCCTTATGACATTGATTTCATGGCTGAGTGATATTCCATTGTACATAAGGACCACAACTTTTTTATCCAGTTTTCGCTTTCCTGGGATATTTAAGGTGGAAGGAAGTGGAGGTCCTTGTCAACAGAGCAGCCCTAAACTTTGGGGTGCTTGTGTCTTGCTGATTTTCAATTTTCCCACTTTATCCCCCCATGCGTGGAAGTGCCCTATGCTCTCTAAGCTGTGTTTTTTAGATGTTTCAGGACACACCGTACACTTCTCCAGAGTGGCTGTTGGCAATTTACATCCCGCCCATCAGTGTAGCAAGGCTCCCATTTCTCCATGGCCTGTCCTGCGTTTCTGGTTTTGACACTTTTTTCAGCATGGCCCTTTTGACCGATGGGAAACGAGACTTCTTTGTAGCGCTGATTTGCCTTTCCAGGTTACTTGGATGGCCAAAAAGGGCGTATGCGTTTTTTCCTGAATGTATTCAGGAAAAAACGCATACGCCCTTTTTGGCCAAGGGCATCATTGTCAACGTTTTGCCGCTTTTCATGTGCTTTAAAGGCAATTCGAATCTACCTCCTGAAATCTGTTTCCTGCAATTCTGCCTTGATTTCAAATCCTCTTCTTTGCCTTCCCTCAATATATTTCTGGACGAGAGTTATCATTTATAACTCTGCAGGTCTGTGAATTGCAGTGCCCTGAAGCTCCATTTTACAAGTCGCTTTTTTGGGAGCCGGCCGCAAAAGCGCAGGATGGCTTCAGGCCCTGTTCTGGTTCCGGGGGGCAGGCTGAGCCTGTGGTTAATTCTTCTTCCTGATGGGAAAATAGAGTGACCTGTGCCTGTCCCAACACCAAGAGCTAGTCTCTCATTGGTTCCCCGTCTTCCCGTTCATCCTCAGGACAAATTGCAACCTGTACGGAACAGGAGGTTAAAGGTGCTGATGCTCCAAGTAGGGAGATTGCTAGTAAAGTGGCTGGAATGGCGAACCCGAGCACAAGGAGATGAGAAATGAGGTGCGTTTTAGAAACCTTTCCCCATCACACGGTGTACCATCTTCTGGGTTTCTCACGCATGTTTTCGATGTAGGAAGATGCCCTTGAACCTGGAGATTTGGGACCCATGCGATGGGTAGCACGCAGTATTACTTTAAAGGGTCTGTGTTTGCTCACCCAACCTCACCAAACCTCTCAGCCCCAAGAGTGTCCACCCTTATGTCTCATCCAGCTGTGGGTCTAGATATGGTCAATCCAGGTTGCATCACAGCCCCTGAACGAATTGTGTAAGAATTTCTCTCTCTTTCCCTGTCTTTGTTTCATGGGTTTTTAAAAGTAATTTATTTTTATAATGGGGTTTAGCTGCTTTTCACGGCTGTGTTTATGCCGCTTTACACCCACTTGACACACTAACAGAGAGATATCAATACATAGGTTTTAAGATTATTACTAGTCAGATATATTCTTGTGCGGTGAATCGGGCGTGTTGAGTCCAGTTCTCTGAGCAAGGAGTAGGTCTTGTCTATTACATATTGGGTTTATGGAACGGTATCTGAGCTAATTTGAAACTCTTGTTTTATGTATCACCCCACCTCACCTTTCCCGTTAAGCAGCCATAGTGTGTTTTCTGCATGTGTGACTCTGTTCTGTTTTGTAATTCAGTTCAAGTGTAACGGTTTTTACATTCCCTCTATAAGTGACACCTTATGAGAAGTGTCCTTTTCTGTGTGACTTATTTCACTTAGAATCGTCTTACCTAAATCCACTCATCATGCTGCTACTAGCCTTATGACATTGATTTCATGGCTGAGTGATATTCCATTGTACATAAGGACCACAACTTTTTTATCCAGTTTTCGCTTTCCTGGGATATTTAAGGTGGAAGGAAGTGGAGGTCCTTGTCAACAGAGCAGCCCTAAACTTTGGGGTGCTTGTGTCTTGCTGATTTTCAATTTTCCCACTTTATCCCCCCATGCGTGGAAGTGCCCTATGCTCTCTAAGCTGTGTTTTTTAGATGTTTCAGGACACACCGTACACTTCTCCAGAGTGGCTGTTGGCAATTTACATCCCGCCCATCAGTGTAGCAAGGCTCCCATTTCTCCATGGCCTGTCCTGCGTTTCTGGTTTTGACACTTTTTTCAGCATGGCCCTTTTGACCGATGGGAAGCGAGACTTCTTTGTAGCGCTGATTTGCCTTTCCAGGTTACTTGGATGGCCAAAAAGGGCGTATGCGTTTTTTCCTGAATGTATTCAGGAAAAAACGCATACGCCCTTTTTGGCCAAGGGCATCATTGTCAACGTTTTGCCGCTTTTCATGTGCTTTAAAGGCGATTCGAATCTACCTCCTGAAATCTGTTTCCTGCAATTCTGCCTTGATTTCAAATCCTCTTCTTTGCCTTCCCTCAATATATTTGTGGACGAGAGTTATCATTTATAACTCTGCAGGTCTGTGAATTGCAGTGCCCTGAAGCTCCATTTTACAAGTCGCTTTTTTGGGAGCCGGCCGCAAAAGCGCAGGATGGCTTCAGGCCCTGTTCTGGTTCCGGGGGGCAGGCTGAGCCTGTGGTTAATTCTTCTTCCTGATGGGAAAATAGAGTGACCTGTGCCTGTCCCAACACCAAGAGCTAGTCTCTCATTGGTTCCCCGTCTTCCCGTTCATCCTCAGGACAAATTGCAACCTGTACGGAACAGGAGGTTAAAGGTGCTGATGCTCCAAGTAGGGAGATTGCTAGTAAAGTGGCTGGAATGGCGAACCCGAGCACAAGGAGATGAGAAATGAGGTGCGTTTTAGAAACCTTTCCCCATCACACGGTGTACCATCTTCTGGGTTTCTCATGCATGTTTTCGATGTAGGAAGATGCCCTTGAACCTGGAGATTTGGGACCCATGCGATGGGTAGCACGCAGTATTATTTTAAAGGGTCTGCGTTTGCTCACCCAACCTCACCAAACCTCTCAGCCCCAAGAGTGTCCACCCTTATGTCTCATCCAGCTGTGGGTCTAGATATGGTCAATCCAGGTTGCATCACAGCCCCTGAACGAATTGTGTAAGAATTTCTCTCTCTTTCCCTGTCTTTGTTTCATGGGTTTTTAAAAGTAATTTATTTTTATAATGGGGTTTACCTGCTTTTCACGGCTGTGTTTAGGCCGCTTTACACCCACTTGACACACTAACAGAGAGATATCAATACATAGGTTTTAAGATTATTACTGGTCAGATATATTCTTGTGCGGTGAATCGGGCGTGTTGAGTCCAGTTCTCTGATCAAGGAGTAGGTCTTGTCTATTACATATTGGGTTTATGGAACGGTATCTGAGCTAATTTGAAACTCTTGTTTTATGTATCACCCCACCTCACCTTTCCCCTTAAGCAGCCATAGTGTGTTTTCTGCATGTGTGACTCTGTTCTGTTTTGTAATTCAGTTCAAGTGTAACGGTTTTTACATTCCCTCTATAAGTGACACCTTATGAGAAGTGTCCTTTTCTGTGTGACTTATTTCACTTAGAATCGTCTTACCTAAATCCACTCATCATGCTGCTACTAGCCTTATGACATTGATTTCATGGCTGAGTGATATTCCATTGTACATAAGGACCACAACTTTTTTATCCAGTTTTCGCTTTCCTGGGATATTTAAGGTGGAAGGAAGTGGAGGTCCTTGTCAACAGAGCAGCCCTAAACTTTGGGGTGCTTGTGTCTTGCTGATTTTCAATTTTCCCACTTTATCCCCCCATGCGTGGAAGTGCCCTACGCTCTCTAAGCTGTGTTTTTTAGATGTTTCAGGACACACCGTACACTTCTCCAGAGTGGCTGTTGGCAATTTACATCCCGCCCATCAGTGTAGCAAGGCTCCCATTTCTCCATGGCCTGTCCTGCGTTTCTGGTTTTGACACTTTTTTCAGCATGGCCCTTTTGACCGATGGGAAACGAGACTTCTTTGTAGCGCTGATTTGCCTTTCCAGGTTACTTGGATGGCCAAAAAGGGCGTATGCGTTTTTTCCTGAATGTATTCAGGAAAAAACGCATACGCCCTTTTTGGCCAAGGGCATCATTGTCAACGTTTTGCCGCTTTTCATGTGCTTTAAAGGCGATTCGAATCTACCTCCTGAAATCTGTTTCCTGCAATTCTGCCTTGATTTCAAATCCTCTTCTTTGCCTTCCCTCAATATATTTGTGGACGAGAGTTATCATTTATAACTCTGCAGGTCTGTGAATTGCAGTGCCCTGAAGCTCCATTTTACAAGTCGCTTTTTTGGGAGCCGGCCGCAAAAGCGCAGGATGGCTTCAGGCCCTGTTCCGGTTCCGGGGGGCAGGCTGAGCCTGTGGTTAATTCTTCTTCCTGATGGGAAAATAGAGTGACCTGTGCCTGTCCCAACACCAAGAGCTAGTCTCTCATTGGTTCCCCGTCTTCCCGTTCATCCTCAGGACAAATTGCAACCTGTACGGAACAGGAGGTTAAAGGTGCTGATGCTCCAAGTAGGGAGATTGCTAGTAAAGTGGCTGGAATGGCGAACCCGAGCACAAGGAGATGAGAAATGAGGTGCGTTTTAGAAACCTTTCCCCATCACACGGTGTACCATCTTCTGGGTTTCTCATGCATGTTTTCGATGTAGGAAGATGCCCTTGAACCTGGAGATTTGGGACCCATGCGATGGGTAGCACGCAGTATTATTTTAAAGGGTCTGCGTTTGCTCACCCAACCTCACCAAACCTCTCAGCCCCAAGAGTGTCCACCCTTATGTCTCATCCAGCTGTGGGTCTAGATATGGTCAATCCAGGTTGCATCACAGCCCCTGAACGAATTGTGTAAGAATTTCTCTCTCTTTCCCTGTCTTTGTTTCATGGGTTTTTAAAAGTAATTTATTTTTATAATGGGGTTTAGCTGCTTTTCACGGCTGTGTTTATTCCGCTTTACACCCACTTGACACACTAACAGAGAGATATCAATACATAGGTTTTAAGATTATTACTGGTCAGATATATTCTTGTGCGGTGAATCGGGCGTGTTGAGTCCAGTTCTCTGAGCAAGGAGTAGGTCTTGTCTATTACATATTGGGTTTATGGAACGGTATCTGAGCTAATTTGAAACTCTTGTTTTATGTATCACCCCACCTCACCTTTCCCCTTAAGCAGCCATAGTGTGTTTTCTGCATGTGTGACTCTGTTCTGTTTTGTAATTCAGTTCAAGTGTAACGGTTTTTACATTCCCTCTATAAGTGACACCTTATGAGAAGTGTCCTTTTCTGTGTGACTTATTTCACTTAGAATCGTCTTACCTAAATCCACTCATCATGCTGCTACTAGCCTTATGACATTGATTTCATGGCTGAGTGATATTCCATTGTACATAAGGACCACAACTTTTTTATCCAGTTTTCGCTTTCCTGGGATATTTAAGGTGGAAGGAAGTGGAGGTCCTTGTCAACAGAGCAGCCCTAAACTTTGGGGTGCTTGTGTCTTGCTGATTTTCAATTTTCCCACTTTATCCCCCCATGCGTGGAAGTGCCCTATGCTCTCTAAGCTGTGTTTTTTAGATGTTTCAGGACACACCGTACACTTCTCCAGAGTGGCTGTTGGCAATTTACATCCCGCCCATCAGTGTAGCAAGGCTCCCATTTCTCCATGGCCTGTCCTGCATTTCTGGTTTTGACACTTTTTTCAGCATGGCCCTTTTGACCGATGGGAAGCGAGACTTCTTTGTAGCGCTGATTTGCCTTTCCAGGTTGCTTGGTTGGCCAAAAAGGGCGTATGCGTTTTTTCCTGAATAAATTCAGGAAAAAACGCATACGCCCTTTTTGGTCAAGGGCATCATTGTCAACGTTTTGCCGCTTTTCATGTGCTTTAAACGCGATTCGAATCTACCTCCTGAAATCTGTTTACTGCAATTCTGCCTTGATTTCAAATCCTCTTCTTTGCCTTCCCTCAATATATTTGTGGACGAGAGTTATCATTTATAACTCTGCAGGTTTGTGAATTGCAGTGCCCTGAAGCTCCATTTTACAAGTCGCTTTTTTGGGAGCCGGCCGCAAAAGCGCAGGATGGCTTCAGGCCCTGTTCTGGTTCCGGGGGGCAGGCTGAGCCTGTGGTTAATTCTTCTTCCTGATGGGAAAATAGAGTGACCTGTGCCTGTCCCAACACCAAGAGCTAGTCTCTCATTGGTTCCCCGTCTTCCCGTTCATCCTCAGGACAAATTGCAACCTGTACGGAACAGGAGGTTAAAGGTGCTGATTCTCCAAGTAGGGAGATTGCTAGTAAAGTGGCTGGAATGGCGAACCCGAGCACAAGGAGATGAGAAATGAGGTGCGTTTTAGAAACCTTTCCCCATCACACGGTGTACCATCTTCTGGGTTTCTCATGCATGTTTTCGATGTAGGAAGATGCCCTTGAACCTGGAGATTTGGGACCCATGCGATGGGTAGCACGCAGTATTACTTTAAAGGGTCTGCGTTTGCTCACCCAACCTCACCAAACCTCTCAGCCCCAAGAGTGTCCACCCTTATGTCTCATCCAGCTGTGGGTCTAGATATGGTCAATCCAGGTTGCATCACAGCCCCTGAACGAATTGTGTAAGAATTTCTCTCTCTTTCCCTGTCTTTGTTTCATGGGTTTTTAAAAGTAATTTATTTTTATAATGGGGTTTAGCTGCTTTTCACGGCTGTGTTTAGGCCGCTTTACACCCACTTGACACACTAACAGAGAGATATCAATACATAGGTTTTAAGATGATTACTAGTCAGATATATTCTTGTGCGGTGAATCGGGCGTGTTGAGTCCAGTTCTCTGAGCAAGGAGTAGGTCTTGTCTATTACATATTGGGTTTATGGAACGGTATCTGAGCTAATTTGAAACTCTTGTTTTATGTATCACCCCACCTCACCTTTCCCGTTAAGCAGCCATAGTGTGTTTTCTGCATGTGTGACTCTGTTCTGTTTTGTAATTCAGTTCAAGTGTAACGGTTTTTACATTCCCTCTATAAGTGACACCTTATGAGAAGTGTCCTTTTCTGTGTGACTTATTTCACTTAGAATCGTCTTACCTAAATCCACTCATCATGCTGCTACTAGCCTTATGACATTGATTTCATGGCTGAGTGATATTCCATTGTACATAAGGACCACAACTTTTTTATCCAGTTTTCGCTTTCCTGGGATATTTAAGGTGGAAGGAAGTGGAGGTCCTTGTCAACAGAGCAGCCCTAAACTTTGGGGTGCTTGTGTCTTGCTGATTTTCAATTTTCCCACTTTATCCCCCCATGCGTGGAAGTGCCCTATGCTCTCTAAGCTGTGTTTTTTAGATGTTTCAGGACACACCGTACACTTCTCCAGAGTGGCTGTTGGCAATTTACATCCCGCCCATCAGTGTAGCAAGGCTCCCATTTCTCCATGGCCTGTCCTGCGTTTCTGGTTTTGACACTTTTTTCAGCATGGCCCTTTTGACCGATGGGAAACGAGACTTCTTTGTAGCGCTGATTTGCCTTTCCAGGTTACTTGGATGGCCAAAAAGGGCGTATGCGTTTTTTCCTGAATGTATTCAGGAAAAAACGCATACGCCCTTTTTGGCCAAGGGCATCATTGTCAACGTTTTGCCGCTTTTCATGTGCTTTAAAGGCAATTCGAATCTACCTCCTGAAATCTGTTTCCTGCAATTCTGCCTTGATTTCAAATCCTCTTCTTTGCCTTCCCTCAATATATTTCTGGACGAGAGTTATCATTTATAACTCTGCAGGTCTGTGAATTGCAGTGCCCTGAAGCTCCATTTTACAAGTCGCTTTTTTGGGAGCCGGCCGCAAAAGCGCAGGATGGCTTCAGGCCCTGTTCTGGTTCCGGGGGGCAGGCTGAGCCTGTGGTTAATTCTTCTTCCTGATGGGAAAATAGAGTGACCTGTGCCTGTCCCAACACCAAGAGCTAGTCTCTCATTGGTTCCCCGTCTTCCCGTTCATCCTCAGGACAAATTGCAACCTGTACGGAACAGGAGGTTAAAGGTGCTGATGCTCCAAGTAGGGAGATTGCTAGTAAAGTGGCTGGAATGGCGAACCCGAGCACAAGGAGATGAGAAATGAGGTGCGTTTTAGAAACCTTTCCCCATCACACGGTGTACCATCTTCTGGGTTTCTCACGCATGTTTTCGATGTAGGAAGATGCCCTTGAACCTGGAGATTTGGGACCCATGCGATGGGTAGCACGCAGTATTACTTTAAAGGGTCTGTGTTTGCTCACCCAACCTCACCAAACCTCTCAGCCCCAAGAGTGTCCACCCTTATGTCTCATCCAGCTGTGGGTCTAGATATGGTCAATCCAGGTTGCATCACAGCCCCTGAACGAATTGTGTAAGAATTTCTCTCTCTTTCCCTGTCTTTGTTTCATGGGTTTTTAAAAGTAATTTATTTTTATAATGGGGTTTAGCTGCTTTTCACGGCTGTGTTTATGCCGCTTTACACCCACTTGACACACTAACAGAGAGATATCAATACATAGGTTTTAAGATTATTACTAGTCAGATATATTCTTGTGCGGTGAATCGGGCGTGTTGAGTCCAGTTCTCTGAGCAAGGAGTAGGTCTTGTCTATTACATATTGGGTTTATGGAACGGTATCTGAGCTAATTTGAAACTCTTGTTTTATGTATCACCCCACCTCACCTTTCCCGTTAAGCAGCCATAGTGTGTTTTCTGCATGTGTGACTCTGTTCTGTTTTGTAATTCAGTTCAAGTGTAACGGTTTTTACATTCCCTCTATAAGTGACACCTTATGAGAAGTGTCCTTTTCTGTGTGACTTATTTCACTTAGAATCGTCTTACCTAAATCCACTCATCATGCTGCTACTAGCCTTATGACATTGATTTCATGGCTGAGTGATATTCCATTGTACATAAGGACCACAACTTTTTTATCCAGTTTTCGCTTTCCTGGGATATTTAAGGTGGAAGGAAGTGGAGGTCCTTGTCAACAGAGCAGCCCTAAACTTTGGGGTGCTTGTGTCTTGCTGATTTTCAATTTTCCCACTTTATCCCCCCATGCGTGGAAGTGCCCTATGCTCTCTAAGCTGTGTTTTTTAGATGTTTCAGGACACACCGTACACTTCTCCAGAGTGGCTGTTGGCAATTTACATCCCGCCCATCAGTGTAGCAAGGCTCCCATTTCTCCATGGCCTGTCCTGCGTTTCTGGTTTTGACACTTTTTTCAGCATGGCCCTTTTGACCGATGGGAAGCGAGACTTCTTTGTAGCGCTGATTTGCCTTTCCAGGTTACTTGGATGGCCAAAAAGGGCGTATGCGTTTTTTCCTGAATGTATTCAGGAAAAAACGCATACGCCCTTTTTGGCCAAGGGCATCATTGTCAACGTTTTGCCGCTTTTCATGTGCTTTAAAGGCGATTCGAATCTACCTCCTGAAATCTGTTTCCTGCAATTCTGCCTTGATTTCAAATCCTCTTCTTTGCCTTCCCTCAATATATTTGTGGACGAGAGTTATCATTTATAACTCTGCAGGTTTGTGAATTGCAGTGCCCTGAAGCTCCATTTTACAAGTCGCTTTTTTGGGAGCCGGCCGCAAAAGCGCAGGATGGCTTCAGGCCCTGTTCTGGTTCCGGGGGGCAGGCTGAGCCTGTGGTTAATTCTTCTTCCTGATGGGAAAATAGAGTGACCTGTGCCTGTCCCAAAACCAAGAGCTAGTCTCTCATTGGTTCCCCTTCTTCCCATTCATCCTCAGGACCAATTGCAACCTGTACGGAACAGGAGGTTAAAGGTGCTGATGCTCCATGTAGGGAGATTGCTAGTAAAGTGGCTGGAATGGCGAACCCCAGCACAAGGAGATGAGAAATGAGGTGCGTTTTAGATACCTTTCCCCATCACACGGTGCACCATCTTCTGGGTTTCTCATGCATGTTTTCGATGTAGGAAGATGCCCTTGAACCTGGAGATTTGGGACCCATGCGATGGGTAGCACGCAGTATTACTTTAAAGGGTCTGCGTTTGCTCACCCAACCTCACCAAACCTCTCAGCCCCAAGAGTGTCCACCCTTATGTCTCATCCAGCTGTGGGTCTAGATATGGTCAATCCAGGTTGCATCACAGCCCCTGAACGAATTGTGTAAGAATTTCTCTCTCTTTCCCTGTCTTTGTTTCATGGGTTTTTAAAAGTAATTTATTTTTATAATGGGGTTTAGCTGCTTTTCACGGCTGTGTTTATTCCGCTTTACACCCACTTGACACACTAACAGAGAGATATCAATACATAGGTTTTAAGATTATTACTAGTCAGATATATTCTTGTGCGGTGAATCGGGCGTGTTGAGTCCAGTTCTCTGAGCAAGGAGTAGGTCTTGTCTATTACATATTGGGTTTATGGAACGGTATCTGAGCTAATTTGAAACTCTTGTTTTATGTATCACCCCACCTCACCTTTCCCCTTAAGCAGCCATAGTGTGTTTTCTGCATGTGTGACTCTGTTCTGTTTTGTAATTCAGTTCAAGTGTAACGGTTTTTACATTCCCTCTATAAGTGACACCTTATGAGAAGTGTCCTTTTCTGTGTGACTTATTTCACTTAGAATCGTCTTACCTAAATCCACTCATCATGCTGCTACTAGCCTTATGACATTGATTTCATGGCTGAGTGATATTCCATTGTATATAAGGACCACAACTTTTTTATCCATTTTTCGCTTTCCTGGGATATTTAAGGTGGAAGGAAGTGGAGGTCCTTGTCAACAGAGCAGCCCTAAACTTTGGGGTGCTTGTGTCTTGCTGATTTTCAATTTTCCCACTTTATCCCCCCATGCGTGGAAGTGCTCTACGCTCTCTAAGCTGTGTTTTTTAGATGTTTCAGGACACACCGTACACTTCTCCAGAGTGGCTGTTGGCAATTTACATCCCGCCCATCAGTGTAGCAAGGCTCCCATTTCTCCATGGCCTGTCCTGCGTTTCTGGTTTTGACACTTTTTTCAGCATGGCCCTTTTGACCGATGGGAAACGAGACTTCTTTGTAGCGCTGATTTGCCTTTCCAGGTTACTTGGATGGCCAAAAAGGGCGTATGCGTTTTTTCCTGAATGTATTCAGGAAAAAACGCATACGCCCTTTTTGGCCAAGGGCATCATTGTCAACGTTTTGCCGCTTTTCATGTGCTTTAAAGGCGATTCGAATCTACCTCCTGAAATCTGTTTCCTGCAATTCTGCCTTGATTTCAAATCCTCTTCTTTGCCTTCCCTCAATATATTTGTGGACGAGAGTTATCATTTATAACTCTGCAGGTCTGTGAATTGCAGTGCCCTGAAGCTCCATTTTACAAGTCGCTTTTTTGGGAGCCGGCCGCAAAAGCGCAGGATGGCTTCAGGCCCTGTTCTGGTTCCGGGGGGCAGGCTGAGCCTGTGGTTAATTCTTCTTCCTGATGGGAAAATAGAGTGACCTGTGCCTGTCCCAACACCAAGAGCTAGTCTCTCATTGGTTCCCCGTCTTCCCGTTCATCCTCAGGACAAATTGCAACCTGTACGGAACAGGAGGTTAAAGGTGCTGATGCTCCAAGTAGGGAGATTGCTAGTAAAGTGGCTGGAATGGCGAACCCGAGCACAAGGAGATGAGAAATGAGGTGCGTTTTAGAAACCTTTCCCCATCACACGGTGTACCATCTTCTGGGTTTCTCATGCATGTTTTCGATGTAGGAAGATGCCCTTGAACCTGGAGATTTGGGACCCATGCGATGGGTAGCACGCAGTATTACTTTAAAGGGTCTGTGTTTGCTCACCCAACCTCACCAAACCTCTCAGCCCCAAGAGTGTCCACCCTTATGTCTCATCCAGCTGTGGGTCTAGATATTGTCAATCCAGGTTGCATCACAGCCCCTGAACGAATTGTGTAAGAATTTCTCTCTCTTTCCCTGTCTTTGTTTCATGGGTTTTTAAAAGTAATTTATTTTTATAATGGGGTTTAGCTGCTTTTCACGGCTGTGTTTATGCCGCTTTACACCCACTTGACACACTAACAGAGAGATATCAATACATAGGTTTTAAGATGATTACTAGTCAGATATATTCTTGTGCGGTGAATCGGGCGTGTTGAGTCCAGTTCTCTGAGCAAGGAGTAGGTCTTGTCTATTACATATTGGGTTTATGGAACGGTATCTGAGCTAATTTGAAACTCTTGTTTTATGTATCACCCCACCTCACCTTTCCCGTTAAGCAGCCATAGTGTGTTTTCTGCATGTGTGACTCTGTTCTGTTTTGTAATTCAGTTCAAGTGTAACGGTTTTTACATTCCCTCTATAAGTGACACCTTATGAGAAGTGTCCTTTTCTGTGTCACTTATTTCACTTAGAATCGTCTTACCTAAATCCACTCATCATGCTGCTACTAGCCTTATGACATTGATTTCATGGCTGAGTGATATTCCATTGTACATAAGGACCACAACTTTTTTATCCAGTTTTCGCTTTCCTGGGATATTTAAGGTGGAAGGAAGTGGAGGTCCTTGTCAACAGAGCAGCCCTAAACTTTGGGGTGCTTGTGTCTTGCTGATTTTCAATTTTCCCACTTTATCCCCCCATGCGTGGAAGTGCCCTATGCTCTCTAAGCTGTGTTTTTTAGATGTTTCAGGACACACCGTACACTTCTCCAGAGTGGCTGTTGGCAATTTACATCCCGCCCATCAGTGTAGCAAGGCTCCCATTTCTCCATGGCCTGTCCTGCATTTCTGGTTTTGACACTTTTTTCAGCATGGCCCTTTTGACCGATGTGAAGCGAGACTTCTTTGTAGCGCTGATTTGCCTTTCCAGGTTGCTTGGTTGGCCAAAAAGGGCGTATGCGTTTTTTCCTGAATATATTCAGGAAAAAACGCATACGCCCTTTTTGGCCAAGGGCATCATTGTCAACGTTTTGCCGCTTTTCATGTGCTTTAAACGCGATTCGAATCTACCTCCTGAAATCTGTTTACTGCAATTCTGCCTTGATTTCAAATCCTCTTCTTTGCCTTCCCTCAATATATTTGTGGACGAGAGTTATCATTTATAACTCTGCAGGTTTGTGAATTGCAGTGCCCTGAAGCTCCATTTTACAAGTCGCTTTTTTGGGAGCCGGCCGCAAAAGCGCAGGATGGCTTCAGGCCCTGTTCTGGTTCCGGGGGGCAGGCTGAGCCTGTGGTTAATTCTTCTTCCTGATGGGAAAATAGAGTGACCTGTGCCTGTCCCAACACCAAGAGCTAGTCTCTCATTGGTTCCCCGTCTTCCCGTTCATCCTCAGGACAAATTGCAACCTGTACGGAACAGGAGGTTAAAGGTGCTGATTCTCCAAGTAGGGAGATTGCTAGTAAAGTGGCTGGAATGGCGAACCCGAGCACAAGGAGATGAGAAATGAGGTGCGTTTTAGAAACCTTTCCCCATCACACGGTGTACCATCTTCTGGGTTTCTCATGCATGTTTTCGATGTAGGAAGATGCCCTTGAACCTGGAGATTTGGGACCCATGCGATGGGTAGCACGCAGTATTACTTTAAAGGGTCTGCGTTTGCTCACCCAACCTCACCAAACCTCTCAGCCCCAAGAGTGTCCACCCTTATGTCTCATCCAGCTGTGGGTCTAGATATGGTCAATCCAGGTTGCATCACAGCCCCTGAACGAATTGTGTAAGAATTTCTCTCTCTTTCCCTGTCTTTGTTTCATGGGTTTTTAAAAGTAATTTATTTTTATAATGGGGTTTAGCTGCTTTTCACGGCTGTGTTTATGCCGCTTTACACCCACTTGACACACTAACAGAGAGATATCAATACATAGGTTTTAAGATGATTACTAGTCAGATATATTCTTGTGCGGTGAATCGGGCGTGTTGAGTCCAGTTCTCTGAGCAAGGAGTAGGTCTTGTCTATTACATATTGGGTTTATGGAACGGTATCTGAGCTAATTTGAAACTCTTGTTTTATGTATCACCCCACCTCACCTTTCCCGTTAAGCAGCCATAGTGTGTTTTCTGCATGTGTGACTCTGTTCTGTTTTGTAATTCAGTTCAAGTGTAACGGTTTTTACATTCCCTCTATAAGTGACACCTTATGAGAAGTGTCCTTTTCTGTGTGACTTATTTCACTTAGAATCGTCTTACCTAAATCCACTCATCATGCTGCTACTAGCCTTATGACATTGATTTCATGGCTGAGTGATATTCCATTGTACATAAGGACCACAACTTTTTTATCCATTTTTCGCTTTCCTGGGATATTTAAGGTGGAAGGAAGTGGAGGTCCTTGTCAACAGAGCAGCCCTAAACTTTGGGGTGCTTGTGTCTTGCTGATTTTCAATTTTCCCACTTTATCCCCCCATGCGTGGAAGTGCCCTATGCTCTATAAGCTGTGTATTTTAGATGTTTCAGGACACACCGTACACTTCTCCAGAGTGGCTGTTGGCAATTTACATCCCGCCCATCAGTGTAGCAAGGCTCCCATTTCTCCATGGCCTGTCCTGCGTTTCTGGTTTTGACACTTTTTTCAGCATGGCCCTTTTGACCGATGGGAAACGAGACTTCTTTGTAGCGCTGATTTGCCTTTCCAGGTTACTTGGATGGCCAAAAAGGGCGTATGCGTTTTTTCCTGAATGTATTCAGGAAAAAACGCATACGCCCTTTTTGGCCAAGGGCATCATTGTCAACGTTTTGCCGCTTTTCATGTGCTTTAAAGGCGATTCGAATCTACCTCCTGAAATCTGTTTCCTGCAATTCTGCCTTGATTTCAAATCCTCTTCTTTGCCTTCCCTCAATATATTTGTGGACGAGAGTTATCATTTATAACTCTGCAGGTCTGTGAATTGCAGTGCCCTGAAGCTCCATTTTACAAGTCACTTTTTTGGGAGCCGGCCGCAAAAGCGCAGGATGGCTTCAGGCCCTGTTCTGGTTCCGGGGGGCAGGCTGAGCCTGTGGTTAATTCTTCTTCCTGATGGGAAAATAGAGTGACCTGTGCCTGTCCCAACACCAAGAGCTAGTCTCTCATTGGTTCCCCGTCTTCCCGTTCATCCTCAGGACAAATTGCAACCTGTACGGAAGAGGAGGTTAAAGGTGCTGATGCTCCAAGTAGGGAGATTGCTAGTAAAGTGGCTGGAATGGCGAACCCGAGCACAAGGAGATGAGAAATGAGGTGCGTTTTAGAAACCTTTCCCCATCACACGGTGTACCATCTTCTGGGTTTCTCATGCATGTTTTCGATGTAGGAAGATGCCCTTGAACCTGGAGATTTGGGACCCATGCGATGGGTAGCACGCAGTATTACTTTAAAGGGTCTGCGTTTGCTCACCCAACCTCACCAAACCTCTCAGCCCCAAGAGTGTCCACCCTTATGTCTCATCCAGCTGTGGGTCTAGATATGGTCAATCCAGGTTGCATCACAGCCCCTGAACGAATTGTGTAAGAATTTCTCTCTCTTTCCCTGTCTTTGTTTCATGGGTTTTTAAAAGTAATTTATTTTTATAATGGGGTTTAGCTGCTTTTCACGGCTGTGTTTATGCCGCTTTACACCCACTTGACACACTAACAGAGAGATATCAATACATAGGTTTTAAGATTATTACTAGTCAGATATATTCTTGTGCGGTGAATCGGGCGTGTTGAGTCCAGTTCTCTGAGCAAGGAGTAGGTCTTGTCTATTACATATTGGGTTTATGGAACGGTATCTGAGCTAATTTGAAACTCCTGTTTTATGTATCACCCCACCTCACCTTTTCCGTTAAGCAGCCATAGTGTGTTTTCTGCATGTGTGACTCTGTTCTGTTTTGTAATTCAGTTCAAGTGTAACGGTTTTTACATTCCCTCTATAAGTGACACCTTATGAGAAGTGTCCTTTTCTGTGTGACTTATTTCACTTAGAATCGTCTTACCTAAATCCACTCATCATGCTGCTACTAGCCTTATGACATTGATTTCATGGCTGAGTGATATTCCATTGTACATAAGGACCACAACTTTTTTATCCATTTTTCGCTTTCCTGGGATATTTAAGGTGGAAGGAAGTGGAGGTCCTTGTCAACAGAGCAGCCCTAAACTTTGGGGTGCTTGTGTCTTGCTGATTTTCAATTTTCCCACTTTATCCCCCCATGCGTGGAAGTGCCCTATGCTCTCTAAGCTGTGTTTTTTAGATGTTTCAGGACACACCGTACACTTCTCCAGAGTGGCTGTTGGCAATTTACATCCCGCCCATCAGTGTAGCAAGGCTCCCATTTCTCCATGGCCTGTCCTGCATTTCTGGTTTTGACACTTTTTTCAGCATGGCCCTTTTGACCGATGGGAAGCGAGACTTCTTTGTAGCGCTGATTTGCCTTTCCAGGTTACTTGGATGGCCAAAAAGGGCGTATGCGTTTTTTCCTGAATGTATTCAGGAAAAAACGCATACGCCCTTTTTGGTCAAGGGCATCATTGTCAACGTTTCGCTGCTTTTCATGTGCTTTAAAGGCGATTCGAATCTACCTCCTGAAATCTGTTTCCTGCAATTCTGCCTTGATTTCAAATCCTCTTCTTTGCCTTCCCTCAATATATTTGTGGACGAGAGTTATCATTTATAACTCTGCAGGTTTGTGAATTGCAGTGCCCTGAAGCTCCATTTTACAAGTCGCTTTTTTGGGAGCCGGCCGCAAAAGCGCAGGATGGCTTCAGGCCCTGTTCTGGTACCGGGGGGCAGGCTGAGCCTGTGGTTAATTCTTCTTCCTGATGGGAAAATAGAGTGACCTGTGCCTGTCCCAACACCAAGAGCTAGTCTCTCATTGGTTCCCCGTCTTCCCGTTCATCCTCAGGACAAATTGCAACCTGTACGGAACAGGAGGTTAAAGGTGCTGATGCTCCAAGTAGGGAGATTGCTAGTAAAGTGGCTGGAATGGCGAACCCGAGCACAAGGAGATGAGAAATGAGGTGCGTTTTAGAAACCTTTCCCCATCACACGGTGTACCATCTTCTGGGTTTCTCATGCATGTTTTCGATGTAGGAAGATGCCCTTGAACCTGGAGATTTGGGACCCATGCGATGGGTAGCACGCAGTATTACTTTAAAGGGTCTGCGTTTGCTCACCCAACCTCACCAAACCTCTCAGCCCCAAGAGTGTCCACCCTTATGTCTCATCCAGCTGTGGGTCTAGATATGGTCAATCCAGGTTGCATCACAGCCCCTGAACGAATTGTGTAAGAATTTCTCTCTCTTTCCCTGTCTTTGTTTCATGGGTTTTTAAAAGTAATTTATTTTTATAATGGGGTTTAGCTGCTTTTCACGGCTGTGTTTATGCCGCTTTACACCCACTTGACACACTAACAGAGAGATATCAATACATAGGTTTTAAGATGATTACTAGTCAGATATATTCTTGTGCGGTGAATCGGGCGTGTTGAGTCCAGTTCTCTGAGCAAGGAGTAGGTCTTGTCTATTACATATTGGGTTTATGGAACGGTATCTGAGCTAATTTGAAACTCTTGTTTTATGTATCACCCCACCTCACCTTTCCCCTTAAGCAGCCATAGTGTGTTTTCTGCATGTGTGACTCTGTTCTGTTTTGTAATTCAGTTCAAGTGTAACGGTTTTTACATTCCCTCTATAAGTGACACCTTATGAGAAGTGTCCTTTTCTGTGTGACTTATTTCACTTAGAATCGTCTTACCTAAATCCACTCATCATGCTGCTACTAGCCTTATGACATTGATTTCATGGCTGAGTGATATTCCATTGTACATAAGGACCACAACTTTTTTATCCATTTTTCGCTTTCCTGGGATATTTAAGGTGGAAGGAAGTGGAGGTCCTTGTCAACAGAGCAGCCCTAAACTTTGGGGTGCTTGTGTCTTGCTGATTTTCAATTTTCCCACTTTATCCCCCCATGCGTGGAAGTGCCCTATGCTCTCTAAGCTGTGTTTTTTAGATGTTTCAGGACACACCGTACACTTCTCCAGAGTGGCTGTTGGCAATTTACATCCCGCCCATCAGTGTAGCAAGGCTCCCATTTCTCCATGGCCTGTCCTGCGTTTCTGGTTTTGACACTTTTTTCAGCATGGCCCTTTTGACCGATGGGAAACGAGACTTCTTTGTAGCGCTGATTTGCCTTTCCAGGTTGCTTGGTTGGCCAAAAAGGGCGTATGCGTTTTTTCCTGAATATATTCAGGAAAAAACGCATACGCCCTTTTTGGCCAAGGGCATCATTGTCAACGTTTTGCCGCTTTTCATGTGCTTTAAAGGCGATTCGAATCTACCTCCTGAAATCTGTTTCCTGCAATTCTGCCTTGATTTCAAATCCTCTTCTTTGCCTTCCCTCAATATATTTGTGGACGACAGTTATCATTTATAACTCTGCAGGTTTGTGAATTGCAGTGCCCTGAAGCTCCATTTTACAAGTCGCTTTTTTGGGAGCCGGCCGCAAAAGCGCAGGATGGCTTCAGGCCCTGTTCTGGTTCCGGGGGGCAGGCTGAGCCTGTGGTTAATTCTTCTTCCTGATGGGAAAATAGAGTGACCTGTGCCTGTCCCAACACCAAGAGCTAGTCTCTCATTGGTTCCCCGTCTTCCCGTTCATCCTCAGGACAAATTGCAACCTGTACGGAACAGGAGGTTAAAGGTGCTGAGGCTCCAAGTAGGGAGATTGCTAGTAAAGTGGCTGGAATGGCGAACCCGAGCACAAGGAGATGAGAAATGAGGTGCGTTTTAGAAACCTTTCCCCATCACACGGTGTACCATCTTCTGGGTTTCTCATGCATGTTTTCGATGTAGGAAGATGCCCTTGAACCTGGAGATTTGGGACCCATGCGATGGGTAGCACGCAGTATTACTTTAAAGGGTCTGCATTTGCTCACCCAACCTCACCAAACCTCTCAGCCCCAAGAGTGTCCACCCTTATGTCTCATCCAGCTGTGGGTCTAGATATGGTCAATCCAGGTTGCATCTCAGCCCCTGAACGAATTGTGTAAGAATTTCTTTCTCTTTCCCTGTCTTTGTTTCATGGGTTTTTAAAAGTAATTTATTTTTATAATGGGGTTTAGCTGCTTTTCACGGCTGTGTTTAGGCCGCTTTACACCCACTTGACACACTAACAGAGAGATATCAATACATAGGTTTTAAGATTATTACTGGTCAGATATATTCTTGTGCGGTGAATCGGGCGTGTTGAGTCCAGTTTTCTGAGCAAGGAGTAGATCTTGTCTATTACATATTGGGTTTATGGAACGGTATCTGAGCTAATTTGAAACTCTTGTTTTATGTATCACCCCACCTCACCTTTCCCCTTAAGCAGCCATAGTGTGTTTTCTGCATGTGTGACTCTGTTCTGTTTTGTAATTCAGTTCAAGTGTAACGGTTTTTACATTCCCTCTATAAGTGACACCTTATGAGAAGTGTCCTTTTCTGTGTGACTTATTTCACTTAGAATCGTCTTACCTAAATCCACTCATCATGCTGCTACTAGCCTTATGACATTGATTTCATGGCTGAGTGATATTCCATTGTACATAAGGACCACAACTTTTTTATCCATTTTTCGCTTTCCTGGGATATTTAAGGTGGAAGGAAGTGGAGGTCCTTGTCAACAGAGCAGCCCTAAACTTTGGGGTGCTTGTGTCTTGCTGATTTTTAATTTTCCCGCTTTATCCCCCCATGCGTGGAAGTGCCCTATGCTCTCTAAGCTGTGTTTTTTAGATGTTTCAGGACACACCGTACACTTCTCCAGAGTGGCTGTTGGCAATTTACATCCCGCCCATCAGTGTAACAAGGCTCCCATTTCTCCATGGCCTGTCCTGCATTTCTGGTTTTGACACTTTTTTCAGCATGGCCCTTTTGACCGATGGGACGCGAGACTTCTTTGTAGCGCTGATTTGCCTTTCCAGGTTGCTTGGTTGGCCAAAAAGGGCGTATGCGTTTTTTCCTGAATATATTCAGGAAAAAACGCATACGCCCTTTTTGGCCAAGGGCATCATTGTCAACGTTTTGCCGCTTTTCATGTGCTTTAAAGGCGATTCGAATCTACCTCCTGAAATCTGTTTCCTGCAATTCTGCCTTGATTTCAAATCCTCTTCTTTGCCTTCCCTCAATATATTTGTGGACGAGAGTTATCATTTATAAGTCTGCAGGTTTGTGAATTGCAGTGCCCTGAAGCTCCATTTTACAAGTCGCTTTTTTGGGAGCCGGCCGCAAAAGCGCAGGATGGCTTCAGGCCCTGTTCTGGTTCCGGGGGGCAGGCTGAGCCTGTGGTTAATTCTTCTTCCTGATGGGAAAATAGAGTGACCTGTGCCTGTCCCAACACCAAGAGCTAGTCTCTCATTGGTTCCCCGTCTTCCCGTTCATCCTCAGGACAAATTGCAACCTGTACGGAACAGGAGGTTAAAGGTGCTGATGCTCCAAGTAGGGAGATTGCTAGTAAAGTGGCTGGAATGGCGAACCCGAGCACAAGGAGATGAGAAATGAGGTGCGTTTTAGAAACCTTTCCCCATCACACGGTGTACCATCGTCTGGGTTTCTCATGCATGTTTTCGATGTAGGAAGATGCCCTTGAACCTGGAGATTTGGGACCCATGCGATGGGTAGCACGCAGTATTACTTTAAAGGATCTGCGTTTGCTCACCCAACCTCACCAAACCTCTCAGCCCCAAGAGTGTCCACCCTTATGTCTCATCCAGCTGTGGGTCTAGATATGGTCAATCCAGGTTGCATCACAGCCCCTGAACGAATTGTGTAAGAATTTCTCTCTCTTTCCCTGTCTTTGTTTCATGGGTTTTTAAAAGTAATTTATTTTTATAATGGGGTTTAGCTGCTTTTCACGGCTGTGTTTATGCCGCTTTACACCCACTTGACACACTAACAGAGAGATATCAATACATAGGTTTTAAGATGATTACTAGTCAGATATATTCTTGTGCGGTGAATCGGGCGTGTTGAGTCCAGTTCTCTGAGCAAGGAGTAGGTCTTGTCTATTACATATTGGGTTTATGGAACGGTATCTGAGCTAATTTGAAACTCTTGTTTTATGTATCACCCCACCTCACCTTTCCCCTTAAGCAGCCATAGTGTGTTTTCTGCATGTGTGACTCTGTTCTGTTTTGTAATTCAGTTCAAGTGTAACGGTTTTTACATTCCCTCTATAAGTGACACCTTATGAGAAGTGTCCTTTTCTGTGTGACTTATTTCACTTAGAATCGTCTTACCTAAATCCACTCATCATGCTGCTACTAGCCTTATGACATTGATTTCATGGCTGAGTGATATTCCATTGTACATAAGGACCACAACTTTTTTATCCATTTTTCGCTTTCCTGGGATATTTAAGGTGGAAGGAAGTGGAGGTCCTTGTCAACAGAGCAGCCCTAAACTTTGGGGTGCTTGTGTCTTGCTGATTTTCAATTTTCCCACTTTATCCCCCCATGCGTGGAAGTGCCCTATGCTCTCTAAGCTGTGTTTTTTAGATGTTTCAGGACACACCGTACACTTCTCCAGAGTGGCTGTTGGCAATTTACATCCCGCCCATCAGTGTAGCAAGGCTCCCATTTCTCCATGGCCTGTCCTGCGTTTCTGGTTTTGACACTTTTTTCAGCATGGCCCTTTTGACCGATGGGAAACGAGACTTCTTTGTAGCGCTGATTTGCCTTTCCAGGTTGCTTGGTTGGCCAAAAAGGGCGTATGCGTTTTTTCCTGAATATATTCAGGAAAAAACGCATACGCCCTTTTTGGCCAAGGGCATCATTGTCAACGTTTTGCCGCTTTTCATGTGCTTTAAAGGCGATTCGAATCTACCTCCTGAAATCTGTTTCCTGCAATTCTGCCTTGATTTCAAATCCTCTTCTTTGCCTTCCCTCAATATATTTGTGGACGAGAGTTATCATTTATAAGTCTGCAGGTTTGTGAATTGCAGTGCCCTGAAGCTCCATTTTACAAGTCGCTTTTTTGGGAGCCGGCCGCAAAAGCGCAGGATGGCTTCAGGCCCTGTTCTGGTTCCGGGGGGCAGGCTGAGCCTGTGGTTAATTCTTCTTCCTGATGGGAAAATAGAGTGACCTGTGCCTGTCCCAACACCAAGAGCTAGTCTCTCATTGGTTCCCCGTCTTCCCGTTCATCCTCAGGACAAATTGCAACCTGTACGGAACAGGAGGTTAAAGGTGCTGAGGCTCCAAGTAGGGAGATTGCTAGTAAAGTGGCTGGAATGGCGAACCCGAGCACAAGGAGATGAGAAATGAGGTGCGTTTTAGAAACCTTTCCCCATCACACGGTGTACCATCTTCTGGGTTTCTCATGCATGTTTTCGATGTAGGAAGATGCCCTTGAACCTGGAGATTTGGGACCCATGCGATGGGTAGCACGCAGTATTACTTTAAAGGGTCTGCATTTGCTCACCCAACCTCACCAAACCTCTCAGCCCCAAGAGTGTCCACCCTTATGTCTCATCCAGCTGTGGGTCTAGATATGGTCAATCCAGGTTGCATCACAGCCCCTCTTTGTTTCATGGGTTTTTAAAAGTAATTTATTTTTATAATGGGGTTTAGCTGCTTTTCACGGCTGTGTTTATGCCGCTTTTCACCCACTTGACACACTAACAGAGAGATATCAATACATAGGTTTTAAGATTATTACTAGTCAGATATATTCTTGTGCGGTGAATCGGGCGTGTTGAGTCCAGTTCTCTGAGCAAGGAGTAGGTGTTGTCTATTACATATTGGGTTTATGGAACGGTATCTGAGCTAATTTGAAACTCCTGTTTTATGTATCACCCCACCTCACCTTTCCCGTTAAGCAGCCATAGTGTGTTTTCTGCATGTGTGACTCTGTTCTGTTTTGTAATTCAGTTCAAGTGTAACGGTTTTTACATTCCCTCTATAAGTGACACCTTATGAGAAGTGTCCTTTTCTGTGTGACTTATTTCACTTAGAATCGTCTTACCTAAATCCGCTCATCATGCTGCTACTAGCCTTATGACATTGATTTCATGGCTGAGTGATATTCCATTGTACATAAGGACCACAACTTTTTTATCCATTTTTCGCTTTCCTGGGATATTTAAGGTGGAAGGAAGTGGAGGTCCTTGTCAACAGAGCAGCCCTAAACTTTGGGGTGCTTGTGTCTTGCTGATTTTCAATTTTCCCACTTTATCCCCCCATGCGTGGAAGTGCCCTATGCTCTCTAAGCTGTGTTTTTTAGATGTTTCAGGACACACCGTACACTTCTCCAGAGTGGCTGTTGGCAATTTACATCCCGCCCATCAGTGTAGCAAGGCTCCCATTTCTCCATGGCCTGTCCTGCATTTCTGGTTTTGACACTTTTTTCAGCATGGCCCTTTTGACCGATGGGAAGCGAGACTTCTTTGTAGCGCTGATTTGCCTTTCCAGGTTACTTGGATGGCCAAAAAGGGCGTATGCGTTTTTTCCTGAATGTATTCAGGAAAAAACGCATACGCCCTTTTTGGCCAAGGGCATCATTGTCAACGTTTCGCCGCTTCTCATGTGCTTTAAAGGCGATTCGAATCTACCTCCTGAAATCTGTTTCCTGCAATTCTGCCTTGATTTCAAATCCTCTTCTTTGCCTTCCCTCAATATATTTGTGGACGAGAGTTATCATTTATAAGTCTGCAGGTTTGTGAATTGCAGTGCCCTGAAGCTCCATTTTACAAGTCGCTTTTTTGGGAGCCGGCCGCAAAAGCGCAGGATGGCTTCAGGCCCTGTTCTGGTTCCGGGGGGCAGGCTGAGCCTGTGGTTAATTCTTCTTCCTGATGGGAAAATAGAGTGACCTGTGCCTGTCCCAACACCAAGAGCTAGTCTCTCATTGGTTCCCCGTCTTCCCGTTCATCCTCAGGACAAATTGCAACCTGTACGGAACAGGAGGTTAAAGGTGCTGATGCTCCAAGTAGGGAGATTGCTAGTAAAGTGTCTGGAATGGCGAACCCGAGCACAAGGAGATGAGAAATGAGGTGCGTTTTAGAAACCTTTCCCCATCACACGGTGTACCATCGTCTGGGTTTCTCATGCATGTTTTCGATGTAGGAAGATGCCCTTGAACCTGGAGATTTGGGACCCATGCGATGGGTAGCACGCAGTATTACTTTAAAGGGTCTGCGTTTGCTCACCCAACCTCACCAAACCTCTCAGCCCCAAGAGTGTCCACCCTTATGTCTCATCCAGCTGTGGGTCTAGATATGGTCAATCCAGGTTGCATCACAGCCCCTGAACGAATTGTGTAAGAATTTCTCTCTCTTTCCCTGTCTTTGTTTCATGGGTTTTTAAAAGTAATTTATTTTTATAATGGGGTTTAGCTGCTTTTCACGGCTGTGTTTAGGCCGCTTTACACCCACTAGACACACTAACAGAGAGATATCAATACATAGGTTTTAAGATTATTACTGGTCAGATATATTCTTGTGCGGTGAATCGGGCGTGTTGAGTCCAGTTCTCTGAGCAAGGAGTAGGTCTTGTCTATTACATATTGGGTTTATGGAACGGTATCTGAGCTAATTTGAAACTCTTGTTTTATGTATCACCCCACCTCACCTTTCCCCTTAAGCAGCCATAGTGTGTTTTCTGCATGTGTGACTCTGTTCTGTTTTGTAATTCAGTTCAAGTGTAACGGTTTTTACATTCCCTCTATAAGTGACACCTTATGAGAAGTGTCCTTTTCTGTGTGACTTATTTCACTTAGAATCGTCTTACCTAAATCCACTCATCATGCTGCTACTAGCCTTATGACATTGATTTCATGGCTGAGTGATATTCCATTGTACATAAGGACCACAACTTTTTTATCCATTTTTCGCTTTCCTGGGATATTTAAGGTGGAAGGAAGTGGAGGTCCTTGTCAACAGAGCAGCCCTAAACTTTGGGGTGCTTGTGTCTTGCTGATTTTCAATTTTCCCGCTTTATCCCCCCATGCGTGGAAGTGCCCTATGCTCTCTAAGCTGTGTTTTTTAGATGTTTCAGGACACACCGTACACTTCTCCAGAGTGGCTGTTGGCAATTTACATCCCGCCCATCAGTGTAACAAGGCTCCCATTTCTCCATGGCCTGTCCTGCATTTCTGGTTTTGACACTTTTTTCAGCATGGCCCTTTTGACCGATGGGAAGCGAGACTTCTTTGTAGCGCTGATTTGCCTTTCCAGGTTGCTTGGTTGGCCAAAAAGGGCGTATGCGTTTTTTCCTGAATATATTCAGGAAAAAACGCATACGCCCTTTTTGGCCAAGGGCATCATTGTCAACGTTTTGCCGCTTTTCATGTGCTTTAAAGGCGATTCGAATCTACCTCCTGAAATCTGTTTCCTGCAATTCTGCCTTGATTTCAAATCCTCTTCTTTGCCTTCCCTCAATATATTTGTGGACGAGAGTTATCATTTATAACTCTGCAGGTTTGTGAATTGCAGTGCCCTGAAGCTCCATTTTACAAGTCGCTTTTTTGGGAGCCGGCCGCAAAAGCGCAGGATGGCTTCAGGCCCTGTTCTGGTTCCGGGGGGCAGGCTGAGCCTGTGGTTAATTCTTCTTCCTGATGGGAAAATAGAGTGACCTGTGCCTGTCCCAACACCAAGAGCTAGTCTCTCATTGGTTCCCCGTCTTCCCGTTCATCCTCAGGACAAATTGCAACCTGTACGGAACAGGAGGTTAAAGGTGCTGATGCTCCAAGTAGGGAGATTGCTAGTAAAGTGGCTGGAATGGCGAACCCGAGCACAAGGAGATGAGAAATGAGGTGCGTTTTAGAAACCTTTCCCCATCACACGGTGTACCATCTTCTGGGTTTCTCATGCATGTTTTCGATGAAGGAAGATGCCCTTGAACCTGGAGATTTGGGACCCATGCGATGGGTAGCACGCAGTATTACTTTAAAGGGTCTGCGTTTGCTCACCCAACCTCACCAAACCTCTCAGCCCCAAGAGTGTCCACCCTTATGTCTCATCCAGCTGTGGGTCTAGATATGGTCAATCCAGGTTGCATCACAGCCCCTGAACGAATTGTGTAAGAATTTCTCTCTCTTTCCCTGTCTTTGTTTCATGGGTTTTTAAAAGTAATTTATTTTTATAATGGGGTTTAGCTGCTTTTCACGGCTGTGTTTAGGCCGCTTTACACCCACTTGACACACTAACAGAGAGATATCAATACATAGGTTTTAAAATTATTACTAGTCAGATATATTCTTGTGCGGTGAATCGGGCGTGTTGAGTCCAGTTCTCTGAGCAAGGAGTAGGTCTTGTCTATTACATATTGGGTTTATGGAACGGTATCTGAGCTAATTTGAAACTCTTGTTTTATGTATCACCCCACCTCACCTTTCCCCTTAAGCAGCCATAGTGTGTTTTCTGCATGTGTGACTCTGTTCTGTTTTGTAATTCAGTTCAAGTGTAACGGTTTTTACATTCCCTCTATAAGTGACACCTTATGAGAAGTGTCCTTTTCTGTGTGACTTATTTCACTTAGAATCGTCTTACCTAAATCCACTCATCATGCTGCTACTAGCCTTATGACATTGATTTCATGGCTGAGTGATATTCCATTGTACATAAGGACCACAACTTTTTTATCCATTTTTCGCTTTCCTGGGATATTTAAGGTGGAAGGAAGTGGAGGTCCTTGTCAACAGAGCAGCCCTAAACTTTGGGGTGCTTGTGTCTTGCTGATTTTCAATTTTCCCGCTTTATCCCCCCATGCGTGGAAGTGCCCTATGCTCTCTAAGCTGTGTTTTTTAGATGTTTCAGGACACACCGTACACTTCTCCAGAGTGGCTGTTGGCAATTTACATCCCGCCCATCAGTGTAACAAGGCTCCCATTTCTCCATGGCCTGTCCTGCATTTCTGGTTTTGACACTTTTTTCAGCATGGCCCTTTTGACCGATGGGAAGCGAGACTTCTTTGTAGCGCTGATTTGCCTTTCCAGGTTGCTTGGTTGGCCAAAAAGGGCGTATGCGTTTTTTCCTGAATATATTCAGGAAAAAACGCATACGCCCTTTTTGGCCAAGGGCATCATTGTCAACGTTTTGCCGCTTTTCATGTGCTTTAAAGGCGATTCGAATCTACCTCCTGAAATCTGTTTCCTGCAATTCTGCCTTGATTTCAAATCCTCTTCTTTGCCTTCCCTCAATATATTTGTGGACGAGAGTTATCATTTATAACTCTGCAGGTTTGTGAATTGCAGTGCCCTGAAGCTCCATTTTACAAGTCGCTTTTTTGGGAGCCGGCCGCAAAAGCGCAGGATGGCTTCAGGCCCTGTTCTGGTTCCGGGGGGCAGGCTGAGCCTGTGGTTAATTCTTCTTCCTGATGGGAAAATAGAGTGACCTGTGCCTGTCCCAACACCAAGAGCTAGTCTCTCATTGGTTCCCCGTCTTCCCGTTCATCCTCAGGACAAATTGCAACCTGTACGGAACAGGAGGTTAAAGGTGCTGATGCTCCAAGTAGGGAGATTGCTAGTAAAGTGGCTGGAATGGCGAACCCGAGCACAAGGAGATGAGAAATGAGGTGCGTTTTAGAAACCTTTCCCCATCACACGGTGTACCATCTTCTGGGTTTCTCATGCATGTTTTCGATGAAGGAAGATGCCCTTGAACCTGGAGATTTGGGACCCATGCGATGGGTAGCACGCAGTATTACTTTAAAGGGTCTGCGTTTGCTCACCCAACCTCACCAAACCTCTCAGCCCCAAGAGTGTCCACCCTTATGTCTCATCCAGCTGTGGGTCTAGATATGGTCAATCCAGGTTGCATCACAGCCCCTGAACGAATTGTG
This sequence comes from Balaenoptera physalus, assembly GCF_965194825.1. Lineage (NCBI taxonomy): Eukaryota > Metazoa > Chordata > Mammalia > Artiodactyla > Balaenopteridae > Balaenoptera > Balaenoptera physalus. The sequence continues at coordinate 464,837 of NW_028126220.1, forward strand.
TAAGAATTTCTCTCTCTTTCCCTGTCTTTGTTTCATGGGTTTTTAAAAGTAATTTATTTTTATAATGGGGTTTAGCTGCTTTTCACGGCTGTGTTTAGGCCGCTTTACACCCACTTGACACACTAACAGAGAGATATCAATACATAGGTTTTAAAATTATTACTAGTCAGATATATTCTTGTGCGGTGAATCGGGCGTGTTGAGTCCAGTTCTCTGAGCAAGGAGTAGGTCTTGTCTATTACATATTGGGTTTATGGAATGGTATCTGAGCTAATTTGAAACTCTTGTTTTATGTATCACCCCACCTCACCTTTCCCGTTAAGCAGCCATAGTGTGTTTTCTGCATGTGTGACTCTGTTCTGTTTTGTAATTCAGTTCAAGTGTAACGGTTTTTACATTCCCTCTATAAGTGACACCTTATGAGAAGTGTCCTTTTCTGTGTGACTTATTTCACTTAGAATCGTCTTACCTAAATCCACTCATCATGCTGCTACTAGCCTTATGACATTGATTTCATGGCTGAGTGATATTCCATTGTACATAAGGACCACAACTTTTTTATCCATTTTTCGCTTTCCTGGGATATTTAAGGTGGAATGAAGTGGAGGTCCTTGTCAACAGAGCAGCCCTAAACTTTGGGGTGCTTGTGTCTTGCTGATTTTCAATTTTCCCACTTTATCCCCCCATGTGTGGAAGTGCCCTATGCTCTCTAAGCTGTGTTTTTTAGATGTTTCAGGACACACCGTACACTTCTCCAGAGTGGCTGTTTGCAATTTACATCCAGCCCATCAGTGTAGCAAGGCTCCCATTTCTCCATGGCCTGTCCTGCATTTCTGGTTTTGACACTTTTTTCAGCATGGCCCTTTTGACCGATGGGAAGCGAGACTTCTTTGTAGCGCTGATTTGCCTTTCCAGGTTGCTTGGTTGGCCAAAAAGGGCGTATGCGTTTTTTCCTGAATATATTCAGGAAAAAACGCATACGCCCTTTTTGGCCAAGGGCATCATTGTCAACGTTTTGCCGCTTTTCATGTGCTTTAAAGGCGATTCGAATCTACCTCCTGAAATCTGTTTCCTGCAATTCTGCCTTGATTTCAAATCCTCTTCTTTGCCTTCCCTCAATATATTTGTGGACGAGAGTTATCATTTATAACTCTGCAGGTTTGTGAATTGCAGTGCCCTGAAGCTCCATTTTACAAGTCGCTTTTTTGGGAGCCGGCCGCAAAAGCGCAGGATGGCTTCAGGCCCTGTTCTGGTTCCGGGGGGCAGGCTGAGCCTGTGGTTAATTCTTCTTCCTGATGGGAAAATAGAGTGACCTGTGCCTGTCCCAACACCAAGAGCTAGTCTCTCATTGGTTCCCCGTCTTCCCGTTCATCCTCAGGACAAATTGCAACCTGTACGGAACAGGAGGTTAAAGGTGCTGATGCTCCAAGTAGGGAGATTGCTAGTAAAGTGGCTGGAATGGCGAACCCGAGCACAAGGAGATGAGAAATGAGGTGCGTTTTAGAAACCTTTCCCCATCACACGGTGTACCATCTTCTGGGTTTCTCATGCATGTTTTCGATGAAGGAAGATGCCCTTGAACCTGGAGATTTGGGACCCATGCGATGGGTAGCACGCAGTATTACTTTAAAGGGTCTGCGTTTGCTCACCCAACCTCACCAAACCTCTCAGCCCCAAGAGTGTCCACCCTTATGTCTCATCCAGCTGTGGGTCTAGATATGGTCAATCCAGGTTGCATCACAGCCCCTGAACGAATTGTGTAAGAATTTCTCTCTCTTTCCCTGTCTTTGTTTCATGGGTTTTTAAAAGTAATTTATTTTTATAATGGGGTTTAGCTGCTTTTCACGGCTGTGTTTAGGCCGCTTTACACCCACTTGACACACTAACAGAGAGATATCAATACATAGGTTTTAAAATTATTACTAGTCAGATATATTCTTGTGCGGTGAATCGGGCGTGTTGAGTCCAGTTCTCTGAGCAAGGAGTAGGTCTTGTCTATTACATATTGGGTTTATGGAACGGTATCTGAGCTAATTTGAAACTCTTGTTTTATGTATCACCCCACCTCACCTTTCCCGTTAAGCAGCCATAGTGTGTTTTCTGCATGTGTGACTCTGTTCTGTTTTGTAATTCAGTTCAAGTGTAACGGTTTTTACATTCCCTCTATAAGTGACACCTTATGAGAAGTGTCCTTTTCTGTGTGACTTATTTCACTTAGAATCGTCTTACCTAAATCCACTCATCATGCTGCTACTAGCCTTATGACATTGATTTCATGGCTGAGTGATATTCCATTGTACATAAGGACCACAACTTTTTTATCCATTTTTCGCTTTCCTGGGATATTTAAGGTGGAATGAAGTGGAGGTCCTTGTCAACAGAGCAGCCCTAAACTTTGGGGTGCTTGTGTCTTGCTGATTTTCAATTTTCCCACTTTATCCCCCCATGTGTGGAAGTGCCCTATGCTCTCTAAGCTGTGTTTTTTAGATGTTTCAGGACACACCGTACACTTCTCCAGAGTGGCTGTTTGCAATTTACATCCAGCCCATCAGTGTAGCAAGGCTCCCATTTCTCCATGGCCTGTCCTGCATTTCTGGTTTTGACACTTTTTTCAGCATGGCCCTTTTGACCGATGGGAAGCGAGACTTCTTTGTAGCGCTGATTTGCCTTTCCAGGTTGCTTGGTTGGCCAAAAAGGGCGTATGCGTTTTTTCCTGAATATATTCAGGAAAAAACGCATACGCCCTTTTTGGCCAAGGGCATCATTGTCAACGTTTTGCCGCTTTTCATGTGCTTTAAAGGCGATTCGAATCTACCTCCTGAAATCTGTTTCCTGCAATTCTGCCTTGATTTCTAATCCTCTTCTTTGCCTTCCCTCAATATATTTGTGGACGAGAGTTATCATTTATAACTCTGCAGGTTTGTGAATTGCAGTGCCCTGAAGCTCCATTTTACAAGTCGCTTTTTTGGGAGCCGGCCGCAAAAGCGCAGGATGGCTTCAGGCCCTGTTCTGGTTCCGGGGGGCAGGCTGAGCCTCTGGTTAATTCTTCTTCCTGATGGGAAAATAGAGTGACCTGTGCCTGTCCCAACACCAAGAGCTAGTCTCTCATTGGTTCCCCGTCTTCCCGTTCATCCTCAGGACAAATTGCAACCTGTACGGAACAGGAGGGTAAAGGTGCTGAGGCTCCAAGTAGGGAGATTGCTAGTAAAGTGGCTGGAATGGCGAACCCGAGCACAAGGAGATGAGAAATGAGGTGCGTTTTAGAAACCTTTCCCCATCACACGGTGTACCATCTTCTGGGTTTCTCATGCATGTTTTCGATGTAGGAAGATGCCCTTGAACCTGGAGATTTGGGACCCATGCGATGGGTAGCACGCAGTATTACTTTAAAGGGTCTGCGTTTGCTCACCCAACCTCACCAAACCTCTCAGCCCCAAGAGTGTCCACCCTTATGTCTCATCCAGCTGTGGGTCTAGATATGGTCAATCCAGGTTGCATCACAGCCCCTGAACGAATTGTGTAAGAATTTCTCTCTCTTTCCCTGTCTTTGTTTCATGGGTTTTTAAAAGTAATTTATTTTTATAATGGGGTTTAGCTGCTTTTCACGGCTGTGTTTAGGCCGCTTTACACCCACTTGACACACTAACAGAGAGATATCAATACATAGGTTTTAAGATTATTACTGGTCAGATATATTCTTGTGCGGTGAATCGGGCGTGTTGAGTCCAGTTCTCTGAGCAAGGAGTAGGTCTTGTCTATTACATATTGGGTTTATGGAACGGTATCTGAGCTAATTTGAAACTCTTGTTTTATGTATCACCCCACCTCACCTTTCCCCTTAAGCAGCCATAGTGTGTTTTCTGCATGTGTGACTCTGTTCTGTTTTGTAATTCAGTTCAAGTGTAACGGTTTTTACATTCCCTCTATAAGTGACACCTTATGAGAAGTGTCCTTTTCTGTGTGACTTATTTCACTTAGAATCGTCTTACCTAAATCCACTCATCATGCTGCTACTAGCCTTATGACATTGATTTCATGGCTGAGTGATATTCCATTGTACATAAGGACCACGACTTTTTTATCCATTTTTCGCTTTCCTGGGATATTTAAGGTGGAAGGAAGTGGAGGTCCTTGTCAACAGAGCAGCCCTAAACTTTGGGGTGCTTGTGTCTTGCTGATTTTCAATTTTCCCGCTTTATCCCCCCATGCGTGGAAGTGCCCTATGCTCTCTAAGCTGTGTTTTTTAGATGTTTCAGGACACACCGTACACTTCTCCAGAGTGGCTGTTGGCAATTTACATCCCGCCCATCAGTGTAGCAAGGCTCCCATTTCTCTATGGCCTGTCCTGCATTTCTGGTTTTGACACTTTTTTCAGCATGGCCCTTTTGACCGATGGGAAGCGAGACTTCTTTGTAGCGCTGATTTGCCTTTCCAGGTTGCTTGGCTGGCCAAAAAGGGCGTATGCGTTTTTTCCTGAATGTATTCAGGAAAAAACGCATACGCCCTTTTTGGCCAAGGGCATCATTGTCAACGTTTTGCCGCTTTTCATGTGCTTTAAAGGCGATTCGAATCTACCTCCTGAAATCTGTTTCCTGCAATTCTGCCTTGATTTCAAATCCTCTTCTTTGCCTTCCCTCAATATATTTGTGGACGAGAGTTATCATTTATAACTCTGCAGGTTTGTGAATTGCAGTGCCCTGAAGCTCCATTTTACAAGTCGCTTTTTTGGGAGCCGGCCGCAAAAGCGCAGGATGGCTTCAGGGCCTGTTCTGGTTCCGGGGGGCAGGCTGAGCCTGTGGTTAATTCTTCTTCCTGATGGGAAAATAGAGTGACCTGTGCCTGTCCCAACACCAAGAGCTAGTCTCTCATTGGTTCCCCGTCTTCCCATTCATCCTCAGGACAAATTGCAACCTGTACGGAACAGGAGGTTAAAGGTGCTGAGGCTCCAAGTAGGGAGATTGCTAGTAAAGTGGCTGGAATGGCGAACCCGAGCACAAGGAGATGAGAAATGAGGTGCGTTTTAGAAACCTTTCCCCATCACACGGTGTACCATCTTCTGGGTTTCTCATGCATGTTTTCGATGTAGGAAGATGCCCTTGAACCTGGAGATTTGGGACCCATGCGATGGGTAGCACGCAGTATTACTTTAAAGGGTCTGCGTTTGCTCACCCAACCTCACCAAACCTCTCAGCCCCAAGAGTGTCCACCCTTATGTCTCATCCAGCTGTGGGTCTAGATATGTTCAATCCAGGTTGCATCACAGCCCCTGAACGAATTGTGTAAGAATTTCTCTCTCTTTCCCTGTCTTTGTTTCATGGGTTTTTAAAAGTAATTTATTTTTATAATGGGGTTTAGCTGCTTTTCACGGCTGTGTTTAGGCCGCTTTACACCCACTTGACACACTAACAGAGAGATATCAATACATAGGTTTTAAGATTATTACTGGTCAGATATATTCTTGTGCGGTGAATCGGGCGTGTTGAGTCCAGTTCTCTGAGCAAGGAGTAGGTCTTGTCTATTACATATTGGGTTTATGGAACGGTATCTGAGCTAATTTGAAACTCTTGTTTTATGTATCACCCCACCTCACCTTTCCCCTTAAGCAGCCATAGTGTGTTTTCTGCATGTGTGACTCTGTTCTGTTTTGTAATTCAGTTCAAGTGTAACGGTTTTTACATTCCCTCTATAAGTGACACCTTATGAGAAGTGTCCTTTTCTGTGTGACTTATTTCACTTAGAATCGTCTTACCTAAATCCACTCATCATGCTGCTACTAGCCTTATGACATTGATTTCATGGCTGAGTGATATTCCATTGTACATAAGGACCACAACTTTTTTATCCATTTTTCGCTTTCCTGGGATATTTAAGGTGGAAGGAAGTGGAGGTCCTTGTCAACAGAGCAGCCCTAAACTTTGGGGTGCTTGTGTCTTGCTGATTTTCAATTTTCCCGCTTTATCCCCCCATGCGTGGAAGTGCCCTATGCTCTCTAAGCTGTGTTTTTTAGATGTTTCAGGACACACCGTACACTTCTCCAGAGTGGCTGTTGGCAATTTACATCCCGCCCATCAGTGTAGCAAGGCTCCCATTTCTCCATGGCCTGTCCTGCATTTCTGGTTTTGACACTTTTTTCAGCATGGCCCTTTTGACCGATGGGAAGCGAGACTTCTTTGTAGCGCTGATTTGCCTTTCCAGGTTGCTTGGCTGGCCAAAAAGGGCGTATGCGTTTTTTCCTGAATGTATTCAGGAAAAAACGCATACGCCCTTTTTGGCCAAGGGCATCATTGTCAACGTTTTGCCGCTTTTCATGTGCTTTAAAGGCGATTCGAATCTACCTCCTGAAATCTGTTTCCTGCAATTCTGCCTTGATTTCAAATCCTCTTCTTTGCCTTCCCTCAATATATTTGTGGACGAGAGTTATCATTTATAACTCTGCAGGTTTGTGAATTGCAGTGCCCTGAAGCTCCATTTTACAAGTCGCTTTTTTGGGAGCCGGCCGCAAAAGCGCAGGATGGCTTCAGGGCCTGTTCTGGTTCCGGGGGGCAGGCTGAGCCTGTGGTTAATTCTTCTTCCTGATGGGAAAATAGAGTGACCTGTGCCTGTCCCAACACCAAGAGCTAGTCTCTCATTGGTTCCCCGTCTTCCCGTTCATCCTCAGGACAAATTGCAACCTGTACGGAACAGGAGGTTAAAGGTGCTGAGGCTCCAAGTAGGGAGATTGCTAGTAAAGTGGCTGGAATGGCGAACCCGAGCACAAGGAGATGAGAAATGAGGTGCGTTTTAGAAACCTTTCCCCATCACACGGTGTACCATCTTCTGGGTTTCTCATGCATGTTTTCGATGTAGGAAGATGCCCTTGAGCCTGGAGATTTGGGACCCATGCGATGGGTAGCACGCAGTATTACATTAAAGGGTCTGCGTTTGCTCACCCAACCTCACCAAACCTCTCAGCCCCAAGAGTGTCCACCCTTATGTCTCATCCAGCTGTGGGTCTAGATATGGTCAATCCAGGTTGCATCACAGCCCCTGAACGAATTGTGTAAGAATTTCTCTCTCTTTCCCTGTCTTTGTTTCATGGGTTTTTAAAAGTAATTTATTTTTATAATGGGGTTTAGCTGCTTTTCACGGCTGTGTTTAGGCCGCTTTACACCCACTTGACACACTAACAGAGAGATATCAATACATAGGTTTTAAGATTATTACTGGTCAGATATATTCTTGTGCGGTGAATCGGGCGTGTTGAGTCCAGTTCTCTGAGCAAGGAGTAGGTCTTGTCTATTACATATTGGGTTTATGGAATGGTATCTGAGCTAATTTGAAACTCTTGTTTTATGTATCACCCCACCTCACCTTTCCCGTTAAGCAGCCATAGTGTGTTTTCTGCATGTGTGACTCTGTTCTGTTTTGTAATTCAGTTCAAGTGTAACGGTTTTTACATTCCCTCTATAAGTGACACCTTATGAGAAGTGTCCTTTTCTGTGTGACTTATTTCACTTAGAATCGTCTTACCTAAATCCACTCATCATGCTGCTACTAGCCTTATGACATTGATTTCATGGCTGAGTGATATTCCATTGTACATAAGGACCACAACTTTTTTATCCATTTTTCGCTTTCCTGGGATATTTAAGGTGGAAGGAAGTGGAGGTCCTTGTCAACAGAGCAGCCCTAAACTTTGGGGTGCTTGTGTCTTGCTGATTTTCAATTTTCCCACTTTATCCCCCCATGCGTGGAAGTGCCCTATGCTCTCTAAGCTGTGTTTTTTAGATGTTTCAGGACACACCGTACACTTCTCCAGAGTGGCTGTTGGCAATTTACATCCCGCCCATCAGTGTAGCAAGGCTCCCATTTCTCCATGGCCTGTCCTGCATTTCTGGTTTTGACACTTTTTTCAGCATGGCCCTTTTGACCGATGGGAAGCGAGACTTCTTTGTAGCGCTGATTTGCCTTTCCAGGTTACTTGGATGGCCAAAAAGGGCGTATGCGTTTTTTCCTGAATGTATTCAGGAAAAAACGCATACGCCCTTTTTGGCCAAGGGCATCATTGTCAACGTTTTGCCGCTTTTCATGTGCTTTAAAGGCGATTCGAATCTACCTCCTGAAATCTGTTTCCTGCAATTCTGCCTTGATTTCAAATCCTCTTCTTTGCCTTCCCTCAATATATTTGTGGACGAGAGTTATCATTTATAACTCTGCAGGTTTGTGAATTGCAGTGCCCTGAAGCTCCATTTTACAAGTCGCTTTTTTGGGAGCCGGCCGCAAAAGCGCAGGATGGCTTCAGGCCCTGTTCTGGTTCCGGGGGGCAGGCTGAGCCTGTGGTTAATTCTTCTTCCTGATGGGAAAATAGAGTGACCTGTGCCTGTCCCAACACCAAGAGCTAGTCTCTCATTGGTTCCCCGTCTTCCCGTTCATCCTCAGGACAAATTGCAACCTGTACGGAACAGGAGGTTAAAGGTGCTGATGCTCCAAGTAGGGAGATTGCTAGTAAAGTGTCTGGAATGGCGAACCCGAGCACAAGGAGATGAGAAATGAGGTGCGTTTTAGAAACCTTTCCCCATCACACGGTGTAGCATCGTCTGGGTTTCTCATGCATGTTTTCGACGTAGGAAGATGCCCTTGAACCTGGAGATTTGGGACCCATGCGATGGGTAGCACGCAGTATTACTTTAAAGGGTCTGCGTTTGCTCACCCAACCTCACCAAACCTCTCAGCCCCAAGAGTGTCCACCCTTATGTCTCATCCAGCTGTGGGTCTAGATATGGTCAATCCAGGTTGCATCACAGCCCCTGAACGAATTGTGTAAGAATTTCTCTCTCTTTCCCTGTCTTTGTTTCATGGGTTTTTAAAAGTAATTTATTTTTATAATGGGGTTTAGCTGCTTTTCACGGCTGTGTTTAGGCCGCTTTACACCCACTTGACACACTAACAGAGAGATATCAATACATAGGTTTTAAGATTATTACTGGTCAGATATATTCTTGTGCGGTGAATCGGGCGTGTTGAGTCCAGTTCTCTGAGCAAGGAGTAGGTCTTGTCTATTACATATTGGGTTTATGGAACGGTATCTGAGCTAATTTGAAACTCTTGTTTTATGTATCACCCCACCTCACCTTTCCCCTTAAGCAGCCATAGTGTGTTTTCTGCATGTGTGACTCTGTTCTGTTTTGTAATTCAGTTCAAGTGTAACGGTTTTTACATTCCCTCTATAAGTGACACCTTATGAGAAGTGTCCTTTTCTGTGTGACTTATTTCACTTAGAATCGTCTTACCTAAATCCACTCATCATGCTGCTACTAGCCTTATGACATTGATTTCATGGCTGAGTGATATTCCATTGTACATAAGGACCACAACTTTTTTATCCATTTTTCGCTTTCCTGGGATATTTAAGGTGGAAGGAAGTGGAGGTCCTTGTCAACAGAGCAGCCCTAAACTTTGGGGTGCTTGTGTCTTGCTGATTTTCAATTTTCCCGCTTTATCCCCCCATGCGTGGAAGTGCCCTATGCTCTCTAAGCTGTGTTTTTTAGATGTTTCAGGACACACCGTACACTTCTCCAGAGTGGCTGTTGGCAATTTACATCCCGCCCATCAGTGTAACAAGGCTCCCATTTCTCCATGGCCTGTCCTGCATTTCTGGTTTTGACACTTTTTTCAGCATGGCCCTTTTGACCGATGGGACGCGAGACTTCTTTGTAGCGCTGATTTGCTTTCCAGGTTGCTTGGTTGGCCAAAAAGGGCGTATGCGTTTTTTCCTGAATATATTCAGGAAAAAACGCATACGCCCTTTTTGGCCAAGGGCATCATTGTCAACGTTTTGCCGCTTTTCATGTGCTTTAAAGGCGATTCGAATCTACCTCCTGAAATCTGTTTCCTGCAATTCTGCCTTGATTTCAAATCCTCTTCTTTGCCTTCCCTCAATATATTTGTGGACGAGAGTTATCATTTATAAGTCTGCAGGTTTGTGAATTGCAGTGCCCTGAAGCTCCATTTTACAAGTCGCTTTTTTGGGAGCCGGCCGCAAAAGCGCAGGATGGCTTCAGGCCCTGTTCTGGTTCCGGGGGGCAGGCTGAGCCTGTGGTTAATTCTTCTTCCTGATGGGAAAATAGAGTGACCTGTGCCTGTCCCAACACCAAGAGCTAGTCTCTCATTGGTTCCCCGTCTTCCCGTTCATCCTCAGGACAAATTGCAACCTGTACGGAACAGGAGGTTAAAGGTGCTGATGCTCCAAGTAGGGAGATTGCTAGTAAAGTGTCTGGAATGGCGAACCCGAGCACAAGGAGATGAGAAATGAGGTGCGTTTTAGAAACCTTTCCCCATCACACGGTGTACCTTCGTCTGGGTTTCTCATGCATGTTTTCGATGTAGGAAGATGCCCTTGAACCTGGAGATTTGGGACCCATGCGATGGGTAGCACGCAGTATTACTTTAAAGGGTCTGCGTTTGCTCACCCAACCTCACCAAACCTCTCAGCCCCAAGAGTGTCCACCCTTATGTCTCATCCAGCTGTGGGTCTAGATATGGTCAATCCAGTTTGCATCACAGCCCCTGAACGAATTGTGTAAGAATTTCTCTCTCTTTCCCTGTCTTTGTTTCATGGGTTTTTAAAAGTAATTTATTTTTATAATGGGGTTTAGCTGCTTTTCACGGCTGTGTTTAGGCCGCTTTACACCCACTTGACACACTAACAGAGAGATATCAATACATAGGTTTTAAGATTATTACTGGTCAGATATATTCTTGTGCGGTGAATCGGGCGTGTTGAGTCCAGTTCTCTGAGCAAGGAGTAGGTCTTGTCTATTACATATTGGGTTTATGGAACGGTATCTGAGCTAATTTGAAACTCTTGTTTTATGTATCACCCCACCTCACCTTTCCCCTTAAGCAGCCATAGTGTGTTTTCTGCATGTGTGACTCTGTTCTGTTTTGTAATTCAGTTCAAGTGTAACGGTTTTTACATTCCCTCTATAAGTGACACCTTATGAGAAGTGTCCTTTTCTGTGTGACTTATTTCACTTAGAATCGTCTTACCTAAATCCACTCATCATGCTGCTACTAGCCTTATGACATTGATTTCATGGCTGAGTGATATTCCATTGTACATAAGGACCACAACTTTTTTATCCATTTTTCGCTTTCCTGGGATATTTAAGGTGGAAGGAAGTGGAGGTCCTTGTCAACAGAGCAGCCCTAAACTTTGGGGTGCTTGTGTCTTGCTGATTTTCAATTTTCCCGCTTTATCCCCCCATGCGTGGAAGTGCCCTATGCTCGCTAAGCTGTGTTTTTTAGATGTTTCAGGACACACCGTACACTTCTCCAGAGTGGCTGTTGGCAATTTACATCCCGCCCATCAGTGTAACAAGGCTCCCATTTCTCCATGGCCTGTCCTGCATTTCTGGTTTTGACACTTTTTTCAGCATGGCCCTTTTGACCGATGGGACGCGAGACTTCTTTGTAGCGCTGATTTGCCTTTCCAGGTTGCTTGGTTGGCCAAAAAGGGCGTATGCGTTTTTTCCTGAATATATTCAGGAAAAAACGCATACGCCCTTTTTGGCCAAGGGCATCATTGTCAACGTTTTGCCGCTTTTCATGTGCTTTAAAGGCGATTCGAATCTACCTCCTGAAATCTGTTTCCTGCAATTCTGCCTTGATTTCAAATCCTCTTCTTTGCCTTCCCTCAATATATTTGTGGACGAGAGTTATCATTTATAAGTCTGCAGGTTTGTGAATTGCAGTGCCCTGAAGCTCCATTTTACAAGTCGCTTTTTTGGGAGCCGGCCGCAAAAGCGCAGGATGGCTTCAGGCCCTGTTCTGGTTCCGGGGGGCAGGCTGAGCCTGTGGTTAATTCTTCTTCCTGATGGGAAAATAGAGTGACCTGTGCCTGTCCCAACACCAAGAGCTAGTCTCTCATTGGTTCCCCGTCTTCCCGTTCATCCTCAGGACAAATTGCAACCTGTACGGAACAGGAGGTTAAAGGTGCTGATGCTCCAAGTAGGGAGATTGCTAGTAAAGTGTCTGGAATGGCGAACCCGAGCACAAGGAGATGAGAAATGAGGTGCGTTTTAGAAACCTTTCCCCATCACACGGTGTACCATCGTCTGGGTTTCTCATGCATGTTTTCGATGTAGGAAGATGCCCTTGAACCTGGAGATTTGGGACCCATGCGATGGGTAGCACGCAGTATTACTTTAAAGGGTCTGCGTTTGCTCACCCAACCTCACCAAACCTCTCAGCCCCAAGAGTGTCCACCCTTATGTCTCATCCAGCTGTGGGTCTAGATATGGTCAATCCAGGTTGCATCACAGCCCCTGAACGAATTGTGTAAGAATTTCTCTCTCTTTCCCTGTCTTTGTTTCATGGGTTTTTAAAAGTAATTTATTTTTATAATGGGGTTTAGCTGCTTTTCACGGCTGTGTTTAGGCCGCTTTACACCCACTTGACACACTAACAGAGAGATATCAATACATAGGTTTTAAGATTATTACTGGTCAGATATATTCTTGTGCGGTGAATCGGGCGTGTTGAGTCCAGTTCTCTGAGCAAGGAGTAGGTCTTGTCTATTACATATTGGGTTTATGGAACGGTATCTGAGCTAATTTGAAACTCTTGTTTTATGTATCACCCCACCTCACCTTTCCCCTTAAGCAGCCATAGTGTGTTTTCTGCATGTGTGACTCTGTTCTGTTTTGTAATTCAGTTCAAGTGTAACGGTTTTTACATTCCCTCTATAAGTGACACCTTATGAGAAGTGTCCTTTTCTGTGTGACTTATTTCACTTAGAATCGTCTTACCTAAATCCACTCATCATGCTGCTACTAGCCTTATGACATTGATTTCATGGCTGAGTGATATTCCATTGTACATAAGGACCACAACTTTTTTATCCATTTTTCGCTTTCCTGGGATATTTAAGGTGGAAGGAAGTGGAGGTCCTTGTCAACAGAGCAGCCCTAAACTTTGGGGTGCTTGTGTCTTGCTGATTTTCAATTTTCCCGCTTTATCCCCCCATGCGTGGAAGTGCCCTATGCTCTCTAAGCTGTGTTTTTTAGATGTTTCAGGACACACCGTACACTTCTCCAGAGTGGCTGTTGGCAATTTACATCCCGCCCATCAGTGTAGCAAGGCTCCCATTTCTCCATGGCCTGTCCTGCATTTCTGGTTTTGACACTTTTTTCAGCATGGCCCTTTTGACCGATGGGAAGCGAGACTTCTTTGTAGCGCTGATTTGCCTTTCCAGGTTGCTTGGTTGGCCAAAAAGGGCGTATGCGTTTTTTCCTGAATATATTCAGGAAAAAACGCATACGCCCTTTTTGGCCAAGGGCATCATTGTCAACGTTTTGCCGCTTTTCATGTGCTTTAAAGGCGATTCGAATCTACCTCCTGAAATCTGTTTCCTGCAATTCTGCCTTGATTTCAAATCCTCTTCTTTGCCTTCCCTCAATATATTTGTGGACGAGAGTTATCATTTATAACTCTGCAGGTTTGTGAATTGCAGTGCCCAGAAGCTCCATTTTACAAGTCGCTTTTTTGGGAGCCGGCCGCAAAAGCGCAGGATGGCTTCAGGCCCTGTTCTGGTTCCGGGGGGCAGGCTGAGCCTGTGGTTAATTCTTCTTCCTGATGGGAAAATAGAGTGACCTGTGCCTGTCCCAACACCAAGAGCTAGTCTCTCATTGGTTCCCCGTCTTCCCGTTCATCCTCAGGACAAATTGCAACCTGTACGGAACAGGAGGTTAAAGGTGCTGATGCTCCAAGTAGGGAGATTGCTAGTAAAGTGGCTGGAATGGCGAACCCGAGCACAAGGAGATGAGAAATGAGGTGCGTTTTAGAAACCTTTCCCCATCACACGGTGTACCATCTTCTGGGTTTCTCATGCATGTTTTCGATGTAGGAAGATGCCCTTGAACCTGGAGATTTGGGACCCATGCGATGGGTAGCACGCAGTATTACTTTAAAGGGTCTGCGTTTGCTCACCCAACCTCACCAAACCTCTCAGCCCCAAGAGTGTGCACCCTTATGTCTCATCCAGCTGTGGGTCTAGATATGGTCAATCCAGGTTGCATCACAGCCCCTGAACGAATTGTGTAAGAATTTCTCTCTCTTTCCCTGTCTTTGTTTCATGGGTTTTTAAAAGTAATTTATTTTTATAATGGGGTTTAGCTGCTTTTCACGGCTGTGTTTAGGCCGCTTTACACCCACTTGACACACTAACAGAGAGATATCAATACATAGGTTTTAAGATTATTACTAGTCAGATATATTCTTGTGAGGTGAATCGGGCGTGTTGAGTCCAGTTCTCTGAGCAAGTAGTAGGTCTTGTCTATTACATATTGGGTTTATGGAACGGTATCTGAGCTAATTTGAAACTCTTGTTTTATGTATCACCCCACCTCACCTTTCCCGTTAAGCAGCCATAGTGTGTTTTCTGCATGTGTGACTCTGTTCTGTTTTGTAATTCAGTTCAAGTGTAACGGTTTTTACATTCCCTCTATAAGTGACACCTTATGAGAAGTGTCCTTTTCTGTGTGACTTATTTCACTTAGAATCGTCTTACCTAAATCCACTCATCATGCTGCTACTAGCCTTATGACATTGATTTCATGGCTGAGTGATATTCCATTGTACATAAGGACCACAACTTTTTTATCCATTTTTCGCTTTCCTGGGATATTTAAGGTGGAATGAAGTGGAGGTCCTTGTCAACAGAGCAGCCCTAAACTTTGGGGTGCTTGTGTCTTGCTGATTTTCAATTTTCCCACTTTATCCCCCCATGCGTGGAAGTGCCCTATGCTCTCTAAGCTGTGTTTTTTAGATGTTTCAGGACACACCGTACACTTCTCCAGAGTGGCTGTTTGCAATTTACATCCAGCCCATCAGTGTAGCAAGGCTCCCATTTCTCCATGGCCTGTCCTGCATTTCTGGTTTTGACACTTTTTTCAGCATGGCCCTTTTGACCGATGGGAAGCGAGACTTCTTTGTAGCGCTGATTTGCCTTTCCAGGTTGCTTGGTTGGCCAAAAAGGGCGTATGCGTTTTTTCCTGAATATATTCAGGAAAAAACGCATACGCCCTTTTTGGCCAAGGGCATCATTGTCAACGTTTTGCCGCTTTTCATGTGCTTTAAAGGCGATTCGAATCTACCTCCTGAAATCTGTTTCCTGCAATTCTGCCTTGATTTCTAATCCTCTTCTTTGCCTTCCCTCAATATATTTGTGGACGAGAGTTATCATTTATAACTCTGCAGGTTTGTGAATTGCAGTGCCCTGAAGCTCCATTTTACAAGTCGCTTTTTTGGGAGCCGGCCGCAAAAGCGCAGGATGGCTTCAGGGCCTGTTCTGGTTCCGGGGGGCAGGCTGAGCCTGTGGTTAATTCTTCTTCCTGATGGGAAAATAGAGTGACCTGTGCCTGTCCCAACACCAAGAGCTAGTCTCTCATTGGTTCCCCGTCTTCCCGTTCATCCTCAGGACAAATTGCAACCTGTACGGAACAGGAGGTTAAAGGTGCTGAGGCTCCAAGTAGGGAGATTGCTAGTAAAGTGGCTGGAATGGCGAACCCGAGCACAAGGAGATGAGAAATGAGGTGCGTTTTAGAAACCTTTCCCCATCACACGGTGTACCATCTTCTGGGTTTCTCATGCATGATTTCGATGTAGGAAGATGCCCTTGAACCTGGAGATTTGGGACCCATGCGATGGGTAGCACGCAGTATTACTTTAAAGGGTCTGCGTTTGCTCACCCAACCTCACCAAACCTCTCAGCCCCAAGAGTGTCCACCCTTATGTCTCATCCAGCTGTGGGTCTAGATATGGTCAATCCAGGTTGCATCACAGCCCCTGAACGAATTGTGTAAGAATTTCTCTCTCTTTCCCTGTCTTTGTTTCATGGGTTTTTAAAAGTAATTTATTTTTATAATGGGGTTTAGCTGCTTTTCACGGCTGTGTTTAGGCCGCTTTACACCCACTTGACACACTAACAGAGAGATATCAATACATAGGTTTTAAGATTATTACTGGTCAGATATATTCTTGTGCGGTGAATCGGGCGTGTTGAGTCCAGTTCTCTGAGCAAGGAGTAGGTCTTGTCTATTACATATTGGGTTTATGGAACGGTATCTGAGCTAATTTGAAACTCTTGTTTTATGTATCACCCCACCTCACCTTTCCCCTTAAGCAGCCATAGTGTGTTTTCTGCATGTGTGACTCTGTTCTGTTTTGTAATTCAGTTCAAGTGTAACGGTTTTTACATTCCCTCTATAAGTGACACCTTATGAGAAGTGTCCTTTTCTGTGTGACTTATTTCACTTAGAATCGTCTTACCTAAATCCACTCATCATGCTGCTACTAGCCTTATGACATTGATTTCATGGCTGAGTGATATTCCATTGTACATAAGGACCACGACTTTTTTATCCATTTTTCGCTTTCCTGGGATATTTAAGGTGGAAGGAAGTGGAGGTCCTTGTCAACAGAGCAGCCCTAAACTTTGGGGTGCTTGTGTCTTGCTGATTTTCAATTTTCCCGCTTTATCCCCCCATGCGTGGAAGTGCCCTATGCTCTCTAAGCTGTGTTTTTTAGATGTTTCAGGACACACCGTACACTTCTCCAGAGTGGCTGTTGGCAATTTACATCCCGCCCATCAGTGTAGCAAGGCTCCCATTTCTCTATGGCCTGTCCTGCATTTCTGGTTTTGACACTTTTTTCAGCATGGCCCTTTTGACCGATGGGAAGCGAGACTTCTTTGTAGCGCTGATTTGCCTTTCCAGGTTGCTTGGCTGGCCAAAAAGGGCGTATGCGTTTTTTCCTGAATGTATTCAGGAAAAAACGCATACGCCCTTTTTGGCCAAGGGCATCATTGTCAACGTTTTGCCGCTTTTCATGTGCTTTAAAGGCGATTCGAATCTACCTCCTGAAATCTGTTTCCTGCAATTCTGCCTTGATTTCAAATCCTCTTCTTTGCCTTCCCTCAATATATTTGTGGACGAGAGTTATCATTTATAACTCTGCAGGTTTGTGAATTGCAGTGCCCTGAAGCTCCATTTTACAAGTCGCTTTTTTGGGAGCCGGCCGCAAAAGCGCAGGATGGCTTCAGGGCCTGTTCTGGTTCCGGGGGGCAGGCTGAGCCTGTGGTTAATTCTTCTTCCTGATGGGAAAATAGAGTGACCTGTGCCTGTCCCAACACCAAGAGCTAGTCTCTCATTGGTTCCCCGTCTTCCCGTTCATCCTCAGGACAAATTGCAACCTGTACGGAACAGGAGGTTAAAGGTGCTGAGGCTCCAAGTAGGGAGATTGCTAGTAAAGTGGCTGGAATGGCGAACCCGAGCACAAGGAGATGAGAAATGAGGTGCGTTTTAGAAACCTTTCCCCATCACACGGTGTACCATCTTCTGGGTTTCTCATGCATGTTTTCGATGTAGGAAGATGCCCTTGAACCTGGAGATTTGGGACCCATGCGATGGGTAGCACGCAGTATTACTTTAAAGGGTCTGCGTTTGCTCACCCAACCTCACCAAACCTCTCAGCCCCAAGAGTGTCCACCCTTATGTCTCATCCAGCTGTGGGTCTAGATATGGTCAATCCAGGTTGCATCACAGCCCCTGAACGAATTGTGTAAGAATTTCTCTCTCTTTCCCTGTCTTTGTTTCATGGGTTTTTAAAAGTAATTTATTTTTATAATGGGGTTTAGCTGCTTTTCACGGCTGTGTTTAGGCCGCTTTACACCCACTTGACACACTAACAGAGAGATATCAATACATAGGTTTTAAGATTATTACTGGTCAGATATATTCTTGTGCGGTGAATCGGGCGTGTTGAGTCCAGTTCTCTGAGCAAGGAGTAGGTCTTGTCTATTACATATTGGGTTTATGGAACGGTATCTGAGCTAATTTGAAACTCTTGTTTTATGTATCACCCCACCTCACCTTTCCCGTTAAGCAGCCATAGTGTGTTTTCTGCATGTGTGACTCTGTTCTGTTTTGTAATTCAGTTCAAGTGTAACGGTTTTTACATTCCCTCTATAAGTGACACCTTATGAGAAGTGTCCTTTTCTGTGTGACTTATTTCACTTAGAATCGTCTTACCTAAATCCACTCATCATGCTGCTACTAGCCTTATGACATTGATTTCATTGCTGAGTGATATTCCATTGTACATAAGGACCACAACTTTTTTATCCATTTTTCGCTTTCCTGGGATATTTAAGGTGGAAGGAAGTGGAGGTCCTTGTCAACAGAGCAGCCCTAAACTTTGGGGTGCTTGTGTCTTGCTGATTTTCAATTTTCCCGCTTTATCCCCCCATGCGTGGAAGTGCCCTATGCTCTCTAAGCTGTGTTTTTTAGATGTTTCAGGACACACCGTACACTTCTCCAGAGTGGCTGTTGGCAATTTACATCCCGCCCATCAGTGTAGCAAGGCTCCCATTTCTCCATGGCCTGTCCTGCATTTCTGGTTTTGACACTTTTTTCAGCATGGCCCTTTTGACCGATGGGAAGCGAGACTTCTTTGTAGCGCTGATTTGCCTTTCCAGGTTGCTTGGCTGGCCAAAAAGGGCGTATGCGTTTTTTCCTGAATGTATTCAGGAAAAAACGCATACGCCCTTTTTGGCCAAGGGCATCATTGTCAACGTTTTGCCGCTTTTCATGTGCTTTAAAGGCGATTCGAATCTACCTCCTGAAATCTGTTTCCTGCAATTCTGCCTTGATTTCAAATCCTATTCTTTGCCTTCCCTCAATATATTTGTGAACGAGAGTTATCATTTATAACTCTGCAGGTTTGTGAATTGCAGTGCCCTGAAGCTCCATTTTACAAGTCGCTTTTTTGGGAGCCGGCCGCAAAAGCGCAGGATGGCTTCAGGGCCTGTTCTGGTTCCGGGGGGCAGGCTGAGCCTGTGGTTAATTCTTCTTCCTGATGGGAAAATAGAGTGACCTGTGCCTGTCCCAACACCAAGAGCTAGTCTCTCATTGGTTCCCCGTCTTCCCGTTCATCCTCAGGACAAATTGCAACCTGTACGGAACAGGAGGTTAAAGGTGCTGAGGCTCCAAGTAGGGAGATTGCTAGTAAAGTGGCTGGAATGGCGAACCCGAGCACAAGGAGATGAGAAATGAGGTGCGTTTTAGAAACCTTTCCCCATCACACGGTGTACCATCTTCTGGGTTTCTCATGCATGTTTTCGATGTAGGAAGATGCCCTTGAACCTGGAGATTTGGGACCCATGCGATGGGTAGCACGCAGTATTACTTTAAAGGGTCTGCGTTTGCTCACCCAACCTCAGCAAACCTCTCAGCCCCAAGAGTGTCCACCCTTATGTCTCATCCAGCTGTGGGTCTAGATATGGTCAATCCAGGTTGCATCACAGCCCCTGAACGAATTGTGTAAGAATTTCTCTCTCTTTCCCTGTCTTTGTTTCATGGGTTTTTAAAAGTAATTTATTTTTATAATGGGGTTTAGCTGCTTTTCACGGCTGTGTTTAGGCCGCTTTACACCCACTTGACACACTAACAGAGAGATATCAATACATAGGTTTTAAGATTATTACTGGTCAGATATATTCTTGTGCGGTGAATCGGGCGTGTTGAGTCCAGTTCTCTGAGCAAGGAGTAGGTCTTGTCTATTACATATTGGGTTTATGGAACGGTATCTGAGCTAATTTGAAACTCTTGTTTTATGTATCACCCCACCTCACCTTTCCCGTTAAGCAGCCATAGTGTGTTTTCTGCATGTGTGACTCTGTTCTGTTTTGTAATTCAGTTCAAGTGTAACGGTTTTTACATTCCCTCTATAAGTGACACCTTATGAGAAGTGTCCTTTTCTGTGTGACTTATTTCACTTAGAATCGTCTTACCTAAATCCACTCATCATGCTGCTACTAGCCTTATGACATTGATTTCATGGCTGAGTGATATTCCATTGTACATAAGGACCACAACTTTTTTATCCATTTTTCGCTTTCCTGGGATATTTAAGGTGGAATGAAGTGGAGGTCCTTGTCAACAGAGCAGCCCTAAACTTTGGGGTGCTTGTGTCTTGCTGATTTTCAATTTTCCCACTTTATCCCCCCATGCGTGGAAGTGCCCTATGCTCTCTAAGCTGTGTTTTTTAGATGTTTCAGGACACACCGTACACTTCTCCAGAGTGGCTGTTTGCAATTTACATCCAGCCCATCAGTGTAGCAAGGCTCCCATTTCTCCATGGCCTGTCCTGCATTTCTGGTTTTGACACTTTTTTCAGCATGGCCCTTTTGACCGATGGGAAGCGAGACTTCTTTGTAGCGCTGATTTGCCTTTCCAGGTTGCTTGGTTGGCCAAAAAGGGCGTATGCGTTTTTTCCTGAATATATTCAGGAAAAAACGCATACGCCCTTTTTGGCCAAGGGCATCATTGTCAACGTTTTGCCGCTTTTCATGTGCTTTAAAGGCGATTCGAATCTACCTCCTGAAATCTGTTTCCTGCAATTCTGCCTTGATTTCTAATCCTCTTCTTTGCCTTCCCTCAATATATTTGTGGACGAGAGTTATCATTTATAACTCTGCAGGTTTGTGAATTGCAGTGCCCTGAAGCTCCATTTTACAAGTCGCTTTTTTGGGAGCCGGCCGCAAAAGCGCAGGATGGCTTCAGGGCCTGTTCTTGTTCCGGGGGGCAGGCTGAGCCTGTGGTTAATTCTTCTTCCTGATGGGAAAATAGAGTGACCTGTGCCTGTCCCAACACCAAGAGCTAGTCTCTCATTGGTTCCCCGTCTTCCCGTTCATCCTCAGGACAAATTGCAACCTGTACGGAACAGGAGGTTAAAGGTGCTGAGGCTCCAAGTAGGGAGATTGCTAGTAAAGTGGCTGGAATGGCGAACCCGAGCACAAGGAGATGAGAAATGAGGTGCGTTTTAGAAACCTTTCCCCATCACACGGTGTACCATCTTCTGGGTTTCTCATGCATGTTTTCGATGTAGGAAGATGCCCTTGAACCTGGAGATTTGGGACCCATGCGATGGGTAGCACGCAGTATTACTTTAAAGGGTCTGCGTTTGCTCACCCAACCTCACCAAACCTCTCAGCCACAAGAGTGTCCACCCTTATGTCTCATCCAGCTGTGGGTCTAGATATGGTCAATCCAGGTTGCATCACAGCCCCTGAACGAATTGTGTAAGAATTTCTCTCTCTTTCCCTGTCTTTGTTTCATGGGTTTTTAAAAGTAATTTATTTTTATAATGGGGTTTAGCTGCTTTTCACGGCTGTGTTTAGGCCGCTTTACACCCACTTGACACACTAACAGAGAGATATCAATACATAGGTTTTAAGATTATTACTGGTCAGATATATTCTTGTGCGGTGAATCGGGCGTGTTGAGTCCAGTTCTCTGAGCAAGGAGTAGGTCTTGTCTATTACATATTGGGTTTATGGAACGGTATCTGAGCTAATTTGAAACTCTTGTTTTATGTATCACCCCACCTCACCTTTCCCCTTAAGCAGCCATAGTGTGTTTTCTGCATGTGTGACTCTGTTCTGTTTTGTAATTCAGTTCAAGTGTAACGGTTTTTACATTCCCTCTATAAGTGACACCTTATGAGAAGTGTCCTTTTCTGTGTGACTTATTTCACTTAGAATCGTCTTACCTAAATCCACTCATCATGCTGCTACTAGCCTTATGACATTGATTTCATGGCTGAGTGATATTCCATTGTACATAAGGACCACGACTTTTTTATCCATTTTTCGCTTTCCTGGGATATTTAAGGTGGAAGGAAGTGGAGGTCCTTGTCAACAGAGCAGCCCTAAACTTTGGGGTGCTTGTGTCTTGCTGATTTTCAATTTTCCCGCTTTATCCCCCCATGCGTGGAAGTGCCCTATGCTCTCTAAGCTGTGTTTTTTAGATGTTTCAGGACACACCGTACACTTCTCCAGAGTGGCTGTTGGCAATTTACATCCCGCCCATCAGTGTAGCAAGGCTCCCATTTCTCTATGGCCTGTCCTGCATTTCTGGTTTTGACACTTTTTTCAGCATGGCCCTTTTGACCGATGGGAAGCGAGACTTCTTTGTAGCGCTGATTTGCCTTTCCAGGTTGCTTGGCTGGCCAAAAAGGGCGTATGCGTTTTTTCCTGAATGTATTCAGGAAAAAACGCATACGCCCTTTTTGGCCAAGGGCATCATTGTCAACGTTTTGCCGCTTTTCATGTGCTTTAAAGGCGATTCGAATCTACCTCCTGAAATCTGTTTCCTGCAATTCTGCCTTGATTTCAAATCCTCTTCTTTGCCTTCCCTCAATATATTTGTGGACGAGAGTTATCATTTATAACTCTGCAGGTTTGTGAATTGCAGTGCCCTGAAGCTCCATTTTACAAGTCGCTTTTTTGGGAGCCGGCCGCAAAAGCGCAGGATGGCTTCAGGGCCTGTTCTGGTTCCGGGGGGCAGGCTGAGCCTGTGGTTAATTCTTCTTCCTGATGGGAAAATAGAGTGACCTGTGCCTGTCCCAACACCAAGAGCTAGTCTCTCATTGGTTCCCCGTCTTCCCGTTCATCCTCAGGACAAATTGCAACCTGTACGGAACAGGAGGTTAAAGGTGCTGAGGCTCCAAGTAGGGAGATTGCTAGTAAAGTGGCTGGAATGGCGAACCCGAGCACAAGGAGATGAGAAATGAGGTGCGTTTTAGAAACCTTTCCCCATCACACGGTGTACCATCTTCTGGGTTTCTCATGCATGTTTTCGATGTAGGAAGATGCCCTTGAACCTGGAGATTTGGGACCCATGCGATGGGTAGCACGCAGTATTACTTTAAAGGGTCTGCGTTTGCTCACCCAACCTCACCAAACCTCTCAGCCCCAAGAGTGTCCACCCTTATGTCTCATCCAGCTGTGGGTCTAGATATGGTCAATCCAGGTTGCATCACAGCCCCTGAACGAATTGTGTAAGAATTTCTCTCTCTTTCCCTGTCTTTGTTTCATGGGTTTTTAAAAGTAATTTATTTTTATAATGGGGTTTAGCTGCTTTTCACGGCTGTGTTTAGGCCGCTTTACACCCACTTGACACACTAACAGAGAGATATCAATACATAGGTTTTAAGATTATTACTGGTCAGATATATTCTTGTGCGGTGAATCGGGCGTGTTGAGTCCAGTTCTCTGAGCAAGGAGTAGGTCTTGTCTATTACATATTGGGTTTATGGAACGGTATCTGAGCTAATTTGAAACTCTTGTTTTATGTATCACCCCACCTCACCTTTCCCCTTAAGCAGCCATAGTGTGTTTTCTGCATGTGTGACTCTGTTCTGTTTTGTAATTCAGTTCAAGTGTAACGGTTTTTACATTCCCTCTATAAGTGACACCTTATGAGAAGTGTCCTTTTCTGTGTGACTTATTTCACTTAGAATCGTCTTACCTAAATCCACTCATCATGCTGCTACTAGCCTTATGACATTGATTTCATTGCTGAGTGATATTCCATTGTACATAAGGACCACAACTTTTTTATCCATTTTTCGCTTTCCTGGGATATTTAAGGTGGAAGGAAGTGGAGGTCCTTGTCAACAGAGCAGCCCTAAACTTTGGGGTGCTTGTGTCTTGCTGATTTTCAATTTTCCCGCTTTATCCCCCCATGCGTGGAAGTGCCCTATGCTCTCTAAGCTGTGTTTTTTAGATGTTTCAGGACACACCGTACACTTCTCCAGAGTGGCTGTTGGCAATTTACATCCCGCCCATCAGTGTAGCAAGGCTCCCATTTCTCCATGGCCTGTCCTGCATTTCTGGTTTTGACACTTTTTTCAGCATGGCCCTTTTGACCGATGGGAAGCGAGACTTCTTTGTAGCGCTGATTTGCCTTTCCAGGTTGCTTGGCTGGCCAAAAAGGGCGTATGCGTTTTTTCCTGAATGTATTCAGGAAAAAACGCATACGCCCTTTTTGGCCAAGGGCATCATTGTCAACGTTTTGCCGCTTTTCATGTGCTTTAAAGGCGATTCGAATCTACCTCCTGAAATCTGTTTCCTGCAATTCTGCCTTGATTTCAAATCCTATTCTTTGCCTTCCCTCAATATATTTGTGAACGAGAGTTATCATTTATAACTCTGCAGGTTTGTGAATTGCAGTGCCCTGAAGCTCCATTTTACAAGTCGCTTTTTTGGGAGCCGGCCGCAAAAGCGCAGGATGGCTTCAGGGCCTGTTCTGGTTCCGGGGGGCAGGCTGAGCCTGTGGTTAATTCTTCTTCCTGATGGGAAAATAGAGTGACCTGTGCCTGTCCCAACACCAAGAGCTAGTCTCTCATTGGTTCCCCGTCTTCCCGTTCATCCTCAGGACAAATTGCAACCTGTACGGAACAGGAGGTTAAAGGTGCTGAGGCTCCAAGTAGGGAGATTGCTAGTAAAGTGGCTGGAATGGCGAACCCGAGCACAAGGAGATGAGAAATGAGGTGCGTTTTAGAAACCTTTCCCCATCACACGGTGTACCATCTTCTGGGTTTCTCATGCATGTTTTCGATGTAGGAAGATGCCCTTGAACCTGGAGATTTGGGACCCATGCGATGGGTAGCACGCAGTATTACTTTAAAGGGTCTGCGTTTGCTCACCCAACCTCAGCAAACCTCTCAGCCCCAAGAGTGTCCACCCTTATGTCTCATCCAGCTGTGGGTCTAGATATGGTCAATCCAGGTTGCATCACAGCCCCTGAACGAATTGTGTAAGAATTTCTCTCTCTTTCCCTGTCTTTGTTTCATGGGTTTTTAAAAGTAATTTATTTTTATAATGGGGTTTAGCTGCTTTTCACGGCTGTGTTTAGGCCGCTTTACACCCACTTGACACACTAACAGAGAGATATCAATACATAGGTTTTAAGATTATTACTGGTCAGATATATTCTTGTGCGGTGAATCGGGCGTGTTGAGTCCAGTTCTCTGAGCAAGGAGTAGGTCTTGTCTATTACATATTGGGTTTATGGAACGGTATCTGAGCTAATTTGAAACTCTTGTTTTATGTATCACCCCACCTCACCTTTCCCCTTAAGCAGCCATAGTGTGTTTTCTGCATGTGTGACTCTGTTCTGTTTTGTAATTCAGTTCAAGTGTAACGGTTTTTACATTCCCTCTATAAGTGACACCTTATGAGAAGTGTCCTTTTCTGTGTGACTTATTTCACTTAGAATCGTCTTACCTAAATCCACTCATCATGCTGCTACTAGCCTTATGACATTGATTTCATGGCTGAGTGATATTCCATTGTACATAAGGACCACAACTTTTTTATCCATTTTTCGCTTTCCTGGGATATTTAAGGTGGAAGGAAGTGGAGGTCCTTGTCAACAGAGCAGCCCTAAACTTTGGGGTGCTTGTGTCTTGCTGATTTTCAATTTTCCCGCTTTATCCCCCCATGCGTGGAAGTGCCCTATGCTCTCTAAGCTGTGTTTTTTAGATGTTTCAGGACACACCGTACACTTCTCCAGAGTGGCTGTTGGCAATTTACATCCCGCCCATCAGTGTAGCAAGGCTCCCATTTCTCCATGGCCTGTCCTGCATTTCTGGTTTTGACACTTTTTTCAGCATGGCCCTTTTGACCGATGGGAAGCGAGACTTCTTTGTAGCGCTGATTTGCCTTTCCAGGTTGCTTGGCTGGCCAAAAAGGGCGTATGCGTTTTTTCCTGAATGTATTCAGGAAAAAACGCATACGCCCTTTTTGGCCAAGGGCATCATTGTCAACGTTTTGCCGCTTTTCATGTGCTTTAAAGGCGATTCGAATCTACCTCCTGAAATCTGTTTCCTGCAATTCTGCCTTGATTTCAAATCCTCTTCTTTGCCTTCCCTCAATATATTTGTGGACGAGAGTTATCATTTATAACTCTGCAGGTTTGTGAATTGCAGTGCCCTGAAGCTCCATTTTACAAGTCGCTTTTTTGGGAGCCGGCCGCAAAAGCGCAGGATGGCTTCAGGGCCTGTTCTGGTTCCGGGGGGCAGGCTGAGCCTGTGGTTAATTCTTCTTCCTGATGGGAAAATAGAGTGACCTGTGCCTGTCCCAACACCAAGAGCTAGTCTCTCATTGGTTCCCCGTCTTCCCGTTCATCCTCAGGACAAATTGCAACCTGTACGGAACAGGAGGTTAAAGGTGCTGAGGCTCCAAGTAGGGAGATTGCTAGTAAAGTGGCTGGAATGGCGAACCCGAGCACAAGGAGATGAGAAATGAGGTGCGTTTTAGAAACCTTTCCCCATCACACGGTGTACCATCTTCTGGGTTTCTCATGCATGTTTTCGATGTAGGAAGATGCCCTTGAACCTGGAGATTTGGGACCCATGCGATGGGTAGCACGCAGTATTACTTTAAAGGGTCTGCGTTTGCTCACCCAACCTCACCAAACCTCTCAGCCCCAAGAGTGTCCACCCTTATGTCTCATCCAGCTGTGGGTCTAGATATGGTCAATCCAGGTTGCATCACAGCCCCTGAACGAATTGTGTAAGAATTTCTCTCTCTTTCCCTGTCTTTGTTTCATGGGTTTTTAAAAGTAATTTATTTTTATAATGGGGTTTAGCTGCTTTTCACGGCTGTGTTTAGGCCGCTTTACACCCACTTGACACACTAACAGAGAGATATCAATACATAGGTTTTAAGATTATTACTGGTCAGATATATTCTTGTGCGGTGAATCGGGCGTGTTGAGTCCAGTTCTCTGAGCAAGGAGTAGGTCTTGTCTATTACATATTGGGTTTATGGAACGGTATCTGAGCTAATTTGAAACTCTTGTTTTATGTATCACCCCACCTCACCTTTCCCCTTAAGCAGCCATAGTGTGTTTTCTGCATGTGTGACTCTGTTCTGTTTTGTAATTCAGTTCAAGTGTAACGGTTTTTACATTCCCTCTATAAGTGACACCTTATGAGAAGTGTCCTTTTCTGTGTGACTTATTTCACTTAGAATCGTCTTACCTAAATCCACTCATCATGCTGCTACTAGCCTTATGACATTGATTTCATTGCTGAGTGATATTCCATTGTACATAAGGACCACAACTTTTTTATCCATTTTTCGCTTTCCTGGGATATTTAAGGTGGAAGGAAGTGGAGGTCCTTGTCAACAGAGCAGCCCTAAACTTTGGGGTGCTTGTGTCTTGCTGATTTTCAATTTTCCCGCTTTATCCCCCCATGCGTGGAAGTGCCCTATGCTCTCTAAGCTGTGTTTTTTAGATGTTTCAGGACACACCGTACACTTCTCCAGAGTGGCTGTTGGCAATTTACATCCCGCCCATCAGTGTAGCAAGGCTCCCATTTCTCCATGGCCTGTCCTGCATTTCTGGTTTTGACACTTTTTTCAGCATGGCCCTTTTGACCGATGGGAAGCGAGACTTCTTTGTAGCGCTGATTTGCCTTTCCAGGTTGCTTGGCTGGCCAAAAAGGGCGTATGCGTTTTTTCCTGAATGTATTCAGGAAAAAACGCATACGCCCTTTTTGGCCAAGGGCATCATTGTCAACGTTTTGCCGCTTTTCATGTGCTTTAAAGGCGATTCGAATCTACCTCCTGAAATCTGTTTCCTGCAATTCTGCCTTGATTTCAAATCCTATTCTTTGCCTTCCCTCAATATATTTGTGAACGAGAGTTATCATTTATAACTCTGCAGGTTTGTGAATTGCAGTGCCCTGAAGCTCCATTTTACAAGTCGCTTTTTTGGGAGCCGGCCGCAAAAGCGCAGGATGGCTTCAGGGCCTGTTCTGGTTCCGGGGGGCAGGCTGAGCCTGTGGTTAATTCTTCTTCCTGATGGGAAAATAGAGTGACCTGTGCCTGTCCCAACACCAAGAGCTAGTCTCTCATTGGTTCCCCGTCTTCCCGTTCATCCTCAGGACAAATTGCAACCTGTACGGAACAGGAGGTTAAAGGTGCTGAGGCTCCAAGTAGGGAGATTGCTAGTAAAGTGGCTGGAATGGCGAACCCGAGCACAAGGAGATGAGAAATGAGGTGCGTTTTAGAAACCTTTCCCCATCACACGGTGTACCATCTTCTGGGTTTCTCATGCATGTTTTCGATGTAGGAAGATGCCCTTGAACCTGGAGATTTGGGACCCATGCGATGGGTAGCACGCAGTATTACTTTAAAGGGTCTGCGTTTGCTCACCCAACCTCAGCAAACCTCTCAGCCCCAAGAGTGTCCACCCTTATGTCTCATCCAGCTGTGGGTCTAGATATGGTCAATCCAGGTTGCATCACAGCCCCTGAACGAATTGTGTAAGAATTTCTCTCTCTTTCCCTGTCTTTGTTTCATGGGTTTTTAAAAGTAATTTATTTTTATAATGGGGTTTAGCTGCTTTTCACGGCTGTGTTTAGGCCGCTTTACACCCACTTGACACACTAACAGAGAGATATCAATACATAGGTTTTAAGATTATTACTGGTCAGATATATTCTTGTGCGGTGAATCGGGCGTGTTGAGTCCAGTTCTCTGAGCAAGGAGTAGGTCTTGTCTATTACATATTGGGTTTATGGAACGGTATCTGAGCTAATTTGAAACTCTTGTTTTATGTATCACCCCACCTCACCTTTCCCCTTAAGCAGCCATAGTGTGTTTTCTGCATGTGTGACTCTGTTCTGTTTTGTAATTCAGTTCAAGTGTAACGGTTTTTACATTCCCTCTATAAGTGACACCTTATGAGAAGTGTCCTTTTCTGTGTGACTTATTTCACTTAGAATCGTCTTACCTAAATCCACTCATCATGCTGCTACTAGCCTTATGACATTGATTTCATGGCTGAGTGATATTCCATTGTACATAAGGACCACAACTTTTTTATCCATTTTTCGCTTTCCTGGGATATTTAAGGTGGAAGGAAGTGGAGGTCCTTGTCAACAGAGCAGCCCTAAACTTTGGGGTGCTTGTGTCTTGCTGATTTTCAATTTTCCCGCTTTATCCCCCCATGCGTGGAAGTGCCCTATGCTCTCTAAGCTGTGTTTTTTAGATGTTTCAGTACACACCGTACACTTCTCCAGAGTGGCTGTTGGCAATTTACATCCCGCCCATCAGTGTAGCAAGGCTCCCATTTCTCCATGGCCTGTCCTGCATTTCTGGTTTTGACACTTTTTTCAGCATGGCCCTTTTGACCGATGGGAAGCGAGACTTCTTTGTAGCGCTGATTTGCCTTTCCAGGTTGCTTGGCTGGCCAAAAAGGGCGTATGCGTTTTTTCCTGAATGTATTCAGGAAAAAACGCATACGCCCTTTTTGGCCAAGGGCATCATTGTCAACGTTTTGCCGCTTTTCATGTGCTTTAAAGGCGATTCGAATCTACCTCCTGAAATCTGTTTCCTGCAATTCTGCCTTGATTTCAAATCCTATTCTTTGCCTTCCCTCAATATATTTGTGAACGAGAGTTATCATTTATAACTCTGCAGGTTTGTGAATTGCAGTGCCCTGAAGCTCCATTTTACAAGTCGCTTTTTTGGGAGCCGGCCGCAAAAGCGCAGGATGGCTTCAGGGCCTGTTCTGGTTCCGGGGGGCAGGCTGAGCCTGTGGTTAATTCTTCTTCCTGATGGGAAAATAGAGTGACCTGTGCCTGTCCCAACACCAAGAGCTAGTCTCTCATTGGTTCCCCGTCTTCCCGTTCATCCTCAGGACAAATTGCAACCTGTACGGAACAGGAGGTTAAAGGTGCTGAGGCTCCAAGTAGGGAGATTGCTAGTAAAGTGGCTGGAATGGCGAACCCGAGCACAAGGAGATGAGAAATGAGGTGCGTTTTAGAAACCTTTCCCCATCACACGGTGTACCATCTTCTGGGTTTCTCATGCATGTTTTCGATGTAGGAAGATGCCCTTGAACCTGGAGATTTGGGACCCATGCGATGGGTAGCACGCAGTATTACTTTAAAGGGTCTGCGTTTGCTCACCCAACCTCAGCAAACCTCTCAGCCCCAAGAGTGTCCACCCTTATGTCTCATCCAGCTGTGGGTCTAGATATGGTCAATCCAGGTTGCATCACAGCCCCTGAACGAATTGTGTAAGAATTTCTCTCTCTTTCCCTGTCTTTGTTTCATGGGTTTTTAAAAGTAATTTATTTTTATAATGGGGTTTAGCTGCTTTTCACGGCTGTGTTTAGGCCGCTTTACACCCACTTGACACACTAACAGAGAGATATCAATACATAGGTTTTAAGATTATTACTGGTCAGATATATTCTTGTGCGGTGAATCGGGCGTGTTGAGTCCAGTTCTCTGAGCAAGGAGTAGGTCTTGTCTATTACATATTGGGTTTATGGAACGGTATCTGAGCTAATTTGAAACTCTTGTTTTATGTATCACCCCACCTCACCTTTCCCCTTAAGCAGCCATAGTGTGTTTTCTGCATGTGTGACTCTGTTCTGTTTTGTAATTCAGTTCAAGTGTAACGGTTTTTACATTCCCTCTATAAGTGACACCTTATGAGAAGTGTCCTTTTCTGTGTGACTTATTTCACTTAGAATCGTCTTACCTAAATCCACTCATCATGCTGCTACTAGCCTTATGACATTGATTTCATGGCTGAGTGATATTCCATTGTACATAAGGACCACAACTTTTTTATCCATTTTTCGCTTTCCTGGGATATTTAAGGTGGAAGGAAGTGGAGGTCCTTGTCAACAGAGCAGCCCTAAACTTTGGGGTGCTTGTGTCTTGCTGATTTTCAATTTTCCCGCTTTATCCCCCCATGCGTGGAAGTGCCCTATGCTCTCTAAGCTGTGTTTTTTAGATGTTTCAGTACACACCGTACACTTCTCCAGAGTGGCTGTTGGCAATTTACATCCCGCCCATCAGTGTAGCAAGGCTCCCATTTCTCCATGGCCTGTCCTGCATTTCTGGTTTTGACACTTTTTTCAGCATGGCCCTTTTGACCGATGGGAAGCGAGACTTCTTTGTAGCGCTGATTTGCCTTTCCAGGTTGCTTGGCTGGCCAAAAAGGGCGTATGCGTTTTTTCCTGAATGTATTCAGGAAAAAACGCATACGCCCTTTTTGGCCAAGGGCATCATTGTCAACGTTTTGCCGCTTTTCATGTGCTTTAAAGGCGATTCGAATCTACCTCCTGAAATCTGTTTCCTGCAATTCTGCCTTGATTTCAAATCCTCTTCTTTGCCTTCCCTCAATATATTTGTGGACGAGAGTTATCATTTATAACTCTGCAGGTTTGTGAATTGCAGTGCCCTGAAGCTCCATTTTACAAGTCGCTTTTTTGGGAGCCGGCCGCAAAAGCGCAGGATGGCTTCAGGGCCTGTTCTGGTTCCGGGGGGCAGGCTGAGCCTGTGGTTAATTCTTCTTCCTGATGGGAAAATAGAGTGACCTGTGCCTGTCCCAACACCAAGAGCTAGTCTCTCATTGGTTCCCCGTCTTCCCGTTCATCCTCAGGACAAATTGCAACCTGTACGGAACAGGAGGTTAAAGGTGCTGAGGCTCCAAGTAGGGAGATTGCTAGTAAAGTGGCTGGAATGGCGAACCCGAGCACAAGGAGATGAGAAATGAGGTGCGTTTTAGAAACCTTTCCCCATCACACGGTGTACCATCTTCTGGGTTTCTCATGCATGTTTTCGATGTAGGAAGATGCCCTTGAACCTGGAGATTTGGGACCCATGCGATGGGTAGCACGCAGTATTACTTTAAAGGGTCTGCGTTTGCTCACCCAACCTCACCAAACCTCTCAGCCCCAAGAGTGTCCACCCTTATGTCTCATCCAGCTGTGGGTCTAGATATGGTCAATCCAGGTTGCATCACAGCCCCTGAACGAATTGTGTAAGAATTTCTCTCTCTTTCCCTGTCTTTGTTTCATGGGTTTTTAAAAGTAATTTATTTTTATAATGGGGTTTAGCTGCTTTTCACGGCTGTGTTTAGGCCGCTTTACACCCACTTGACACACTAACAGAGAGATATCAATACATAGGTTTTAAGATTATTACTGGTCAGATATATTCTTGTGCGGTGAATCGGGCGTGTTGAGTCCAGTTCTCTGAGCAAGGAGTAGGTCTTGTCTATTACATATTGGGTTTATGGAACGGTATCTGAGCTAATTTGAAACTCTTGTTTTATGTATCACCCCACCTCACCTTTCCCCTTAAGCAGCCATAGTGTGTTTTCTGCATGTGTGACTCTGTTCTGTTTTGTAATTCAGTTCAAGTGTAACGGTTTTTACATTCCCTCTATAAGTGACACCTTATGAGAAGTGTCCTTTTCTGTGTGACTTATTTCACTTAGAATCGTCTTACCTAAATCCACTCATCATGCTGCTACTAGCCTTATGACATTGATTTCATGGCTGAGTGATATTCCATTGTACATAAGGACCACAACTTTTTTATCCATTTTTCGCTTTCCTGGGATATTTAAGGTGGAAGGAAGTGGAGGTCCTTGTCAACAGAGCAGCCCTAAACTTTGGGGTGCTTGTGTCTTGCTGATTTTCAATTTTCCCGCTTTATCCCCCCATGCGTGGAAGTGCCCTATGCTCTCTAAGCTGTGTTTTTTAGATGTTTCAGGACACACCGTACACTTCTCCAGAGTGGCTGTTGGCAATTTACATCCCGCCCATCAGTGTAGCAAGGCTCCCATTTCTCCATGGCCTGTCCTGCATTTCTGGTTTTGACACTTTTTTCAGCATGGCCCTTTTGACCGATGGGAAGCGAGACTTCTTTGTAGCGCTGATTTGCCTTTCCAGGTTGCTTGGCTGGCCAAAAAGGGCGTATGCGTTTTTTCCTGAATGTATTCAGGAAAAAACGCATACGCCCTTTTTGGCCAAGGGCATCATTGTCAACGTTTTGCCGCTTTTCATGTGCTTTAAAGGCGATTCGAATCTACCTCCTGAAATCTGTTTCCTGCAATTCTGCCTTGATTTCAAATCCTCTTCTTTGCCTTCCCTCAATATATTTGTGGACGAGAGTTATCATTTATAACTCTGCAGGTTTGTGAATTGCAGTGCCCTGAAGCTCCATTTTACAAGTCGCTTTTTTGGGAGCCGGCCGCAAAAGTGCAGGATGGCTTCAGGGCCTGTTCTGGTTCCGGGGGGCAGGCTGAGCCTGTGGTTAATTCTTCTTCCTAATGGGAAAATAGAGTGACCTGTGCCTGTCCCAACACCAAGAGCTAGTCTCTCATTGGTTCCCCGTCTTCCCGTTCATCCTCAGGACAAATTGCAACCTGTACGGAACAGGAGGTTAAAGGTGCTGAGGCTCCAAGTAGGGAGATTGCTAGTAAAGTGGCTGGAATGGCGAACCCGAGCACAAGGAGATGAGAAATGAGGTGCGTTTTAGAAACCTTTCCCCATCACACGGTGTACCATCTTCTGGGTTTCTCATGCATGTTTTCGATGTAGGAAGATGCCCTTGAACCTGGAGATTTGGGACCCATGCGATGGGTAGCACGCAGTATTACTTTAAAGGGTCTGCGTTTGCTCACCCAACCTCACCAAACCTCTCAGCCCCAAGAGTGTCCACCCTTATGTCTCATCCAGCTGTGGGTCTAGATATGGTCAATCCAGGTTGCATCACAGCCCCTGAACGAATTGTGTAAGAATTTCTCTCTCTTTCCCTGTCTTTGTTTCATGGGTTTTTAAAAGTAATTTATTTTTATAATGGGGTTTAGCTGCTTTTCACGGCTGTGTTTAGGCCGCTTTACACCCACTTGACACACTAACAGAGAGATATCAATACATAGGTTTTAAGATTATTACTGGTCAGATATATTCTTGTGCGGTGAATCGGGCGTGTTGAGTCCAGTTCTCTGAGCAAGGAGTAGGTCTTGTCTATTACATATTGGGTTTATGGAACAGTATCTGAGCTAATTTGAAACTCTTGTTTTATGTATCACCCCACCTCACCTTTCCCCTTAAGCAGCCATAGTGTGTTTTCTGCATGTGTGACTCTGTTCTGTTTTGTAATTCAGTTCAAGTGTAACGGTTTTTACATTCCCTCTATAAGTGACACCTTATGAGAAGTGTCCTTTTCTGTGTGACTTATTTCACTTAGAATCGTCTTACCTAAATCCACTCATCATGCTGCTACTAGCCTTATGACATTGATTTCATGGCTGAGTGATATTCCATTGTACATAAGGACCACAACTTTTTTATCCATTTTTCGCTTTCCTGGGATATTTAAGGTGGAAGGAAGTGGAGGTCCTTGTCAACAGAGCAGCCCTAAACTTTGGGGTGCTTGTGTCTTGCTGATTTTCAATTTTCCCGCTTTATCCCCCCATGCGTGGAAGTGCCCTATGCTCTCTAAGCTGTGTTTTTTAGATGTTTCAGGACACACCGTACACTTCTCCAGAGTGGCTGTTGGCAATTTACATCCCGCCCATCAGTGTAGCAAGGCTCCCATTTCTCCATGGCCTGTCCTGCATTTCTGGTTTTGACACTTTTTTCAGCATGGCCCTTTTGACCGATGGGAAGCGAGACTTCTTTGTAGCGCTGATTTGCCTTTCCAGGTTGCTTGGCTGGCCAAAAAGGGCGTATGCGTTTTTTACTGAATGTATTCAGGAAAAAACGCATACGCCCTTTTTGGCCAAGGGCATCATTGTCAACGTTTTGCCGCTTTTCATGTGCTTTAAAGGCGATTCGAATCTACCTCCTGAAATCTGTTTCCTGCAATTCTGCCTTGATTTCAAATCCTCTTCTTTGCCTTCCCTCAATATATTTGTGGACGAGAGTTTTCATTTATAACTCTGCAGGTTTGTGAATTGCAGTGCCCTGAAGCTCCATTTTACAAGTCGCTTTTTTGGGAGCCGGCCGCAAAAGCGCAAGATGGCTTCAGGGCCTGTTCTGGTTCCGGGGGGCAGGCTGAGCCTGTGGTTAATTCTTCTTCCTGATGGGAAAATAGAGTGACCTGTGCCTGTCCCAACACCAAGAGCTAGTCTCTCATTGGTTCCCCGTCTTCCCGTTCATCCTCAGGACAAATTGCAACCTGTACGGAACAGGAGGTTAAAGGTGCTGATGCTCCAAGTAGGGAGATTGCTAGTAAAGTGGCTGGAATGGCGAACCCGAGCACAAGGAGATGAGAAATGAGGTGCGTTTTAGAAACCTTTCCCCATCACACGGTGTACCATCTTCTGGGTTTCTCATGCATGTTTTCGATGTAGGAAGATGCCCTTGAACCTGGAGATTTGGGACCCATGCGATGGGTAGCACGCAGTATTACTTTAAAGGGTCTGCGTTTGCTCACCCAACCTCACCAAACCTCTCAGCCCCAAGAGTGTCCACCCTTATGTCTCATCCAGCTGTGGGTCTAGATATTGTCAATCCACGTTGCATCACAGCCCCTGAACGAATTGTGTAAGAATTTCTCTCTCTTTCCCTGTCTTTGTTTCATGGGTTTTTAAAAGTAATTTATTTTTATAATGGGGTTTAGCTGCTTTTCACGGCTGTGTTTATGCCGCTTTACACCCACTTGACACACTAACAGAGAGATATCAATACATAGGTTTTAAGATTATTACTAGTCAGATATATTCTTGTGCGGTGAATCGGGCGTGTTGAGTCCAGTTCTCTGAGCAAGGAGTAGGTCTTGTCTATTACATATTGGGTTTATGGAACGGTATCTGAGCTAATTTGAAACTCTTGTTTTATGTATCACCCCACCTCACCTTTCCCGTTAAGCAGCCATAGTGTGTTTTCTGCATGTGTGACTCTGTTCTGTTTTGTAATTCAGTTCAAGTGTAACGGTTTTTACATTCCCTCTATAAGTGACACCTTATGAGAAGTGTCCTTTTCTGTGTGACTTATTTCACTTAGAATCGTCTTACCTAAATCCACTCATCATGCTGCTACTAGCCTTATGACATTGATTTCATGGCTGAGTGATATTCCATTGTACATAAGGACCACAACTTTTTTATCCATTTTTCGCTTTCCTGGGATATTTAAGGTGGAAGGAAGTGGAGGTCCTTGTCAACAGAGCAGCCCTAAACTTTGGGGTGCTTGTGTCTTGCTGATTTTCAATTTTCCCACTTTATCTCCCCATGCGTGGAAGTGCCCTACGCTCTCTAAGCTGTGTTTTT
Organism: Balaenoptera physalus; assembly: GCF_965194825.1. Taxonomy (NCBI): domain Eukaryota; kingdom Metazoa; phylum Chordata; class Mammalia; order Artiodactyla; family Balaenopteridae; genus Balaenoptera; species Balaenoptera physalus. The sequence continues at coordinate 500,760 of NW_028126220.1, forward strand.
TAGATGTTTCAGGACACACCGTACACTTCTCCAGAGTGGCTGTTGGCAATTTACATCCCGCCCATCAGTGTAGCAAGGCTCCCATTTCTCCATGGCCTGTCCTGCATTTCTGGTTTTGACACTTTTTTCAGCATGGCCCTTTTGACCGATGGGAAGCGAGACTTCTTTGTAGCGCTGATTTGCCTTTCCAGGTTGCTTGGCTGGCCAAAAAGGGCGTATGCGTTTTTTCCTGAATGTATTCAGGAAAAAACGCATACGCCCTTTTTGGCCAAGGGCATCATTGTCAACGTTTTGCCGCTTTTCATGTGCTTTAAAGGCGATTCGAATCTACCTCCTGAAATCTGTTTCCTGCAATTCTGCCTTGATTTCAAATCCTCTTCTTTGCCTTCCCTCAATATATTTGTGGACGAGAGTTTTCATTTATAACTCTGCAGGTTTGTGAATTGCAGTGCCCTGAAGCTCCATTTTACAAGTCGCTTTTTTGGGAGCCGGCCGCAAAAGCGCAAGATGGCTTCAGGGCCTGTTCTGGTTCCGGGGGGCAGGCTGAGCCTGTGGTTAATTCTTCTTCCTGATGGGAAAATAGAGTGACCTGTGCCTGTCCCAACACCAAGAGCTAGTCTCTCATTGGTTCCCCGTCTTCCCGTTCATCCTCAGGACAAATTGCAACCTGTACGGAACAGGAGGTTAAAGGTGCTGATGCTCCAAGTAGGGAGATTGCTAGTAAAGTGGCTGGAATGGCGAACCCGAGCACAAGGAGATGAGAAATGAGGTGCGTTTTAGAAACCTTTCCCCATCACACGGTGTACCATCTTCTGGGTTTCTCATGCATGTTTTCGATGTAGGAAGATGCCCTTGAACCTGGAGATTTGGGACCCATGCGATGGGTAGCACGCAGTATTACTTTAAAGGGTCTGCGTTTGCTCACCCAACCTCACCAAACCTCTCAGCCCCAAGAGTGTCCACCCTTATGTCTCATCCAGCTGTGGGTCTAGATATTGTCAATCCACGTTGCATCACAGCCCCTGAACGAATTGTGTAAGAATTTCTCTCTCTTTCCCTGTCTTTGTTTCATGGGTTTTTAAAAGTAATTTATTTTTATAATGGGGTTTAGCTGCTTTTCACGGCTGTGTTTAGGCCGCTTTACACCCACTTGACACACTAACAGAGAGATATCAATACATAGGTTTTAAGATTATTACTAGTCAGATATATTCTTGTGCGGTGAATCGGGCGTGTTGAGTCCAGTTCTCTGAGCAAGGAGTAGGTCTTGTCTATTACATATTGGGTTTATGGAACGGTATCTGAGCTAATTTGAAACTCTTGTTTTATGTATCACCCCACCTCACCTTTCCCGTTAAGCAGCCATAGTGTGTTTTCTGCATGTGTGACTCTGTTCTGTTTTGTAATTCAGTTCAAGTGTAACGGTTTTTACATTCCCTCTATAAGTGACACCTTATGAGAAGTGTCCTTTTCTGTGTGACTTATTTCACTTAGAATCGTCTTACCTAAATCCACTCATCATGCTGCTACTAGCCTTATGACATTGATTTCATGGCTGAGTGATATTCCATTGTACATAAGGACCACAACTTTTTTATCCAGTTTTCGCTTTCCTGGGATATTTAAGGTGGAAGGAAGTGGAGGTCCTTGTCAACAGAGCAGCCCTAAACTTTGGGGTGCTTGTGTCTTGCTGATTTTCAATTTTCCCACTTTATCCCCCCATGCGTGGAAGTGCCCTATGCTCTCTAAGCTGTGTTTTTTAGATGTTTCAGGACACACCGTACACTTCTCCAGAGTGGCTGTTGGCAATTTACATCCCGCCCATCAGTGTAGCAAGGCTCCCATTTCTCCATGGCCTGTCCTGCGTTTCTGGTTTTGACACTTTTTTCAGCATGGCCCTTTTGACCGATGGGAAACGAGACTTCTTTGTAGCGCTGATTTGCCTTTCCAGGTTACTTGGATGGCCAAAAAGGGCGTATGCGTTTTTTCCTGAATGTATTCAGGAAAAAACACATACGCCCTTTTTGGCCAAGGGCATCATTGTCAACGTTTTGCCGCTTTTCATGTGCTTTAAAGGCGATTCGAATCTACCTCCTGAAATCTGTTTCCTGCAATTCTGCCTTGATTTCAAATCCTCTTCTTTGCCTTCCCTCAATATATTTGTGGACGAGAGTTATCATTTATAACTCTGCAGGTCTGTGAATTGCAGTGCCCTGAAGCTCCATTTTACAAGTCGCTTTTTTGGGAGCCGGCCGCAAAAGCGCAGGATGGCTTCAGGCCCTGTTCTGGTTCCGGGGGGCAGGCTGAGCCTGTGGTTAATTCTTCTTCCTGATGGGAAAATAGAGTGACCTGTGCCTGTCCCAACACCAAGAGCTAGTCTCTCATTGGTTCCCCGTCTTCCCGTTCATCCTCAGGACAAATTGCAACCTGTACGGAACAGGAGGTTAAAGGTGCTGATGCTCCAAGTAGGGAGATTGCTAGTAAAGTGGCTGGAATGGCGAACCCGAGCACAAGGAGATGAGAAATGAGGTGCGTTTTAGAAACCTTTCCCCATCACACGGTGTACCATCTTCTGGGTTTCTCATGCATGTTTTCGATGTAGGAAGATGCCCTTGAACCTGGAGATTTGGGACCCATGCGATGGGTAGCACGCAGTATTACTTTAAAGGGTCTGCGTTTGCTCACCCAACCTCACCAAACCTCTCAGCCCCAAGAGTGTCCACCCTTATGTCTCATCCAGCTGTGGGTCTAGATATGGTCAATCCAGGTTGCATCACAGCCCCTGAACGAATTGTGTAAGAATTTCTCTCTCTTTCCCTGTCTTTGTTTCATGGGTTTTTAAAAGTAATTTATTTTTATAATGGGGTTTAGCTGCCTTTCACGGCTGTGTTTAGGCCGCTTTACACCCACTTGACACACTAACAGAGAGATATCAATACATAGGTTTTAAGATTATTACTAGTCAGATATATTCTTGTGCGGTGAATCGGGCGTGTTGAGTCCAGTTCTCTGAGCAAGGAGTAGGTCTTGTCTATTACATATTGGGTTTATGGAACGGTATCTGAGCTAATTTGAAACTCTTGTTTTATGTATCACCCCACCTCACCTTTCCCGTTAAGCAGCCATAGTGTGTTTTCTGCATGTGTGACTCTGTTCTGTTTTGTAATTCAGTTCAAGTGTAACGGTTTTTACATTCCCTCTATAAGTGACACCTTATGAGAAGTGTCCTTTTCTGTGTGACTTATTTCACTTAGAATCGTCTTACCTAAATCCACTCATCATGCTGCTACTAGCCTTATGACATTGATTTCATGGCTGAGTGATATTCCATTGTACATAAGGACCACAACTTTTTTATCCAGTTTTCGCTTTCCTGGGATATTTAAGGTGGAAGGAAGTGGAGGTCCTTGTCAACAGAGCAGCCCTAAACTTTGGGGCGCTTGTGTCTTGCTGATTTTCAATTTTCCCACTTTATCCCCCCATGCGTGGAAGTGCCCTATGCTCTCTAAGCTGTGTTTTTTAGATGTTTCAGGACACACCGTACACTTCTCCAGAGTGGCTGTTGGCAATTTACATCCCGCCCATCAGTGTAGCAAGGCTCTCATTTCTCCATGGCCTGTCCTGCGTTTCTGGTTTTGACACTTTTTTCAGCATGGCCCTTTTGACCGATGGGAAACGAGACTTCTTTGTAGCACTGATTTGCCTTTCCAGGTTACTTGGATGGCCACAAAGGGCGTATGCTTTTTTTCCTGAATGTATTCAGGAAAAAACGCATACGCCCTTTTTGGCCAAGGGCATCATTGTCAACGTTTTGCCGCTTTTCATGTGCTTTAAAGGCGATTCGAATCTACCTCCTGAAATCTGTTTCCTGCAATTCTGCCTTGATTTCAAATCCTCTTCTTTGCCTTCCCTCAATATATTTGTGGACGAGAGTTATCATTTATAACTCTGCAGGTCTGTGAATTGCAGTGCCCTGAAGCTCCATTTTACAAGTCGCTTTTTTGGGAGCCGGCCGCAAAAGCGCAGGATGGCTTCAGGCCCTGTTCTGGTTCCGGGGGGCAGGCTGAGCCTGTGGTTAATTCTTCTTCCTGATGGGAAAATAGAGTGACCTGTGCCTGTCCCAACACCAAGAGCTAGTCTCTCATTGGTTCCCCGTCTTCCCGTTCATCCTCAGGACAAATTGCAACCTGTACGGAACAGGAGGTTAAAGGTGCTGATGCTCCAAGTAGGGAGATTGCTAGTAAAGTGGCTGGAATGGCGAACCCGAGCACAAGGAGATGAGAAATGAGGTGCGTTTTAGAAACCTTTCCCCATCACACGGTGTACCATCTTCTGGGTTTCTCATGCATGTTTTCGATGTAGGAAGATGCCCTTGAACCTGGAGATTTGGGACCCATGCGATGGGTAGCACGCAGTATTACTTTAAAGGGTCTGCGTTTGCTCACCCAACCTCACCAAACCTCTCAGCCCCAAGAGTGTCCACCCTTATGTCTCATCCAGCTGTGGGTCTAGATATGGTCAATCCAGGTTGCATCACAGCCCCTGAACGAATTGTGTAAGAATTTCTCTCTCTTTCCCTGTCTTTGTTTCATGGGTTTTTAAAAGTAATTTATTTTTATAATGGGGTTTAGCTGCTTTTCACGGCTGTGTTTATGCCGCTTTACACCCACTTGACACACTAACAGAGAGATATCAATACATAGGTTTTAAGATTATTACTAGTCAGATATATTCTTGTGCGGTGAATCGGGCGTGTTGAGTCCAGTTCTCTGAGCAAGGAGTAGGTCTTGTCTATTACATATTGGGTTTATGGAACGGTATCTGAGCTAATTTGAAACTCTTGTTTTATGTATCACCCCACCTCACCTTTCCCGTTAAGCAGCCATAGTGTGTTTTCTGCATGTGTGACTCTGTTCTGTTTTGTAATTCAGTTCAAGTGTAACGGTTTTTACATTCCCTCTATAAGTGACACCTTATGAGAAGTGTCCTTTTCTGTGTGACTTATTTCACTTAGAATCGTCTTACCTAAATCCACTCATCATGCTGCTACTAGCCTTATGACATTGATTTCATGGCTGAGTGATATTCCATTGTACATAAGGACCACAACTTTTTTATCCAGTTTTCGCTTTCCTGGGATATTTAAGGTGGAAGGAAGTGGAGGTCCTTGTCAACAGAGCAGCCCTAAACTTTGGGGTGCTTGTGTCTTGCTGATTTTCAATTTTCCCACTTTAACCCCCATGCGTGGAAGTGCCCTATGCTCTCTAAGCTGTGTTTTTTAGATGTTTCAGGACACACCGTACACTTCTCCAGAGTGGCTGTTGGCAATTTACATCCCGCCCATCAGTGTAGCAAGGCTCCCATTTCTCCATGGCCTGTCCTGCGTTTCTGGTTTTGACACTTTTTTCAGCATGGCCCTTTTGACCGATGGGAAACGAGACTTCTTTGTAGCGCTGATTTGCCTTTCCAGGTTACTTGGATGGCCAAAAAGGGCGTATGCGTTTTTTCCTGAATGTATTCAGGAAAAAACGCATACGCCCTTTTTGGCCAAGGGCATCATTGTCAACGTTTTGCCGCTTTTCATGTGCTTTAAAGGCGATTCGAATCTACCTCCTGAAATCTGTTTCCTGCAATTCTGCCTTGATTTCAAATCCTCTTCTTTGCCTTCCCTCAATATATTTGTGGACGAGAGTTATCATTTATAACTCTGCAGGTCTGTGAATTGCAGTGCCCTGAAGCTCCATTTTACAAGTCGCTTTTTTGGGAGCCGGCCGCAAAAGCGCAGGATGGCTTCAGGCCCTGTTCTGGTTCCGGGGGGCAGGCTGAGCCTGTGGTTAATTCTTCTTCCTGATGGGAAAATAGAGTGACCTGTGCCTGTCCCAACACCAAGAGCTAGTCTCTCATTGGTTCCCCGTCTTCCCGTTCATCCTCAGGACAAATTGCAACCTGTACGGAACAGGAGGTTAAAGGTGCTGATGCTCCAAGTAGGGAGATTGCTAGTAAAGTGGCTGGAATGGCGAACCCGAGCACAAGGAGATGAGAAATGAGGTGCGTTTTAGAAACCTTTCCCCATCACACGGTGTACCATCTTCTGGATTTCTCATGCATGTTTTCGATGTAGGAAGATGCCCTTGAACCTGGAGATTTGGGACCCATGCGATGGGTAGCACGCAGTATTACTTTAAAGGGTCTGCGTTTGCTCACCCAACCTCACCAAACCTCTCAGCCCCAAGAGTGTCCACCCTTATGTCTCATCCAGCTGTGGGTCTAGATATGGTCAATCCAGGTTGCATCACAGCCCCTGAACGAATTGTGTAAGAATTTCTCTCTCTTTCCCTGTCTTTGTTTCATGGGTTTTTAAAAGTAATTTATTTTTATAATGGGGTTTAGCTGCTTTTCATGGCTGTGTTTATGCTGCTTTACACCCACTTGACACACTAATAGAGAGATATCAATACATAGGTTTTAAGATTATTACTAGTCAGATATATTCTTGTGTGGTGAATCGGGCGTGTTGAGTCCAGTTCTCTGAGCAAGGAGTAGGTCTTGTCTATTACATATTGGGTTTATGGAACGGTATCTGAGCTAATTTGAAACTCTTGTTTTATGTATCACCCCACCTCACCTTTCCCGTTAAGCAGCCATAGTGTGTTTTCTGCATGTGTGACTCTGTTCTGTTTTGTAATTCAGTTCAAGTGTAACGGTTTTTACATTCCCTCTATAAGTGACACCTTATGAGAAGTGTCCTTTTCTGTGTGACTTATTTCACTTAGAATCGTCTTACCTAAATCCACTCATCATGCTGCTACTAGCCTTATGACATTGATTTCATGGCTGAGTGATATTCCATTGTATATAAGGACCACAACTTTTTTATCCATTTTTCACTTTCCTGGGATATTTAAGGTGGAAGGAAGTGGAGGTCCTTGTCAACAGAGCAGCCCTAAACTTTGGGGTGCTTGTGTCTTGCTGATTTTCAATTTTCCCACTTTATCCCCCCATGCGTGGAAGTGCCCTACGCTCTCTAAGCTGTGTTTTTTAGATGTTTCAGGACACACCGTACACTTCTCCAGAGTGGCTGTTGGCAATTTACATCCCGCCCATCAGTGTAGCAAGGCTCCCATTTCTCCATGGCCTGTCCTGCATTTCTGGTTTTGACACGTTTTTCAGCATGGCCCTTTTGACCGATGGGAAGCGAGACTTCTTTGTAGCGCTGATTTGCCTTTCCAGGTTGCTTGGTTGGCCAAAAAGGGCGTATGCGTTTTTTCCTGAATACATTCAGGAAAAAACGCATACGCCCTTTTTGGCCAAGGGCATCATTGTCAACGTTTTGCCGCTTTTCATGTGCTTTAAAGGCGATTCGAATCTACCTCCTGAAATCTGTTTCCTGAAATTCTGCCTTGATTTCAAATCCTCTTCTTTGCCTTCCCTCAATATATTTGTGGACGAGAGTTATCATTTATAACTCTGCAGGTCTGTGAATTGCAGTGCCCTGAAGCTCCATTTTACAAGTCGCTTTTTTGGGAGCCGGCCGCAAAAGCGCAGGATGGCTTCAGGCCCTGTTCTGGTTCCGGGGGGCAGGCTGAGCCTGTGGTTAATTCTTCTTCCTGATGGGAAAATAGAGTGACCTGTGCCTGTCCCAACACCAAGAGCTAGTCTCTCATTGGTTCCCCGTCTTCCCGTTCATCCTCAGGACAAATTGCAACCTGTACGGAACAGGAGGTTAAAGGTGCTGATGCTCCAAGTAGGGAGATTGCTAGTAAAGTGTCTGGAATGGCGAACCCGAGCACAAGGAGATGAGAAATGAGGTGCGTTTTAGAAACCTTTCCCCATCACACGGTGTACCATCTTCTGGGTTTCTCATGCATGTTTTCGATGTAGGAAGATGCCCTTGAACCTGGAGATTTGGGACCCATGCGATGGGTAGCACGCAGTATTACTTTAAAGGGTCTGCGTTTGCTCACCCAACCTCACCAAACCTCTCAGCCCCAAGAGTGTGCACCCTTATGTCTCATCCAGCTGTGGGTCTAGATATGGTCAATCCAGGTTGCATCACAGCCCCTGAACGAATTGTGTAAGAATTTCTCTCTCTTTCCCTGTCTTTGTTTCATGGGTTTTTAAAAGTAATTTATTTTTATAATGGGGTTTAGCTGCTTTTCACGGCTGTGTTTATGCCGCTTTACACCCACTTGACACACTAACAGAGAGATATCAATACATAGGTTTTAAGATGATTACTAGTCAGATATATTCTTGTGCGGTGAATCGGGCGTGTTGAGTCCAGTTCTCTGAGCAAGGAGTAGGTCTTGTCTATTACATATTGGGTTTATGGAACGGTATCTGAGCTAATTTGAAACTCTTGTTTTATGTATCACCCCACCTCACCTTTCCCCTTAAGCAGCCATAGTGTGTTTTCTGCATGTGTGACTCTGTTCTGTTTTGTAATTCAGTTCAAGTGTAACGGTTTTTACATTCCCTCTATAAGTGACACCTTATGAGAAGTGTCCTTTTCTGTGTGACTTATTTCACTTAGAATCGTCTTACCTAAATCCACTCATCATGCTGCTACTAGCCTTATGACATTGATTTCATGGCTGAGTGATATTCCATTGTACATAAGGACCACAACTTTTTTATCCATTTTTCGCTTTCCTGGGATATTTAAGGTGGAAGGAAGTGGAGGTCCTTGTCAACAGAGCAGCCCTAAACTTTGGGGTGCTTGTGTCTTGCTGATTTTCAATTTTCCCACTTTATCCCCCCATGCGTGGAAGTGCCCTATGCTCTCTAAGCTGTGTTTTTTAGATGTTTCAGGACACACCGTACACTTCTCCAGAGTGGCTGTTGGCAATGTACATCCCACCCATCAGTGTAGCAAGGCTCCCATTTCTCCATGGCCTGTCCTGCATTTCTGGTTTTGACACTTTTTTCAGCATGGCCCTTTTGACCGATGGGAAGCGAGACTTCTTTGTAGCGCTGATTTGCCTTTCCAGGTTACTTGGATGGCCAAAAAGGGCGTATGCGTTTTTTCCTGAATGTATTCAGGAAAAAATGCATACGCCCTTTTTGGCCAAGGGCATCATTGTCAACGTTTTGCCGCTTTTCATGTGCTTTAAAGGCGATTCGAATCTACCTCCTGAAATCTGTTTCCTGCAATTCTGCCTTGATTTCAAATCCACTTCTTTGCCTTCCCTCAATATATTTGTGGACGAGAGTTATCATTTATAACTCTGCAGGTTTGTGAATTGCAGTGCCCTGAAGCTCCATTTTACAAGTCGCTTTTTTGGGAGCCGGCCGCAAAAGCGCAGGATGGCTTCAGGCCCTTTTCTGGTTCCGGGGGGCAGGCTGAGCCTGTGGTTAATTCTTCTTCCTGATGGGAAAATAGAGTGACCTGTGCCTGTCCCAACACCAAGAGCTAGTCTCTCATTGGTTCCCCGTCTTCCCGTTCATCCTCAGGACAAATTGCAACCTGTACGGAACAGGAGGTTAAAGGTGCTGATGCTCCAAGTAGGGAGATTGCTAGTAAAGTGGCTGGAATGGCGAACCCGAGCACAAGGAGATGAGAAATGAGGTGCGTTTTAGAAACCTTTCCCCATCACACGGTGTACCATCTTCTGGGTTTCTCATGCATGTTTTCGATGTAGGAAGATGCCCTTGAACCTGGAGATTTGGGACCCATGCGATGGGTAGCACGCAGTATTACTTTAAAGGGTCTGCGTTTGCTCACCCAACCTCACCAAACCTCTCAGCCCCAAGAGTGTCCACCCTTATGTCTCATCCAGCTGTGGGTCTAGATATGGTCAATCCAGGTTGCATCACAGCCCCTGAACGAATTGTGTAAGAATTTCTCTCTCTTTCCCTGTCTTTGTTTCATGGGTTTTTAAAAGTAATTTATTTTTATAATGGGGTTTAGCTGCTTTTCACGGCTGTGTTTAGGCCGCTTTACACCCACTTGACACACTAACAGAGAGATATCAATACATAGGTTTTAAGATTATTACTGGTCAGATATATTCTTGTGCGGTGAATCGGGCGTGTTGAGTCCAGTTCTCTGATCAAGGAGTAGGTCTTGTCTATTACATATTCGGTTTATGGAATGGTATCTGAGCTAATTTGAAACTCTTGTTTTATGTATCACCCCACCTCACCTTTCCCGTTAAGCAGCCATAGTGTGTTTTCTGCATGTGTGACTCTGTTCTGTTTTGTAATTCAGTTCAAGTGTAACGGTTTTTACATTCCCTCTATAAGTGACACCTTATGAGAAGTGTCCTTTTCTGTGTGACTTATTTCACTTAGAATCGTCTTACCTAAATCCACTCATCATGCTGCTACTAGCCTTATGACATTGATTTCATGGCTGAGTGATATTCCATTGTACATAAGGACCACAACTTTTTTATCCATTTTTCGCTTTCCTGGGATATTTAAGGTGGAATGAAGTGGAGGTCCTTGTCAACAGAGCAGCCCTAAACTTTGGGGTGCTTGTGTCTTGCTGATTTTCAATTTTCCCACTTTATCCCCCCATGCGTGGAAGTGCCCTATGCTCTCTAAGCTGTGTTTTTTAGATGTTTCAGGACACACCGTACACTTCTCCAGAGTGGCTGTTGGCAATTTACATCCCGCCCATCAGTGTAGCAAGGCTCCCATTTCTCCATGGCCTGTCCTGCATTTCTGGTTTTGACACTTTTTTCAGCATGGCCCTTTTGACCGATGGGAAGCGAGACTTCTTTGTAGCGCTGATTTGCCTTTCCAGGTTGCTTGGTTGGCCAAAAAGGGCGTATGCGTTTTTTCCTGAATATATTCAGGAAAAAACGCATACGCCCTTTTTGGCCAAGGGCATCATTGTCAACGTTTTGCCGCTTTTCATGTGCTTTAAAGGCGATTCGAATCTACCTCCTGAAATCTGTTTCCTGCAATTCTGCCTTGATTTCAAATCCTCTTCTTTGCCTTCCCTCAATATATTTGTGGACGAGAGTTATCATTTATAACTCTGCAGGTTTGTGAATTGCAGTGCCCTGAAGCTCCATTTTACAAGTCGCTTTTTTGGGAGCCGGCCGCAAAAGCGCAGGATGGCTTCAGGCCCTGTTCTGGTTCCGGGGGGCAGGCTGAGCCTGTGGTTAATTCTTCTTCCTGATGGGAAAATAGAGTGACCTGTGCCTGTCCCAAAACCAAGAGCTAGTCTCTCATTGGTTCCCCGTCTTCCCATTCATCCTCAGGACAAATTGCAACCTGTACGGAACAGGAGGTTAAAGGTGCTGATGCTCCAAGTAGGGAGATTGCTAGTAAAGTGGCTGGAATGGCGAACCCCAGCACAAGGAGATGAGAAATGAGGTGCGTTTTAGATACCTTTCCCCATCACACGGTGCACCATCTTCTGGGTTTCTCATGCATGTTTTCGATGTAGGAAGATGCCCTTGAATCTGGAGATTTGGGACCCATGCGATGGGTAGCACGCAGTATTACTTTAAAGGGTCTGCGTTTGCTCACCCAACCTCACCAAACCTCTCAGCCCCAAGAGTGTCCACCCTTATGTCTCATCCAGCTGTGGGTCTAGATATGGTCAATCCAGGTTGCATCACAGCCCCTGAACGAATTGTGTAAGAATTTCTCTCTCTTTCCCTGTCTTTGTTTCATGGGTTTTTAAAAGTAATTTATTTTTATAATGGGGTTTAGCTGCTTTTCACGGCTGTGTTTAGGCCGCTTTACACCCACTTGACACACTAACAGAGAGATATCAATACATAGGTTTTAAGATTATTACTGGTCAGATATATTCTTGTGCGGTGAATCGGGCGTGTTGAGTCCAGTTCTCTGAGCAAGGAGTAGGTCTTGTCTATTACATATTGGGTTTATGGAACGGTATCTGAGCTAATTTGAAACTCTTGTTTTATGTATCACCCCACCTCACCTTTCCCCTTAAGCAGCCATAGTGTGTTTTCTGCATGTGTGACTCTGTTCTGTTTTGTAATTCAGTTCAAGTGTAACGGTTTTTACATTCCCTCTATAAGTGACACCTTATGAGAAGTGTCCTTTTCTGTGTGACTTATTTCACTTAGAATCGTCTTACCTAAATCCACTCATCATGCTGCTACTAGCCTTATGACATTGATTTCATGGCTGAGTGATATTCCATTGTACATAAGGACCACAACTTTTTTATACATTTTTCGCTTTCCTGGGATATTTAAGGTGGAATGAAGTGGAGGTCCTTGTCAACAGAGCAGCCCTAAACTTTGGGGTGCTTGTGTCTTGCTGATTTTCAATTTTCCCACTTTATCCCCCCATGCGTGGAAGTGCCCTATGCTCTCTAAGCTGTGTTTTTTAGATGTTTCAGGACACACCGTACACTTCTCCAGAGTGGCTGTTGGCAATTTACATCCCGCCCATCAGTGTAGCAAGGCTCCCATTTCTCCATGGCCTGTCCTGCATTTCTGGTTTTGACACTTTTTTCAGCATGGCCCTTTTGACCGATGGGAAGCGAGACTTCTTTGTAGCGCTGATTTGCCTTTCCAGGTTGCTTGGTTGGCCAAAAAGGGCGTATGCGTTTTTTCCTGAATATATTCAGGAAAAAACGCATACGCCCTTTTTGGCCAAGGGCATCATTGTCAACGTTTTGCCGCTTTTCATGTGCTTTAAAGGCGATTCGAATCTACCTCCTGAAATCTGTTTCCTGCAATTCTGCCTTGATTTCAAATCCTCTTCTTTGCCTTCCCTCAATATATTTGTGGACGAGAGTTATCATTTATAACTCTGCAGGTTTGTGAATTGCAGTGCCCTGAAGCTCCATTTTACAAGTCGCTTTTTTGGGAGCCGGCCGCAAAAGCGCAGGATGGCTTCAGGCCCTGTTCTGGTTCCGGGGGGCAGGCTGAGCCTGTGGTTAATTCTTCTTCCTGATGGGAAAATAGAGTGACCTGTGCCTGTCCCAACACCAAGAGCTAGTCTCTCATTGGTTCCCCGTCTTCCCATTCATCCTCAGGACAAATTGCAACCTGTACGGAACAGGAGGTTAAAGGTGCTGATGCTCCAAGTAGGGAGATTGCTAGTAAAGTGGCTGGAATGGCGAACCCCAGCACAAGGAGATGAGAAATGAGGTGCGTTTTAGATACCTTTCCCCATCACACGGTGCACCATCTTCTGGGTTTCTCATGCATGTTTTCGATGTAGGAAGATGCCCTTGAATCTGGAGATTTGGGACCCATGCGATGGGTAGCACGCAGTATTACTTTAAAGGGTCTGCGTTTGCTCACCCAACCTCACCAAACCTCTCAGCCCCAAGAGTGTCCACCCTTATGTCTCATCCAGCTGTGGGTCTAGATATGGTCAATCCAGGTTGCATCACAGCCCCTGAACGAATTGTGTAAGAATTTCTCTCTCTTTCCCTGTCTTTGTTTCATGGGTTTTTAAAAGTAATTTATTTTTATAATGGGGTTTAGCTGCTTTTCACGGCTGTGTTTAGGCCGCTTTACACCCACTTGACACACTAACAGAGAGATATCAATACATAGGTTTTAAGATTATTACTGGTCAGATATATTCTTGTGCGGTGAATCGGGCGTGTTGAGTCCAGTTCTCTGAGCAAGGAGTAGGTCTTGTCTATTACATATTGGGTTTATGGAACGGTATCTGAGCTAATTTGAAAGTCTTGTTTTATGTATCACCCCACCTCACCTTTCCCCTTAAGCAGCCATAGTGTGTTTTCTGCATGTGTGACTCTGTTCTGTTTTGTAATTCAGTTCAAGTGTAACGGTTTTTACATTCCCTCTATAAGTGACACCTTATGAGAAGTGTCCTTTTCTGTGTGACTTATTTCACTTAGAATCGTCTTACCTAAATCCGCTCATCATGCTGCTACTAGCCTTATGACATTGATTTCATGGCTGAGTGATATTCCATTGTACATAAGGACCACAACTTTTTTATCCATTTTTCGCTTTCCTGGGATATTTAAGGTGGAAGGAAGTGGAGGTCCTTGTCAACAGAGCAGCCCTAAACTTTGGGGTGCTTGTGTCTTGCTGATTTTCAATTTTCCCACTTTATCCCCCCATGCGTGGAAGTGCCCTATGCTCTCTAAGCTGTGTTTTTTAGATGTTTCAGGACACACCGTACACTTCTCCAGAGTGGCTGTTGGCAATTTACATCCCGCCCATCAGTGTAGCAAGGCTCCCATTTCTCCATGGCCTGTCCTGCGTTTCTGGTTTTGACACTTTTTTCAGCATGGCCCTTTTGACCGATGGGAAACGAGACTTCTTTGTAGCGCTGATTTGCCTTTCCAGGTTACTTGGATGGCCAAAAAGGGCGTATGCGTTTTTTCCTGAATGTATTCAGGAAAAAACGCATACGCCCTTTTTGGCCAAGGGCATCATTGTCAACGTTTTGCCGCTTTTCATGTGCTTTAAAGGCGATTCGAATCTACCTCCTGAAATCTGTTTCCTGCAATTCTGCCTTGATTTCAAATCCTCTTCTTTGCCTTCCCTCAATATATTTGTGGACGAGAGTTATCATTTATAACTCTGCAGGTCTGTGAATTGCAGTGCCCTGAAGCTCCATTTTACAAGTCGCTTTTTTGGGAGCCGGCCGCAAAAGCGCAGGATGGCTTCAGGCCCTGTTCTGGTTCCGGGGGGCAGGCTGAGCCTGTGGTTAATTCTTCTTCCTGATGGGAAAATAGAGTGACCTGTGCCTGTCCCAACACCAAGAGCTAGTCTCTCATTGGTTCCCCGTCTTCCCGTTCATCCTCAGGACAAATTGCAACCTGTACGGAACAGGAGGTTAAAGGTGCTGATGCTCCAAGTAGGGAGATTGCTAGTAAAGTGGCTGGAATGGCAAACCCGAGCACAAGGAGATGAGAAATGAGGTGCGTTTTAGAAACCTTTCCCCATCACACGGTGTACCATCTTCTGGGTTTCTCATGCATGTTTTCGATGTAGGAAGATGCCCTTGAACCTGGAGATTTGGGACCCATGCGATGGGTAGCACGCAGTATTACTTTAAAGGGTCTGCGTTTGCTCACCCAACCTCACCAAACCTCTCAGCCCCAAGAGTGTCCACCCTTATGTCTCATCCAGCTGTGGGTCTAGATATGGTCAATCCAGGTTGCATCACAGCCCCTGAACGAATTGTGTAAGAATTTCTCTCTCTTTCCCTGTCTTTGTTTCATGGGTTTTTAAAAGTAATTTATTTTTATAATGGGGTTTAGCTGCTTTTCACGGCTGTGTTTATGCCGCTTTACACCCACTTGACACACTAACAGAGAGATATCAATACATAGGTTTTAAGATTATTACTAGTCAGATATATTCTTGTGCGGTGAATCGGGCGTGTTGAGTCCAGTTCTCTGAGCAAGGAGTAGGTCTTGTCTATTACATATTGGGTTTATGGAACGGTATCTGAGCTAATTTGAAACTCTTGTTTTATGTATCACCCCACCTCACCTTTCCCGTTAAGCAGCCATAGTGTGTTTTCTGCATGTGTGACTCTGTTCTGTTTTGTAATTCAGTTCAAGTGTAACGGTTTTTACATTCCCTCTATAAGTGACACCTTATGAGAAGTGTCCTTTTCTGTGTGACTTATTTCACTTAGAATCGTCTTACCTAAATCCACTCATCATGCTGCTACTAGCCTTATGACATTGATTTCATGGCTGAGTGATATTCCATTGTACATAAGGACCACAACTTTTTTATCCATTTTTCGCTTTCCTGGGATATTTAAGGTGGAAGGAAGTGGAGGTCCTTGTCAACAGAGCAGCCCTAAACTTTGGGGTGCTTGTGTCTTGCTGATTTTCAATTTTCCCACTTTATCCCCCCATGCGTGGAAGTGCCCTATGCTCTCTAAGCTGTGTTTTTTAGATGTTTCAGGACACACCGTACACTTCTCCAGAGTGGCTGTTGGCAATTTACATCCCGCCCATCAGTGTAGCAAGGCTCCCATTTCTCCATGGCCTGTCCTGCATTTCTGGTTTTGACACTTTTTTCAGCATGGCCCTTTTGACCGATGGGAAGCGAGACTTCTTTGTAGCGCTCATTTGCCTTTCCAGGTTACTTGGATGGCCAAAAAGGGCGTATGCGTTTTTTCCTGAATGTATTCAGGAAAAAACGCATACGCCCTTTTTGGCCAAGGGCATCATTGTCAACGTTTCGCCGCTTCTCATGTGCTTTAAAGGCGATTCGAATCTACCTCCTGAAATCTGTTTCCTGCAATTCTGCCTTGATTTCAAATCCTCTTCTTTGCCTTCCCTCAATATATTTGTGGACGAGAGTTATCATTTATAACTCTGCAGGTCTGTGAATTGCAGTGCCCTGAAGCTCCATTTTACAAGTCGCTTTTTTGGGAGCCGGCCGCAAAAGCGCAGGATGGCTTCAGGCCCTGTTCTGGTTCCGGGGGGCAGGCTGAGCCTGTGGTTAATTCTTCTTCCTGATGGGAAAATAGAGTGACCTGTGCCTGTCCCAACACCAAGAGCTAGTCTCTCATTGGTTCCCCGTCTTCCCGTTCATCCTCAGGACAAATTGCAACCTGTACGGAACAGGAGGTTAAAGGTGCTGATGCTCCAAGTAGGGAGATTGCTAGTAAAGTGGCTGGAATGGCGAACCCGAGCACAAGGAGATGAGAAATGAGGTGCGTTTTAGAAACCTTTCCCCATCACACGGTGTACCATCGTCTGGGTTTCTCATGCATGTTTTCGATGTAGGAAGATGCCCTTGAACCTGGAGATTTGGGACCCATGCGATGGGTAGCACGCAGTATTACTTTAAAGGGTCTGCGTTTGCTCACCCAACCTCACCAAACCTCTCAGCCCCAAGAGTGTCCACCCTTATGTCTCATCCAGCTGTGGGTCTAGATATGGTCAATCCAGGTTGCATCACAGCCCCTGAACGAATTGTGTAAGAATTTCTCTCTCTTTCCCTGTCTTTGTTTCATGGGTTTTTAAAAGTAATTTATTTTTATAATGGGGTTTAGCTGCTTTTCACGGCTGTGTTTAGGCCGCTTTACACCCACTTGACACACTAACAGAGAGATATCAATACATAGGTTTTAAGATTATTACTGGTCAGATATATTCTTGTGCGGTGAATCGGGCGTGTTGAGTCCAGTTCTCTGAGCAAGGAGTAGGTCTTGTCTATTACATATTGGGTTTATGGAACGGTATCTGAGCTAATTTGAAACTCTTGTTTTATGTATCACCCCACCTCACCTTTCCCCTTAAGCAGCCATAGTGTGTTTTCTGCATGTGTGACTCTGTTCTGTTTTGTAATTCAGTTCAAGTGTAACGGTTTTTACATTCCCTCTATAAGTGACACCTTATGAGAAGTGTCCTTTTCTGTGTGACTTATTTCACTTAGAATCGTCTTACCTAAATCCACTCATCATGCTGCTACTAGCCTTATGACATTGATTTCATGGCTGAGTGATATTCCATTGTACATAAGGACCACAACTTTTTTATCCATTTTTCGCTTTCCTGGGATATTTAAGGTGGAAGGAAGTGGAGGTCCTTGTCAACAGAGCAGCCCTAAACTTTGGGGTGCTTGTGTCTTGCTGATTTTCAATTTTCCCACTTTATCCCCCCATGCGTGGAAGTGCCCTATGCTCTCTAAGCTGTGTTTTTTAGATGTTTCAGGACACACCGTACACTTCTCCAGAGTGGCTGTTGGCAATTTACATCCCGCCCATCAGTGTAGCAAGGCTCCCATTTCTCCATGGCCTGTCCTGCATTTCTGGTTTTGACACTTTTTTCAGCATGGCCCTTTTGACCGATGGGAAGCGAGACTTCTTTGTAGCGCTCATTTGCCTTTCCAGGTTACTTGGATGGCCAAAAAGGGCGTATGCGTTTTTTCCTGAATGTATTCAGGAAAAAACGCATACGCCCTTTTTGGCCAAGGGCATCATTGTCAACGTTTCGCCGCTTCTCATGTGCTTTAAAGGCGATTCGAATCTACCTCCTGAAATCTGTTTCCTGCAATTCTGCCTTGATTTCAAATCCTCTTCTTTGCCTTCCCTCAATATATTTGTGGACGAGAGTTATCATTTATAACTCTGCAGGTTTGTGAATTGCAGTGCCCTGAAGCTCCATTTTACAAGTCGCTTTTTTGGGAGCCGGCCGCAAAAGCGCAGGATGGCTTCAGGCCCTGTTCTGGTTCCGGGGGGCAGGCTGAGCCTGTGGTTAATTCTTCTTCCTGATGGGAAAATAGAGTGACCTGTGCCTGTCCCAACACCAAGAGCTAGTCTCTCATTGGTTCCCCGTCTTCCCATTCATCCTCAGGACAAATTGCAACCTGTACGGAACAGGAGGTTAAAGGTGCTGATGCTCCAAGTAGGGAGATTGCTAGTAAAGTGGCTGGAATGGCGAACCCCAGCACAAGGAGATGAGAAATGAGGTGCGTTTTAGATACCTTTCCCCATCACACGGTGCACCATCTTCTGGGTTTCTCATGCATGTTTTCGATGTAGGAAGATGCCCTTGAATCTGGAGATTTGGGACCCATGCGATGGGTAGCACGCAGTATTACTTTAAAGGGTCTGCGTTTGCTCACCCAACCTCACCAAACCTCTCAGCCCCAAGAGTGTCCACCCTTATGTCTCATCCAGCTGTGGGTCTAGATATGGTCAATCCAGGTTGCATCACAGCCCCTGAACGAATTGTGTAAGAATTTCTCTCTCTTTCCCTGTCTTTGTTTCATGGGTTTTTAAAAGTAATTTATTTTTATAATGGGGTTTAGCTGCTTTTCACGGCTGTGTTTAGGCCGCTTTACACCCACTTGACACACTAACAGAGAGATATCAATACATAGGTTTTAAGATTATTACTGGTCAGATATATTCTTGTGCGGTGAATCGGGCGTGTTGAGTCCAGTTCTCTGAGCAAGGAGTAGGTCTTGTCTATTACATATTGGGTTTATGGAACGGTATCTGAGCTAATTTGAAAGTCTTGTTTTATGTATCACCCCACCTCACCTTTCCCCTTAAGCAGCCATAGTGTGTTTTCTGCATGTGTGACTCTGTTCTGTTTTGTAATTCAGTTCAAGTGTAACGGTTTTTACATTCCCTCTATAAGTGACACCTTATGAGAAGTGTCCTTTTCTGTGTGACTTATTTCACTTAGAATCGTCTTACCTAAATCCGCTCATCATGCTGCTACTAGCCTTATGACATTGATTTCATGGCTGAGTGATATTCCATTGTACATAAGGACCACAACTTTTTTATCCATTTTTCGCTTTCCTGGGATATTTAAGGTGGAAGGAAGTGGAGGTCCTTGTCAACAGAGCAGCCCTAAACTTTGGGGTGCTTGTGTCTTGCTGATTTTCAATTTTCCCACTTTATCCCCCCATGCGTGGAAGTGCCCTATGCTCTCTAAGCTGTGTTTTTTAGATGTTTCAGGACACACCGTACACTTCTCCAGAGTGGCTGTTGGCAATTTACATCCCGCCCATCAGTGTAGCAAGGCTCCCATTTCTCCATGGCCTGTCCTGCGTTTCTGGTTTTGACACTTTTTTCAGCATGGCCCTTTTGACCGATGGGAAACGAGACTTCTTTGTAGCGCTGATTTGCCTTTCCAGGTTACTTGGATGGCCAAAAAGGGCGTATGCGTTTTTTCCTGAATGTATTCAGGAAAAAACGCATACGCCCTTTTTGGCCAAGGGCATCATTGTCAACGTTTTGCCGCTTTTCATGTGCTTTAAAGGCGATTCGAATCTACCTCCTGAAATCTGTTTCCTGCAATTCTGCCTTGATTTCAAATCCTCTTCTTTGCCTTCCCTCAATATATTTGTGGACGAGAGTTATCATTTATAACTCTGCAGGTCTGTGAATTGCAGTGCCCTGAAGCTCCATTTTACAAGTCGCTTTTTTGGGAGCCGGCCGCAAAAGCGCAGGATGGCTTCAGGCCCTGTTCTGGTTCCGGGGGGCAGGCTGAGCCTGTGGTTAATTCTTCTTCCTGATGGGAAAATAGAGTGACCTGTGCCTGTCCCAACACCAAGAGCTAGTCTCTCATTGGTTCCCCGTCTTCCCGTTCATCCTCAGGACAAATTGCAACCTGTACGGAACAGGAGGTTAAAGGTGCTGATGCTCCAAGTAGGGAGATTGCTAGTAAAGTGGCTGGAATGGCAAACCCGAGCACAAGGAGATGAGAAATGAGGTGCGTTTTAGAAACCTTTCCCCATCACACGGTGTACCATCTTCTGGGTTTCTCATGCATGTTTTCGATGTAGGAAGATGCCCTTGAACCTGGAGATTTGGGACCCATGCGATGGGTAGCACGCAGTATTACTTTAAAGGGTCTGCGTTTGCTCACCCAACCTCACCAAACCTCTCAGCCCCAAGAGTGTCCACCCTTATGTCTCATCCAGCTGTGGGTCTAGATATGGTCAATCCAGGTTGCATCACAGCCCCTGAACGAATTGTGTAAGAATTTCTCTCTCTTTCCCTGTCTTTGTTTCATGGGTTTTTAAAAGTAATTTATTTTTATAATGGGGTTTAGCTGCTTTTCACGGCTGTGTTTATGCCGCTTTACACCCACTTGACACACTAACAGAGAGATATCAATACATAGGTTTTAAGATTATTACTAGTCAGATATATTCTTGTGCGGTGAATCGGGCGTGTTGAGTCCAGTTCTCTGAGCAAGGAGTAGGTCTTGTCTATTACATATTGGGTTTATGGAACGGTATCTGAGCTAATTTGAAACTCTTGTTTTATGTATCACCCCACCTCACCTTTCCCGTTAAGCAGCCATAGTGTGTTTTCTGCATGTGTGACTCTGTTCTGTTTTGTAATTCAGTTCAAGTGTAACGGTTTTTACATTCCCTCTATAAGTGACACCTTATGAGAAGTGTCCTTTTCTGTGTGACTTATTTCACTTAGAATCGTCTTACCTAAATCCACTCATCATGCTGCTACTAGCCTTATGACATTGATTTCATGGCTGAGTGATATTCCATTGTACATAAGGACCACAACTTTTTTATCCATTTTTCGCTTTCCTGGGATATTTAAGGTGGAAGGAAGTGGAGGTCCTTGTCAACAGAGCAGCCCTAAACTTTGGGGTGCTTGTGTCTTGCTGATTTTCAATTTTCCCACTTTATCCCCCCATGCGTGGAAGTGCCCTATGCTCTCTAAGCTGTGTTTTTTAGATGTTTCAGGACACACCGTACACTTCTCCAGAGTGGCTGTTGGCAATTTACATCCCGCCCATCAGTGTAGCAAGGCTCCCATTTCTCCATGGCCTGTCCTGCATTTCTGGTTTTGACACTTTTTTCAGCATGGCCCTTTTGACCGATGGGAAGCGAGACTTCTTTGTAGCGCTCATTTGCCTTTCCAGGTTACTTGGATGGCCAAAAAGGGCGTATGCGTTTTTTCCTGAATGTATTCAGGAAAAAACGCATACGCCCTTTTTGGCCAAGGGCATCATTGTCAACGTTTCGCCGCTTCTCATGTGCTTTAAAGGCGATTCGAATCTACCTCCTGAAATCTGTTTCCTGCAATTCTGCCTTGATTTCAAATCCTCTTCTTTGCCTTCCCTCAATATATTTGTGGACGAGAGTTATCATTTATAACTCTGCAGGTCTGTGAATTGCAGTGCCCTGAAGCTCCATTTTACAAGTCGCTTTTTTGGGAGCCGGCCGCAAAAGCGCAGGATGGCTTCAGGCCCTGTTCTGGTTCCGGGGGGCAGGCTGAGCCTGTGGTTAATTCTTCTTCCTGATGGGAAAATAGAGTGACCTGTGCCTGTCCCAACACCAAGAGCTAGTCTCTCATTGGTTCCCCGTCTTCCCGTTCATCCTCAGGACAAATTGCAACCTGTACGGAACAGGAGGTTAAAGGTGCTGATGCTCCAAGTAGGGAGATTGCTAGTAAAGTGGCTGGAATGGCGAACCCGAGCACAAGGAGATGAGAAATGAGGTGCGTTTTAGAAACCTTTCCCCATCACACGGTGTACCATCGTCTGGGTTTCTCATGCATGTTTTCGATGTAGGAAGATGCCCTTGAACCTGGAGATTTGGGACCCATGCGATGGGTAGCACGCAGTATTACTTTAAAGGGTCTGCGTTTGCTCACCCAACCTCACCAAACCTCTCAGCCCCAAGAGTGTCCACCCTTATGTCTCATCCAGCTGTGGGTCTAGATATGGTCAATCCAGGTTGCATCACAGCCCCTGAACGAATTGTGTAAGAATTTCTCTCTCTTTCCCTGTCTTTGTTTCATGGGTTTTTAAAAGTAATTTATTTTTATAATGGGGTTTAGCTGCTTTTCACGGCTGTGTTTAGGCCGCTTTACACCCACTTGACACACTAACAGAGAGATATCAATACATAGGTTTTAAGATTATTACTGGTCAGATATATTCTTGTGCGGTGAATCGGGCGTGTTGAGTCCAGTTCTCTGAGCAAGGAGTAGGTCTTGTCTATTACATATTGGGTTTATGGAACGGTATCTGAGCTAATTTGAAACTCTTGTTTTATGTATCACCCCACCTCACCTTTCCCCTTAAGCAGCCATAGTGTGTTTTCTGCATGTGTGACTCTGTTCTGTTTTGTAATTCAGTTCAAGTGTAACGGTTTTTACATTCCCTCTATAAGTGACACCTTATGAGAAGTGTCCTTTTCTGTGTGACTTATTTCACTTAGAATCGTCTTACCTAAATCCACTCATCATGCTGCTACTAGCCTTATGACATTGATTTCATGGCTGAGTGATATTCCATTGTACATAAGGACCACAACTTTTTTATCCATTTTTCGCTTTCCTGGGATATTTAAGGTGGAAGGAAGTGGAGGTCCTTGTCAACAGAGCAGCCCTAAACTTTGGGGTGCTTGTGTCTTGCTGATTTTCAATTTTCCCACTTTATCCCCCCATGCGTGGAAGTGCCCTATGCTCTCTAAGCTGTGTTTTTTAGATGTTTCAGGACACACCGTACACTTCTCCAGAGTGGCTGTTGGCAATTTACATCCCGCCCATCAGTGTAGCAAGGCTCCCATTTCTCCATGGCCTGTCCTGCATTTCTGGTTTTGACACTTTTTTCAGCATGGCCCTTTTGACCGATGGGAAGCGAGACTTCTTTGTAGCGCTCATTTGCCTTTCCAGGTTACTTGGATGGCCAAAAAGGGCGTATGCGTTTTTTCCTGAATGTATTCAGGAAAAAACGCATACGCCCTTTTTGGCCAAGGGCATCATTGTCAACGTTTCGCCGCTTCTCATGTGCTTTAAAGGCGATTCGAATCTACCTCCTGAAATCTGTTTCCTGCAATTCTGCCTTGATTTCAAATCCTCTTCTTTGCCTTCCCTCAATATATTTGTGGACGAGAGTTATCATTTATAACTCTGCAGGTTTGTGAATTGCAGTGCCCTGAAGCTCCATTTTACAAGTCGCTTTTTTGGGAGCCGGCCGCAAAAGCGCAGGATGGCTTCAGGCCCTGTTCTGGTTCCGGGGGGCAGGCTGAGCCTGTGGTTAATTCTTCTTCCTGATGGGAAAATAGAGTGACCTGTGCCTGTCCCAACACCAAGAGCTAGTCTCTCATTGGTTCCCCGTCTTCCCGTTCATCCTCAGGACAAATTGCAACCTGTACGGAACAGGAGGTTAAAGGTGCTGATGCTCCAAGTAGGGAGATTGCTAGTAAAGTGTCTGGAATGGCGAACCCGAGCACAAGGAGATGAGAAATGAGGTGCGTTTTAGAAACCTTTCCCCATCACACGGTGTACCATCGTCTGGGTTTCTCATGCATGTTTTCGATGTAGGAAGATGCCCTTGAACCTGGAGATTTGGGACCCATGCGATGGGTAGCACGCAGTATTACTTTAAAGGGTCTGCGTTTGCTCACCCAACCTCACCAAACCTCTCAGCCCCAAGAGTGTCCACCCTTATGTCTCATCCAGCTGTGGGTCTAGATATGGTCAATCCAGGTTGCATCACAGCCCCTGAACGAATTGTGTAAGAATTTCTCTCTCTTTCCCTGTCTTTGTTTCATGGGTTTTTAAAAGTAATTTATTTTTATAATGGGGTTTAGCTGCTTTTCACGGCTGTGTTTAGGCCGCTTTACACCCACTTGACACACTAACAGAGAGATATCAATACATAGGTTTTAAGATTATTACTGGTCAGATATATTCTTGTGCGGTGAATCGGGCGTGTTGAGTCCAGTTCTCTGAGCAAGGAGTAGGTCTTGTCTATTACATATTGGGTTTATGGAACGGTATCTGAGCTAATTTGAAACTCTTGTTTTATGTATCACCCCACCTCACCTTTCCCCTTAAGCAGCCATAGTGTGTTTTCTGCATGTGTGACTCTGTTCTGTTTTGTAATTCAGTTCAAGTGTAACGGTTTTTACATTCCCTCTATAAGTGACACCTTATGAGAAGTGTCCTTTTCTGTGTGACTTATTTCACTTAGAATCGTCTTACCTAAATCCACTCATCATGCTGCTACTAGCCTTATGACATTGATTTCATGGCTGAGTGATATTCCATTGTACATAAGGACCACAACTTTTTTATACATTTTTCGCTTTCCTGGGATATTTAAGGTGGAAGGAAGTGGAGGTCCTTGTCAACAGAGCAGCCCTAAACTTTGGGGTGCTTGTGTCTTGCTGATTTTCAATTTTCCCGCTTTATCCCCCCATGCGTGGAAGTGCCCTATGCTCTCTAAGCTGTGTTTTTTAGATGTTTCAGGACACACCGTACACTTCTCCAGAGTGGCTGTTGGCAATTTACATCCCGCCCATCAGTGTAGCAAGGCTCCCATTTCTCCATGGCCTGTCCTGCATTTCTGGTTTTGACACTTTTTTCAGCATGGCCCTTTTGACCGATGGGAAGCGAGACTTCTTTGTAGCGCTGATTTGCCTTTCCAGGTTGCTTGGTTGGCCAAAAAGGGCGTATGCGTTTTTTCCTGAATATATTCAGGAAAAAACGCATACGCCCTTTTTGGCCAAGGGCATCATTGTCAACGTTTTGCCGCTTTTCATGTGCTTTAAAGGCGATTCGAATCTACCTCCTGAAATCTGTTTCCTGCAATTCTGCCTTGATTTCAAATCCTCTTCTTTGCCTTCCCTCAATATATTTGTGGACGAGAGTTATCATTTATAAGTCTGCAGGTTTGTGAATTGCAGTGCCCTGAAGCTCCGTTTTACAAGTCGCTTTTTTGGGAGCCGGCCGCAATAGCGCAGGATGGCTTCAGGCCCTGTTCTGGTTCCGGGGGGCAGGCTGAGCCTGTGGTTAATTCTTCTTCCTGATGGGAAAATAGAGTGACCTGTGCCTGTCCCAACACCAAGAGCTAGTCTCTCATTGGTTCCCCGTCTTCCCGTTCATCCTCAGGACAAATTGCAACCTGTACGGAACAGGAGGTTAAAGGTGCTGATGCTCCAAGTAGGGAGATTGCTAGTAAAGTGTCTGGAATGGCGAACCCGAGCACAAGGAGATGAGAAATGAGGTGCGTTTTAGAAACCTTTCCCCATCACACGGTGTACCATCGTCTGGGTTTCTCATGCATGTTTTCGATGTAGGAAGATGCCCTTGAACCTGGAGATTTGGGACCCATGCGATGGGTAGCATGCAGTATTACTTTAAAGGGTCTGCGTTTGCTCACCCAACCTCACCAAACCTCTCAGCCCCAAGAGTGTCCACCCTTATGTCTCATCCAGCTGTGGGTCTATATATGGTCAATCCAGGTTGCATCACAGCCCCTGAACGAATTGTGTAAGAATTTCTCTCTCTTTTCCTGTCTTTGTTTCATGGGTTTTTAAAAGTAATTTATTTTTATAATGGGGTTTAGCTGCTTTTCACGGCTGTGTTTAGGCCGCTTTACACCCACTTGACACACTAACAGAGAGATATCAATACATAGGTTTTAAGATTATTACTGGTCAGATATATTCTTGTGCGGTGAATCGGGCGTGTTGAGTCCAGTTCTCTGAGCAAGGAGTAGGTCTTGTCTATTACATATTGGGTTTATGGAACGGTATCTGAGCTAATTTGAAACTCTTGTTTTATGTATCACCCCACCTCACCTTTCCCCTTAAGCAGCCATAGTGTGTTTTCTGCATGTGTGACTCTGTTCTGTTTTGTAATTCAGTTCAAGTGTAACGGTTTTTACATTCCCTCTATAAGTGACACCTTATGAGAAGTGTCCTTTTCTGTGTGACTTATTTCACTTAGAATCGTCTTACCTAAATCCACTCATCATGCTGCTACTAGCCTTATGACATTGATTTCATGGCTGAGTGATATTCCATTGTACATAAGGACCACAACTTTTTTATCCATTTTTCGCTTTCCTGGGATATTTAAGGTGGAAGGAAGTGGAGGTCCTTGTCAACAGAGCAGCCCTAAACTTTGGGGTGCTTGTGTCTTGCTGATTTTCAATTTTCCCGCTTTATCCCCCCATGCGTGGAAGTGCCCTATGCTCTCTAAGCTGTGTTTTTTAGATGTTTCAGGACACACCGTACACTTCTCCAGAGTGGCTGTTGGCAATTTACATCCCGCCCATCAGTGTAGCAAGGCTCCCATTTCTCTATGGCCTGTCCTGCATTTCTGGTTTTGACACTTTTTTCAGCATGGCCCTTTTGACCGATGGGAAGCGAGACTTCTTTGTAGCGCTGATTTGCCTTTCCAGGTTGCTTGGTTGGCCAAAAAGGGCGTATGCGTTTTTTCCTGAATATATTCAGGAAAAACGCATACGCCCTTTTTGGCCAAGGGCATCATTGTCAACGTTTTGCCGCTTTTCATGTGCTTTAAAGGCGATTCGAATCTACCTCCTGAAATCTGTTTCCTGCAATTCTGCCTTGATTTCAAATCCTCTTCTTTGCCTTCCCTCAATATATTTGTGGACGAGAGTTATCATTTATAACTCTGCAGGTTTGTGAATTGCAGTGCCCTGAAGCTCCATTTTACAAGTCGCTTTTTTGGGAGCCGGCCGCAAAAGCGCAGGATGGCTTCAGGCCCTGTTCTGGTTCCGGGGGGCAGGCTGAGCCTGTGGTTAATTCTTCTTCCTGATGGGAAAATAGAGTGACCTGTGCCTGTCCCAACACCAAGAGCTAGTCTCTCATTGGTTCCCCGTCTTCCCGTTCATCCTCAGGACAAATTGCAACCTGTACGGAACAGGAGGTTAAAGGTGCTGATGCTCCAAGTAGGGAGATTGCTAGTAAAGTGTCTGGAATGGCGAACCCGAGCACAAGGAGATGAGAAATGAGGTGCGTTTTAGAAACCTTTCCCCATCACACGGTGTACCATCGTCTGGGTTTCTCATGCATGTTTTCGATGTAGGAAGATGCCCTTGAACCTGGAGATTTGGGACCCATGCGATGGGTAGCACGCAGTATTACTTTAAAGGGTCTGCGTTTGCTCACCCAACCTCACCAAACCTCTCAGCCCCAAGAGTGTCCACCCTTATGTCTCATCCAGCTGTGGGTCTATATATGGTCAATCCAGGTTGCATCACAGCCCCTGAACGAATTGTGTAAGAATTTCTCTCTCTTTCCCTGTCTTTGTTTCATGGGTTTTTAAAAGTAATTTATTTTTATAATGGGGTTTAGCTGCTTTTCACGGCTGTGTTTAGGCCGCTTTACACCCACTTGACACACTAACAGAGAGATATCAATACATAGGTTTTAAGATTATTACTGGTCAGATATATTCTTGTGCGGTGAATCGGGCGTGTTGAGTCCAGTTCTCTGAGCAAGGAGTAGGTCTTGTCTATTCCATATTGGGTTTATGGAACGGTATCTGAGCTAATTTGAAACTCTTGTTTTATGTATCACCCCACCTCACCTTTCCCCTTAAGCAGCCATAGTGTGTTTTCTGCATGTGTGACTCTGTTCTGTTTTGTAATTCAGTTCAAGTGTAACGGTTTTTACATTCCCTCTATAAGTGACACCTTATGAGAAGTGTCCTTTTCTGTGTGACTTATTTCACTTAGAATCGTCTTACCTAAATCCACTCATCATGCTGCTACTAGCCTTATGACATTGATTTCATGGCTGAGTGATATTCCATTGTACATAAGGACCACAACTTTTTTATCCATTTTTCGCTTTCCTGGGATATTTAAGGTGGAAGGAAGTGGAGGTCCTTGTCAACAGAGCAGCCCTAAACTTTGGGGTGCTTGTGTCTTGCTGATTTTCAATTTTCCCGCTTTATCCCCCCATGCGTGGAAGTGCCCTATGCTCTCTAAGCTGTGTTTTTTAGATGTTTCAGGACACACCGTACACTTCTCCAGAGTGGCTGTTGGCAATTTACATCCCGCCCATCAGTGTAGCAAGGCTCCCATTTCTCTATGGCCTGTCCTGCATTTCTGGTTTTGACACTTTTTTCAGCATGGCCCTTTTGACCGATGGGAAGCGAGACTTCTTTGTAGCGCTGATTTGCCTTTCCAGGTTGCTTGGTTGGCCAAAAAGGGCGTATGCGTTTTTTCCTGAATATATTCAGGAAAAAACGCATACGCCCTTTTTGGCCAAGGGCATCATTGTCAACGTTTTGCCGCTTTTCATGTGCTTTAAAGGCGATTCGAATCTACCTCCTGAAATCTGTTTCCTGCAATTCTGCCTTGATTTCAAATCCTCTTCTTTGCCTTCCCTCAATATATTTGTGGACGAGAGTTATCATTTATAACTCTGCAGGTTTGTGAATTGCAGTGCCCTGAAGCTCCATTTTACAAGTCGCTTTTTTGGGAGCCGGCCGCAAAAGCGCAGGATGGCTTCAGGCCCTGTTCTGGTTCCGGGGGGCAGGCTGAGCCTGTGGTTAATTCTTCTTCCTGATGGGAAAATAGAGTGACCTGTGCCTGTCCCAACACCAAGAGCTAGTCTCTCATTGGTTCCCCGTCTTCCCGTTCATCCTCAGGACAAATTGCAACCTGTACGGAACAGGAGGTTAAAGGTGCTGATGCTCCAAGTAGGGAGATTGCTAGTAAAGTGGCTGGAATGGCGAACCCGAGCACAAGGAGATGAGAAATGAGGTGCGTTTTAGAAACCTTTCCCCATCACACGGTGTACCATCGTCTGGGTTTCTCATGCATGTTTTCGATGTAGGAAGATGCCCTTGAACCTGGAGATTTGGGACCCATGCGATGGGTAGCACGCAGTATTACTTTAAAGGGTCTGCGTTTGCTCACCCAACCTCACCAAACCTCTCAGCCCCAAGAGTGTCCACCCTTATGTCTCATCCAGCTGTGGGTCTAGATATGGTCAATCCAGGTTGCATCACAGCCCCTGAACGAATTGTGTAAGAATTTCTCTCTCTTTCCCTGTCTTTGTTTCATGGGTTTTTAAAAGTAATTTATTTTTATAATGGGGTTTAGCTGCTTTTCACGGCTGTGTTTAGGCCGCTTTACACCCACTTGACACACTAACAGAGAGATATCAATACATAGGTTTTAAGATTATTACTGGTCAGATATATTCTTGTGCGGTGAATCGGGCGTGTTGAGTCCAGTTCTCTGAGCAAGGAGTATGTCTTGTCTATTCCATATTGGGTTTATGGAACGGTATCTGAGCTAATTTGAAACTCTTGTTTTATGTATCACCCCACCTCACCTTTCCCCTTAAGCAGCCATAGTGTGTTTTCTGCATGTGTGACTCTGTTCTGTTTTGTAATTCAGTTCAAGTGTAACGGTTTTTACATTCCCTCTATAAGTGACACCTTATGAGAAGTGTCCTTTTCTGTGTGACTTATTTCACTTAGAATCGTCTTACCTAAATCCACTCATCATGCTGCTACTAGCCTTATGACATTGATTTCATGGCTGAGTGATATTCCATTGTACATAAGGACCACAACTTTTTTATCCATTTTTCGCTTTCCTGGGATATTTAAGGTGGAAGGAAGTGGAGGTCCTTGTCAACAGAGCAGCCCTAAACTTTGGGGTGCTTGTGTCTTGCTGATTTTCAATTTTCCCACTTTATCCCCCCATGCGTGGAAGTGCCCTATGCTCTCTAAGCTGTGTTTTTTAGATGTTTCAGGACACACCGTACACTTCTCCAGAGTGGCTGTTGGCAATTTACATCCCGCCCATCAGTGTAGCAAGGCTCCCATTTCTCCATGGCCTGTCCTGCATTTCTGGTTTTGACACTTTTTTCAGCATGGCCCTTTTGACCGATGGGAAGCGAGACTTCTTTGTAGCGCTGATTTGCCTTTCCAGGTTACTTGGATGGCCAAAAAGGGCGTATGCGTTTTTTCCTGAATGTATTCAGGAAAAAACGCATACGCCCTTTTTGGCCAAGGGCATCATTGTCAACGTTTTGCCGCTTTTCATGTGCTTTAAAGGCGATTCGAATCTACCTCCTGAAATCTGTTTCCTCCAATTCTGCCTTGATTTCAAATCCTCTTCTTTGCCTTCCCTCAATATATTTGTGGACGAGAGTTATCATTTATAACTCTGCAGGTTTGTGAATTGCAGTGCCCTGAAGCTCCATTTTACAAGTCGCTTTTTTGGGAGCCGGCCGCAAAAGCGCAGGATGGCTTCAGGCCCTGTTCTGGTTCCGGGGGGCAGGCTGAGCCTGTGGTTAATTCTTCTTCCTGATGGGAAAATAGAGTGACCTGTGCCTGTCCCAACACCAAGAGCTAGTCTCTCATTGGTTCCCCGTCTTCCCGTTCATCCTCAGGACAAATTGCAACCTGTACGGAACAGGAGGTTAAAGGTGCTGATGCTCCAAGTAGGGAGATTGCTAGTAAAGTGGCTGGAATGGCGAACCCGAGCACAAGGAGATGAGAAATGAGGTGCGTTTTAGAAACCTTTCCCCATCACACGGTGTACCATCGTCTGGGTTTCTCATGCATGTTTTCGATGTAGGAAGATGCCCTTGAACCTGGAGATTTGGGACCCATGCGATGGGTAGCACGCAGTATTACTTTAAAGGGTCTGCGTTTGCTCACCCAACCTCACCAAACCTCTCAGCCCCAAGAGTGTCCACCCTTATGTCTCATCCAGCTGTGGGTCTAGATATGGTCAATCCAGGTTGCATCACAGCCCCTGAACGAATTGTGTAAGAATTTCTCTCTCTTTCCCTGTCTTTGTTTCATGGGTTTTTAAAAGTAATTTATTTTTATAATGGGGTTTAGCTGCTTTTCACGGCTGTGTTTAGGCCGCTTTACACCCACTTGACACACTAACAGAGAGATATCAATACATAGGTTTTAAGATTATTACTGGTCAGATATATTCTTGTGCGGTGAATCGGGCGTGTTGAGTCCAGTTCTCTGAGCAAGGAGTAGGTCTTGTCTATTCCATATTGGGTTTATGGAACGGTATCTGAGCTAATTTGAAACTCTTGTTTTATGTATCACCCCACCTCACCTTTCCCCTTAAGCAGCCATAGTGTGTTTTCTGCATGTGTGACTCTGTTCTGTTTTGTAATTCAGTTCAAGTGTAACGGTTTTTACATTCCCTCTATAAGTGACACCTTATGAGAAGTGTCCTTTTCTGTGTGACTTATTTCACTTAGAATCGTCTTACCTAAATCCACTCATCATGCTGCTACTAGCCTTATGACATTGATTTCATGGCTGAGTGATATTCCATTGTACATAAGGACCACAACTTTTTTATCCATTTTTCGCTTTCCTGGGATATTTAAGGTGGAAGGAAGTGGAGGTCCTTGTCAACAGAGCAGCCCTAAACTTTGGGGTGCTTGTGTCTTGCTGATTTTCAATTTTCCCACTTTATCCCCCCATGCGTGGAAGTGCCCTATGCTCTCTAAGCTGTGTTTTTTAGATGTTTCAGGACACACCGTACACTTCTCCAGAGTGGCTGTTGGCAATTTACATCCCGCCCATCAGTGTAGCAAGGCTCCCATTTCTCCATGGCCTGTCCTGCATTTCTGGTTTTGACACTTTTTTCAGCATGGCCCTTTTGACCGATGGGAAGCGAGACTTCTTTGTAGCGCTGATTTGCCTTTCCAGGTTACTTGGATGGCCAAAAAGGGCGTATGCGTTTTTTCCTGAATGTATTCAGGAAAAAACGCATACGCCCTTTTTGGCCAAGGGCATCATTGTCAACGTTTTGCCGCTTTTCATGTGCTTTAAAGGCGATTCGAATCTACCTCCTGAAATCTGTTTCCTCCAATTCTGCCTTGATTTCAAATCCTCTTCTTTGCCTTCCCTCAATATATTTGTGGACGAGAGTTATCATTTATAACTCTGCAGGTTTGTGAATTGCAGTGCCCTGAAGCTCCATTTTACAAGTCGCTTTTTTGGGAGCCGGCCGCAAAAGCGCAGGATGGCTTCAGGCCCTGTTCTGGTTCCGGGGGGCAGGCTGAGACTGTGGTTAATTCTTCTTCCTGATGGGAAAATAGAGTGACCTGTGCCTGTCCCAACACCAAGAGCTAGTCTCTCATTGGTTCCCCGTCTTCCCGTTCATCCTCAGGACAAATTGCAACCTGTACGGAACAGGAGGTTAAAGGTGCTGATGCTCCAAGTAGGGAGATTGCTAGTAAAGTGGCTGGAATGGCGAACCCGAGCACAAGGAGATGAGAAATGAGGTGCGTTTTAGAAACCTTTCCCCATCACACGGTGTACCATCGTCTGGGTTTCTCATGCATGTTTTCGATGTAGGAAGATGCCCTTGAACCTGGAGATTTGGGACCCATGCGATGGGTAGCACGCAGTATTACTTTAAAGGGTCTGCGTTTGCTCACCCAACCTCACCAAACCTCTCAGCCCCAAGAGTGTCCACCCTTATGTCTCATCCAGCTGTGGGTCTAGATATGGTCAATCCAGGTTGCATCACAGCCCCTGAACGAATTGTGTAAGAATTTCTCTCTCTTTCCCTGTCTTTGTTTCATGGGTTTTTAAAAGTAATTTATTTTTATAATGGGGTTTAGCTGCTTTTCACGGCTGTGTTTAGGCCGCTTTACACCCACTTGACACACTAACAGAGAGATATCAATACATAGGTTTTAAGATTATTACTGGTCAGATATATTCTTGTGCGGTGAATCGGGCGTGTTGAGTCCAGTTCTCTGAGCAAGGAGTAGGTCTTGTCTATTACATATTGGGTTTATGGAACGGTATCTGAGCTAATTTGAAACTCTTGTTTTATGTATCACCCCACCTCACCTTTCCCCTAAAGCAGCCATAGTGTGTTTTCTGCATGTGTGACTCTGTTCTGTTTTGTAATTCAGTTCAAGTGTAACGGTTTTTACATTCCCTCTATAAGTGACACCTTATGAGAAGTGTCCTTTTCTGTGTGACTTATTTCACTTAGAATCGTCTTACCTAAATCCACTCATCATGCTGCTACTAGCCTTATGACATTGATTTCATGGCTGAGTGATATTCCATTGTACATAAGGACCACAACTTTTTTATCCATTTTTCGCTTTCCTGGGATATTTAAGGTGGAAGGAAGTGGAGGTCCTTGTCAACAGAGCAGCCCTAAACTTTGGGGTGCTTGTGTCTTGCTGATTTTCAATTTTCCCACTTTATCCCCCCATGCGTGGAAGTGCCCTATGTTCTCTAAGCTGTGTTTTTTAGATGTTTCAGAACACACCGTACACTTCTCCAGAGTGGCTGTTGGCAATTTACATCCCGCCCATCAGTGTAGCAAGGCTCCCATTTCTCCATGGCCTGTCCTGCATTTCTGGTTTTGACACTTTTTTCAGCATGGCCCTTTTGACCGATGGGAAGCGAGACTTCTTTGTAGCGCTGATTTGCCTTTCCAGGTTGCTTGGTTGGCCAAAAAGGGCGTATGCGTTTTTTCCTGAATATATTCAGGAAAAAACGCATACGCCCTTTTTGGCCAAGGGCATCATTGTCAACGTTTTGCCGCTTTTCATGTGCTTTAAAGGCGATTCGAATCTACCTC
Organism: Balaenoptera physalus; assembly: GCF_965194825.1. Taxonomy (NCBI): domain Eukaryota; kingdom Metazoa; phylum Chordata; class Mammalia; order Artiodactyla; family Balaenopteridae; genus Balaenoptera; species Balaenoptera physalus. The sequence goes on from NW_028126220.1 coordinate 534,532, forward strand.
CTGAAATCTGTTTCCTGCAATTCTGCCTTGATTTCAAATCCTCTTCTTTGCCTTCCCTCAATATATTTGTGGACGAGAGTTATCATTTATAACTCTGCAGGTTTGTGAATTGCAGTGCCCTGAAGCTCCATTTTACAAGTCGCTTTTTTGGGAGCCGGCCGCAAAAGCGCAGGATGGCTTCAGGCCCTGTTCTGGTTCCGGGGGGCAGGCTGAGCCTGTGGTTAATTCTTCTTCCTGATGGGAAAATAGAGTGACCTGTGCCTGTCCCAAAACCAAGAGCTAGTCTCTCATTGGTTCCCCGTCTTCCCATTCATCCTCAGGACAAATTGCAACCTGTACGGAACAGGAGGTTAAAGGTGCTGATGCTCCAAGTAGGGAGATTGCTAGTAAAGTGGCTGGAATGGCGAACCCCAGCACAAGGAGATGAGAAATGAGGTGCGTTTTAGATACCTTTCCCCATCACACGGTGCACCATCTTCTGGGTTTCTCATGCATGTTTTCGATGTAGGAAGATGCCCTTGAATCTGGAGATTTGGGACCCATGCGATGGGTAGCACGCAGTATTATTTTAAAGGGTCTGCGTTTGCTCACCCAACCTCACCAAACCTCTCAGCCCCAAGAGTGTCCACCCTTATGTCTCATCCAGCTGTGGGTCTAGATATTGTCAATCCAGGTTGCATCACAGCCCCTGAACGAATTGTGTAAGAATTTCTCTCTCTTTCCCTGTCTTTGTTTCATGGGTTTTTAAAAGTAAATTATTTTTATAATGGGGTTTAGCTGCTTTTCACGGCTGTGTTTATGCCGCTTTACACCCACTTGACACACTAACAGAGAGATATCAATACATAGGTTTTAAGATGATTACTAGTCAGATATATTCTTGTGCGGTGAATCGGGCGTGTTGAGTCCAGTTCTCTGAGCAAGGAGTAGGTCTTGTCTATTACATATTGGGTTTATGGAACGGTATCTGAGCTAATTTGAAAGTCTTGTTTTATGTATCACCCCACCTCACCTTTCCCCTTAAGCAGCCATAGTGTGTTTTCTGCATGTGTGACTCTGTTCTGTTTTGTAATTCAGTTCAAGTGTAACGGTTTTTACATTCCCTCTATAAGTGACACCTTATGAGAAGTGTCCTTTTCTGTGTGACTTATTTCACTTAGAATCGTCTTACCTAAATCCGCTCATCATGCTGCTACTAGCCTTATGACATTGATTTCATGGCTGAGTGATATTCCATTGTACATAAGGACCACAACTTTTTTATCCATTTTTCGCTTTCCTGGGATATTTAAGGTGGAAGGAAGTGGAGGTCCTTGTCAACAGAGCAGCCCTAAACTTTGGGGTGCTTGTGTCTTGCTGATTTTCAATTTTCCCACTTTATCCCCCCATGCGTGGAAGTGCCCTATGCTCTCTAAGCTGTGTTTTTTAGATGTTTCAGGACACACCGTACACTTCTCCAGAGTGGCTGTTGGCAATTTACATCCCGCCCATCAGTGTAGCAAGGCTCCCATTTCTCCATGGCCTGTCCTGCGTTTCTGGTTTTGACACTTTTTTCAGCATGGCCCTTTTGACCGATGGGAAACGAGACTTCTTTGTAGCGCTGATTTGCCTTTCCAGGTTACTTGGATGGCCAAAAAGGGCGTATGCGTTTTTTCCTGAATGTATTCAGGAAAAAACGCATACGCCCTTTTTGGCCAAGGGCATCATTGTCAACGTTTTGCCGCTTTTCATGTGCTTTAAAGGCGATTCGAATCTACCTCCTGAAATCTGTTTCCTGCAATTCTGCCTTGATTTCAAATCCTCTTCTTTGCCTTCCCTCAATATATTTGTGGACGAGAGTTATCATTTATAACTCTGCAGGTCTGTGAATTGCAGTGCCCTGAAGCTCCATTTTACAAGTCGCTTTTTTGGGAGCCGGCCGCAAAAGCGCAGGATGGCTTCAGGCCCTGTTCTGGTTCCGGGGGGCAGGCTGAGCCTGTGGTTAATTCTTCTTCCTGATGGGAAAATAGAGTGACCTGTGCCTGTCCCAACACCAAGAGCTAGTCTCTCATTGGTTCCCCGTCTTCCCGTTCATCCTCAGGACAAATTGCAACCTGTACGGAACAGGAGGTTAAAGGTGCTGATGCTCCAAGTAGGGAGATTGCTAGTAAAGTGGCTGGAATGGCGAACCCGAGCACAAGGAGATGAGAAATGAGGTGCGTTTTAGAAACCTTTCCCCATCACACGGTGTACCATCGTCTGGGTTTCTCATGCATGTTTTCGATGTAGGAAGATGCCCTTGAACCTGGAGATTTGGGACCCATGCGATGGGTAGCACGCAGTATTACTTTAAAGGGTCTGCGTTTGCTCACCCAACCTCACCAAACCTCTCAGCCCCAAGAGTGTCCACCCTTATGTCTCATCCAGCTGTGGGTCTAGATATGGTCAATCCAGGTTGCATCACAGCCCCTGAACGAATTGTGTAAGAATTTCTCTCTCTTTCCCTGTCTTTGTTTCATGGGTTTTTAAAAGTAATTTATTTTTATAATGGGGTTTAGCTGCTTTTCACGGCTGTGTTTAGGCCGCTTTACACCCACTTGACACACTAACAGAGAGATATCAATACATAGGTTTTAAGATTATTACTGGTCAGATATATTCTTGTGCGGTGAATCGGGCGTGTTGAGTCCAGTTCTCTGAGCAAGGAGTAGGTCTTGTCTATTCCATATTGGGTTTATGGAACGGTATCTGAGCTAATTTGAAACTCTTGTTTTATGTATCACCCCACCTCACCTTTCCCCTTAAGCAGCCATAGTGTGTTTTCTGCATGTGTGACTCTGTTCTGTTTTGTAATTCAGTTCAAGTGTAACGGTTTTTACATTCCCTCTATAAGTGACACCTTATGAGAAGTGTCCTTTTCTGTGTGACTTATTTCACTTAGAATCGTCTTACCTAAATCCACTCATCATGCTGCTACTAGCCTTATGACATTGATTTCATGGCTGAGTGATATTCCATTGTACATAAGGACCACAACTTTTTTATCCATTTTTCGCTTTCCTGGGATATTTAAGGTGGAAGGAAGTGGAGGTCCTTGTCAACAGAGCAGCCCTAAACTTTGGGGTGCTTGTGTCTTGCTGATTTTCAATTTTCCCACTTTATCCCCCCATGCGTGGAAGTGCCCTATGCTCTCTAAGCTGTGTTTTTTAGATGTTTCAGGACACACCGTACACTTCTCCAGAGTGGCTGTTGGCAATTTACATCCCGCCCATCAGTGTAGCAAGGCTCCCATTTCTCCATGGCCTGTCCTGCATTTCTGGTTTTGACACTTTTTTCAGCATGGCCCTTTTGACCGATGGGAAGCGAGACTTCTTTGTAGCGCTGATTTGCCTTTCCAGGTTACTTGGATGGCCAAAAAGGGCGTATGCGTTTTTTCCTGAATGTATTCAGGAAAAAACGCATACGCCCTTTTTGGCCAAGGGCATCATTGTCAACGTTTTGCCGCTTTTCATGTGCTTTAAAGGCGATTCGAATCTACCTCCTGAAATCTGTTTCCTGCAATTCTGCCTTGATTTCAAATCCTCTTCTTTGCCTTCCCTCAATATATTTGTGGACGAGAGTTATCATTTATAACTCTGCAGGTTTGTGAATTGCAGTGCCCTGAAGCTCCATTTTACAAGTCGCTTTTTTGGGAGCCGGCCGCAAAAGCGCAGGATGGCTTCAGGCCCTGTTCTGGTTCCGGGGGGCAGGCTGAGCCTGTGGTTAATTCTTCTTCCTGATGGGAAAATAGAGTGACCTGTGCCTGTCCCAACACCAAGAGCTAGTCTCTCATTGGTTCCCCGTCTTCCCGTTCATCCTCAGGACAAATTGCAACCTGTACGGAACAGGAGGTTAAAGGTGCTGATGCTCCAAGTAGGGAGATTGCTAGTAAAGTGGCTGGAATGGCGAACCCGAGCACAAGGAGATGAGAAATGAGGTGCGTTTTAGAAACCTTTCCCCATCACACGGTGTACCATCGTCTGGGTTTCTCATGCATGTTTTCGATGTAGGAAGATGCCCTTGAACCTGGAGATTTGGGACCCATGCGATGGGTAGCACGCAGTATTACTTTAAAGGGTCTGCGTTTGCTCACCCAACCTCACCAAACCTCTCAGCCCCAAGAGTGTCCACCCTTATGTCTCATCCAGCTGTGGGTCTAGATATGGTCAATCCAGGTTGCATCACAGCCCCTGAACGAATTGTGTAAGAATTTCTCTCTCTTTCCCTGTCTTTGTTTCATGGGTTTTTAAAAGTAATTTATTTTTATAATGGGGTTTAGCTGCTTTTCACGGCTGTGTTTAGGCCGCTTTACACCCACTTGACACACTAACAGAGAGATATCAATACATAGGTTTTAAGATTATTACTGGTCAGATATATTCTTGTGCGGTGAATCGGGCGTGTTGAGTCCAGTTCTCTGAGCAAGGAGTAGGTCTTGTCTATTACATATTGGGTTTATGGAACGGTATCTGAGCTAATTTGAAACTCTTGTTTTATGTATCACCCCACCTCACCTTTCCCCTAAAGCAGCCATAGTGTGTTTTCTGCATGTGTGACTCTGTTCTGTTTTGTAATTCAGTTCAAGTGTAACGGTTTTTACATTCCCTCTATAAGTGACACCTTATGAGAAGTGTCCTTTTCTGTGTGACTTATTTCACTTAGAATCGTCTTACCTAAATCCACTCATCATGCTGCTACTAGCCTTATGACATTGATTTCATGGCTGAGTGATATTCCATTGTACATAAGGACCACAACTTTTTTATCCATTTTTCGCTTTCCTGGGATATTTAAGGTGGAAGGAAGTGGAGGTCCTTGTCAACAGAGCAGCCCTAAACTTTGGGGTGCTTGTGTCTTGCTGATTTTCAATTTTCCCACTTTATCCCCCCATGCGTGGAAGTGCCCTATGCTCTCTAAGCTGTGTTTTTTAGATGTTTCAGGACACACCGTACACTTCTCCAGAGTGGCTGTTGGCAATTTACATCCCGCCCATCAGTGTAGCAAGGCTCCCATTTCTCCATGGCCTGTCCTGCATTTCTGGTTTTGACACTTTTTTCAGCATGGCCCTTTTGACCGATGGGAAGCGAGACTTCTTTGTAGCGCTGATTTGCCTTTCCAGGTTGCTTGGTTGGCCAAAAAGGGCGTATGCGTTTTTTCCTGAATATATTCAGGAAAAAACGCATACGCCCTTTTTGGCCAAGGGCATCATTGTCAACGTTTTGCCGCTTTTCATGTGCTTTAAAGGCGATTCGAATCTACCTCCTGAAATCTGTTTCCTGCAATTCTGCCTTGATTTCAAATCCTCTTCTTTGCCTTCCCTCAATATATTTGTGGACGAGAGTTATCATTTATAACTCTGCAGGTTTGTGAATTGCAGTGCCCTGAAGCTCCATTTTACAAGTCGCTTTTTTGGGAGCCGGCCGCAAAAGCGCAGGATGGCTTCAGGCCCTGTTCTGGTTCCGGGGGGCAGGCTGAGCCTGTGGTTAATTCTTCTTCCTGATGGGAAAATAGAGTGACCTGTGCCTGTCCCAAAACCAAGAGCTAGTCTCTCATTGGTTCCCCGTCTTCCCATTCATCCTCAGGACAAATTGCAACCTGTACGGAACAGGAGGTTAAAGGTGCTGATGCTCCAAGTAGGGAGATTGCTAGTAAAGTGGCTGGAATGGCGAACCCCAGCACAAGGAGATGAGAAATGAGGTGCGTTTTAGATACCTTTCCCCATCACACGGTGCACCATCTTCTGGGTTTCTCATGCATGTTTTCGATGTAGGAAGATGCCCTTGAATCTGGAGATTTGGGACCCATGCGATGGGTAGCACGCAGTATTATTTTAAAGGGTCTGCGTTTGCTCACCCAACCTCACCAAACCTCTCAGCCCCAAGAGTGTCCACCCTTATGTCTCATCCAGCTGTGGGTCTAGATATTGTCAATCCAGGTTGCATCACAGCCCCTGAACGAATTGTGTAAGAATTTCTCTCTCTTTCCCTGTCTTTGTTTCATGGGTTTTTAAAAGTAAATTATTTTTATAATGGGGTTTAGCTGCTTTTCACGGCTGTGTTTATGCCGCTTTACACCCACTTGACACACTAACAGAGAGATATCAATACATAGGTTTTAAGATGATTACTAGTCAGATATATTCTTGTGCGGTGAATCGGGCGTGTTGAGTCCAGTTCTCTGAGCAAGGAGTAGGTCTTGTCTATTACATATTGGGTTTATGGAACGGTATCTGAGCTAATTTGAAAGTCTTGTTTTATGTATCACCCCACCTCACCTTTCCCCTTAAGCAGCCATAGTGTGTTTTCTGCATGTGTGACTCTGTTCTGTTTTGTAATTCAGTTCAAGTGTAACGGTTTTTACATTCCCTCTATAAGTGACACCTTATGAGAAGTGTCCTTTTCTGTGTGACTTATTTCACTTAGAATCGTCTTACCTAAATCCGCTCATCATGCTGCTACTAGCCTTATGACATTGATTTCATGGCTGAGTGATATTCCATTGTACATAAGGACCACAACTTTTTTATCCATTTTTCGCTTTCCTGGGATATTTAAGGTGGAAGGAAGTGGAGGTCCTTGTCAACAGAGCAGCCCTAAACTTTGGGGTGCTTGTGTCTTGCTGATTTTCAATTTTCCCACTTTATCTCCCCATGCGTGGAAGTGCCCTATGCTCTCTAAGCTGTGTTTTTTAGATGTTTCAGGACACACCGTACACTTCTCCAGAGTGGCTGTTGGCAATTTACATCCCGCCCATCAGTGTAGCAAGGCTCCCATTTCTCCATGGCCTGTCCTGCGTTTCTGGTTTTGACACTTTTTTCAGCATGGCCCTTTTGACCGATGGGAAACGAGACTTCTTTGTAGCGCTGATTTGCCTTTCCAGGTTACTTGGATGGCCAAAAAGGGCGTATGCGTTTTTTCCTGAATGTATTCAGGAAAAAACGCATACGCCCTTTTTGGCCAAGGGCATCATTGTCAACGTTTTGCCGCTTTTCATGTGCTTTAAAGGCGATTCGAATCTACCTCCTGAAATCTGTTTCCTGCAATTCTGCCTTGATTTCAAATCCTCTTCTTTGCCTTCCCTCAATATATTTGTGGACGAGAGTTATCATTTATAACTCTGCAGGTCTGTGAATTGCAGTGCCCTGAAGCTCCATTTTACAAGTCGCTTTTTTGGGAGCCGGCCGCAAAAGCGCAGGATGGCTTCAGGCCCTGTTCTGGTTCCGGGGGGCAGGCTGAGCCTGTGGTTAATTCTTCTTCCTGATGGGAAAATAGAGTGACCTGTGCCTGTCCCAACACCAAGAGCTAGTCTCTCATTGGTTCCCCGTCTTCCCGTTCATCCTCAGGACAAATTGCAACCTGTACGGAACAGGAGGTTAAAGGTGCTGATTCTCCAAGTAGGGAGATTTCTAGTAAAGTGGCTGGAATGGCGAACCCGAGCACAAGGAGATGAGAAATGAGGTGCGTTTTAGAAACCTTTCCCCATCACACGGTGTACCATCTTCTGGGTTTCTCATGCATGTTTTCGATGTAGGAAGATGCCCTTGAACCTGGAGATTTGGGACCCATGCGATGGGTAGCACGCAGTATTACTTTAAAGGGTCTGCGTTTGCTCACCCAACCTCACCAAACCTCTCAGCCCCAAGAGTGTCCACCCTTATGTCTCATCCAGCTGTGGGTCTAGATATTGTCAATCCAGGTTGCATCACAGCCCCTGAACGAATTGTGTAAGAATTTCTCTCTCTTTCCCTGTCTTTGTTTCATGGGTTTTTAAAAGTAAATTATTTTTATAATGGGGTTTAGCTGCTTTTCACGGCTGTGTTTATGCCGCTTTACACCCACTTGACACACTAACAGAGAGATATCAATACATAGGTTTTAAGATGATTACTAGTCAGATATATTCTTGTGCGGTGAATCGGGCGTGTTGAGTCCAGTTCTCTGAGCAAGGAGTAGGTCTTGTCTATTACATATTGGGTTTATGGAACGGTATCTGAGCTAATTTGAAACTCTTGTTTTATGTATCACCCCACCTCACCTTTCCCCTTAAGCAGCCATAGTGTGTTTTCTGCATGTGTGACTCTGTTCTGTTTTGTAATTCAGTTCAAGTGTAACGGTTTTTACATTCCCTCTATAAGTGACACCTTATGAGAAGTGTCCTTTTCTGTGTGACTTATTTCACTTAGAATCGACTTACCTAAATCCGCTCATCATGCTGCTACTAGCCTTATGACATTGATTTCATGGCTGAGTGATATTCCATTGTACATAAGGACCACAACTTTTTTATCCATTTTTCGCTTTCCTGGGATATTTAAGGTGGAAGGAAGTGGAGGTCCTTATCAACAGAGCAGCCCTAAACTTTGGGGTGCTTGTGTCTTGCTGATTTTCAATTTTCCCACTTTATCCCCCCATGCGTGGAAGTGCCCTATGCTCTCTAAGCTGTGTTTTTTAGATGTTTCAGGACACACCGTACACTTCTCCAGAGTGGCTGTTGGCAATTTACATCCCGCCCATCAGTGTAGCAAGGCTCCCATTTCTCCATGGCCTGTCCTGCGTTTCTGGTTTTGACACTTTTTTCAGCATGGCCCTTTTGACCGATGGGAAACGAGACTTCTTTGTAGCGCTGATTTGCCTTTCCAGGTTACTTGGATGGCCAAAAAGGGCGTATGCGTTTTTTCCTGAATGTATTCAGGAAAAAACGCATACGCCCTTTTTGGCCAAGGGCATCATTGTCAACGTTTTGCCGCTTTTCATGTGCTTTAAAGGCGATTCGAATCTACCTCCTGAAATCTGTTTCCTGCAATTCTGCCTTGATTTCAAATCCTCTTCTTTGCCTTCCCTCAATATATTTGTGGACAAGAGTTATCATTTATAACTCTGCAGGTCTGTGAATTGCAGTGCCCTGAAGCTCCATTTTACAAGTCGCTTTTTTGGGAGCCGGCCGCAAAAGCGCAGGATGGCTTCAGGCCCTGTTCTGGTTCCGGGGGGCAGGCTGAGCCTGTGGTTAATTCTTCTTCCTGATGGGAAAATAGAGTGACCTGTGCCTGTCCCAACACCAAGAGCTAGTCTCTCATTGGTTCCCCGTCTTCCCGTTCATCCTCAGGACAAATTGCAACCTGTACGGAACAGGAGGTTAAAGGTGCTGATGCTCCAAGTTGGGAGATTGCTAGTAAAGTGGCTGGAATGGCGAACCCGAGCACAAGGAGATGAGAAATGAGGTGCGTTTTAGAAACCTTTCCCCATCACACGGTGTACCATCTTCTGGGTTTCTCATGCATGTTTTCGATGTAGGAAGATGCCCTTGAACCTGGAGATTTGGGACCCATGCGATGGGTAGCACGCAGTATTACTTTAAAGGGTCTGCGTTTGCTCACCCAACCTCACCAAACCTCTCAGCCCCAAGAGTGTCCACCCTTATGTCTCATCCAGCTGTGGGTCTAGATATTGTCAATCCAGGTTGCATCACAGCCCCTGAACGAATTGTGTAAGAATTTCTCTCTCTTTCCCTGTCTTTGTTTCATGGGTTTTTAAAAGTAAATTATTTTTATAATGGGGTTTAGCTGCTTTTCACGGCTGTGTTTATGCCGCTTTACACCCACTTGACACACTAACAGAGAGATATCAATACATAGGTTTTAAGATGATTACTAGTCAGATATATTCTTGTGCGGTGAATCGGGCGTGTTGAGTCCAGTTCTCTGAGCAAGGAGTAGGTCTTGTCTATTACATATTGGGTTTATGGAACGGTATCTGAGCTAATTTGAAACTCTTGTTTTATGTATCACCCCACCTCACCTTTCCCCTTAAGCAGCCATAGTGTGTTTTCTGCATGTGTGACTCTGTTCTGTTTTGTAATTCAGTTCAAGTGTAACGGTTTTTACATTCCCTCTATAAGTGACACCTTATGAGAAGTGTCCTTTTCTGTGTGACTTATTTCACTTAGAATCGACTTACCTAAATCCGCTCATCATGCTGCTACTAGCCTTATGACATTGATTTCATGGCTGAGTGATATTCCATTGTACATAAGGACCACAACTTTTTTATCCATTTTTCGCTTTCCTGGGATATTTAAGGTGGAAGGAAGTGGAGGTCCTTATCAACAGAGCAGCCCTAAACTTTGGGGTGCTTGTGTCTTGCTGATTTTCAATTTTCCCACTTTATCCCCCCATGCGTGGAAGTGCCCTATGCTCTCTAAGCTGTGTTTTTTAGATGTTTCAGGACACACCGTACACTTCTCCAGAGTGGCTGTTGGCAATTTACATCCCGCCCATCAGTGTAGCAAGGCTCCCATTTCTCCATGGCCTGTCCTGCATTTCTGGTTTTGACACTTTTTTCAGCATGGCCCTTTTGACCGATGGGAAGCGAGACTTCTTTGTAGCGCTGATTTGCCTTTCCAGGTTGCTTGGTTGGCCAAAAAGGGCGTATGCGTTTTTTCCTGAATATATTCAGGAAAAAACGCATACGCCCTTTTTGGCCAAGGGCATCATTGTCAACGTTTTGCCGCTTTTCATGTGCTTTAAAGGCGATTCGAATCTACCTCCTGAAATCTGTTTCCTGCAATTCTGCCTTGATTTCAAATCCTCTTCTTTGCCTTCCCTCAATATATTTGTGGACGAGAGTTATCATTTATAACTCTGCAGGTTTGTGAATTGCAGTGCCCTGAAGCTCCATTTTACAAGTCGCTTTTTTGGGAGCCGGCCGCAAAAGCGCAGGATGGCTTCAGGCCCTGTTCTGGTTCCGGGGGGCAGGCTGAGCCTGTGGTTAATTCTTCTTCCTGATGGGAAAATAGAGTGACCTGTGCCTGTCCCAAAACCAAGAGCTAGTCTCTCATTGGTTCCCCGTCTTCCCATTCATCCTCAGGACAAATTGCAACCTGTACGGAACAGGAGGTTAAAGGTGCTGATGCTCCAAGTAGGGAGATTGCTAGTAAAGTGGCTGGAATGGCGAACCCCAGCACAAGGAGATGAGAAATGAGGTGCGTTTTAGATACCTTTCCCCATCACACGGTGCACCATCTTCTGGGTTTCTCATGCATGTTTTCGATGTAGGAAGATGCCCTTGAATCTGGAGATTTGGGACCCATGCGATGGGTAGCACGCAGTATTATTTTAAAGGGTCTGCGTTTGCTCACCCAACCTCACCAAACCTCTCAGCCCCAAGAGTGTCCACCCTTATGTCTCATCCAGCTGTGGGTCTAGATATTGTCAATCCAGGTTGCATCACAGCCCCTGAACGAATTGTGTAAGAATTTCTCTCTCTTTCCCTGTCTTTGTTTCATGGGTTTTTAAAAGTAAATTATTTTTATAATGGGGTTTAGCTGCTTTTCACGGCTGTGTTTATGCCGCTTTACACCCACTTGACACACTAACAGAGAGATATCAATACATAGGTTTTAAGATGATTACTAGTCAGATATATTCTTGTGCGGTGAATCGGGCGTGTTGAGTCCAGTTCTCTGAGCAAGGAGTAGGTCTTGTCTATTACATATTGGGTTTATGGAACGGTATCTGAGCTGATTTGAAAGTCTTGTTTTATGTATCACCCCACCTCACCTTTCCCCTTAAGCAGCCATAGTGTGTTTTCTGCATGTGTGACTCTGTTCTGTTTTGTAATTCAGTTCAAGTGTAACGGTTTTTACATTCCCTCTATAAGTGACACCTTATGAGAAGTGTCCTTTTCTGTGTGACTTATTTCACTTAGAATCGTCTTACCTAAATCCGCTCATCATGCTGCTACTAGCCTTATGACATTGATTTCATGGCTGAGTGATATTCCATTGTACATAAGGACCACAACTTTTTTATCCATTTTTCGCTTTCCTGGGATATTTAAGGTGGAAGGAAGTGGAGGTCCTTGTCAACAGAGCAGCCCTAAACTTTGGGGTGCTTGTGTCTTGCTGATTTTCAATTTTCCCACTTTATCCCCCCATGCGTGGAAGTGCCCTATGCTCTCTAAGCTGTGTTTTTTAGATGTTTCAGGACACACCGTACACTTCTCCAGAGTGGCTGTTGGCAATTTACATCCCGCCCATCAGTGTAGCAAGGCTCCCATTTCTCCATGGCCTGTCCTGCGTTTCTGGTTTTGACACTTTTTTCAGCATGGCCCTTTTGACCGATGGGAAACGAGACTTCTTTGTAGCGCTGATTTGCCTTTCCAGGTTACTTGGATGGCCAAAAAGGGCGTATGCGTTTTTTCCTGAATGTATTCAGGAAAAAACGCATACGCCCTTTTTGGCCAAGGGCATCATTGTCAACGTTTTGCCGCTTTTCATGTGCTTTAAAGGCGATTCGAATCTACCTCCTGAAATCTGTTTCCTGCAATTCTGCCTTGATTTCAAATCCTCTTCTTTGCCTTCCCTCAATATATTTGTGGACGAGAGTTATCATTTATAACTCTGCAGGTGTGTGAATTGCAGTGCCCTGAAGCTCCATTTTACAAGTCGCTTTTTTGGGAGCCGGCCGCAAAAGCGCAGGATGGCTTCAGGCCCTGTTCTGGTTCCGGGGGGCAGGCTGAGCCTGTGGTTAATTCTTCTTCCTGATGGGAAAATAGAGTGACCTGTGCCTGTCCCAACACCAAGAGCTAGTCTCTCATTGGTTCCCCGTCTTCCCGTTCATCCTCAGGACAAATTGCAACCTGTACGGAACAGGAGGTTAAAGGTGCTGATTCTCCAAGTACGGAGATTGCTAGTAAAGTGGCTGGAATGGCGAACCCGAGCACAAGGAGATGAGAAATGAGGTGCGTTTTAGAAACCTTTCCCCATCACACGGTGTACCATCTTCTGGGTTTCTCATGCATGTTTTCGATGTAGGAAGATGCCCTTGAACCTGGAGATTTGGGACCCATGCGATGGGTAGCACGCAGTATTACTTTAAAGGGTCTGCGTTTGCTCACCCAACCTCACCAAACCTCTCAGCCCCAAGAGTGTCCACCCTTATGTCTCATCCAGCTGTGGGTCTAGATATTGTCAATCCAGGTTGCATCACAGCCCCTGAACGAATTGTGTAAGAATTTCTCTCTCTTTCCCTGTCTTTGTTTCATGGGTTTTTAAAAGTAAATTATTTTTATAATGGGGTTTAGCTGCTTTTCACGGCTGTGTTTATGCCGCTTTACACCCACTTGACACACTAACAGAGAGATATCAATACATAGGTTTTAAGATGATTACTAGTCAGATATATTCTTGTGCGGTGAATCGGGCGTGTTGAGTCCAGTTCTCTGAGCAAGGAGTAGGTCTTGTCTATTACATATTGGGTTTATGGAACGGTATCTGAGCTAATTTGAAACTCTTGTTTTATGTATCACCCCACCTCACCTTTCCCCTTAAGCAGCCATAGTGTGTTTTCTGCATGTGTGACTCTGTTCTGTTTTGTAATTCAGTTCAAGTGTAACGGTTTTTACATTCCCTCTATAAGTGACACCTTATGAGAAGTGTCCTTTTCTGTGTGACTTATTTCACTTAGAATCGTCTTACCTAAATCCGCTCATCATGCTGCTACTAGCCTTATGACATTGATTTCATGGCTGAGTGATATTCCATTGTACATAAGGACCACAACTTTTTTATCCATTTTTCGCTTTCCTGGGATATTTAAGGTGGAAGGAAGTGGAGGTCCTTATCAACAGAGCAGCCCTAAACTTTGGGGTGCTTGTGTCTTGCTGATTTTCAATTTTCCCACTTTATCCCCCCATGCGTGGAAGTGCCCTATGCTCTCTAAGCTGTGTTTTTTAGATGTTTCAGGACACACCGTACACTTCTCCAGAGTGGCTGTTGGCAATTTACATCCCGCCCATCAGTGTAGCAAGGCTCCCATTTCTCCATGGCCTGTCCTGCGTTTCTGGTTTTGACACTTTTTTCAGCATGGCCCTTTTGACCGATGGGAAACGAGACTTCTTTGTAGCGCTGATTTGCCTTTCCAGGTTACTTGGATGGCCAAAAAGGGCGTATGCGTTTTTTCCTGAATGTATTCAGGAAAAAACGCATACGCCCTTTTTGGCCAAGGGCATCATTGTCAACGTTTTGCCGCTTTTCATGTGCTTTAAAGGCGATTCGAATCTACCTCCTGAAATCTGTTTCCTGCAATTCTGCCTTGATTTCAAATCCTCTTCTTTGCCTTCCCTCAATATATTTGTGGACAAGAGTTATCATTTATAACTCTGCAGGTCTGTGAATTGCAGTGCCCTGAAGCTCCATTTTACAAGTCGCTTTTTTGGGAGCCGGCCGCAAAAGCGCAGGATGGCTTCAGGCCCTGTTCTGGTTCCGGGGGGCAGGCTGAGCCTGTGGTTAATTCTTCTTCCTGATGGGAAAATAGAGTGACCTGTGCCTGTCCCAACACCAAGAGCTAGTCTCTCATTGGTTCCCCGTCTTCCCGTTCATCCTCAGGACAAATTGCAACCTGTACGGAACAGGAGGTTAAAGGTGCTGATGCTCCAAGTTGGGAGATTGCTAGTAAAGTGGCTGGAATGGCGAACCCGAGCACAAGGAGATGAGAAAAGAGGTGCGTTTTAGAAACCTTTCCCCATCACACGGTGTACCATCGTCTGGGTTTCTCATGCATGTTTTCGATGTAGGAAGATGCCCTTGAACCTGGAGATTTGGGACCCATGCGATGGGTAGCACGCAGTATTACTTTAAAGGGTCTGCGTTTGCTCACCCAACCTCACCAAACCTCTCAGCCCCAAGAGTGTCCACCCTTATGTCTCATCCAGCTGTGGGTCTAGATATGGTCAATCCAGGTTGCATCACAACCCCTGAACGAATTGTGTAAGAATTTCTCTCTCTTTCCCTGTCTTTGTTTCATGGGTTTTTAAAAGTAATTTATTTTTATAATGGGGTTTAGCTGCTTTTCACGGCTGTGTTTAGGCCGCTTTACACCCACTTGACACACTAACAGAGAGATATCAATACATAGGTTTTAAGATTATTACTGGTCAGATATATTCTTGTGCGGTGAATCGGGCGTGTTGAGTCCAGTTCTCTGAGCAAGGAGTAGGTCTTGTCTATTACATATTGGGTTTATGGAACGGTATCTGAGCTAATTTGAAACTCTTGTTTTATGTATCACCCCACCTCACCTTTCCCCTAAAGCAGCCATAGTGTGTTTTCTGCATGTGTGACTCTGTTCTGTTTTGTAATTCAGTTCAAGTGTAACGGTTTTTACATTCCCTCTATAAGTGACACCTTATGAGAAGTGTCCTTTTCTGTGTGACTTATTTCACTTAGAATCGTCTTACCTAAATCCACTCATCATGCTGCTACTAGCCTTATGACATTGATTTCATGGCTGAGTGATATTCCATTGTACATAAGGACCACAAATTTTTTATCCATTTTTCGCTTTCCTGGGATATTTAAGGTGGAAGGAAGTGGAGGTCCTTGTCAACAGAGCAGCCCTAAACTTTGGGGTGCTTGTGTCTTGCTGATTTTCAATTTTCCCGCTTTATCCCCCCATGCGTGGAAGTGCCCTATGCTCTCTAAGCTGTGTTTTTTAGATGTTTCAGGACACACCGTACACTTCTCCAGAGTGGCTGTTGGCAATTTACATCCCGCCCATCAGTGTAGCAAGGCTCCCATTTCTCCATGGCCTGTCCTGCATTTCTGGTTTTGACACTTTTTTCAGCATGGCCCTTTTGACCGATGGGAAGCGAGACTTCTTTGTAGCACTGATTTGCCTTTCCAGGTTGCTTGGTTGGCCAAAAAGGGCGTATGCGTTTTTTCCTGAATATATTCAGGAAAAAACGCATACGCCCTTTTTGGCCAAGGGCATCATTGTCAACGTTTTGCCGCTTTTCATGTGCTTTAAAGGCGATTCGAATCTACCTCCTGAAATCTGTTTCCTGCAGTTCTGCCTTGATTCCAAATCCTCTTCTTTGCCTTCCCTCAATATATTTGTGGACGAGAGTTATCATTTATAACTCTGCAGGTTTGTGAATTGCAGTGCCCTGAAGCTCCATTTTACAAGTCGCTTTTTTGGGAGCCGGCCGCAAAAGCGCAGGATGGCTTCAGGCCCTGTTCTGGTTCCGGGGGGCAGGCTGAGCCTGTGGTTAATTCTTCTTCCTGATGGGAAAATAGAGTGACCTGTGCCTGTCCCAAAACCAAGAGCTAGTCTCTCATTGGTTCCCCGTCTTCCCATTCATCCTCAGGACAAATTGCAACCTGTATGGAACAGGAGGTTAAAGGTGCTGATGCTCCAAGTAGGGAGATTGCTAGTAAAGTGGCTGGAATGGCGAACCCCAGCACAAGGAGATGAGAAATGAGGTGCGTTTTAGATACCTTTCCCCATCACACGGTGCACCATCTTCTGGGTTTCTCATGCATGTTTTCGATGTAGGAAGATGCCCTTGAACCTGGAGATTTGGGACCCATGCGATGGGTAGCACGCAGTATTACTTTAAAGGGTCTGCGTTTGCTCACCCAACCTCACCAAACCTCTCAGCCCCAAGAGTGTCCACCCTTATGTCTCATCCAGCTGTGGGTCTAGATATGGTCAATCCAGGTTGCATCACAGCCCCTGAACGAATTGTGTAAGAATTTCTCTCTCTTTCCCTGTCTTTGTTTCATGGGTTTTTAAAAGTAATTTATTTTTATAATGGGGTTTAGCTGCTTTTCACGGCTGTGTTTAGGCCGCTTTACACCCACTTGACACACTAACAGAGAGATATCAATACATAGGTTTTAAGATTATTACTGGTCAGATATATTCTTGTGCCGTGAATCGGGCGTGTTGAGTCCAGTTCTCTGAGCAAGGAGTAGGTCTTGTCTATTACATATTGGGTTTATGGAACGGTATCTGAGCTAATTTGAAACTCTTGTTTTATGTATCACCCCACCTCACCTTTCCCCTTAAGCAGCCATAGTGTGTTTTCTGCATGTGTGACTCTGTTCTGTTTTGTAATTCAGTTCAAGTGTAACGGTTTTTACATTCCCTCTATAAGTGACACCTTATGAGAAGTGTCCTTTTCTGTGTGACTTATTTCACTTAGAATCGTCTTACCTAAATCCACTCATCATGCTGCTACTAGCCTTATGACATTGATTTCATGGCTGAGTGATATTCCATTGTACATAAGGACCACAACTTTTTTATCCACTTTTCGCTTTCCTGGGATATTTAAGGTGGAAGGAAGTGGAGGTCCTTGTCAACAGAGCAGCCCTAAACTTTGGGGTGCTTGTGTCTTGCTGATTTTCAATTTTCCCACTTTATCCCCCCATGCGTGGAAGTGCCATACGATCTCTAAGCTGTGTTTTTTAGATGTTTCAGGACACACCGTACACTTCTCCAGAGTGGCTGTTGGCAATTTACATCCCGCCCATCAGTGTAGCAAGGCTCCCATTTCTCCATGGCCTGTCCTGCGTTTCTGGTTTTGACACTTTTTTCAGCATGGCCCTTTTGACCGATGGGAAACGAGACTTCTTTGTAGCGCTGATTTGCCTTTCCAGGTTACTTGGATGGCCAAAAAGGGCGTATGCGTTTTTTCCTGAATGTATTCAGGAAAAAACGCATACGCCCTTTTTGGCCAAGGGCATCATTGTCAACGTTTTGCCGCTTTTCATGTGCTTTAAAGGCGATTCGAATCTACCTCCTGAAATCTGTTTCCTGCACTTCTGCCTTGATTTCAAATCCTCTTCTTTGCCTTCCCTCAATATATTTGTGGACAAGAGTTATCATTTATAACTCTGCAGGTCTGTGAATTGCAGTGCCCTGAAGCTCCATTTTACAAGTCGCTTTTTTGGGAGCCGGCCGCAAAAGCGCAGGATGGCTTCAGGCCCTGTTCTGGTTCCGGGGGGCAGGCTGAGCCTGTGGTTAATTCTTCTTCCTGATGGGAAAATAGAGTGACCTGTGCCTGTCCCAACACCAAGAGCTAGTCTCTCATTGGTTCCCCGTCTTCCCGTTCATCCTCAGGACAAATTGCAACCTGTACGGAACAGGAGGTTAAAGGTGCTGATGCTCCAAGTTGGGAGATTGCTAGTAAAGTGGCTGGAATGGCGAACCCGAGCACAAGGAGATGAGAAATGAGGTGCGTTTTAGAAACCTTTCCCCATCA
Source organism: Balaenoptera physalus (assembly GCF_965194825.1). NCBI lineage: Eukaryota > Metazoa > Chordata > Mammalia > Artiodactyla > Balaenopteridae > Balaenoptera > Balaenoptera physalus. The sequence goes on from NW_028126220.1 coordinate 552,594, forward strand.
CACGGTGTACCATCTTCTGGGTTTCTCATGCATGTTTTCGATGTAGGAAGATGCCCTTGAACCTGGAGATTTGGGACCCATGCGATGGGTAGCACGCAGTATTACTTTAAAGGGTCTGCGTTTGCTCACCCAACCTCACCAAACCTCTCAGCCCCAAGAGTGTCCACCCTTATGTCTCATCCAGCTGTGGGTCTAGATATTGTCAATCCAGGTTGCATCACAGCCCCTGAACGAATTGTGTAAGAATTTCTCTCTCTTTCCCTGTCTTTGTTTCATGGGTTTTTAAAAGTAAATTATTTTTATAATGGGGTTTAGCTGCTTTTCACGGCTGTGTTTATGCCGCTTTACACCCACTTGACACACTAACAGAGAGATATCAATACATAGGTTTTAAGATGATTACTAGTCAGATATATTCTTGTGCGGTGAATCGGGCGTGTTGAGTCCAGTTCTCTGAGCAAGGAGTAGGTCTTGTCTATTACATATTGGGTTTATGGAACGGTATCTGAGCTAATTTGAAACTCTTGTTTTATGTATCACCCCACCTCACCTTTCCCCTTAAGCAGCCATAGTGTGTTTTCTGCATGTGTGACTCTGTTCTGTTTTGTAATTCAGTTCAAGTGTAACGGTTTTTACATTCCCTCTATAAGTGACACCTTATGAGAAGTGTCCTTTTCTGTGTGACTTATTTCACTTAGAATCGACTTACCTAAATCCGCTCATCATGCTGCTACTAGCCTTATGACATTGATTTCATGGCTGAGTGATATTCCATTGTACATAAGGACCACAACTTTTTTATCCATTTTTCGCTTTCCTGGGATATTTAAGGTGGAAGGAAGTGGAGGTCCTTATCAACAGAGCAGCCCTAAACTTTGGGGTGCTTGTGTCTTGCTGATTTTCAATTTTCCCACTTTATCCCCCCATGCGTGGAAGTGCCCTATGCTCTCTAAGCTGTGTTTTTTAGATGTTTCAGGACACACCGTACACTTCTCCAGAGTGGCTGTTGGCAATTTACATCCCGCCCATCAGTGTAGCAAGGCTCCCATTTCTCCATGGCCTGTCCTGCATTTCTGGTTTTGACACTTTTTTCAGCATGGCCCTTTTGACCGATGGGAAGCGAGACTTCTTTGTAGCGCTGATTTGCCTTTCCAGGTTGCTTGGTTGGCCAAAAAGGGCGTATGCGTTTTTTCCTGAATATATTCAGGAAAAAACGCATACGCCCTTTTTGGCCAAGGGCATCATTGTCAACGTTTTGCCGCTTTTCATGTGCTTTAAAGGCGATTCGAATCTACCTCCTGAAATCTGTTTCCTGCAATTCTGCCTTGATTTCAAATCCTCTTCTTTGCCTTCCCTCAATATATTTGTGGACGAGAGTTATCATTTATAACTCTGCAGGTTTGTGAATTGCAGTGCCCTGAAGCTCCATTTTACAAGTCGCTTTTTTGGGAGCCGGCCGCAAAAGCGCAGGATGGCTTCAGGCCCTGTTCTGGTTCCGGGGGGCAGGCTGAGCCTGTGGTTAATTCTTCTTCCTGATGGGAAAATAGAGTGACCTGTGCCTGTCCCAAAACCAAGAGCTAGTCTCTCATTGGTTCCCCGTCTTCCCATTCATCCTCAGGACAAATTGCAACCTGTACGGAACAGGAGGTTAAAGGTGCTGATGCTCCAAGTAGGGAGATTGCTAGTAAAGTGGCTGGAATGGCGAACCCCAGCACAAGGAGATGAGAAATGAGGTGCGTTTTAGATACCTTTCCCCATCACACGGTGCACCATCTTCTGGGTTTCTCATGCATGTTTTCGATGTAGGAAGATGCCCTTGAATCTGGAGATTTGGGACCCATGCGATGGGTAGCACGCAGTATTATTTTAAAGGGTCTGCGTTTGCTCACCCAACCTCACCAAACCTCTCAGCCCCAAGAGTGTCCACCCTTATGTCTCATCCAGCTGTGGGTCTAGATATTGTCAATCCAGGTTGCATCACAGCCCCTGAACGAATTGTGTAAGAATTTCTCTCTCTTTCCCTGTCTTTGTTTCATGGGTTTTTAAAAGTAAATTATTTTTATAATGGGGTTTAGCTGCTTTTCACGGCTGTGTTTATGCCGCTTTACACCCACTTGACACACTAACAGAGAGATATCAATACATAGGTTTTAAGATGATTACTAGTCAGATATATTCTTGTGCGGTGAATCGGGCGTGTTGAGTCCAGTTCTCTGAGCAAGGAGTAGGTCTTGTCTATTACATATTGGGTTTATGGAACGGTATCTGAGCTGATTTGAAAGTCTTGTTTTATGTATCACCCCACCTCACCTTTCCCCTTAAGCAGCCATAGTGTGTTTTCTGCATGTGTGACTCTGTTCTGTTTTGTAATTCAGTTCAAGTGTAACGGTTTTTACATTCCCTCTATAAGTGACACCTTATGAGAAGTGTCCTTTTCTGTGTGACTTATTTCACTTAGAATCGTCTTACCTAAATCCGCTCATCATGCTGCTACTAGCCTTATGACATTGATTTCATGGCTGAGTGATATTCCATTGTACATAAGGACCACAACTTTTTTATCCATTTTTCGCTTTCCTGGGATATTTAAGGTGGAAGGAAGTGGAGGTCCTTGTCAACAGAGCAGCCCTAAACTTTGGGGTGCTTGTGTCTTGCTGATTTTCAATTTTCCCACTTTATCCCCCCATGCGTGGAAGTGCCCTATGCTCTCTAAGCTGTGTTTTTTAGATGTTTCAGGACACACCGTACACTTCTCCAGAGTGGCTGTTGGCAATTTACATCCCGCCCATCAGTGTAGCAAGGCTCCCATTTCTCCATGGCCTGTCCTGCGTTTCTGGTTTTGACACTTTTTTCAGCATGGCCCTTTTGACCGATGGGAAACGAGACTTCTTTGTAGCGCTGATTTGCCTTTCCAGGTTACTTGGATGGCCAAAAAGGGCGTATGCGTTTTTTCCTGAATGTATTCAGGAAAAAACGCATACGCCCTTTTTGGCCAAGGGCATCATTGTCAACGTTTTGCCGCTTTTCATGTGCTTTAAAGGCGATTCGAATCTACCTCCTGAAATCTGTTTCCTGCAATTCTGCCTTGATTTCAAATCCTCTTCTTTGCCTTCCCTCAATATATTTGTGGACGAGAGTTATCATTTATAACTCTGCAGGTGTGTGAATTGCAGTGCCCTGAAGCTCCATTTTACAAGTCGCTTTTTTGGGAGCCGGCCGCAAAAGCGCAGGATGGCTTCAGGCCCTGTTCTGGTTCCGGGGGGCAGGCTGAGCCTGTGGTTAATTCTTCTTCCTGATGGGAAAATAGAGTGACCTGTGCCTGTCCCAACACCAAGAGCTAGTCTCTCATTGGTTCCCCGTCTTCCCGTTCATCCTCAGGACAAATTGCAACCTGTACGGAACAGGAGGTTAAAGGTGCTGATTCTCCAAGTACGGAGATTGCTAGTAAAGTGGCTGGAATGGCGAACCCGAGCACAAGGAGATGAGAAATGAGGTGCGTTTTAGAAACCTTTCCCCATCACACGGTGTACCATCTTCTGGGTTTCTCATGCATGTTTTCGATGTAGGAAGATGCCCTTGAACCTGGAGATTTGGGACCCATGCGATGGGTAGCACGCAGTATTACTTTAAAGGGTCTGCGTTTGCTCACCCAACCTCACCAAACCTCTCAGCCCCAAGAGTGTCCACCCTTATGTCTCATCCAGCTGTGGGTCTAGATATTGTCAATCCAGGTTGCATCACAGCCCCTGAACGAATTGTGTAAGAATTTCTCTCTCTTTCCCTGTCTTTGTTTCATGGGTTTTTAAAAGTAAATTATTTTTATAATGGGGTTTAGCTGCTTTTCACGGCTGTGTTTATGCCGCTTTACACCCACTTGACACACTAACAGAGAGATATCAATACATAGGTTTTAAGATGATTACTAGTCAGATATATTCTTGTGCGGTGAATCGGGCGTGTTGAGTCCAGTTCTCTGAGCAAGGAGTAGGTCTTGTCTATTACATATTGGGTTTATGGAACGGTATCTGAGCTAATTTGAAACTCTTGTTTTATGTATCACCCCACCTCACCTTTCCCCTTAAGCAGCCATAGTGTGTTTTCTGCATGTGTGACTCTGTTCTGTTTTGTAATTCAGTTCAAGTGTAACGGTTTTTACATTCCCTCTATAAGTGACACCTTATGAGAAGTGTCCTTTTCTGTGTGACTTATTTCACTTAGAATCGTCTTACCTAAATCCGCTCATCATGCTGCTACTAGCCTTATGACATTGATTTCATGGCTGAGTGATATTCCATTGTACATAAGGACCACAACTTTTTTATCCATTTTTCGCTTTCCTGGGATATTTAAGGTGGAAGGAAGTGGAGGTCCTTATCAACAGAGCAGCCCTAAACTTTGGGGTGCTTGTGTCTTGCTGATTTTCAATTTTCCCACTTTATCCCCCCATGCGTGGAAGTGCCCTATGCTCTCTAAGCTGTGTTTTTTAGATGTTTCAGGACACACCGTACACTTCTCCAGAGTGGCTGTTGGCAATTTACATCCCGCCCATCAGTGTAGCAAGGCTCCCATTTCTCCATGGCCTGTCCTGCGTTTCTGGTTTTGACACTTTTTTCAGCATGGCCCTTTTGACCGATGGGAAACGAGACTTCTTTGTAGCGCTGATTTGCCTTTCCAGGTTACTTGGATGGCCAAAAAGGGCGTATGCGTTTTTTCCTGAATGTATTCAGGAAAAAACGCATACGCCCTTTTTGGCCAAGGGCATCATTGTCAACGTTTTGCCGCTTTTCATGTGCTTTAAAGGCGATTCGAATCTACCTCCTGAAATCTGTTTCCTGCAATTCTGCCTTGATTTCAAATCCTCTTCTTTGCCTTCCCTCAATATATTTGTGGACAAGAGTTATCATTTATAACTCTGCAGGTCTGTGAATTGCAGTGCCCTGAAGCTCCATTTTACAAGTCGCTTTTTTGGGAGCCGGCCGCAAAAGCGCAGGATGGCTTCAGGCCCTGTTCTGGTTCCGGGGGGCAGGCTGAGCCTGTGGTTAATTCTTCTTCCTGATGGGAAAATAGAGTGACCTGTGCCTGTCCCAACACCAAGAGCTAGTCTCTCATTGGTTCCCCGTCTTCCCGTTCATCCTCAGGACAAATTGCAACCTGTACGGAACAGGAGGTTAAAGGTGCTGATGCTCCAAGTTGGGAGATTGCTAGTAAAGTGGCTGGAATGGCGAACCCGAGCACAAGGAGATGAGAAAAGAGGTGCGTTTTAGAAACCTTTCCCCATCACACGGTGTACCATCGTCTGGGTTTCTCATGCATGTTTTCGATGTAGGAAGATGCCCTTGAACCTGGAGATTTGGGACCCATGCGATGGGTAGCACGCAGTATTACTTTAAAGGGTCTGCGTTTGCTCACCCAACCTCACCAAACCTCTCAGCCCCAAGAGTGTCCACCCTTATGTCTCATCCAGCTGTGGGTCTAGATATGGTCAATCCAGGTTGCATCACAACCCCTGAACGAATTGTGTAAGAATTTCTCTCTCTTTCCCTGTCTTTGTTTCATGGGTTTTTAAAAGTAATTTATTTTTATAATGGGGTTTAGCTGCTTTTCACGGCTGTGTTTAGGCCGCTTTACACCCACTTGACACACTAACAGAGAGATATCAATACATAGGTTTTAAGATTATTACTGGTCAGATATATTCTTGTGCGGTGAATCGGGCGTGTTGAGTCCAGTTCTCTGAGCAAGGAGTAGGTCTTGTCTATTACATATTGGGTTTATGGAACGGTATCTGAGCTAATTTGAAACTCTTGTTTTATGTATCACCCCACCTCACCTTTCCCCTAAAGCAGCCATAGTGTGTTTTCTGCATGTGTGACTCTGTTCTGTTTTGTAATTCAGTTCAAGTGTAACGGTTTTTACATTCCCTCTATAAGTGACACCTTATGAGAAGTGTCCTTTTCTGTGTGACTTATTTCACTTAGAATCGTCTTACCTAAATCCACTCATCATGCTGCTACTAGCCTTATGACATTGATTTCATGGCTGAGTGATATTCCATTGTACATAAGGACCACAAATTTTTTATCCATTTTTCGCTTTCCTGGGATATTTAAGGTGGAAGGAAGTGGAGGTCCTTGTCAACAGAGCAGCCCTAAACTTTGGGGTGCTTGTGTCTTGCTGATTTTCAATTTTCCCGCTTTATCCCCCCATGCGTGGAAGTGCCCTATGCTCTCTAAGCTGTGTTTTTTAGATGTTTCAGGACACACCGTACACTTCTCCAGAGTGGCTGTTGGCAATTTACATCCCGCCCATCAGTGTAGCAAGGCTCCCATTTCTCCATGGCCTGTCCTGCATTTCTGGTTTTGACACTTTTTTCAGCATGGCCCTTTTGACCGATGGGAAGCGAGACTTCTTTGTAGCACTGATTTGCCTTTCCAGGTTGCTTGGTTGGCCAAAAAGGGCGTATGCGTTTTTTCCTGAATATATTCAGGAAAAAACGCATACGCCCTTTTTGGCCAAGGGCATCATTGTCAACGTTTTGCCGCTTTTCATGTGCTTTAAAGGCGATTCGAATCTACCTCCTGAAATCTGTTTCCTGCAGTTCTGCCTTGATTCCAAATCCTCTTCTTTGCCTTCCCTCAATATATTTGTGGACGAGAGTTATCATTTATAACTCTGCAGGTTTGTGAATTGCAGTGCCCTGAAGCTCCATTTTACAAGTCGCTTTTTTGGGAGCCGGCCGCAAAAGCGCAGGATGGCTTCAGGCCCTGTTCTGGTTCCGGGGGGCAGGCTGAGCCTGTGGTTAATTCTTCTTCCTGATGGGAAAATAGAGTGACCTGTGCCTGTCCCAAAACCAAGAGCTAGTCTCTCATTGGTTCCCCGTCTTCCCATTCATCCTCAGGACAAATTGCAACCTGTATGGAACAGGAGGTTAAAGGTGCTGATGCTCCAAGTAGGGAGATTGCTAGTAAAGTGGCTGGAATGGCGAACCCCAGCACAAGGAGATGAGAAATGAGGTGCGTTTTAGATACCTTTCCCCATCACACGGTGCACCATCTTCTGGGTTTCTCATGCATGTTTTCGATGTAGGAAGATGCCCTTGAACCTGGAGATTTGGGACCCATGCGATGGGTAGCACGCAGTATTACTTTAAAGGGTCTGCGTTTGCTCACCCAACCTCACCAAACCTCTCAGCCCCAAGAGTGTCCACCCTTATGTCTCATCCAGCTGTGGGTCTAGATATGGTCAATCCAGGTTGCATCACAGCCCCTGAACGAATTGTGTAAGAATTTCTCTCTCTTTCCCTGTCTTTGTTTCATGGGTTTTTAAAAGTAATTTATTTTTATAATGGGGTTTAGCTGCTTTTCACGGCTGTGTTTAGGCCGCTTTACACCCACTTGACACACTAACAGAGAGATATCAATACATAGGTTTTAAGATTATTACTGGTCAGATATATTCTTGTGCCGTGAATCGGGCGTGTTGAGTCCAGTTCTCTGAGCAAGGAGTAGGTCTTGTCTATTACATATTGGGTTTATGGAACGGTATCTGAGCTAATTTGAAACTCTTGTTTTATGTATCACCCCACCTCACCTTTCCCCTTAAGCAGCCATAGTGTGTTTTCTGCATGTGTGACTCTGTTCTGTTTTGTAATTCAGTTCAAGTGTAACGGTTTTTACATTCCCTCTATAAGTGACACCTTATGAGAAGTGTCCTTTTCTGTGTGACTTATTTCACTTAGAATCGTCTTACCTAAATCCACTCATCATGCTGCTACTAGCCTTATGACATTGATTTCATGGCTGAGTGATATTCCATTGTACATAAGGACCACAACTTTTTTATCCACTTTTCGCTTTCCTGGGATATTTAAGGTGGAAGGAAGTGGAGGTCCTTGTCAACAGAGCAGCCCTAAACTTTGGGGTGCTTGTGTCTTGCTGATTTTCAATTTTCCCACTTTATCCCCCCATGCGTGGAAGTGCCATACGATCTCTAAGCTGTGTTTTTTAGATGTTTCAGGACACACCGTACACTTCTCCAGAGTGGCTGTTGGCAATTTACATCCCGCCCATCAGTGTAGCAAGGCTCCCATTTCTCCATGGCCTGTCCTGCATTTCTGGTTTTGACACTTTTTTCAGCATGGCCCTTTTGACCGATGGGAAGCGAGACTTCTTTGTAGCGCTGATTTGCCTTTCCAGGTTGCTTGGTTGGCCAAAAAGGGCGTATGCGTTTTTTCCTGAATATATTCAGGAAAAAACGCATACGCCCTTTTTGGCCAAGGGCATCATTGTCAACGTTTTGCCGCTTTTCATGTGCTTTAAAGGCGATTCGAATCTTCCTCCTGAAATCTGTTTCCTGCAATTCTGCCTTGATTTCAAATCCTCTTCTTTGCCTTCCCTCAATATATTTGTGGACGAGAGTTATCATTTATAACTCTGCAGGTTTGTGAATTGCAGTGCCCTGAAGCTCCATTTTACAAGTCGCTTTTTTGGGAGCCGGCCGCAAAAGCGCAGGATGGCTTCAGGCCCTGTTCTGGTTCCGGGGGGCAGGCTGAGCCTGTGGTTAATTCTTCTTCCTGATGGGAAAATAGAGTGACCTGTGCCTGTCCCAACACCAAGAGCTAGTCTCTCATTGGTTCCCCGTCTTCCCGTTCATCCTCAGGACAAATTGCAACCTGTACGGAACAGGAGGTTAAAGGTGCTGATTCTCCAAGTAGGGAGATTGCTAGTAAAGTGGCTGGAATGGCGAACCCGAGCACAAGGAGATGAGAAATGAGGTGCGTTTTAGAAACCTTTCCCCATCACACGGTGTACCATCTTCTGGGTTTCTCATGCATGTTTTCGATGTAGGAAGATGCCCTTGAACCTGGAGATTTGGGACCCATGCGATGGGTAGCACGCAGTATTACTTTAAAGGGTCTGCGTTTGCTCACCCAACCTCACCAAACATCTCAGCCCCAAGAGTGTCCACCCTTATGTCTCATCCAGCTGTGGGTCTAGATATGGTCAATCCAGGTTGCATCACAGCCCCTGAACGAATTGTGTAAGAATTTCTCTCTCTTTCCCTGTCTTTGTTTCATGGGTTTTTAAAAGTAATTTATTTTTATAATGGGGTTTAGCTGCTTTTCACGGCTGTGTTTATGCCGCTTTACACCCACTTGACACACTAACAGAGAGATATCAATACATAGGTTTTAAGATGATTACTAGTCAGATATATTCTTGTGCGGTGAATCGGGCGTGTTGAGTCCAGTTCTCTGAGCAAGGAGTAGGTCTTGTCTATTACATATTGGGTTTATGGAACGGTATCTGAGCTAATTTGAAACTCTTGTTTTATGTATCACCCCACCTCACCTTTCCCCTTAAGCAGCCATAGTGTGTTTTCTGCATGTGTGACTCTGTTCTGTTTTGTAATTCAGTTCAAGTGTAACGGTTTTTACATTCCCTCTATAAGTGACACCTTATGAGAAGTGTCCTTTTCTGTGTGACTTATTTCACTTAGAATCGTCTTACCTAAATCCGCTCATCATGCTGCTACTAGCCTTATGACATTGATTTCATGGCTGAGTGATATTCCATTGTACATAAGGACCACAACTTTTTTATCCATTTTTCGCTTTCCTCGGATATTTAAGGTGGAAGGAAGTGGAGGTCCTTGTCAACAGAGCAGCCCTAAACTTTGGGGTGCTTGTGTCTTGCTGATTTTCAATTTTCCCACTTTATCCCCCCATGCGTGGAAGTGCCCTATGCTCTCTAAGCTGTGTTTTTTAGATGTTTCAGGACACACCGTACACTTCTCCAGAGTGGCTGTTGGCAATTTACATCCCGCCCATCAGTGTAGCAAGGCTCCCATTTCTCCATGGCCTGTCCTGCGTTTCTGGTTTTGACACTTTTTTCAGCATGGCCCTTTTGACCGATGGGAAACGAGACTTCTTTGTAGCGCTGATTTGCCTTTCCAGGTTACTTGGATGGCCAAAAAGGGCGTATGCGTTTTTTCCTGAATGTATTCAGGAAAAAACGCATACGCCCTTTTTGGCCAAGGGCATCATTGTCAACGTTTTGCCGCTTTTCATGTGCTTTAAAGGCGATTCGAATCTACCTCCTGAAATCTGTTTCCTGCAATTCTGCCTTGATTTCAAATCCTCTTCTTTGCCTTCCCTCAATATATTTGTGGACGAGAGTTATCATTTATAACTCTGCAGGTCTGTGAATTGCAGTGCCCTGAAGCTCCATTTTACAAGTCGCTTTTTTGGGAGCCGGCCGCAAAAGCGCAGGATGGCTTCAGGCCCTGTTCTGGTTCCGGGGGGCAGGCTGAGCCTGTGGTTAATTCTTCTTCCTGATGGGAAAATAGAGTGACCTGTGCCTGTCCCAACACCAAGAGCTAGTCTCTCATTGGTTCCCCGTCTTCCCGTTCATCCTCAGGACAAATTGCAACCTGTACGGAACAGGAGGTTAAAGGTGCTGATTCTCCAAGTAGGGAGATTTCTAGTAAAGTGGCTGGAATGGCGAACCCGAGCACAAGGAGATGAGAAATGAGGTGCGTTTTAGAAACCTTTCCCCATCACACGGTGTACCATCTTCTGGGTTTCTCATGCATGTTTTCGATGTAGGAAGATGCCCTTGAACCTGGAGATTTGGGACCCATGCGATGGGTAGCACGCAGTATTACTTTAAAGGGTCTGCGTTTGCTCACCCAACCTCACCAAACCTCTCAGCCCCAAGAGTGTCCACCCTTATGTCTCATCCAGCTGTGGGTCTAGATATTGTCAATCCAGGTTGCATCACAGCCCCTGAACGAATTGTGTAAGAATTTCTCTCTCTTTCCCTGTCTTTGTTTCATGGGTTTTTAAAAGTAAATTATTTTTATAATGGGGTTTAGCTGCTTTTCACGGCTGTGTTTATGCCGCTTTACACCCACTTGACACACTAACAGAGAGATATCAATACATAGGTTTTAAGATGATTACTAGTCAGATATATTCTTGTGCGGTGAATCGGGCGTGTTGAGTCCAGTTCTCTGAGCAAGGAGTAGGTCTTGTCTATTACATATTGGGTTTATGGAACGGTATCTGAGCTAATTTGAAAGTCTTGTTTTATGTATCACCCCACCTCACCTTTCCCCTTAAGCAGCCATAGTGTGTTTTCTGCATGTGTGACTCTGTTCTGTTTTGTAATTCAGTTCAAGTGTAACGGTTTTTACATTCCCTCTATAAGTGACACCTTATGAGAAGTGTCCTTTTCTGTGTGACTTATTTCACTTAGAATCGTCTTACCTAAATCCGCTCATCATGCTGCTACTAGCCTTATGACATTGATTTCATGGCTGAGTGATATTCCATTGTACATAAGGACCACAACTTTTTTATCCATTTTTCGCTTTCCTGGGATATTTAAGGTGGAAGGAAGTGGAGGTCCTTGTCAACAGAGCAGCCCTAAACTTTGGGGTGCTTGTGTCTTGCTGATTTTCAATTTTCCCACTTTATCCCCCCATGCGTGGAAGTGCCCTATGCTCTCTAAGCTGTGTTTTTTAGATGTTTCAGGACACACCGTACACTTCTCCAGAGTGGCTGTTGGCAATTTACATCCCGCCCATCAGTGTAGCAAGGCTCCCATTTCTCCATGGCCTGTCCTGCGTTTCTGGTTTTGACACTTTTTTCAGCATGGCCCTTTTGACCGATGGGAAACGAGACTTCTTTGTAGCGCTGATTTGCCTTTCCAGGTTACTTGGATGGCCAAAAAGGGCGTATGCGTTTTTTCCTGAATGTATTCAGGAAAAAACGCATACGCCCTTTTTGGCCAAGGGCATCATTGTCAACGTTTTGCCGCTTTTCATGTGCTTTAAAGGCGATTCGAATCTACCTCCTGAAATCTGTTTCCTGCAATTCTGCCTTGATTTCAAATCCTCTTCTTTGCCTTCCCTCAATATATTTGTGGACGAGAGTTATCATTTATAACTCTGCAGGTGTGTGAATTGCAGTGCCCTGAAGCTCCATTTTACAAGTCGCTTTTTTGGGAGCCGGCCGCAAAAGCGCAGGATGGCTTCAGGCCCTGTTCTGGTTCCGGGGGGCAGGCTGAGCCTGTGGTTAATTCTTCTTCCTGATGGGAAAATAGAGTGACCTGTGCCTGTCCCAACACCAAGAGCTAGTCTCTCATTGGTTCCCCGTCTTCCCGTTCATCCTCAGGACAAATTGCAACCTGTACGGAACAGGAGGTTAAAGGTGCTGATTCTCCAAGTACGGAGATTGCTAGTAAAGTGGCTGGAATGGCGAACCCGAGCACAAGGAGATGAGAAATGAGGTGCGTTTTAGAAACCTTTCCCCATCACACGGTGTACCATCTTCTGGGTTTCTCATGCATGTTTTCGATGTAGGAAGATGCCCTTGAACCTGGAGATTTGGGACCCATGCGATGGGTAGCACGCAGTATTACTTTAAAGGGTCTGCGTTTGCTCACCCAACCTCACCAAACCTCTCAGCCCCAAGAGTGTCCACCCTTATGTCTCATCCAGCTGTGGGTCTAGATATTGTCAATCCAGGTTGCATCACAGCCCCTGAACGAATTGTGTAAGAATTTCTCTCTCTTTCCCTGTCTTTGTTTCATGGGTTTTTAAAAGTAAATTATTTTTATAATGGGGTTTAGCTGCTTTTCACGGCTGTGTTTATGCCGCTTTACACCCACTTGACACACTAACAGAGAGATATCAATACATAGGTTTTAAGATGATTACTAGTCAGATATATTCTTGTGCGGTGAATCGGGCGTGTTGAGTCCAGTTCTCTGAGCAAGGAGTAGGTCTTGTCTATTACATATTGGGTTTATGGAACGGTATCTGAGCTAATTTGAAACTCTTGTTTTATGTATCACCCCACCTCACCTTTCCCCTTAAGCAGCCATAGTGTGTTTTCTGCATGTGTGACTCTGTTCTGTTTTGTAATTCAGTTCAAGTGTAACGGTTTTTACATTCCCTCTATAAGTGACACCTTATGAGAAGTGTCCTTTTCTGTGTGACTTATTTCACTTAGAATCGTCTTACCTAAATCCGCTCATCATGCTGCTACTAGCCTTATGACATTGATTTCATGGCTGAGTGATATTCCATTGTACATAAGGACCACAACTTTTTTATCCATTTTTCGCTTTCCTGGGATATTTAAGGTGGAAGGAAGTGGAGGTCCTTATCAACAGAGCAGCCCTAAACTTTGGGGTGCTTGTGTCTTGCTGATTTTCAATTTTCCCACTTTATCCCCCCATGCGTGGAAGTGCCCTATGCTCTCTAAGCTGTGTTTTTTAGATGTTTCAGGACACACCGTACACTTCTCCAGAGTGGCTGTTGGCAATTTACATCCCGCCCATCAGTGTAGCAAGGCTCCCATTTCTCCATGGCCTGTCCTGCGTTTCTGGTTTTGACACTTTTTTCAGCATGGCCCTTTTGACCGATGGGAAACGAGACTTCTTTGTAGCGCTGATTTGCCTTTCCAGGTTACTTGGATGGCCAAAAAGGGCGTATGCGTTTTTTCCTGAATGTATTCAGGAAAAAACGCATACGCCCTTTTTGGCCAAGGGCATCATTGTCAACGTTTTGCCGCTTTTCATGTGCTTTAAAGGCGATTCGAATCTACCTCCTGAAATCTGTTTCCTGCAATTCTGCCTTGATTTCAAATCCTCTTCTTTGCCTTCCCTCAATATATTTGTGGACAAGAGTTATCATTTATAACTCTGCAGGTCTGTGAATTGCAGTGCCCTGAAGCTCCATTTTACAAGTCGCTTTTTTGGGAGCCGGCCGCAAAAGCGCAGGATGGCTTCAGGCCCTGTTCTGGTTCCGGGGGGCAGGCTGAGCCTGTGGTTAATTCTTCTTCCTGATGGGAAAATAGAGTGACCTGTGCCTGTCCCAACACCAAGAGCTAGTCTCTCATTGGTTCCCCGTCTTCCCGTTCATCCTCAGGACAAATTGCAACCTGTACGGAACAGGAGGTTAAAGGTGCTGATGCTCCAAGTTGGGAGATTGCTAGTAAAGTGGCTGGAATGGCGAACCCGAGCACAAGGAGATGAGAAAAGAGGTGCGTTTTAGAAACCTTTCCCCATCACACGGTGTACCATCGTCTGGGTTTCTCATGCATGTTTTCGATGTAGGAAGATGCCCTTGAACCTGGAGATTTGGGACCCATGCGATGGGTAGCACGCAGTATTACTTTAAAGGGTCTGCGTTTGCTCACCCAACCTCACCAAACCTCTCAGCCCCAAGAGTGTCCACCCTTATGTCTCATCCAGCTGTGGGTCTAGATATGGTCAATCCAGGTTGCATCACAACCCCTGAACGAATTGTGTAAGAATTTCTCTCTCTTTCCCTGTCTTTGTTTCATGGGTTTTTAAAAGTAATTTATTTTTATAATGGGGTTTAGCTGCTTTTCACGGCTGTGTTTAGGCCGCTTTACACCCACTTGACACACTAACAGAGAGATATCAATACATAGGTTTTAAGATTATTACTGGTCAGATATATTCTTGTGCGGTGAATCGGGCGTGTTGAGTCCAGTTCTCTGAGCAAGGAGTAGGTCTTGTCTATTACATATTGGGTTTATGGAACGGTATCTGAGCTAATTTGAAACTCTTGTTTTATGTATCACCCCACCTCACCTTTCCCCTAAAGCAGCCATAGTGTGTTTTCTGCATGTGTGACTCTGTTCTGTTTTGTAATTCTGTTCAAGTGTAACGGTTTTTACATTCCCTCTATAAGTGACACCTTATGAGAAGTGTCCTTTTCTGTGTGACTTATTTCACTTAGAATCGTCTTACCTAAATCCACTCATCATGCTGCTACTAGCCTTATGACATTGATTTCATGGCTGAGTGATATTCCATTGTACATAAGGACCACAAATTTTTTATCCATTTTTCGCTTTCCTGGGATATTTAAGGTGGAAGGAAGTGGAGGTCCTTGTCAACAGAGCAGCCCTAAACTTTGGGGTGCTTGTGTCTTGCTGATTTTCAATTTTCCCGCTTTATCCCCCCATGCGTGGAAGTGCCCTATGCTCTCTAAGCTGTGTTTTTTAGATGTTTCAGGACACACCGTACACTTCTCCAGAGTGGCTGTTGGCAATTTACATCCCGCCCATCAGTGTAGCAAGGCTCCCATTTCTCCATGGCCTGTCCTGCATTTCTGGTTTTGACACTTTTTTCAGCATGGCCCTTTTGACCGATGGGAAGCGAGACTTCTTTGTAGCACTGATTTGCCTTTCCAGGTTGCTTGGTTGGCCAAAAAGGGCGTATGCGTTTTTTCCTGAATATATTCAGGAAAAAACGCATACGCCCTTTTTGGCCAAGGGCATCATTGTCAACGTTTTGCCGCTTTTCATGTGCTTTAAAGGCGATTCGAATCTACCTCCTGAAATCTGTTTCCTGCAGTTCTGCCTTGATTCCAAATCCTCTTCTTTGCCTTCCCTCAATATATTTGTGGACGAGAGTTATCATTTATAACTCTGCAGGTTTGTGAATTGCAGTGCCCTGAAGCTCCATTTTACAAGTCGCTTTTTTGGGAGCCGGCCGCAAAAGCGCAGGATGGCTTCAGGCCCTGTTCTGGTTCCGGGGGGCAGGCTGAGCCTGTGGTTAATTCTTCTTCCTGATGGGAAAATAGAGTGACCTGTGCCTGTCCCAAAACCAAGAGCTAGTCTCTCATTGGTTCCCCGTCTTCCCATTCATCCTCAGGACAAATTGCAACCTGTATGGAACAGGAGGTTAAAGGTGCTGATGCTCCAAGTAGGGAGATTGCTAGTAAAGTGGCTGGAATGGCGAACCCCAGCACAAGGAGATGAGAAATGAGGTGCGTTTTAGATACCTTTCCCCATCACACGGTGCACCATCTTCTGGGTTTCTCATGCATGTTTTCGATGTAGGAAGATGCCCTTGAACCTGGAGATTTGGGACCCATGCGATGGGTAGCACGCAGTATTACTTTAAAGGGTCTGCGTTTGCTCACCCAACCTCACCAAACCTCTCAGCCCCAAGAGTGTCCACCCTTATGTCTCATCCAGCTGTGGGTCTAGATATGGTCAATCCAGGTTGCATCACAGCCCCTGAACGAATTGTGTAAGAATTTCTCTCTCTTTCCCTGTCTTTGTTTCATGGGTTTTTAAAAGTAATTTATTTTTATAATGGGGTTTAGCTGCTTTTCACGGCTGTGTTTAGGCCGCTTTACACCCACTTGACACACTAACAGAGAGATATCAATACATAGGTTTTAAGATTATTACTGGTCAGATATATTCTTGTGCCGTGAATCGGGCGTGTTGAGTCCAGTTCTCTGAGCAAGGAGTAGGTCTTGTCTATTACATATTGGGTTTATGGAACGGTATCTGAGCTAATTTGAAACTCTTGTTTTATGTATCACCCCACCTCACCTTTCCCCTTAAGCAGCCATAGTGTGTTTTCTGCATGTGTGACTCTGTTCTGTTTTGTAATTCAGTTCAAGTGTAACGGTTTTTACATTCCCTCTATAAGTGACACCTTATGAGAAGTGTCCTTTTCTGTGTAACTTATTTCACTTAGAATCGTCTTACCTAAATCCACTCATCATGCTGCTACTAGCCTTATGACATTGATTTCATGGCTGAGTGATATTCCATTGTACATAAGGACCACAACTTTTTTATCCACTTTTCGCTTTCCTGGGATATTTAAGGTGGAAGGAAGTGGAGGTCCTTGTCAACAGAGCAGCCCTAAACTTTGGGGTGCTTGTGTCTTGCTGATTTTCAATTTTCCCACTTTATCCCCCCATGCGTGGAAGTGCCATACGATCTCTAAGCTGTGTTTTTTAGATGTTTCAGGACACACCGTACACTTCTCCAGAGTGGCTGTTGGCAATTTACATCCCGCCCATCAGTGTAGCAAGGCTCCCATTTCTCCATGGCCTGTCCTGCATTTCTGGTTTTGACACTTTTTTCAGCATGGCCCTTTTGACCGATGGGAAGCGAGACTTCTTTGTAGCGCTGATTTGCCTTTCCAGGTTGCTTGGTTGGCCAAAAAGGGCGTATGCGTTTTTTCCTGAATATATTCAGGAAAAAACGCATACGCCCTTTTTGGCCAAGGGCATCATTGTCAACGTTTTGCCGCTTTTCATGTGCTTTAAAGGCGATTCGAATCTTCCTCCTGAAATCTGTTTCCTGCAATTCTGCCTTGATTTCAAATCCTCTTCTTTGCCTTCCCTCAATATATTTGTGGACGAGAGTTATCATTTATAACTCTGCAGGTTTGTGAATTGCAGTGCCCTGAAGCTCCATTTTACAAGTCGCTTTTTTGGGAGCCGGCCGCAAAAGCGCAGGATGGCTTCAGGCCCTGTTCTGGTTCCGGGGGGCAGGCTGAGCCTGTGGTTAATTCTTCTTCCTGATGGGAAAATAGAGTGACCTGTGCCTGTCCCAACACCAAGAGCTAGTCTCTCATTGGTTCCCCGTCTTCCCGTTCATCCTCAGGACAAATTGCAACCTGTACGGAACAGGAGGTTAAAGGTGCTGATTCTCCAAGTAGGGAGATTGCTAGTAAAGTGGCTGGAATGGCGAACCCGAGCACAAGGAGATGAGAAATGAGGTGCGTTTTAGAAACCTTTCCCCATCACACGGTGTACCATCTTCTGGGTTTCTCATGCATGTTTTCGATGTAGGAAGATGCCCTTGAACCTGGAGATTTGGGACCCATGCGATGGGTAGCACGCAGTATTACTTTAAAGGGTCTGCGTTTGCTCACCCAACCTCACCAAACCTCTCAGCCCCAAGAGTGTCCACCCTTATGTCTCATCCAGCTGTGGGTCTAGATATGGTCAATCCAGGTTGCATCACAGCCCCTGAACGAATTGTGTAAGAATTTCTCTCTCTTTCCCTGTCTTTGTTTCATGGGTTTTTAAAAGTAATTTATTTTTATAATGGGGTTTAGCTGCTTTTCACGGCTGTGTTTATGCCGCTTTACACCCACTTGACACACTAACAGAGAGATATCAATACATAGGTTTTAAGATGATTACTAGTCAGATATATTCTTGTGCGGTGAATCGGGCGTGTTGAGTCCAGTTCTCTGAGCAAGGAGTAGGTCTTGTCTATTACATATTGGGTTTATGGAACGGTATCTGAGCTAATTTGAAACTCTTGTTTTATGTATCACCCCACCTCACCTTTCCCCTTAAGCAGCCATAGTGTGTTTTCTGCATGTGTGACTCTGTTCTGTTTTGTAATTCAGTTCAAGTGTAACGGTTTTTACATTCCCTCTATAAGTGACACCTTATGAGAAGTGTCCTTTTCTGTGTGACTTATTTCACTTAGAATCGTCTTACCTAAATCCGCTCATCATGCTGCTACTAGCCTTATGACATTGATTTCATGGCTGAGTGATATTCCATTGTACATAAGGACCACAACTTTTTTATCCATTTTTCGCTTTCCTCGGATATTTAAGGTGGAAGGAAGTGGAGGTCCTTGTCAACAGAGCAGCCCTAAACTTTGGGGTGCTTGTGTCTTGCTGATTTTCAATTTTCCCACTTTATCCCCCCATGCGTGGAAGTGCCCTATGCTCTCTAAGCTGTGTTTTTTAGATGTTTCAGGACACACCGTACACTTCTCCAGAGTGGCTGTTGGCAATTTACATCCCGCCCATCAGTGTAGCAAGGCTCCCATTTCTCCATGGCCTGTCCTGCGTTTCTGGTTTTGACACTTTTTTCAGCATGGCCCTTTTGACCGATGGGAAACGAGACTTCTTTGTAGCGCTGATTTGCCTTTCCAGGTTACTTGGATGGCCAAAAAGGGCGTATGCGTTTTTTCCTGAATGTATTCAGGAAAAAACGCATACGCCCTTTTTGGCCAAGGGCATCATTGTCAACGTTTTGCCGCTTTTCATGTGCTTTAAAGGCGATTCGAATCTACCTCCTGAAATCTGTTTCCTGCAATTCTGCCTTGATTTCAAATCCTCTTCTTTGCCTTCCCTCAATATATTTGTGGACGAGAGTTATCATTTATAACTCTGCAGGTCTGTGAATTGCAGTGCCCTGAAGCTCCATTTTACAAGTCGCTTTTTTGGGAGCCGGCCGCAAAAGCGCAGGATGGCTTCAGGCCCTGTTCTGGTTCCGGGGGGCAGGCTGAGCCTGTGGTTAATTCTTCTTCCTGATGGGAAAATAGAGTGACCTGTGCCTGTCCCAACACCAAGAGCTAGTCTCTCATTGGTTCCCCGTCTTCCCGTTCATCCTCAGGACAAATTGCAACCTGTACGGAACAGGAGGTTAAAGGTGCTGATTCTCCAAGTAGGGAGATTTCTAGTAAAGTGGCTGGAATGGCGAACCCGAGCACAAGGAGATGAGAAATGAGGTGCGTTTTAGAAACCTTTCCCCATCACACGGTGTACCATCTTCTGGGTTTCTCATGCATGTTTTCGATGTAGGAAGATGCCCTTGAACCTGGAGATTTGGGACCCATGCGATGGGTAGCACGCAGTATTACTTTAAAGGGTCTGCGTTTGCTCACCCAACCTCACCAAACCTCTCAGCCCCAAGAGTGTCCACCCTTATGTCTCATCCAGCTGTGGGTCTAGATATTGTCAATCCAGGTTGCATCACAGCCCCTGAACGAATTGTGTAAGAATTTCTCTCTCTTTCCCTGTCTTTGTTTCATGGGTTTTTAAAAGTAAATTATTTTTATAATGGGGTTTAGCTGCTTTTCACGGCTGTGTTTATGCCGCTTTACACCCACTTGACACACTAACAGAGAGATATCAATACATAGGTTTTAAGATGATTACTAGTCAGATATATTCTTGTGCGGTGAATCGGGCGTGTTGAGTCCAGTTCTCTGAGCAAGGAGTAGGTCTTGTCTATTACATATTGGGTTTATGGAACGGTATCTGAGCTAATTTGAAACTCTTGTTTTATGTATCACCCCACCTCACCTTTCCCCTTAAGCAGCCATAGTGTGTTTTCTGCATGTGTGACTCTGTTCTGTTTTGTAATTCAGTTCAAGTGTAACGGTTTTTACATTCCCTCTATAAGTGACACCTTATGAGAAGTGTCCTTTTCTGTGTGACTTATTTCACTTAGAATCGACTTACCTAAATCCGCTCATCATGCTGCTACTAGCCTTATGACATTGATTTCATGGCTGAGTGATATTCCATTGTACATAAGGACCACAACTTTTTTATCCATTTTTCGCTTTCCTGGGATATTTAAGGTGGAAGGAAGTGGAGGTCCTTATCAACAGAGCAGCCCTAAACTTTGGGGTGCTTGTGTCTTGCTGATTTTCAATTTTCCCACTTTATCCCCCCATGCGTGGAAGTGCCCTATGCTCTCTAAGCTGTGTTTTTTAGATGTTTCAGGACACACCGTACACTTCTCCAGAGTGGCTGTTGGCAATTTACATCCCGCCCATCAGTGTAGCAAGGCTCCCATTTCTCCATGGCCTGTCCTGCGTTTCTGGTTTTGACACTTTTTTCAGCATGGCCCTTTTGACCGATGGGAAACGAGACTTCTTTGTAGCGCTGATTTGCCTTTCCAGGTTACTTGGATGGCCAAAAAGGGCGTATGCGTTTTTTCCTGAATGTATTCAGGAAAAAACGCATACGCCCTTTTTGGCCAAGGGCATCATTGTCAACGTTTTGCCGCTTTTCATGTGCTTTAAAGGCGATTCGAATCTACCTCCTGAAATCTGTTTCCTGCAATTCTGCCTTGATTTCAAATCCTCTTCTTTGCCTTCCCTCAATATATTTGTGGACAAGAGTTATCATTTATAACTCTGCAGGTCTGTGAATTGCAGTGCCCTGAAGCTCCATTTTACAAGTCGCTTTTTTGGGAGCCGGCCGCAAAAGCGCAGGATGGCTTCAGGCCCTGTTCTGGTTCCGGGGGGCAGGCTGAGCCTGTGGTTAATTCTTCTTCCTGATGGGAAAATAGAGTGACCTGTGCCTGTCCCAAAACCAAGAGCTAGTCTCTCATTGGTTCCCCGTCTTCCCATTCATCCTCAGGACAAATTGCAACCTGTACGGAACAGGAGGTTAAAGGTGCTGATGCTCCAAGTAGGGAGATTGCTAGTAAAGTGGCTGGAATGGCGAACCCCAGCACAAGGAGATGAGAAATGAGGTGCGTTTTAGATACCTTTCCCCATCACACGGTGCACCATCTTCTGGGTTTCTCATGCATGTTTTCGATGTAGGAAGATGCCCTTGAATCTGGAGATTTGGGACCCATGCGATGGGTAGCACGCAGTATTATTTTAAAGGGTCTGCGTTTGCTCACCCAACCTCACCAAACCTCTCAGCCCCAAGAGTGTCCACCCTTATGTCTCATCCAGCTGTGGGTCTAGATATTGTCAATCCAGGTTGCATCACAGCCCCTGAACGAATTGTGTAAGAATTTCTCTCTCTTTCCCTGTCTTTGTTTCATGGGTTTTTAAAAGTAAATTATTTTTATAATGGGGTTTAGCTGCTTTTCACGGCTGTGTTTATGCCGCTTTACACCCACTTGACACACTAACAGAGAGATATCAATACATAGGTTTTAAGATGATTACTAGTCAGATATATTCTTGTGCGGTGAATCGGGCGTGTTGAGTCCAGTTCTCTGAGCAAGGAGTAGGTCTTGTCTATTACATATTGGGTTTATGGAACGGTATCTGAGCTGATTTGAAAGTCTTGTTTTATGTATCACCCCACCTCACCTTTCCCCTTAAGCAGCCATAGTGTGTTTTCTGCATGTGTGACTCTGTTCTGTTTTGTAATTCAGTTCAAGTGTAACGGTTTTTACATTCCCTCTATAAGTGACACCTTATGAGAAGTGTCCTTTTCTGTGTAACTTATTTCACTTAGAATCGTCTTACCTAAATCCGCTCATCATGCTGCTACTAGCCTTATGACATTGATTTCATGGCTGAGTGATATTCCATTGTACATAAGGACCACAACTTTTTTATCCATTTTTCGCTTTCCTGGGATATTTAAGGTGGAAGGAAGTGGAGGTCCTTGTCAACAGAGCAGCCCTAAACTTTGGGGTGCTTGTGTCTTGCTGATTTTCAATTTTCCCACTTTATCCCCCCATGCGTGGAAGTGCCCTATGCTCTCTAAGCTGTGTTTTTTAGATGTTTCAGGACACACCGTACACTTCTCCAGAGTGGCTGTTGGCAATTTACATCCCGCCCATCAGTGTAGCAAGGCTCCCATTTCTCCATGGCCTGTCCTGCGTTTCTGGTTTTGACACTTTTTTCAGCATGGCCCTTTTGACCGATGGGAAACGAGACTTCTTTGTAGCGCTGATTTGCCTTTCCAGGTTACTTGGATGGCCAAAAAGGGCGTATGCGTTTTTTCCTGAATGTATTCAGGAAAAAACGCATACGCCCTTTTTGGCCAAGGGCATCATTGTCAACGTTTTGCCGCTTTTCATGTGCTTTAAAGGCGATTCGAATCTACCTCCTGAAATCTGTTTCCTGCAATTCTGCCTTGATTTCAAATCCTCTTCTTTGCCTTCCCTCAATATATTTGTGGACGAGAGTTATCATTTATAACTCTGCAGGTGTGTGAATTGCAGTGCCCTGAAGCTCCATTTTACAAGTCGCTTTTTTGGGAGCCGGCCGCAAAAGCGCAGGATGGCTTCAGGCCCTGTTCTGGTTCCGGGGGGCAGGCTGAGCCTGTGGTTAATTCTTCTTCCTGATGGGAAAATAGAGTGACCTGTGCCTGTCCCAACACCAAGAGCTAGTCTCTCATTGGTTCCCCGTCTTCCCGTTCATCCTCAGGACAAATTGCAACCTGTACGGAACAGGAGGTTAAAGGTGCTGATTCTCCAAGTACGGAGATTGCTAGTAAAGTGGCTGGAATGGCGAACCCGAGCACAAGGAGATGAGAAATGAGGTGCGTTTTAGAAACCTTTCCCCATCACACGGTGTACCATCTTCTGGGTTTCTCATGCATGTTTTCGATGTAGGAAGATGCCCTTGAACCTGGAGATTTGGGACCCATGCGATGGGTAGCACGCAGTATTACTTTAAAGGGTCTGCGTTTGCTCACCCAACCTCACCAAACCTCTCAGCCCCAAGAGTGTCCACCCTTATGTCTCATCCAGCTGTGGGTCTAGATATTGTCAATCCAGGTTGCATCACAGCCCCTGAACGAATTGTGTAAGAATTTCTCTCTCTTTCCCTGTCTTTGTTTCATGGGTTTTTAAAAGTAAATTATTTTTATAATGGGGTTTAGCTGCTTTTCACGGCTGTGTTTATGCCGCTTTACACCCACTTGACACACTAACAGAGAGATATCAATACATAGGTTTTAAGATGATTACTAGTCAGATATATTCTTGTGCGGTGAATCGGGCGTGTTGAGTCCAGTTCTCTGAGCAAGGAGTAGGTCTTGTCTATTACATATTGGGTTTATGGAACGGTATCTGAGCTAATTTGAAACTCTTGTTTTATGTATCACCCCACCTCACCTTTCCCCTTAAGCAGCCATAGTGTGTTTTCTGCATGTGTGACTCTGTTCTGTTTTGTAATTCAGTTCAAGTGTAACGGTTTTTACATTCCCTCTATAAGTGACACCTTATGAGAAGTGTCCTTTTCTGTGTGACTTATTTCACTTAGAATCGTCTTACCTAAATCCGCTCATCATGCTGCTACTAGCCTTATGACATTGATTTCATGGCTGAGTGATATTCCATTGTACATAAGGACCACAACTTTTTTATCCATTTTTCGCTTTCCTGGGATATTTAAGGTGGAAGGAAGTGGAGGTCCTTATCAACAGAGCAGCCCTAAACTTTGGGGTGCTTGTGTCTTGCTGATTTTCAATTTTCCCACTTTATCCCCCCATGCGTGGAAGTGCCCTATGCTCTCTAAGCTGTGTTTTTTAGATGTTTCAGGACACACCGTACACTTCTCCAGAGTGGCTGTTGGCAATTTACATCCCGCCCATCAGTGTAGCAAGGCTCCCATTTCTCCATGGCCTGTCCTGCGTTTCTGGTTTTGACACTTTTTTCAGCATGGCCCTTTTGACCGATGGGAAACGAGACTTCTTTGTAGCGCTGATTTGCCTTTCCAGGTTACTTGGATGGCCAAAAAGGGCGTATGCGTTTTTTCCTGAATGTATTCAGGAAAAAACGCATACGCCCTTTTTGGCCAAGGGCATCATTGTCAACGTTTTGCCGCTTTTCATGTGCTTTAAAGGCGATTCGAATCTACCTCCTGAAAT
This sequence comes from Balaenoptera physalus, assembly GCF_965194825.1. Lineage (NCBI taxonomy): Eukaryota > Metazoa > Chordata > Mammalia > Artiodactyla > Balaenopteridae > Balaenoptera > Balaenoptera physalus. Next base: position 576,779 of record NW_028126220.1, read on the forward strand.
CTGTTTCCTACAATTCTGCCTTGATTTCAAATCCTCTTCTTTGCCTTCCCTCAATATGTTTGTGGACAAGAGTTATCATTTATAACTCTGCAGGTCTGTGAATTGCAGTGCCCTGAAGCTCCATTTTACAAGTCGCTTTTTTGGGAGCCGGCCGCAAAAGCGCAGGATGGCTTCAGGCCCTGTTCTGGTTCCGGGGGGCAGGCTGAGCCTGTGGTTAATTCTTCTTCCTGATGGGAAAATAGAGTGACCTGTGCCTGTCCCAACACCAAGAGCTAGTCTCTCATTGGTTCCCCGTCTTCCCGTTCATCCTCAGGACAAATTGCAACCTGTACGGAACAGGAGGTTAAAGGTGCTGATGCTCCAAGTTGGGAGATTGCTAGTAAAGTGGCTGGAATGGCGAACCCGAGCACAAGGAGATGAGAAAAGAGGTGCGTTTTAGAAACCTTTCCCCATCACACGGTGTACCATCGTCTGGGTTTCTCATGCATGTTTTCGATGTAGGAAGATGCCCTTGAACCTGGAGATTTGGGACCCATGCGATGGGTAGCACGCAGTATTACTTTAAAGGGTCTGCGTTTGCTCACCCAACCTCACCAAACCTCTCAGCCCCAAGAGTGTCCACCCTTATGTCTCATCCAGCTGTGGGTCTAGATATGGTCAATCCAGGTTGCATCACAACCCCTGAACGAATTGTGTAAGAATTTCTCTCTCTTTCCCTGTCTTTGTTTCATGGGTTTTTAAAAGTAATTTATTTTTATAATGGGGTTTAGCTGCTTTTCACGGCTGTGTTTAGGCCGCTTTACACCCACTTGACACACTAACAGAGAGATATCAATACATAGGTTTTAAGATTATTACTGGTCAGATATATTCTTGTGCGGTGAATCGGGCGTGTTGAGTCCAGTTCTCTGAGCAAGGAGTAGGTCTTGTCTATTACATATTGGGTTTATGGAACGGTATCTGAGCTAATTTGAAACTCTTGTTTTATGTATCACCCCACCTCACCTTTCCCCTAAAGCAGCCATAGTGTGTTTTCTGCATGTGTGACTCTGTTCTGTTTTGTAATTCAGTTCAAGTGTAACGGTTTTTACATTCCCTCTATAAGTGACACCTTATGAGAAGTGTCCTTTTCTGTGTGACTTATTTCACTTAGAATCGTCTTACCTAAATCCACTCATCATGCTGCTACTAGCCTTATGACATTGATTTCATGGCTGAGTGATATTCCATTGTACATAAGGACCACAAATTTTTTATCCATTTTTCGCTTTCCTGGGATATTTAAGGTGGAAGGAAGTGGAGGTCCTTGTCAACAGAGCAGCCCTAAACTTTGGGGTGCTTGTGTCTTGCTGATTTTCAATTTTCCCGCTTTATCCCCCCATGCGTGGAAGTGCCCTATGCTCTCTAAGCTGTGTTTTTTAGATGTTTCAGGACACACCGTACACTTCTCCAGAGTGGCTGTTGGCAATTTACATCCCGCCCATCAGTGTAGCAAGGCTCCCATTTCTCCATGGCCTGTCCTGCATTTCTGGTTTTGACACTTTTTTCAGCATGGCCCTTTTGACCGATGGGAAGCGAGACTTCTTTGTAGCACTGATTTGCCTTTCCAGGTTGCTTGGTTGGCCAAAAAGGGCGTATGCGTTTTTTCCTGAATATATTCAGGAAAAAACGCATACGCCCTTTTTGGCCAAGGGCATCATTGTCAACGTTTTGCCGCTTTTCATGTGCTTTAAAGGCGATTCGAATCTACCTCCTGAAATCTGTTTCCTGCAGTTCTGCCTTGATTCCAAATCCTCTTCTTTGCCTTCCCTCAATATATTTGTGGACGAGAGTTATCATTTATAACTCTGCAGGTTTGTGAATTGCAGTGCCCTGAAGCTCCATTTTACAAGTCGCTTTTTTGGGAGCCGGCCGCAAAAGCGCAGGATGGCTTCAGGCCCTGTTCTGGTTCCGGGGGGCAGGCTGAGCCTGTGGTTAATTCTTCTTCCTGATGGGAAAATAGAGTGACCTGTGCCTGTCCCAAAACCAAGAGCTAGTCTCTCATTGGTTCCCCGTCTTCCCATTCATCCTCAGGACAAATTGCAACCTGTATGGAACAGGAGGTTAAAGGTGCTGATGCTCCAAGTAGGGAGATTGCTAGTAAAGTGGCTGGAATGGCGAACCCCAGCACAAGGAGATGAGAAATGAGGTGCGTTTTAGATACCTTTCCCCATCACACGGTGCACCATCTTCTGGGTTTCTCATGCATGTTTTCGATGTAGGAAGATGCCCTTGAACCTGGAGATTTGGGACCCATGCGATGGGTAGCACGCAGTATTACTTTAAAGGGTCTGCGTTTGCTCACCCAACCTCACCAAACCTCTCAGCCCCAAGAGTGTCCACCCTTATGTCTCATCCAGCTGTGGGTCTAGATATGGTCAATCCAGGTTGCATCACAGCCCCTGAACGAATTGTGTAAGAATTTCTCTCTCTTTCCCTGTCTTTGTTTCATGGGTTTTTAAAAGTAATTTATTTTTATAATGGGGTTTAGCTGCTTTTCACGGCTGTGTTTAGGCCGCTTTACACCCACTTGACACACTAACAGAGAGATATCAATACATAGGTTTTAAGATTATTACTGGTCAGATATATTCTTGTGCCGTGAATCGGGCGTGTTGAGTCCAGTTCTCTGAGCAAGGAGTAGGTCTTGTCTATTACATATTGGGTTTATGGAACGGTATCTGAGCTAATTTGAAACTCTTGTTTTATGTATCACCCCACCTCACCTTTCCCCTTAAGCAGCCATAGTGTGTTTTCTGCATGTGTGACTCTGTTCTGTTTTGTAATTCAGTTCAAGTGTAACGGTTTTTACATTCCCTCTATAAGTGACACCTTATGAGAAGTGTCCTTTTCTGTGTGACTTATTTCACTTAGAATCGTCTTACCTAAATCCACTCATCATGCTGCTACTAGCCTTATGACATTGATTTCATGGCTGAGTGATATTCCATTGTACATAAGGACCACAACTTTTTTATCCACTTTTCGCTTTCCTGGGATATTTAAGGTGGAAGGAAGTGGAGGTCCTTGTCAACAGAGCAGCCCTAAACTTTGGGGTGCTTGTGTCTTGCTGATTTTCAATTTTCCCACTTTATCCCCCCATGCGTGGAAGTGCCATACGATCTCTAAGCTGTGTTTTTTAGATGTTTCAGGACACACCGTACACTTCTCCAGAGTGGCTGTTGGCAATTTACATCCCGCCCATCAGTGTAGCAAGGCTCCCATTTCTCCATGGCCTGTCCTGCATTTCTGGTTTTGACACTTTTTTCAGCATGGCCCTTTTGACCGATGGGAAGCGAGACTTCTTTGTAGCGCTGATTTGCCTTTCCAGGTTGCTTGGTTGGCCAAAAAGGGCGTATGCGTTTTTTCCTGAATATATTCAGGAAAAAACGCATACGCCCTTTTTGGCCAAGGGCATCATTGTCAACGTTTTGCCGCTTTTCATGTGCTTTAAAGGCGATTCGAATCTTCCTCCTGAAATCTGTTTCCTGCAATTCTGCCTTGATTTCAAATCCTCTTCTTTGCCTTCCCTCAATATATTTGTGGACGAGAGTTATCATTTATAACTCTGCAGGTTTGTGAATTGCAGTGCCCTGAAGCTCCATTTTACAAGTCGCTTTTTTGGGAGCCGGCCGCAAAAGCGCAGGATGGCTTCAGGCCCTGTTCTGGTTCCGGGGGGCAGGCTGAGCCTGTGGTTAATTCTTCTTCCTGATGGGAAAATAGAGTGACCTGTGCCTGTCCCAACACCAAGAGCTAGTCTCTCATTGGTTCCCCGTCTTCCCGTTCATCCTCAGGACAAATTGCAACCTGTACGGAACAGGAGGTTAAAGGTGCTGATTCTCCAAGTAGGGAGATTGCTAGTAAAGTGGCTGGAATGGCGAACCCGAGCACAAGGAGATGAGAAATGAGGTGCGTTTTAGAAACCTTTCCCCATCACACGGTGTACCATCTTCTGGGTTTCTCATGCATGTTTTCGATGTAGGAAGATGCCCTTGAACCTGGAGATTTGGGACCCATGCGATGGGTAGCACGCAGTATTACTTTAAAGGGTCTGCGTTTGCTCACCCAACCTCACCAAACCTCTCAGCCCCAAGAGTGTCCACCCTTATGTCTCATCCAGCTGTGGGTCTAGATATGGTCAATCCAGGTTGCATCACAGCCCCTGAACGAATTGTGTAAGAATTTCTCTCTCTTTCCCTGTCTTTGTTTCATGGGTTTTTAAAAGTAATTTATTTTTATAATGGGGTTTAGCTGCTTTTCACGGCTGTGTTTATGCCGCTTTACACCCACTTGACACACTAACAGAGAGATATCAATACATAGGTTTTAAGATGATTACTAGTCAGATATATTCTTGTGCGGTGAATCGGGCGTGTTGAGTCCAGTTCTCTGAGCAAGGAGTAGGTCTTGTCTATTACATATTGGGTTTATGGAACGGTATCTGAGCTAATTTGAAACTCTTGTTTTATGTATCACCCCACCTCACCTTTCCCCTTAAGCAGCCATAGTGTGTTTTCTGCATGTGTGACTCTGTTCTGTTTTGTAATTCAGTTCAAGTGTAACGGTTTTTACATTCCCTCTATAAGTGACACCTTATGAGAAGTGTCCTTTTCTGTGTGACTTATTTCACTTAGAATCGTCTTACCTAAATCCGCTCATCATGCTGCTACTAGCCTTATGACATTGATTTCATGGCTGAGTGATATTCCATTGTACATAAGGACCACAACTTTTTTATCCATTTTTCGCTTTCCTCGGATATTTAAGGTGGAAGGAAGTGGAGGTCCTTGTCAACAGAGCAGCCCTAAACTTTGGGGTGCTTGTGTCTTGCTGATTTTCAATTTTCCCACTTTATCCCCCCATGCGTGGAAGTGCCCTATGCTCTCTAAGCTGTGTTTTTTAGATGTTTCAGGACACACCGTACACTTCTCCAGAGTGGCTGTTGGCAATTTACATCCCGCCCATCAGTGTAGCAAGGCTCCCATTTCTCCATGGCCTGTCCTGCGTTTCTGGTTTTGACACTTTTTTCAGCATGGCCCTTTTGACCGATGGGAAACGAGACTTCTTTGTAGCGCTGATTTGCCTTTCCAGGTTACTTGGATGGCCAAAAAGGGCGTATGCGTTTTTTCCTGAATGTATTCAGGAAAAAACGCATACGCCCTTTTTGGCCAAGGGCATCATTGTCAACGTTTTGCCGCTTTTCATGTGCTTTAAAGGCGATTCGAATCTACCTCCTGAAATCTGTTTCCTGCAATTCTGCCTTGATTTCAAATCCTCTTCTTTGCCTTCCCTCAATATATTTGTGGACGAGAGTTATCATTTATAACTCTGCAGGTCTGTGAATTGCAGTGCCCTGAAGCTCCATTTTACAAGTCGCTTTTTTGGGAGCCGGCCGCAAAAGCGCAGGATGGCTTCAGGCCCTGTTCTGGTTCCGGGGGGCAGGCTGAGCCTGTGGTTAATTCTTCTTCCTGATGGGAAAATAGAGTGACCTGTGCCTGTCCCAACACCAAGAGCTAGTCTCTCATTGGTTCCCCGTCTTCCCGTTCATCCTCAGGACAAATTGCAACCTGTACGGAACAGGAGGTTAAAGGTGCTGATTCTCCAAGTACGGAGATTGCTAGTAAAGTGGCTGGAATGGCGAACCCGAGCACAAGGAGATGAGAAATGAGGTGCGTTTTAGAAACCTTTCCCCATCACACGGTGTACCATCTTCTGGGTTTCTCATGCATGTTTTCGATGTAGGAAGATGCCCTTGAACCTGGAGATTTGGGACCCATGCGATGGGTAGCACGCAGTATTACTTTAAAGGGTCTGCGTTTGCTCACCCAACCTCACCAAACCTCTCAGCCCCAAGAGTGTCCACCCTTATGTCTCATCCAGCTGTGGGTCTAGATATGGTCAATCCAGGTTGCATCACAGCCCCTGAACGAATTGTGTAAGAATTTCTCTCTCTTTCCCTGTCTTTGTTTCATGGGTTTTTAAAAGTAATTTATTTTTATAATGGGGTTTAGCTGCTTTTCACGGCTGTGTTTAGGCCGCTTTACACCCACTTGACACACTAACAGAGAGATATCAATACATAGGTTTTAAGATTATTACTGGTCAGATATATTCTTGTGCGGTGAATCGGGCGTGTTGAGTCCAGTTCTCTGAGCAAGGAGTAGGTCTTGTCTATTACATATTGGGTTTATGGAACGGTATCTGAGCTAATTTGAAACTCTTGTTTTATGTATCACCCCACCTCACCTTTCCCCTTAAGCAGCCATAGTGTGTTTTCTGCATGTGTGACTCTGTTCTGTTTTGTAATTCAGTTCAAGTGTAACGGTTTTTACATTCCCTCTATAAGTGACACCTTATGAGAAGTGTCCTTTTCTGTGTGACTTATTTCACTTAGAATCGTCTTACCTAAATCCACTCATCATGCTGCTACTAGCCTTATGACATTGATTTCATGGCTGAGTGATATTCCATTGTACATAAGGACCACAACTTTTTTATCCACTTTTCGCTTTCCTGGGATATTTAAGGTGGAAGGAAGTGGAGGTCCTTGTCAACAGAGCAGCCCTAAACTTTGGGGTGCTTGTGTCTTGCTGATTTTCAATTTTCCCACTTTATCCCCCCATGCGTGGAAGTGCCATACGATCTCTAAGCTGTGTTTTTTAGATGTTTCAGGACACACCGTACACTTCTCCAGAGTGGCTGTTGGCAATTTACATCCCGCCCATCAGTGTAGCAAGGCTCCCATTTCTCCATGGCCTGTCCTGCATTTCTGGTTTTGACACTTTTTTCAGCATGGCCCTTTTGACCGATGGGAAGCGAGACTTCTTTGTAGCGCTGATTTGCCTTTCCAGGTTGCTTGGTTGGCCAAAAAGGGCGTATGCGTTTTTTCCTGAATATATTCAGGAAAAAACGCATACGCCCTTTTTGGCCAAGGGCATCATTGTCAACGTTTTGCCGCTTTTCATGTGCTTTAAAGGCGATTCGAATCTTCCTCCTGAAATCTGTTTCCTGCAATTCTGCCTTGATTTCAAATCCTCTTCTTTGCCTTCCCTCAATATATTTGTGGACGAGAGTTATCATTTATAACTCTGCAGGTTTGTGAATTGCAGTGCCCTGAAGCTCCATTTTACAAGTCGCTTTTTTGGGAGCCGGCCGCAAAAGCGCAGGATGGCTTCAGGCCCTGTTCTGGTTCCGGGGGGCAGGCTGAGCCTGTGGTTAATTCTTCTTCCTGATGGGAAAATAGAGTGACCTGTGCCTGTCCCAACACCAAGAGCTAGTCTCTCATTGGTTCCCCGTCTTCCCGTTCATCCTCAGGACAAATTGCAACCTGTACGGAACAGGAGGTTAAAGGTGCTGATTCTCCAAGTAGGGAGATTGCTAGTAAAGTGGCTGGAATGGCGAACCCGAGCACAAGGAGATGAGAAATGAGGTGCGTTTTAGAAACCTTTCCCCATCACACGGTGTACCATCTTCTGGGTTTCTCATGCATGTTTTCGATGTAGGAAGATGCCCTTGAACCTGGAGATTTGGGACCCATGCGATGGGTAGCACGCAGTATTACTTTAAAGGGTCTGCGTTTGCTCACCCAACCTCACCAAACCTCTCAGCCCCAAGAGTGTCCACCCTTATGTCTCATCCAGCTGTGGGTCTAGATATGGTCAATCCAGGTTGCATCACAGCCCCTGAACGAATTGTGTAAGAATTTCTCTCTCTTTCCCTGTCTTTGTTTCATGGGTTTTTAAAAGTAATTTATTTTTATAATGGGGTTTAGCTGCTTTTCACGGCTGTGTTTATGCCGCTTTACACCCACTTGACACACTAACAGAGAGATATCAATACATAGGTTTTAAGATGATTACTAGTCAGATATATTCTTGTGCGGTGAATCGGGCGTGTTGAGTCCAGTTCTCTGAGCAAGGAGTAGGTCTTGTCTATTACATATTGGGTTTATGGAACGGTATCTGAGCTAATTTGAAACTCTTGTTTTATGTATCACCCCACCTCACCTTTCCCCTTAAGCAGCCATAGTGTGTTTTCTGCATGTGTGACTCTGTTCTGTTTTGTAATTCAGTTCAAGTGTAACGGTTTTTACATTCCCTCTATAAGTGACACCTTATGAGAAGTGTCCTTTTCTGTGTGACTTATTTCACTTAGAATCGTCTTACCTAAATCCGCTCATCATGCTGCTACTAGCCTTATGACATTGATTTCATGGCTGAGTGATATTCCATTGTACATAAGGACCACAACTTTTTTATCCATTTTTCGCTTTCCTGGGATATTTAAGGTGGAAGGAAGTGGAGGTCCTTGTCAACAGAGCAGCCCTAAACTTTGGGGTGCTTGTGTCTTGCTGATTTTCAATTTTCCCACTTTATCCCCCCATGCGTGGAAGTGCCCTATGCTCTCTAAGCTGTGTTTTTTAGATGTTTCAGGACACACCGTACACTTCTCCAGAGTGGCTGTTGGCAATTTACATCCCGCCCATCAGTGTAGCAAGGCTCCCATTTCTCCATGGCCTGTCCTGCGTTTCTGGTTTTGACACTTTTTTCAGCATGGCCTTTTGACCGATGGGAAACGAGACTTCTTTGTAGCGCTGATTTGCCTTTCCAGGTTACTTGGATGGCCAAAAAGGGCGTATGCGTTTTTTCCTGAATGTATTCAGGAAAAAACGCATACGCCCTTTTTGGCCAAGGGCATCATTGTCAACGTTTTGCCGCTTTTCATGTGCTTTAAAGGCGATTCGAATCTACCTCCTGAAATCTGTTTACTGCAATTCTGCCTTGATTTCAAATCCTCTTCTTTGCCTTCCCTCAATATATTTGTGGACTAGAGTTATCATTTATAACTCTGCAGGTTTGTGAATTGCAGTGCCCTGAAGCTCCATTTTACAAGTCGCTTTTTTGGGAGCCGGCCGCAAAAGCGCAGGATGGCTTCAGGCCCTGTTCTGGTTCCGGGGGGCAGGCTGAGCCTGTGGTTAATTCTTCTTCCTGATGGGAAAATAGAGTGACCTGTGCCTGTCCCAACACCAAGAGCTAGTCTCTCATTGGTTCCCCGTCTTCCCGTTCATCCTCAGGACAAATTGCAACCTGTACGGAACAGGAGGTTAAAGGTGCTGATGCTCCAAGTAGGGAGATTGCTAGTAAAGTGTCTGGAATGGCGAACCCGAGCAGAAGGAGATGAGAAATGAGGTGCGTTTTAGAAACCTTTCCCCATCACACGGTGTACCATCGTCTGGGTTTCTCATGCATGTTTTCGATGTAGGAAGATGCCCTTGAACCTGGAGATTTGGGACCCATGCGATGGGTAGCACGCAGTATTACTTTAAAGGGTCTGCGTTTGCTCACCCAACCTCACCAAACCTCTCAGCCCCAAGAGTGTCCACCCTTATGTCTCATCCAGCTGTGGGTCTAGATATGGTCAATCCAGGTTGCATCACAGCCCCTGAACGAATTGTGTAAGAATTTCTCTCTCTTTCCCTGTCTTTGTTTCATGGGTTTTTAAAAGTAATTTATTTTTATAATGGGGTTTAGCTGCTTTTCACGGCTGTGTTTAGGCCGCTTTACACCCACTTGACACACTAACAGAGAGATATCAATACATAGGTTTTAAGATTATTACTGGTCAGATATATTCTTGTGCGGTGAATCGGGCGTGTTGAGTCCAGTTCTCTGAGCAAGGAGTAGGTCTTGTCTATTACATATTGGGTTTATGGAACGGTATCTGAGCTAATTTGAAACTCTTGTTTTATGTATCACCCCACCTCACCTTTCCCCTTAAGCAGCCATAGTGTGTTTTCTGCATGTGTGACTCTGTTCTGTTTTGTAATTCAGTTCAAGTGTAACGGTTTTTACATTCCCTCTATAAGTGACACCTTATGAGAAGTGTCCTTTTCTGTGTGACTTATTTCACTTAGAATCGTCTTACCTAAATCCACTCATCATGCTGCTACTAGCCTTATGACATTGATTTCATGGCTGAGTGATATTCCATTGTACATAAGGACCACAACTTTTTTATCCACTTTTCGCTTTCCTGGGATATTTAAGGTGGAAGGAAGTGGAGGTCCTTGTCAACAGAGCAGCCCTAAACTTTGGGGTGCTTGTGTCTTGCTGATTTTCAATTTTCCCACTTTATCCCCCCATGCGTGGAAGTGCCATACGATCTCTAAGCTGTGTTTTTTAGATGTTTCAGGACACACCGTACACTTCTCCAGAGTGGCTGTTGGCAATTTACATCCCGCCCATCAGTGTAGCAAGGCTCCCATTTCTCCATGGCCTGTCCTGCATTTCTGGTTTTGACACTTTTTTCAGCATGGCCCTTTTGACCGATGGGAAGCGAGACTTCTTTGTAGCGCTGATTTGCCTTTCCAGGTTGCTTGGTTGGCCAAAAAGGGCGTATGCGTTTTTTCCTGAATATATTCAGGAAAAAACGCATACGCCCTTTTTGGCCAAGGGCATCATTGTCAACGTTTTGCCGCTTTTCATGTGCTTTAAAGGCGATTCGAATCTTCCTCCTGAAATCTGTTTCCTGCAATTCTGCCTTGATTTCAAATCCTCTTCTTTGCCTTCCCTCAATATATTTGTGGACGAGAGTTATCATTTATAACTCTGCAGGTTTGTGAATTGCAGTGCCCTGAAGCTCCATTTTACAAGTCGCTTTTTTGGGAGCCGGCCGCAAAAGCGCAGGATGGCTTCAGGCCCTGTTCTGGTTCCGGGGGGCAGGCTGAGCCTGTGGTTAATTCTTCTTCCTGATGGGAAAATAGAGTGACCTGTGCCTGTCCCAACACCAAGAGCTAGTCTCTCATTGGTTCCCCGTCTTCCCGTTCATCCTCAGGACAAATTGCAACCTGTACGGAACAGGAGGTTAAAGGTGCTGATTCTCCAAGTAGGGAGATTGCTAGTAAAGTGGCTGGAATGGCGAACCCGAGCACAAGGAGATGAGAAATGAGGTGCGTTTTAGAAACCTTTCCCCATCACACGGTGTACCATCTTCTGGGTTTCTCATGCATGTTTTCGATGTAGGAAGATGCCCTTGAACCTGGAGATTTGGGACCCATGCGATGGGTAGCACGCAGTATTACTTTAAAGGGTCTGCGTTTGCTCACCCAACCTCACCAAACCTCTCAGCCCCAAGAGTGTCCACCCTTATGTCTCATCCAGCTGTGGGTCTAGATATGGTCAATCCAGGTTGCATCACAGCCCCTGAACGAATTGTGTAAGAATTTCTCTCTCTTTCCCTGTCTTTGTTTCATGGGTTTTTAAAAGTAATTTATTTTTATAATGGGGTTTAGCTGCTTTTCACGGCTGTGTTTATGCCGCTTTACACCCACTTGACACACTAACAGAGAGATATCAATACATAGGTTTTAAGATGATTACTAGTCAGATATATTCTTGTGCGGTGAATCGGGCGTGTTGAGTCCAGTTCTCTGAGCAAGGAGTAGGTCTTGTCTATTACATATTGGGTTTATGGAACGGTATCTGAGCTAATTTGAAACTCTTGTTTTATGTATCACCCCACCTCACCTTTCCCCTTAAGCAGCCATAGTGTGTTTTCTGCATGTGTGACTCTGTTCTGTTTTGTAATTCAGTTCAAGTGTAACGGTTTTTACATTCCCTCTATAAGTGACACCTTATGAGAAGTGTCCTTTTCTGTGTGACTTATTTCACTTAGAATCGTCTTACCTAAATCCGCTCATCATGCTGCTACTAGCCTGATGACATTGATTTCATGGCTGAGTGATATTCCATTGTACATAAGGACCACAACTTTTTTATCCATTTTTCGCTTTCCTGGGATATTTAAGGTGGAAGGAAGTGGAGGTCCTTGTCAACAGAGCAGCCCTAAACTTTGGGGTGCTTGTGTCTTGCTGATTTTCAATTTTCCCACTTTATCCCCCCATGCGTGGAAGTGCCCTATGCTCTCTAAGCTGTGTTTTTTAGATGTTTCAGGACACACCGTACACTTCTCCAGAGTGGCTGTTGGCAATTTACATCCCGCCCATCAGTGTAGCAAGGCTCCCATTTCTCCATGGCCTGTCCTGCGTTTCTGGTTTTGACACTTTTTTCAGCATGGCCTTTTGACCGATGGGAAACGAGACTTCTTTGTAGCGCTGATTTGCCTTTCCAGGTTACTTGGATGGCCAAAAAGGGCGTATGCGTTTTTTCCTGAATGTATTCAGGAAAAAACGCATACGCCCTTTTTGGCCAAGGGCATCATTGTCAACGTTTTGCCGCTTTTCATGTGCTTTAAAGGCGATTCGAATCTACCTCCTGAAATCTGTTTACTGCAATTCTGCCTTGATTTCAAATCCTCTTCTTTGCCTTCCCTCAATATATTTGTGGACTAGAGTTATCATTTATAACTCTGCAGGTTTGTGAATTGCAGTGCCCTGAAGCTCCATTTTACAAGTCGCTTTTTTGGGAGCCGGCCGCAAAAGCGCAGGATGGCTTCAGGCCCTGTTCTGGTTCCGGGGGGCAGGCTGAGCCTGTGGTTAATTCTTCTTCCTGATGGGAAAATAGAGTGACCTGTGCCTGTCCCAACACCAAGAGCTAGTCTCTCATTGGTTCCCCGTCTTCCCGTTCATCCTCAGGACAAATTGCAACCTGTACGGAACAGGAGGTTAAAGGTGCTGATGCTCCAAGTAGGGAGATTGCTAGTAAAGTGTCTGGAATGGCGAACCCGAGCACAAGGAGATGAGAAATGAGGTGCGTTTTAGAAACCTTTCCCCATCACACGGTGTACCATCGTCTGGGTTTCTCATGCATGTTTTCGATGTAGGAAGATGCCCTTGAACCTGGAGATTTGGGACCCATGCGATGGGTAGCACGCAGTATTACTTTAAAGGGTCTGCGTTTGCTCACCCAACCTCACCAAACCTCTCAGCCCCAAGAGTGTCCACCCTTATGTCTCATCCAGCTGTGGGTCTAGATATGGTCAATCCAGGTTGCATCACAGCCCCTGAACGAATTGTGTAAGAATTTCTCTCTCTTTCCCTGTCTTTGTTTCATGGGTTTTTAAAAGTAATTTATTTTTATAATGGGGTTTAGCTGCTTTTCACGGCTGTGTTTAGGCCGCTTTACACCCACTTGACACACTAACAGAGAGATATCAATACATAGGTTTTAAGATTATTACTGGTCAGATATATTCTTGTGCGGTGAATCGGGCGTGTTGAGTCCAGTTCTCTGAGCAAGGAGTAGGTCTTGTCTATTACATATTGGGTTTATGGAACGGTATCTGAGCTAATTTGAAACTCTTGTTTTATGTATCACCCCACCTCACCTTTCCCCTTAAGCAGCCATAGTGTGTTTTCTGCATGTGTGACTCTGTTCTGTTTTGTAATTCAGTTCAAGTGTAACGGTTTTTACATTCCCTCTATAAGTGACACCTTATGAGAAGTGTCCTTTTCTGTGTGACTTATTTCACTTAGAATCGTCTTACCTAAATCCACTCATCATGCTGCTACTAGCCTTATGACATTGATTTCATGGCTGAGTGATATTCCATTGTACATAAGGACCACAACTTTTTTATACATTTTTCGCTTTCCTGGGATATTTAAGGTGGAAGGAAGTGGAGGTCCTTGTCAACAGAGCAGCCCTAAACTTTGGGGTGCTTGTGTCTTGCTGATTTTCAATTTTCCCGCTTTATCCCCCCATGCGTGGAAGTGCCCTATGCTCTCTAAGCTGTGTTTTTTAGATGTTTCAGGACACACCGTACACTTCTCCAGAGTGGCTGTTGGCAATTTACATCCCGCCCATCAGTGTAACAAGGCTCCCATTTCTCCATGGCCTGTCCTGCATTTCTGGTTTTGACACTTTTTTCAGCATGGCCCTTTTGACCGATGGGACGCGAGACTTCTTTGTAGCGCTGATTTGCCTTTCCAGGTTGCTTGGTTGGCCAAAAAGGGCGTATGCGTTTTTTCCTGAATATATTCAGGAAAAAACGCATACGCCCTTTTTGGCCAAGGGCATCATTGTCAACGTTTTGCCGCTTTTCATGTGCTTTAAAGGCGATTCGAATCTTCCTCCTGAAATCTGTTTACTGCAATTCTGCCTTGATTTCAAATCCTCTTCTTTGCCTTCCCTCAATATATTTGTGGACGAGAGTTATCATTTATAACTCTGCAGGTCTGTGAATTGCAGTGCCCTGAAGCTCCATTTTACAAGTCGCTTTTTTGGGAGCCGGCTGCAAAAGCGCAGGATGGCTTCAGGCCCTGTTCTGGTTCCGGGGGGCAGGCTGAGCCTGTGGTTAATTCTTCTTCCTGATGGGAAAATAGAGTGACCTGTGCCTGTCCCAACACCAAGAGCTAGTCTCTCATTGGTTCCCCGTCTTCCCGTTCATCCTCAGGACAAATTGCAACCTGTACGGAACAGGAGGTTAAAGGTGCTGATTCTCCAAGTAGGGAGATTGCTAGTAAAGTGGCTGGAATGGCGAACCCAAGCACAAGGAGATGAGAAATGAGGTGCGTTTTAGAAACCTTTCCCCATCACACGGTGTACCATCTTCTGGGTTTCTCATGCATGTTTTCGATGTAGGAAGATGCCCTTGAACCTGGAGATTTGGGACCCATGCGATGGGTAGCACGCAGTATTACTTTAAAGGGTCTGCGTTTGCTCACCCAACCTCACCAAACCTCTCAGCCCCAAGAGTGTCCACCCTTATGTCTCATCCAGCTGTGGGTCTAGATATGGTCAATCCAGGTTGCATCACAGCCCCTGAACGAATTGTGTAAGAATTTCTCTCTCTTTCCCTGTCTTTGTTTCATGGGTTTTTAAAAGTAAATTATTTTTATAATGGGGTTTAGCTGCTTTTCACGGCTGTGTTTATGCCGCTTTACACCCACTTGACACACTAACAGAGAGATATCAATACATAGGTTTTAAGATGATTACTAGTCAGATATATTCTTGTGCGGTGAATCGGGCGTGTTGAGTCCAGTTCTCTGAGCAAGGAGTAGGTCTTGTCTATTACATATTGGGTTTATGGAACGGTATCTGAGCTAATTTGAAACTCTTGTTTTATGTATCACCCCACCTCACCTTTCCCCTTAAGCAGCCATAGTGTGTTTTCTGCATGTGTGACTCTGTTCTGTTTTGTAATTCAGTTCAAGTGTAACGGTTTTTACATTCCCTCTATAAGTGACACCTTATGAGAAGTGTCCTTTTCTGTGTGACTTATTTCACTTAGAATCGTCTTACCTAAATCCGCTCATCATGCTGCTACTAGCCTTATGACATTGATTTCATGGCTGAGTGATATTCCATTGTACATAAGGACCACAACTTTTTTATCCATTTTTCGCTTTCCTGGGATATTTAAGGTGGAAGGAAGTGGAGGTCCTTGTCAACAGAGCAGCCCTAAACTTTGGGGTGCTTGTGTCTTGCTGATTTTCAATTTTCCCACTTTATCCCCCCATGCGTGGAAGTGCCCTATGCTCTCTAAGCTGTGTTTTTTAGATGTTTCAGGACACACCGTACACTTCTCCAGAGTGGCTGTTGGCAATTTACATCCCGCCCATCAGTGTAGCAAGGCTCCCATTTCTCCATGGCCTGTCCTGCGTTTCTGGTTTTGACACTTTTTTCAGCATGGCCCTTTTGACCGATGGGAAACGAGACTTCTTTGTAGCGCTGATTTGCCTTTCCAGGTTACTTGGATGGCCAAAAAGGGCGTATGCGTTTTTTCCTGAATGTATTCAGGAAAAAACGCATACGCCCTTTTTGGCCAAGGGCATCATTGTCAACGTTTTGCCGCTTTTCATGTGCTTTAAAGGCGATTCGAATCTACCTCCTGAAATCTGTTTCCTGCAATTCTGCCTTGATTTCAAATCCTCTTCTTTGCCTTCCCTCAATATATTTGTGGACGAGAGTTATCATTTATAACTCTGCAGGTCTGTGAATTGCAGTGCCCTGAAGCTCCATTTTACAAGTCGCTTTTTTGGGAGCCGGCCGCAAAAGCGCAGGATGGCTTCAGGCCCTGTTCTGGTTCCGGGGGGCAGGCTGAGCCTGTGGTTAATTCTTCTTCCTGATGGGAAAATAGAGTGACCTGTGCCTGTCCCAACACCAAGAGCTAGTCTCTCATTGGTTCCCCGTCTTCCCGTTCATCCTGGGGACAAATTGCAACCTGTACGGAACAGGAGGTTAAAGGTGCTGATGCTCCAAGTAGGGAGATTGCTAGTAAAGTGTCTGGAATGGCGAACCCGAGCACAAGGAGATGAGAAATGAGGTGCGTTTTAGAAACCTTTCCCCATCACACGGTGTACCATCGTCTGGGTTTCTCATGCATGTTTTCGATGTAGGAAGATGCCCTTGAACCTGGAGATTTGGGACCCATGCGATGGGTAGCACGCAGTATTACTTTAAAGGGTCTGCGTTTGCTCACCCAACCTCACCAAACCTCTCAGCCCCAAGAGTGTCCACCCTTATGTCTCATCCAGCTGTGGGTCTAGATATGGTCAATCCAGGTTGCATCACAGCCCCTGAACGAATTGTGTAAGAATTTCTCTCTCTTTCCCTGTCTTTGTTTCATGGGTTTTTAAAAGTAATTTATTTTTATAATGGGGTTTAGCTGCTTTTCACGGCTGTGTTTATGCCGCTTTACACCCACTTGACACACTAACAGAGAGATATCAATACATAGGTTTTAAGATGATTACTAGTCAGATATATTCTTGTGCGGTGAATCGGGCGTGTTGAGTCCAGTTCTCTGAGCAAGGAGTAGGTCTTGTCTATTACATATTGGGTTTATGGAACGGTATCTGAGCTAATTTGAAACTCTTGTTTTATGTATCACCCCACCTCACCTTTCCCCTTAAGCAGCCATAGTGTGTTTTCTGCATGTGTGACTCTGTTCTGTTTTGTAATTCAGTTCAAGTGTAACGGTTTTTACATTCCCTCTATAAGTGACACCTTATGAGAAGTGTCCTTTTCTGTGTGACTTATTTCACTTAGAATCGTCTTACCTAAATCCACTCATCATGCTGCTACTAGCCTTATGACATTGATTTCATGGCTGAGTGATATTCCATTGTACATAAGGACCACAACTTTTTTATCCATTTTTCGCTTTCCTGGGATATTTAAGGTGGAAGGAAGTGGAGGTCCTTGTCAACAGAGCAGCCCTAACCTTTGGGGTGCTTGTGTCTTGCTGATTTTCAATTTTCCCACTTTATCCCCCCATGCGTGGAAGTGCCCTATGCTCTCTAAGCTGTGTTTTTTAGATGTTTCAGGACCCACCGTACACTTCTCCAGAGTGGCTGTTGGCAATTTACATCCCGCCCATCAGTGTAGCAAGGCTCCCATTTCTCCATGGCCTGTCCTGCATTTCTGGTTTTGACACTTTTTTCAGCATGGCCCTTTTGACCGATGGGAAGCGAGACTTCTTTGTAGCGCTGATTTGCCTTTCCAGGTTGCTTGGTTGGCCAAAAAGGGCGTATGCGTTTTTTCCTGAATATATTCAGGAAAAAACGCATACGCCCTTTTTGGCCAAGGGCATCATTGTCAACGTTTTGCCGCTTTTCATGTGCTTTAAAGGCGATTCGAATCTACCTCCTGAAATCTGTTTCCTGCAATTCTGCCTTGATTTCAAATCCTCTTCTTTGCCTTCCCTCAATATATTTGTGGACGAGAGTTATCATTTATAACTCTGCAGGTATGTGAATTGCAGTGCCCTGAAGCTCCATTTTACAAGTCGCTTTTTCGGGAGCCGGCCGCAAAAGCGCAGGATGGCTTCAGGCCCTGTTCTGGTTCCGGGGGGCAGGCTGAGCCTGTGGTTAATTCTTCTTCCTGATGGGAAAATAGAGTGACCTGTGCCTGTCCCAACACCAAGAGCTAGTCTCTCATTGGTTCCCCGTCTTCCCGTTCATCCTCAGGACAAATTGCAACCTGTACGGAACAGGAGGTTAAAGGTGCTGATGCTCCAAGTAGGGAGATTGCTAGTAAAGTGGCTGGAATGGCGAACCCGAGCACAAGGAGATGAGAAATGAGGTGCGTTTTAGAAACCTTTCCCCATCACACGGTGTACCATCTTCTGGGTTTCTCATGCATGTTTTCGATGTAGGAAGATGCCCTTGAACCTGGAGATTTGGGACCCATGCGATGGGTAGCACGCAGTATTACTTTAAAGGGTCTGCGTTTGCTCACCCAACCTCACCAAACCTCTCAGCCCCAAGAGTGTCCACCCTTATGTCTCATCCAGCTGTGGGTCTAGATATGGTCAATCCAGGTTGCATCACAGCCCCTGAACGAATTGTGTAAGAATTTCTCTCTCTTTCCCTGTCTTTATTTCATGGATTTTTAAAAGTAATTTATTTTTATAATGGGGTTTAGCTGCTTTTCACGGCTGTGTTTAGGCCGCTTTACACCCACTTGACACACTAACAGAGAGATATCAATACATAGATTTTAAGATTATTACTAGTCAGATATATTCTTGTGCGGTGAATCGGGCGTGTTGAGTCCAGTTCTCTGAGCAAGGAGAAGGTCTTGTCTATTACATATTGGGTTTATGGAACGGTACCTGAGCTAATTTGAAACTCTTGTTTTATGTATCACCCCACCTCACCTTTCCCGTTAAGCAGCCATAGTGTGTTTTCTGCATGTGTGACTCTGTTCTGTTTTGTAATTCAGTTCAAGTGTAACGGTTTTTACATTCCCTCTATAAGTGACACCTTATGAGAAGTGTCCTTTTCTGTGTGACTTATTTCACTTAGAATCGTCTTACCTAAATCCACTCATCATGCTGCTACTAGCCTTATGACATTGATTTCATGGCTGAGTGATATTCCATTGTACATAAGGACCACAACTTTTTTATCCATTTTTCGCTTTCCTGGGATATTTAAGGTGGAAGGAAGTGGAGGTCCTTGTCAACAGAGCAGCCCTAAACTTTGGGGTGCTTGTGTCTTGCTGATTTTCAATTTTCCCACTTTATCCCCCCATGCGTGGAAGTGCCCTATGCTCTCTAAGCTGTGTTTTTTAGATGTTTCAGGACACACCGTACACTTCTCCAGAGTGGCTGTTGGCAATTTACATCCCGCCCATCAGTGTAGCAAGGCTCCCATTTCTCCATGGCCTGTCCTGCATTTCTGGTTTTGACACTTTTTTCAGCATGGCCCTTTTGACCGATGGGAAGCGAGACTTCTTTGTAGCGCTGATTTGCCTTTCCAGGTTGCTTGGTTGGCCAAAAAGGGCGTATGCGTTTTTTCCTGAATATATTCAGGAAAAAACGCATACGCCCTTTTTGGCCAAGGGCATCATTGTCAACGTTTTGCCGCTTTTCATGTGCTTTAAAGGCGATTCGAATCTACCTCCTGAAATCTGTTTCCTGCAATTCTGCCTTGATTTCAAATCCTCTTCTTTGCCTTCCCTCAATATATTTGTGGACGAGAGTTATCATTTATAACTCTGCAGGTATGTGAATTGCAGTGCCCTGAAGCTCCATTTTACAAGTCGCTTTTTCGGGAGCCGGCCGCAAAAGCGCAGGATGGCTTCAGGCCCTGTTCTGGTTCCGGGGGGCAGGCTGAGCCTGTGGTTAATTCTTCTTCCTGATGGGAAAATAGAGTGACCTGTGCCTGTCCCAACACCAAGAGCTAGTCTCTCATTGGTTCCCCGTCTTCCCGTTCATCCTCAGGACAAATTGCAACCTGTACGGAACAGGAGGTTAAAGGTGCTGATGCTCCAAGTAGGGAGATTGCTAGTAAAGTGGCTGGAATGGCGAACCCGAGCACAAGGAGATGAGAAATGAGGTGCGTTTTAGAAACCTTTCCCCATCACACGGTGTACCATCTTCTGGGTTTCTCATGCATGTTTTCGATGTAGGAAGATGCCCTTGAACCTGGAGATTTGGGACCCATGCGATGGGTAGCACGCAGTATTACTTTAAAGGGTCTGCGTTTGCTCACCCAACCTCACCAAACCTCTCAGCCCCAAGAGTGTCCACCCTTATGTCTCATCCAGCTGTGGGTCTAGATATGGTCAATCCAGGTTGCATCACAGCCCCTGAACGAATTGTGTAAGAATTTCTCTCTCTTTCCCTGTCTTTATTTCATGGATTTTTAAAAGTAATTTATTTTTATAATGGGGTTTAGCTGCTTTTCACGGCTGTGTTTAGGCCGCTTTACACCCACTTGACACACTAACAGAGAGATATCAATACATAGATTTTAAGATTATTACTAGTCAGATATATTCTTGTGCGGTGAATCGGGCGTGTTGAGTCCAGTTCTCTGAGCAAGGAGAACTTCTTGTCTATTACATATTGGGTTTATGGAACGGTACCTGAGCTAATTTGAAACTCTTGTTTTATGTATCACCCCACCTCACCTTTCCCGTTAAGCAGCCATAGTGTGTTTTCTGCATGTGTGACTCTGTTCTGTTTTGTAATTCAGTTCAAGTGTAACGGTTTTTACATTCCCTCTATAAGTGACACCTTATGAGAAGTGTCCTTTTCTGTGTGACTTATTTCACTTAGAATCGTCTTACCTAAATCCACTCATCATGCTGCTACTAGCCTTATGACATTGATTTCATGGCTGAGTGATATTCCATTGTACATAAGGACCACAACTTTTTTATCCATTTTTCGCTTTCCTGGGATATTTAAGGTGGAAGGAAGTGGAGGTCCTTGTCAACAGAGCAGCCCTAAACTTTGGGGTGCTTGTGTCTTGCTGATTTTCAATTTTCCCGCTTTATCCCCCCATGCGTGGAAGTGCCCTATGCTCTCTAAGCTGTGTTTTTTAGATGTTTCAGGACACACCGTACACTTCTCCAGAGTGGCTGTTGGCAATTTACATCCCGCCCATCAGTGTAGCAAGGCTCCCATTTCTCCATGGCCTGTCCTGCATTTCTGGTTTTGACACTTTTTTCAGCATGGCCCTTTTGACCGATGGGAAGCGAGACTTCTTTGTAGCGCTGATTTGCCTTTCCAGGTTGCTTGGTTGGCCAAAAAGGGCGTATGCGTTTTTTCCTGAATATATTCAGGAAAAAACGCATACGCCCTTTTTGGCCAAGGGCATCATTGTCAACGTTTTGCCGCTTTTCATGTGCTTTAAAGGCGATTCGAATCTACCTCCTGAAATCTCTTTCCTGCAATTCTGCCTTGATTTCAAATCCTCTTCTTTGCCTTCCCTCAATATATTTGTGGACGAGAGTTATCATTTATAACTCTGCAGGTATGTGAATTGCAGTGCCCTGAAGCTCCATTTTACAAGTCGCTTTTTCGGGAGCCGGCCGCAAAAGCGCAGGATGGCTTCAGGCCCTGTTCTGGTTCCGGGGGGCAGGCTGAGCCTGTGGTTAATTCTTCTTCCTGATGGGAAAATAGAGTGACCTGTGCCTGTCCCAACACCAAGAGCTAGTCTCTCATTGGTTCCCCGTCTTCCCGTTCATCCTCAGGACAAATTGCAACCTGTACGGAACAGGAGGTTAAAGGTGCTGATGCTCCAAGTAGGGAGATTGCTAGTAAAGTGGCTGGAATGGCGAACCCGAGCACAAGGAGATGAGAAATGAGGTGCGTTTTAGAAACCTTTCCCCATCACACGGTGTACCATCTTCTGGGTTTCTCATGCATGTTTTCGATGTAGGAAGATGCCCTTGAACCTGGAGATTTGGGACCCATGCGATGGGTAGCACGCAGTATTACTTTAAAGTGTCTGCGTTTGCTCACCCAACCTCACCAAACCTCTCAGCCCCAAGAGTGTCCACCCTTATGTCTCATCTAGCTGTGGGTCTAGATATGGTCAATCCAGGTTGCATCACAGCCCCTGAACGAATTGTGTAAGAATTTCTCTCTCTTTCCCTGTCTTTGTTTCATGGGTTTTTAAAAGTAATTTATTTTTATAATGGGGTTTAGCTGCTTTTCACGGCTGTGTTTATGCCGCTTTACACCCACTTGACACACTAACAGAGATATATCAATACATAGGTTTTAAGATTATTACAAGTCACATATATTCTTGTGCGGTGAATCGGGCGTGTTGAGTCCAGTTCTCTGAGCAAGGAGTAGGTCTTGTCTATTACATATTGGGTTTATGGAGCGGTATCTGAGCTAATTTGAAACTCTTGTTTTATGTATCACCCCACCTCACCTTTCCCGTTAAGCAGCCATAGTGTGTTTTCTGCATGTGTGACTCTGTTCTGTTTTGTAATTCAGTTCAAGTGTAACGGTTTTTACATTCCCTCTATAAGTGACACCTTATGAGAAGTGTCCTTTTCTGTGTGACTTATTTCACTTAGAATCGTCTTACCTAAATCCACTCATCATGCTGCTACTAGCCTTATGACATTGATTTCATGGCTGAGTGATATTCCATTGTACATAAGGACCACAAATTTTTATCCATTTTTCGCTTTCCTGGGATATTTAAGGTGGAAGGAAGCGGAGGTCCTTGTCAACAGAGCAGCCCTAAACTTTGGGGTGCTTGTGTCTTGCTGATTTTCAATTTTCCCACTTTATCCCCCCATGCGTGGAAGTGCCCTATGCTCTCTAAGCTGTGTTTTTTAGATGTTTCAGGACACACCGTACACTTCTCCAGAGTGGCTGTTGGCAATTTACATCCCGCCCATCAGTGTAGCAAGGCTCCCATTTCTCCATGGCCTGTCCTGCATTTCTGGTTTTGACACTTTTTTCAGCATGGCCCTTTTGACCGATGGGAAGCGAGACTTCTTTGTAGCGCTGATTTGCCTTTCCAGGTTGCTTGGTTGGCCAAAAAGGGCGTATGCGTTTTTTCCTGAATATATTCAGGAAAAAACGCATACGCCCTTTTTGGCCAAGGGCATCATTGTCAACGTTTTGCCGCTTTTCATGTGCTTTAAAGGCGATTCGAATCTACCTCCTGAAATCTGTTTCCTGCAATTCTGCCTTGATTTCAAATCCTCTTCTTTGCCTTCCCTCAATATATTTGTGGACGAGAGTTATCATTTATAACTCTGCAGGTATGTGAATTGCAGTGCCCTGAAGCTCCATTTTACAAGTCGCTTTTTCGGGAGCCGGCCGCAAAAGCGCAGGATGGCTTCAGGCCCTGTTCTGGTTCCGGGGGGCAGGCTGAGCCTGTGGTTAATT
Organism: Balaenoptera physalus; assembly: GCF_965194825.1. NCBI lineage: Eukaryota > Metazoa > Chordata > Mammalia > Artiodactyla > Balaenopteridae > Balaenoptera > Balaenoptera physalus. The sequence continues at coordinate 599,876 of NW_028126220.1, forward strand.
CTTCTTCCTGATGGGAAAATAGAGTGACCTGTGCCTGTCCCAACACCAAGAGCTAGTCTCTCATTGGTTCCCCGTCTTCCCGTTCATCCTCAGGACAAATTGCAACCTGTACGGAACAGGAGGTTAAAGGTGCTGATGCTCCAAGTAGGGAGATTGCTAGTAAAGTGGCTGGAATGGCGAACCCGAGCACAAGGAGATGAGAAATGAGGTGCGTTTTAGAAACCTTTCCCCATCACACGGTGTACCATCTTCTGGGTTTCTCATGCATGTTTTCGATGTAGGAAGATGCCCTTGAACCTGGAGATTTGGGACCCATGCGATGGGTAGCATGCAGTATTACTTTAAAGGGTCTGCGTTTGCTCACCCAACCTCACCAAACCTCTCAGCCCCAAGAGTGTCCACCCTTATGTCTCATCCAGCTGTGGGTCTAGATATGGTCAATCCAGGTTGCATCACAGCCCCTGTACGAATTGTGTAAGAATTTCTCTCTCTTTCCCTGTCTTTATTTCATGGATTTTTAAAAGTAATTTATTTTTATAATGGGGTTTAGCTGCTTTTCACGGCTGTGTTTATGCCGCTTTACACCCACTTGACACACTAACAGAGAGATATCAATACATAGATTTTAAGATTATTACTAGTCAGATATATTCTTGTGCGGTGAATCGGGCGTGTTGAGTCCAGTTCTCTGAGCAAGGAGAAGGTCTTGTCTATTACATATTGGGTTTATGGAACGGTACCTGAGCTAATTTGAAACTCTTGTTTTATGTATCACCCCACCTCACCTTTCCCGTTAAGCAGCCATAGTGTGTTTTCTGCATGTGTGACTCTGTTCTGTTTTGTAATTCAGTTCAAGTGTAACGGTTTTTACATTCCCTCTATAAGTGACACCTTATGAGAAGTGTCCTTTTCTGTGTGACTTATTTCACTTAGAATCGTCTTACCTAAATCCACTCATCATGCTGCTACTAGCCTTATGACATTGATTTCATGGCTGAGTGATATTCCATTGTACATAAGGACCACAACTTTTTTATCCATTTTTCGCTTTCCTGGGATATTTAAGGTGGAAGGAAGTGGAGGTCCTTGTCAACAGAGCAGCCCTAAACTTTGGGGTGCTTGTGTCTTGCTGATTTTCAATTTTCCCACTTTATCCCCCCATGCGTGGAAGTGCCCTATGCTCTCTAAGCTGTGTTTTTTAGATGTTTCAGGACACACCGTACACTTCTCCAGAGTGGCTGTTGGCAATTTACATCCCGCCCATCAGTGTAGCAAGGCTCCCATTTCTCCATGGCCTGTCCTGCATTTCTGGTTTTGACACTTTTTTCAGCATGGCCCTTTTGACCGATGGGAAGCGAGACTTCTTTGTAGCGCTGATTTGCCTTTCCAGGTTGCTTGGTTGGCCAAAAAGGGCGTATGCGTTTTTTCCTGAATATATTCAGGAAAAAACGCATACGCCCTTTTTGGCCAAGGGCATCATTGTCAACGTTTTGCCGCTTTTCATGTGCTTTAAAGGCGATTCGAATCTACCTCCTGAAATCTCTTTCCTGCAATTCTGCCTTGATTTCAAATCCTCTTCTTTGCCTTCCCTCAATATATTTGTGGACGAGAGTTATCATTTATAACTCTGCAGGTATGTGAATTGCAGTGCCCTGAAGCTCCATTTTACAAGTCGCTTTTTCGGGAGCCGGCCGCAAAAGCGCAGGATGGCTTCAGGCCCTGTTCTGGTTCCGGGGGGCAGGCTGAGCCTGTGGTTAATTCTTCTTCCTGATGGGAAAATAGAGTGACCTGTGCCTGTCCCAACACCAAGAGCTAGTCTCTCATTGGTTCCCCGTCTTCCCGTTCATCCTCAGGACAAATTGCAACCTGTACGGAACAGGAGGTTAAAGGTGCTGATGCTCCAAGTAGGGAGATTGCTAGTAAAGTGGCTGGAATGGCGAACCCGAGCACAAGGAGATGAGAAATGAGGTGCGTTTTAGAAACCTTTCCCCATCACACGGTGTACCATCTTCTGGGTTTCTCATGCATGTTTTCGATGTAGGAAGATGCCCTTGAACCTGGAGATTTGGGACCCATGCGATGGGTAGCACGCAGTATTACTTTAAAGGGTCTGCGTTTGCTCACCCAACCTCACCAAACCTCTCAGCCCCAAGAGTGTCCACCCTTATGTCTCATCTAGCTGTGGGTCTAGATATGGTCAATCCAGGTTGCATCACAGCCCCTGAACGAATTGTGTAAGAATTTCTCTCTCTTTCCCTGTCTTTGTTTCATGGGTTTTTAAAAGTAATTTATTTTTATAATGGGGTTTAGCTGCTTTTCACGGCTGTGTTTATGCCGCTTTACACCCACTTGACACACTAACAGAGATATATCAATACATAGGTTTTAAGATTATTACAAGTCACATATATTCTTGTGCGGTGAATCGGGCGTGTTGAGTCCAGTTCTCTGAGCAAGGAGTAGGTCTTGTCTATTACATATTGGGTTTATGGAGCGGTATCTGAGCTAATTTGAAACTCTTGTTTTATGTATCACCCCACCTCACCTTTCCCGTTAAGCAGCCATAGTGTGTTTTCTGCATGTGTGACTCTGTTCTGTTTTGTAATTCAGTTCAAGTGTAACGGTTTTTACATTCCCTCTATAAGTGACACCTTATGAGAAGTGTCCTTTTCTGTGTGACTTATTTCACTTAGAATCGTCTTACCTAAATCCACTCATCATGCTGCTACTAGCCTTATGACATTGATTTCATGGCTGAGTGATATTCCATTGTACATAAGGACCACAAATTTTTATCCATTTTTCGCTTTCCTGGGATATTTAAGGTGGAAGGAAGCGGAGGTCCTTGTCAACAGAGCAGCCCTAAACTTTGGGGTGCTTGTGTCTTGCTGATTTTCAATTTTCCCACTTTATCCCCCCATGCGTGGAAGTGCCCTATGCTCTCTAAGCTGTGTTTTTTAGATGTTTCAGGACACACCGTACACTTCTCCAGAGTGGCTGTTGGCAATTTACATCCCGCCCATCAGTGTAGCAAGGCTCCCATTTCTCCATGGCCTGTCCTGCATTTCTGGTTTTGACACTTTTTTCAGCATGGCCCTTTGGACCGATGGGAAGCGAGACTTCTTTGTAGCGCTGATTTGCCTTTCCAGGTTGCTTGGTTGGCCAAAAAGGGCGTATGCGTTTTTTCCTGAATATATTCAGGAAAAAACGCATACGCCCTTTTTGGCCAAGGGCATCATTGTCAACGTTTTGCCGCTTTTCATGTGCTTTAAAGGCGATTCGAATCTACCTCCTGAAATCTGTTTCCTGCAATTCTGCCTTGATTTCAAATCCTCTTCTTTGCCTTCCCTCAATATATTTGTGGACAAGAGTTATCATTTATAACTCTGCAGGTATGTGAATTGCAGTGCCCTGAAGCTCCATTTTACAAGTCGCTTTTTCGGGAGCCGGCCGCAAAAGCGCAGGATGGCTTCAGGCCCTGTTCTGGTTCCGGGGGGCAGGCTGAGCCTGTGGTTAATTCTTCTTCCTGATGGGAAAATAGAGTGACCTGTGCCTGTCCCAACACCAAGAGCTAGTCTCTCATTGGTTCCCCGTCTTCCCGTTCATCCTCAGGACAAATTGCAACCTGTACGGAAGAGGAGTTTAAAGGTGCTGTTGCTCCAAGTAGGGAGATTGCTAGTAAAGTGGCTGGAATGGCGAACCCGAGCACAAGGAGATGAGAAATGAGGTGCGTTTTAGAAACCTTTCCCCTTCACACGGTGTACCATCTTCTGGGTTTCTCATGCATGTTTTCGATGTAGGAAGATGCCCTTGAACCTGGAGATTTGGGACCCATGCGATGGGTAGCACGCAGTATTACTTTAAAGGGTCTGCGTTTGCTCACCCAACCTCACCAAACCTCTCAGCCCCAAGAGTGTCCACCCTTATGTCTCATCCAGCTGTGGGTCTAGATATGGTCAATCCAGGTTGCATCACAGCCCCTGAACGAATTGTGTAAGAATTTCTCTCTCTTTCCCTGTCTTTGTTTCATGGGTTTTTAAAAGTAATTTATTTTTATAATGGGGTTTAGCTGCTTTTCACGGCTGTGTTTATGCCGCTTTACACCCACTTGACACACTAACAGAGAGATATCAATACATAGGTTTTAAGATTATTACTAGTCAGATATATTCTTGTGCGGTGAATCGGGCGTGTTGAGTCCAGTTCTCTGAGCAAGGAGTAGGTCTTGTCTATTACATATTGGGTTTATGGAACGGTATCTGAGCTAATTTGAAACTCTTGTTTTATGTATCACCCCACCTCACCTTTCCCGTTAAGCAGCCATAGTGTGTTTTCTGCATGTGTGACTCTGTTCTGTTTTGTAATTCAGTTCAAGTGTAACGGTTTTTACATTCCCTCTATAAGTGACACCTTATGAGAAGTGTCCTTTTCTGTGTGACTTATTTCACTTAGAATCGTCTTACCTAAATCCACTCATCATGCTGCTACTAGCCTTATGACATTGATTTCATGGCTGAGTGATATTCCATTGTACATAAGGACCACAATTTTTTATCCATTTTTCGCTTTCCTGGGATATTTAAGGTGGAAGGAAGTGGAGGTCCTTGTCAACAGAGCAGCCTTAAACTTTGGGGTGCTTGTGTCTTGCTGATTTTCAATTTTCCCACTTTATCCCCCCATGCGTGGAAGTGCCCTATGCTCTCTAAGCTGTGTTTTTTAGATGTTTCAGGACACACCGTACACTTCTCCAGAGTGGCTGTTGGCAATTTACATCCCGCCCATCAGTGTAGCAAGGCTCCCATTTCTCCATGGCCTGTCCTGCATTTCTGGTTTTGACACTTTTTTCAGCATGGCCCTTTTGACCGATGGGAAGCGAGACTTCTTTGTAGCGCTGATTTGCCTTTCCAGGTTGCTTGGTTGGCCAAAAAGGGCGTATGCGTTTTTTCCTGAATATATTCAGGAAAAAACGCATACGCCCTTTTTGGCCAAGGGCATCATTGTCAACGTTTTGCCGCTTTTCATGTGCTTTAAAGGCGATTCGCATCTTCCTCCTGAAATCTGTTTCCTGCAATTCTGCCTTGATTTCAAATCCTCTTCTTTGCCTTCCCTCAATATATTTGTGGACGAGAGTTATCATTTATAACTCTGCAGGTTTGTGAATTGCAATGCCCTGAAGCTCCATTTTACAAGTCGCTTTTTTGGGAGCCGGCCGCAAAAGCGCAGGATGGCTTCAGGCCCTGTTCTGGTTCCGGGGCCAGGCTGAGCCTGTGGTTAATTCTTCTTCCTGATGGGAAAATAGAGTGACCTGTGCCTGTCCCAACACCAAGAGCTAGTCTCTCATTGGTTCCCCGTCTTCCCGTTCATCCTCAGGAAAAATTGCAACCTGTACGGAACAGGAGGTTAAAGGTGCTGATGCTCCAAGTAGGGAGATTGGTAGTAAAGTGGCTGGAATGGCGAACCCGAGCACAAGGAGATGAGAAATGAGGTGCGTTTTAGAAACCTTTCCCCATCACACGGTGTACCATCTTCTGGGTTTCTCATGCATGTTTTCGATGTAGGAAGATGCCCTTGAACCTGGAGATTTGGGACCCATGCGATGGGTAGCACGCGGTATTACTTTAAAGGGTCTGCGTTTGCTCACCCAACCTCACCAAACCTCTCAGCCCCAAGAGTGTCCACCCTTATGTCTCATCCAGCTGTGGGTCTAGATATGGTCAATCCAGGTTGCATCACAGCCCCTGAACGAATTGTGTAAGAATTTCTCTCTCTTTCCCTGTCTTTGTTTCATGGGTTTTTAAAAGTAATTTATTTTTATAATGGGGTTTAGCTGCTTTTCACGGCTGTGTTTAGGCCGCTTTACACCCACTTGACACACTAACAGAGAGATATCAATACATAGGTTTTAAGATTATTACTAGTCAGATATATTCTTGTGCGGTGAATCGGGCGTGTTGAGTCCAGTTCTCTGAGCAAGGAGTAGGTCTTGTCTATTACATATTGGGTTTATGGAATGGTATCTGAGCTAATTTGAAACTCTTGTTTTATGTATCACCCCACCTCACCTTTCCCGTTAAGCAGCCATAGTGTGTTTTCTGCATGTGTGACTCTGTTCTGTTTTGTAATTCAGTTCAAGTGTAACGGTTTTTACATTCCCTCTATAAGTGACACCTTATGAGAAGTGTCCTTTTCTGTGTGACTTGTTTCACTTAGAATCGTCTTACCTAAATCCACTCATCATGCTGCTACTAGCCTTATGACATTGATTTCATGGCTGAGTGATATTCCATTGTACATAAGGACCACAACTTTTTTATCCATTTTTCGCTTTCCTTGGATATTTAAGGTGGAAGGAAGTGGAGGTCCTTGTCAACAGAGCAGCCCTAAACTTTGGGGTGCTTGTGTCTTGCTGATTTTCAATTTTCCCACTTTATCCCCCCATGCGTGGAAGTGCCCTATGCTCTCTAAGCTGTGTTTTTTAGATGTTTCAGGACACACCGTACACTTCTCCAGAGTGGCTGTTGGCAATTTACATCCCGCCCATCAGTGTAGCAAGGCTCCCATTTCTCCATGGCCTGTCCTGCATTTCTGGTTTTGACACTTTTTTCAGCATGGCCCTTTGGACCGATGGGAAGCGAGACTTCTTTGTAGCGCTGATTTGCCTTTCCAGGTTGCTTGGTTGGCCAAAAAGTGCGTATGCGTTTTTTCCTGAATATATTCAGGAAAAAACGCATACGCCCTTTTTGGCCAAGGGCATCATTGTCAACGTTTTGCCGCTTTTCATGTGCTTTAAAGGCGATTCGAATCTTCCTCCTGAAATCTGTTTCCTGCAATTCTGCCTTGATTTCAAATCCTCTTCTTTGCCTTCCCTCAATATATTTGTGGACGAGAGTTATCATTTATAACTCTGCAGGTTTGTGAATTGCAATGCCCTGAAGCTCCATTTTACAAGTCGCTTTTTTGGGAGCCGGCCGCAAAAGCGCAGGATGGCTTCAGGCCCTGTTCTGGTTCCGGGGCCAGGCTGAGCCTGTGGTTAATTCTTCTTCCTGATGGGAAAATAGAGTGACCTGTGCCTGTCCCAACACCAAGAGCTAGTCTCTCATTGGTTCCCCGTCTTCCCGTTCATCCTCAGGAAAAATTGCAACCTGTACGGAACAGGAGGTTAAAGGTGCTGATGCTCCAAGTAGGGAGATTGGTAGTAAAGTGGCTGGAATGGCGAACCCGAGCACAAGGAGATGAGAAATGAGGTGCGTTTTAGAAACCTTTCCCCATCACACGGTGTACCATCTTCTGGGTTTCTCATGCATGTTTTCGATGTAGGAAGATGCCCTTGAACCTGGAGATTTGGGACCCATGCGATGGGTAGCACGCGGTATTACTTTAAAGGGTCTGCGTTTGCTCACCCAACCTCACCAAACCTCTCAGCCCCAAGAGTGTCCACCCTTATGTCTCATCCAGCTGTGGGTCTAGATATGGTCAATCCAGGTTGCATCACAGCCCCTGAACGAATTGTGTAAGAATTTCTCTCTCTTTCCCTGTCTTTGTTTCATGGGTTTTTAAAAGTAATTTATTTTTATAATGGGGTTTAGCTGCTTTTCACGGCTGTGTTTAGGCCGCTTTACACCCACTTGACACACTAACAGAGAGATATCAATACATAGGTTTTAAGATTATTACTAGTCAGATATATTCTTGTGCGGTGAATCGGGCGTGTTGAGTCCAGTTCTCTGAGCAAGGAGTAGGTCTTGTCTATTACATATTGGGTTTATGGAACGGTATCTGAGCTAATTTGAAACTCTTGTTTTATGTATCACCCCACCTCACCTTTCCCGTTAAGCAGCCATAGTGTGTTTTCTGCATGTGTGACTCTGTTCTGTTTTGTAATTCAGTTCAAGTGTAACGGTTTTTACATTCCCTCTATAAGTGACACCTTATGAGAAGTGTCCTTTTCTGTGTGACTTATTTCACTTAGAATCGTCTTACCTAAATCCACTCATCATGCTGCTACTAGCCTTATGACATTGATTTCATGGCTGAGTGATATTCCACTGTACATAAGGACCACAACTTTTTTATCCATTTTTCGCTTTCCTGGGATATTTAAGGTGGAAGGAAGTGGAGGTCCTTGTCAACAGAGCAGCCCTAAACTTTGGGGTGCTTGTGTCTTGCTGATTTTCAATTTTCCCACTTTATCCCCCCATGCGTGGAAGTGCCCTATGCTCTCTAAGCTGTGTTTTTTAGATGTTTCAGGACCCACCGTACACTTCTCCAGAGTGGCTGTTGGCAATTTACATCCCGCCCATCAGTGTAGCAAGGCTCCCATTTCTCCATGGCCTGTCCTGCATTTCTGGTTTTGACACTTTTTTCAGCATGGCCCTTTTGACCGATGGGAAGCGAGACTTCTTTGTAGCGCTGATTTGCCTTTCCAGGTTGCTTGGTTGGCCCAAAAGGGCGTATGCGTTTTTTCCTGAATATATTCAGGAAAAAACGCATACGCCCTTTTTGGCCAAGGGCATCATTGTCAACGTTTTGCCGCTTTTCATGTGCTTTAAAGGCGATTCGAATCTACCTCCTGAAATCTGTTTCCTGCAATTCTGCCTTGATTTCAAATCCTCTTCTTTGCCTTCCCTCAATATATTTGTGGACGAGAGTTATCATTTATAACTCTGCAGGTATGTGAATTGCAGTGCCCTGAAGCTCCATTTTACAAGTCGCTTTTTCGGGAGCCGGCCGCAAAAGCGCAGGATGGCTTCAGGCCCTGTTCTGGTTCCGGGGGGCAGGCTGAGCCTGTGGTTAATTCTTCTTCCTGATGGGAAAATAGAGTGACCTGTGCCTGTCCCAACACCAAGAGCTAGTCTCTCATTGGTTCCCCGTCTTCCCGTTCATCCTCAGGACAAATTGCAACCTGTACAGAACAGGAGGTTAAAGGTGCTGATGCTCCAAGTAGGGAGATTGCTAGTAAAGTGGCTGGAATGGCGAACCCGAGCACAAGGAGATGAGAAATGAGGTGCGTTTTAGAAACCTTTCCCCATCACACGGTGTACCATCTTCTGGGTTTCTCATGCATGTTTTCGATGTAGGAAGATGCCCTTGAACCTGGAGATTTGGGACCCATGCGATGGGTAGCACGCAGTATTACTTTAAAGGGTCTGCGTTTGCTCACCCAACCTCACCAAACCTCCCAGCCCCAAGAGTGTCCACCCTTATGTCTCATCCAGCTGTGGGTCTAGATATGGTCAATCCAGGTTGCATCACAGCCCCTGAACGAATTGTGTAAGAATTTCTCTCTCTTTCCCTGTCTTTGTTTCATGGGTTTTTAAAAGTAATTTATTTTTATAATGGGGTTTAGCTGCTTTTCACGGCTGTGTTTATGCCGCTTTACACCCACTTGACACACTAACAGAGAGATATCAATACATAGGTTTTAAGATTATTACTAGTCAGATATATTCTTGTGCGGTGAATCGGGCGTGTTGAGTCCAGTTCTCTGAGCAAGGAGTAGGTCTTGTCTATTACATATTGGGTTTATGGAACGGTATCTGAGCTAATTTGAAACTCTTGTTTTATGTATCCCCCCACCTCACCTTTCCCGATAAGCAGCCATAGTGTGTTTTCTGCATGTGTGACTCTGTTCTGTTTTGTAATTCAGTTCAAGTGTAACGGTTTTTACATTCCCTCTATAAGTGACACCTTATGAGAAGTGTCCTTTTCTGTGTGACTTATTTCACTTAGAATCGTCTTACCTAAATCCACTCATCATGCTGCTACTAGCCTTATGACATTGATTTCATGGCTGAGTGATATTCCATTGTACATAAGGACCACAACTTTTTTATCCATTTTTCGCTTTCCTGGGATATTTAAGGTGGAAGGAAGTGGAGGTCCTTGTCAACAGAGCAGCCCTAACCTTTGGGGTGCTTGTGTCTTGCTGATTTTCAATTTTCCCACTTTATACCCCCATGCGTGGAAGTGCCCTATGCTCTCTAAGCTGTGTTTTTTAGATGTTTCAGGACACACCGTACACTTCTCCAGAGTGGCTGTTGGCAATTTACATCCCGCCCATCAGTGTAGCAAGGCTCCCATTTCTCCATGGCCTGTCCTGCATTTCTGGTTTTGACACTTTTTTCAGCATGGCCCTTTTGACCGATGGGAAGCGAGACTTCTTTGTAGCGCTGATTTGCCTTTCCAGGTTGCTTGGTTGGCCCAAAAGGGCGTATGCGTTTTTTCCTGAATATATTCAGGAAAAAACGCATATGCCCTTTTTGGCCAAGGGCATCATTGTCAACGTTTTGCCGCTTTTCATGTGCTTTAAAGGCGATTCGAATCTACCTCCTGAAATCTGTTTCCTGCAATTCTGCCTTGATTTCAAATCCTCTTCTTTGCCTTCCCTCAATATATTTGTGGACGAGAGTTATCATTTATAACTCTGCAGGTATGTGAATTGCAGTGCCCTGAAGCTCCATTTTACAAGTCGCTTTTTCGGGAGCCGACCGCAAAAGCGCAGGATGGCTTCAGGCCCTGTTCTGGTTCCGGGGGGCAGGCTGAGCCTGTGGTTAATTCTTCTTCCTGATGGGAAAATAGAGTGACCTGTGCCCGTCCCAACACCAAGAGCTAGTCTCTCATTGGTTCCCCGTCTTCCCGTTCATCCTCAGGACAAATTGCAACCTGTACGGAACAGGAGGTTAAAGGTGCTGATGCTCCAAGTAGGGAGATTGCTAGTAAAGTGGCTGGAATGGCGAACCCGAGCACAAGGAGATGAGAAATGAGGTGCGTTTTAGAAACCTTTCCCCATCACACGGTGTACCATCTTCTGGGTTTCTCATGCATGTTTTCGATGTAGGAAGATGCCCTTGAACCTGGAGATTTGGGACCCATGCGATGGGTAGCACGCAGTATTACTTTAAAGGGTCTGCGTTTGCTCACCCAACCTCACCAAACCTCTCAGCCCCAAGAGTGTCCACCCTTATGTCTCATCTAGCTGTGGGTCTAGATATGGTCAATCCAGGTTGCATCACAGCCCCTGAACGAATTGTGTAAGAATTTCTCTCTCTTTCCCTGTCTTTGTTTCATGGGTTTTTAAAAGTAATTTATTTTTATAATGGGGTTTAGCTGCTTTTCACGGCTGTGTTTATGCCGCTTTACACCCACTTGACACACTAACAGAGATATATCAATACATAGGTTTTAAGATTATTACAAGTCACATATATTCTTGTGCGGTGAATCGGGCGTGTTGAGTCCAGTTCTCTGAGCAAGGAGTAGGTCTTGTCTATTACATATTGGGTTTATGGAGCGGTATCTGAGCTAATTTGAAACTCTTGTTTTATGTATCACCCCACCTCACCTTTCCCGTTAAGCAGCCATAGTGTGTTTTCTGCATGTGTGACTCTGTTCTGTTTTGTAATTCAGTTCAAGTGTAACGGTTTTTACATTCCCTCTATAAGTGACACCTTATGAGAAGTGTCCTTTTCTGTGTGACTTATTTCACTTAGAATCGTCTTACCTAAATCCACTCATCATGCTGCTACTAGCCTTATGACATTGATTTCATGGCTGAGTGATATTCCATTGTACATAAGGACCACAAATTTTTATCCATTTTTCGCTTTCCTGGGATATTTAAGGTGGAAGGAAGCGGAGGTCCTTGTCAACAGAGCAGCCCTAAACTTTGGGGTGCTTGTGTCTTGCTGATTTTCAATTTTCCCACTTTATCCCCCCATGCTTGGAAGTGCCCTATGCTCTCTAAGCTGTGTTTTTTAGATGTTTCAGGACACACCGTACACTTCTCCAGAGTGGCTGTTGGCAATTTACATCCCGCCCATCAGTGTAGCAAGGCTCCCATTTCTCCATGGCCTGTCCTGCATTTCTGGTTTTGACACTTTTTTCAGCATGGCCCTTTGGACCGATGGGAAGCGAGACTTCTTTGTAGCGCTGATTTGCCTTTCCAGGTTGCTTGGTTGGCCAAAAAGGGCGTATGCGTTTTTTCCTGAATATATTCAGGAAAAAACGCATACGCCCTTTTTGGCCAAGGGCATCATTGTCAACGTTTTGCCGCTTTTCATGTGCTTTAAAGGCGATTCGAATCTACCTCCTGAAATCTGTTTCCTGCAATTCTGCCTTGATTTCAAATCCTCTTCTTTGCCTTCCCTCAATATATTTGTGGACGAGAGTTATCATTTATAACTCTGCAGGTATGTGAATTGCAGTGCCCTGAAGCTCCATTTTACAAGTCGCTTTTTCGGGAGCCGGCCGCAAAAGCGCAGGATGGCTTCAGGCCCTGTTCTGGTTCCGGGGGGCAGGCTGAGCCTGTGGTTAATTCTTCTTCCTGATGGGAAAATAGAGTGACCTGTGCCTGTCCCAACACCAAGAGCTAGTCTCTCATTGGTTCCCCGTCTTCCCGTTCATCCTCAGGACAAATTGCAACCTGTACGGAACAGGAGGTTAAAGGTGCTGATGCTCCAAGTAGGGAGATTGCTAGTAAAGTGGCTGGAATGGCGAACCCGAGCACAAGGAGATGAGAAATGAGGTGCGTTTTAGAAACCTTTCCCCATCACACGGTGTACCATCTTCTGGGTTTCTCATGCATGTTTTCGATGTAGGAAGATGCCCTTGAACCTGGAGATTTGGGACCCATGCGATGGGTAGCACGCAGTATTACTTTAAAGGGTCTGCGTTTGCTCACCCAACCTCACCAAACCTCTCAGCCCCAAGAGTGTCCACCCTTATGTCTCATCCAGCTGTGGGTCTAGATATGGTCAATCCAGGTTGCATCACAGCCCCTGAACGAATTGTGTAAGAATTTCTCTCTCTTTCCCTGTCTTTATTTCATGGATTTTTAAAAGTAATTTATTTTTATAATGGGGTTTAGCTGCTTTTCACGGCTGTGTTTATGCCGCTTTACACCCACTTGACACACTAACAGAGAGATATCAATACATAGATTTTAAGATTATTACTAGTCAGATATATTCTTGTGCGGTGAATCGGGCGTGTTGAGTCCAGTTCTCTGAGCAAGGAGAAGGTCTTGTCTATTACATATTGGGTTTATGGAACGGTACCTGAGCTAATTTGAAACTCTTGTTTTATGTATCACCCCACCTCACCTTTCCCGTTAAGCAGCCATAGTGTGTTTTCTGCATGTGTGACTCTGTTCTGTTTTGTAATTCAGTTCAAGTGTAACGGTTTTTACATTCCCTCTATAAGTGACACCTTATGAGAAGTGTCCTTTTCTGTGTGACTTATTTCACTTAGAATCGTCTTACCTAAATCCACTAATCATGCTGCTACTAGCCTTATGACATTGATTTCATGGCTGAGTGATATTCCATTGTACATAAGGACCACAACTTTTTTATCCATTTTTCGCTTTCCTGGGATATTTAAGGTGGAAGGAAGTGGAGGTCCTTGTCAACAGAGCAGCCCTAAACTTTGGGGTGCTTGTGTCTTGCTGATTTTCAATTTTCCCGCTTTATCCCCCCATGCGTGGAAGTGCCCTATGCTCTCTAAGCTGTGTTTTTTAGATGTTTCAGGACACACCGTACACTTCTCCAGAGTGGCTGTTGGCAATTTACATCCCGCCCATCAGTGTAGCAAGGCTCCCATTTCTCCATGGCCTGTCCTGCATTTCTGATTTTGACACTTTTTTCAGCATGGCCCTTTTGACCGATGGGAAGCGAGACTTCTTTGTAGCGCTGATTTGCCTTTCCAGGTTGCTTGGTTGGCCAAAAAGGGCGTATGCGTTTTTTCCTGAATATATTCAGGAAAAAACGCATACGCCCTTTTTGGCCAAGGGCATCATTGTCAACGTTTTGCCGCTTTTCATGTGCTTTAAAGGCGATTCGAATCTACCTCCTGAAATCTCTTTCCTGCAATTCTGCCTTGATTTCAAATCCTCTTCTTTGCCTTCCCTCAATATATTTGTGGACGAGAGTTATCATTTATAACTCTGCAGGTATGTGAATTGCAGTGCCCTGAAGCTCCATTTTACAAGTCGCTTTTTCGGGAGCCGGCCGCAAAAGCGCAGGATGGCTTCAGGCCCTGTTCTGGTTCCGGGGGGCAGGCTGAGCCTGTGGTTAATTCTTCTTCCTGATGGGAAAATAGAGTGACCTGTGCCTGTCCCAACACCAAGAGCTAGTCTCTCATTGGTTCCCCGTCTTCCCGTTCATCCTCAGGACAAATTGCAACCTGTACGGAACAGGAGGTTAAAGGTGCTGATGCTCCAAGTAGGGAGATTGCTAGTAAAGTGGCTGGAATGGCGAACCCGAGCACAAGGAGATGAGAAATGAGGTGCGTTTTAGAAACCTTTCCCCATCACACGGTGTACCATCTTCTGGGTTTCTCATGCATGTTTTCGATGTAGGAAGATGCCCTTGAACCTGGAGATTTGGGACCCATGCGATGGGTAGCACGCAGTATTACTTTAAAGGGTCTGCGTTTGCTCACCCAACCTCACCAAACCTCTCAGCCCCAAGAGTGTCCACCCTTATGTCTCATCTAGCTGTGGGTCTAGATATGGTCAATCCAGGTTGCATCACAGCCCCTGAACGAATTGTGTAAGAATTTCTCTCTCTTTCCCTGTCTTTGTTTCATGGGTTTTTAAAAGTAATTTATTTTTATAATGGGGTTTAGCTGCTTTTCACGGCTGTGTTTATGCCGCTTTACACCCACTTGACACACTAACAGAGATATATCAATACATAGGTTTTAAGATTATTACAAGTCACATATATTCTTGTGCGGTGAATCGGGCGTGTTGAGTCCAGTTCTCTGAGCAAGGAGTAGGTCTTGTCTATTACATATTGGGTTTATGGAGCGGTATCTGAGCTAATTTGAAACTCTTGTTTTATGTATCACCCCACCTCACCTTTCCCGTTAAGCAGCCATAGTGTGTTTTCTGCATGTGTGACTCTGTTCTGTTTTGTAATTCAGTTCAAGTGTAACGGTTTTTACATTCCCTCTATAAGTGACACCTTATGAGAAGTGTCCTTTTCTGTGTGACTTATTTCACTTAGAATCGTCTTACCTAAATCCACTCATCATGCTGCTACTAGCCTTATGACATTGATTTCATGGCTGAGTGATATTCCATTGTACATAAGGACCACAAATTTTTATCCATTTTTCGCTTTCCTGGGATATTTAAGGTGGAAGGAAGCGGAGGTCCTTGTCAACAGAGCAGCCCTAAACTTTGGGGTGCTTGTGTCTTGCTGATTTTCAATTTTCCCACTTTATCCCCCCATGCGTGGAAGTGCCCTATGCTCTCTAAGCTGTGTTTTTTAGATGTTTCAGGACACACCGTACACTTCTCCAGAGTGGCTGTTGGCAATTTACATCCCGCCCATCAGTGTAGCAAGGCTCCCATTTCTCCATGGCCTGTCCTGCATTTCTGGTTTTGACACTTTTTTCAGCATGGCCCTTTGGACCGATGGGAAGCGAGACTTCTTTGTAGCGCTGATTTGCCTTTCCAGGTTGCTTGGTTGGCCAAAAAGGGCGTATGCGTTTTTTCCTGAATATATTCAGGAAAAAACGCATACGCCCTTTTTGGCCAAGGGCATCATTGTCAACGTTTTGCCGCTTTTCATGTGCTTTAAAGGCGATTCGAATCTACCTCCTGAAATCTGTTTCCTGCAATTCTGCCTTGATTTCAAATCCTCTTCTTTGCCTTCCCTCAATATATTTGTGGACGAGAGTTATCATTTATAACTCTGCAGGTATGTGAATTGCAGTGCCCTGAAGCTCCATTTTACAAGTCGCTTTTTCGGGAGCCGGCCGCAAAAGCGCAGGATGGCTTCAGGCCCTGTTCTGGTTCCGGGGGGCAGGCTGAGCCTGTGGTTAATTCTTCTTCCTGATGGGAAAATAGAGTGACCTGTGCCTGTCCCAACACCAAGAGCTAGTCTCTCATTGGTTCCCCGTCTTCCCGTTCATCCTCAGGACAAATTGCAACCTGTACGGAACAGGAGGTTAAAGGTGCTGATGCTCCAAGTAGGGAGATTGCTAGTAAAGTGGCTGGAATGGCGAACCCGAGCACAAGGAGATGAGAAATGAGGTGCGTTTTAGAAACCTTTCCCCATCACACGGTGTACCATCTTCTGGGTTTCTCATGCATGTTTTCGATGTAGGAAGATGCCCTTGAACCTGGAGATTTGGGACCCATGCGATGGGTAGCACGCAGTATTACTTTAAAGGGTCTGCGTTTGCTCACCCAACCTCACCAAACCTCTCAGCCCCAAGAGTGTCCACCCTTATGTCTCATCCAGCTGTGGGTCTAGATATGGTCAATCCAGGTTGCATCACAGCCCCTGAACGAATTGTGTAAGAATTTCTCTCTCTTTCCCTGTCTTTATTTCATGGATTTTTAAAAGTAATTTATTTTTATAATGGGGTTTAGCTGCTTTTCACGGCTGTGTTTATGCCGCTTTACACCCACTTGACACACTAACAGAGAGATATCAATACATAGATTTTAAGATTATTACTAGTCAGATATATTCTTGTGCGGTGAATCGGGCGTGTTGAGTCCAGTTCTCTGAGCAAGGAGAAGGTCTTGTCTATTACATATTGGGTTTATGGAACGGTACCTGAGCTAATTTGAAACTCTTGTTTTATGTATCACCCCACCTCACCTTTCCCGTTAAGCAGCCATAGTGTGTTTTCTGCATGTGTGACTCTGTTCTGTTTTGTAATTCAGTTCAAGTGTAACGGTTTTTACATTCCCTCTATAAGTGACACCTTATGAGAAGTGTCCTTTTCTGTGTGACTTATTTCACTTAGAATCGTCTTACCTAAATCCACTCATCATGCTGCTACTAGCCTTATGACATTGATTTCATGGCTGAGTGATATTCCATTGTACATAAGGACCACAACTTTTTTATCCATTTTTCGCTTTCCTGGGATATTTAAGGTGGAAGGAAGTGGAGGTCCTTGTCAACAGAGCAGCCCTAAACTTTGGGGTGCTTGTGTCTTGCTGATTTTCAATTTTCCCACTTTATCCCCCCATGCGTGGAAGTGCCCTATGCTCTCTAAGCTGTGTTTTTTAGATGTTTCAGGACACACCGTACACTTCTCCAGAGTGGCTGTTGGCAATTTACATCCCGCCCATCAGTGTAGCAAGGCTCCCATTTCTCCATGGCCTGTCCTGCATTTCTGGTTTTGACACTTTTTTCAGCATGGCCCTTTTGACCGATGGGAAGCGAGACTTCTTTGTAGCGCTGATTTGCCTTTCCAGGTTGCTTGGTTGGCCAAAAAGGGCGTATGCGTTTTTTCCTGAATATATTCAGGAAAAAACGCATACGCCCTTTTTGGCCAAGGGCATCATTGTCAACGTTTTGCCGCTTTTCATGTGCTTTAAAGGCGATTCGAATCTACCTCCTGAAATCTGTTTCCTGCAATTCTGCCTTGATTTCAAATCCTCTTCTTTGCCTTCCCTCAATATATTTGTGGACGAGAGTTATCATTTATAACTCTGCAGGTATGTGAATTGCAGTGCCCTGAAGCTCCATTTTACAAGTCGCTTTTTCGGGAGCCGGCCGCAAAAGCGCGGGATGGCTTCAGGCCCTGTTCTGGTTCCGGGGGGCAGGCTGAGCCTGTGGTTAATTCTTCTTCCTGATGGGAAAATAGAGTGACCTGTGCCTGTCCCAACACCAAGAGCTAGTCTCTCATTGGTTCCCCGTCTTCCCGTTCATCCTCAGGACAAATTGCAACCTGTACGGAACAGGAGGTTAAAGGTGCTGATGCTCCAAGTAGGGAGATTGCTAGTAAAGTGGCTGGAATGGCGAACCCGAGCACAAGGAGATGAGAAATGAGGTGCGTTTTAGAAACCTTTCCCCATCACACGGTGTACCATCTTCTGGGTTTCTCATGCATGTTTTCGATGTAGGAAGATGCCCTTGAACCTGGAGATTTGGGACCCATGCGATGGGTAGCACGCAGTATTACTTTAAAGGGTCTGCGTTTGCTCACCCAACCTCACCAAACCTCTCAGCCCCAAGAGTGTCCACCCTTATGTCTCATCTAGCTGTGGGTCTAGATATGGTCAATCCAGGTTGCATCACAGCCCCTGAACGAATTGTGTAAGAATTTCTCTCTCTTTCCCTGTCTTTGTTTCATGGGTTTTTAAAAGTAATTTATTTTTATAATGGGGTTTAGCTGCTTTTCACGGCTGTGTTTATGCCGCTTTACACCCACTTGACACACTAACAGAGATATATCAATACATAGGTTTTAAGATTATTACAAGTCACATATATTCTTGTGCGGTGAATCGGGCGTGTTGAGTCCAGTTCTCTGAGCAAGGAGTAGGTCTTGTCTATTACATATTGGGTTTATGGAGCGGTATCTGAGCTAATTTGAAACTCTTGTTTTATGTATCACCCCACCTCACCTTTCCCGTTAAGCAGCCATAGTGTGTTTTCTGCATGTGTGACTCTGTTCTGTTTTGTAATTCAGTTCAAGTGTAACGGTTTTTACATTCCCTCTATAAGTGACACCTTATGAGAAGTGTCCTTTTCTGTGTGACTTATTTCACTTAGAATCGTCTTACCTAAATCCACTCATCATGCTGCTACTAGCCTTATGACATTGATTTCATGGCTGAGTGATATTCCATTGTACATAAGGACCACAAATTTTTATCCATTTTTCGCTTTCCTGGGATATTTAAGGTGGAAGGAAGCGGAGGTCCTTGTCAACAGAGCAGCCCTAAACTTTGGGGTGCTTGTGTCTTGCTGATTTTCAATTTTCCCACTTTATCCCCCCATGCGTGGAAGTGCCCTATGCTCTCTAAGCTGTGTTTTTTAGATGTTTCAGGACACACCGTACACTTCTCCAGAGTGGCTGTTGGCAATTTACATCCCGCCCATCAGTGTAGCAAGGCTCCCATTTCTCCATGGCCTGTCCTGCATTTCTGGTTTTGACACTTTTTTCAGCATGGCCCTTTGGACCGATGGGAAGCGAGACTTCTTTGTAGCGCTGATTTGCCTTTCCAGGTTGCTTGGTTGGCCAAAAATGGCGTATGCGTTTTTTCCTGAATATATTCAGGAAAAAACGCATACGCCCTTTTTGGCCAAGGGCATCATTGTCAACGTTTTGCCGCTTTTCATGTGCTTTAAAGGCGATTCGAATCTACCTCCTGAAATCTGTTTCCTGCAATTCTGCCTTGATTTCAAATCCTCTTCTTTGCCTTCCCTCAATATATTTGTGGACGAGAGTTATCATTTATAACTCTGCAGGTATGTGAATTGCAGTGCCCTGAAGCTCCATTTTACAAGTCGCTTTTTCGGGAGCCGGCCGCAAAAGCGCAGGATGGCTTCAGGCCCTGTTCTGGTTCCGGGGGGCAGGCTGAGCCTGTGGTTAATTCTTCTTCCTGATGGGAAAATAGAGTGACCTGTGCCTGTCCCAACACCAAGAGCTAGTCTCTCATTGGTTCCCCGTCTTCCCGTTCATCCTCAGGACAAATTGCAACCTGTACGGAAGAGGAGTTTAAAGGTGCTGATGCTCCAAGTAGGGAGATTGCTAGTAAAGTGGCTGGAATGGCGAACCCGAGCACAAGGAGATGAGAAATGAGGTGCGTTTTAGAAACCTTTCCCCTTCACACGGTGTACCATCTTCTGGGTTTCTCATGCATGTTTTCGATGTAGGAAGATGCCCTTGAACCTGGAGATTTGGGACCCATGCGATGGGTAGCACGCAGTATTACTTTAAAGGGTCTGCGTTTGCTCACCCAACCTCACCAAACCTCTCAGCCCCAAGAGTGTCCACCCTTATGTCTCATCCAGCTGTGGGTCTAGATATGGTCAATCCAGGTTGCATCACAGCCCCTGAACGAATTGTGTAAGAATTTCTCTCTCTTTCCCTGTCTTTGTTTCATGGGTTTTTAAAAGTAATTTATTTTTATAATGGGGTTTAGCTGCTTTTCACGGCTGTGTTTAGGCCGCTTTACACCCACTTGACACACTAACAGAGAGATATCAATACATAGGTTTTAAGATTATTACTAGTCAGATATATTCTTGTGCGGTGAATCGGGCGTGTTGAGTCCAGTTCTCTGAGCAAGGAGTAGGTCTTGTCTATTACATATTGGGTTTATGGAACGGTATCTGAGCTAATTTGAAACTCTTGTTTTATGTATCACCCCACCTCACCTTTCCCGTTAAGCAGCCATAGTGTGTTTTCTGCATGTGTGACTCTGTTCTGTTTTGTAATTCAGTTCAAGTGTAACGGTTTTTCCATTCCCTCTATAAGTGACACCTTATGAGAAGTGTCCTTTTCTGTGTGACTTATTTCACTTAGAATCGTCTTACCTAAATCCACTCATCATGCTGCTACTAGCCTTATGACATTGATTTCATGGCTGAGTGATATTCCATTGTACATAAGGACCACAACTTTTTTATCCATTTTTCGCTTTCCTGGGATATTTAAGGTGGAAGGAAGTGGAGGTCCTTGTCAACAGAGCAGCCCTAAACTTTGGGGTGCTTGTGTCTTGCTGATTTTCAATTTTCCCACTTTATCCCCCCATGCGTGGAAGTGCCCTATGCTCTCTAAGCTGTGTTTTTTAGATGTTTCAGGACCCACCGTACACTTCTCCAGAGTGGCTGTTGGCAATTTACATCCCGCCCATCAGTGTAGCAAGGCTCCCATTTCTCCATGGCCTGTCCTGCATTTCTGGTTTTGACACTTTTTTCAGCATGGCCCTTTTGACCGATGGGAAGCGAGACTTCTTTGTAGCGCTGATTTGCCTTTCCAGGTTGCTTGGTTGTCCAAAAAGGGCATCATTGTCAACGTTTTGCCGCTTTTCATGTGCTTTAAAGGCGATTCGAATCTACCTCCTGAAATCTGTTTCCTGCAATTCTGCCTTGATTTCAAATCCTCTTCTTTGCCTTCCCTCAATATATTTGTGGACGAGAGTTATCATTTATAACTCTGCAGGTTTGTGAATTGCAGTGCCCTGAAGCTCCATTTTACAAGTCGCTTTTTTGGGAGCCGGCCGCAAAAGCGCAGGATGGCTTCAGGCCCTGTTCTGGTTCCGGGGGGCAGGCTGAGCCTGTGGTTAATTCTTCTTCCTGATGGGAAAATAGAGTGACCTGTGCCTGTCCCAACACCAAGAGCTAGTCTCTCATTGGTTCCCCGTCTTCCCGTTCATCCTGGGGACAAATTGCAACCTGTACGGAACAGGAGGTTAAAGGTGCTGATGCTCCAAGTAGGGAGATTGCTAGTAAAGTGGCTGGAATGGCGAACCCGAGCACAAGGAGATGAGAAATGAGGTGCGTTTTAGAAACCTTTCCCCATCACACGGTGTACCATCTTCTGGGTTTCTCATGCATGTTTTCGATGTAGGAAGATGCCCTTGAACCTGGAGATTTGGGACCCATGCGATGGGTAGCACGCAGTATTACTTTAAAGGGTCTGCGTTTGCTCACCCAACCTCACCAAACCTCTCAGCCCCAAGAGTGTCCACCCTTATGTCTCATCCAGCTGTGGGTCTAGATATGGTCAATCCAGGTTGCATCACAGCCCCTGAACGAATTGTGTAAGAATTTCTCTCTCCTTCCCTGTCTTTGTTTCATGGGTTTTTAAAAGTAATTTATTTTTATAATGGGGTTTAGCTGCTTTTCACGGCTGTGTTTAGGCCGCTTTACACCCACTTGACACACTAACAGAGAGATATCAATACATAGGTTTTAAGATTATTACTAGTCAGATATATTCTTGTGCGGTGAATCGGGCGTGTTGAGTCCAGTTCTCTGAGCAAGGAGTAGGTCTTGTCTATTACATATTGGGTTTATGGAACGGTATCTGAGCTAATTTGAAACTCTTGTTTTATGTATCACCCCACCTCACCTTTCCCGTTAAGCAGCCATAGTGTGTTTTCTGCATGTGTGACTCTGTTCTGTTTTGTAATTCAGTTCAAGTGTAACGGTTTTTACATTCCCTCTATAAGTGACACCTTATGAGAAGTGTCCTTTTCTGTGTGACTTATTTCACTTAGAATCGTCTTACCTAAATCCACTCATCATGCTGCTACTAGCCTTATGACATTGATTTCATGGCTGAGTGATATTCCATTGTACATAAGGACCACAACTTTTTTATCCATTTTTCGCTTTCCTGGGATATTTAAGGTGGAAGGAAGTGGAGGTCCTTGTCAACAGAGCAGCCCTAAACTTTGGGGTGCTTGTGTCTTGCTAATTTTCAATTTTCCCACTTTATCCCCCCATGCGTGGAAGTGCCCTATGCTCTCTAAGCTGTGGTTTTTAGATGTTTCAGGACACACCGTACACTTCTCCAGAGTGGCTGTTGGCAATTTACATCCCACCCATCAGTGTAGCAATGCTCCCATTTCTCCACGGCCTGTCCTGCATTTCTGGTTTTGACACTTTTTTCAGCATGGCCCTTTTGACCGATGGGAAGCGAGACTTCTTTGTAGCGCTGATTTGCCTTTCCAGGTTGCTTGGTTGGCCAAAAAGGGCGTATGCGTTTTTTCCTGAATATATTCAGGAAAAAACGCATACGCCCTTTTTGGCCAAGGGCATCATTGTCAACGTTTTGCCGCTTTTCATGTGCTTTAAAGGCGATTCGAATCTACCTCCTGAAATCTGTTTCCTGCAATTCTGCCTTGATTTCAAATCCTCTTCTTTGCCTTCCCTCAATATATTTGTGGACGAGAGTTATCATTTATAACTCTGCAGGTTTGTGAATTGCAGTGCCCTGAAGCTCCATTTTACAAGTCGCTTTTTTGGGAGCCGGCCGCAAAAGCGCAGGATGGCTTCAGGCCCTGTTCTGGTTCCGGGGGGCAGGCTGAGCCTGTGGTTAATTCTTCTTCCTGATGGGAAAATAGAGTGACCTGTGCCTGTCCCAACACCAAGAGCTAGTCTCTCATTGGTTCCCCGTCTTCCCGTTCATTCTGGGGACAAATTGCAACCTGTACGGAACAGGAGGTTAAAGGTGCTGATGCTCCAAGTAGGGAGATTGCTAGTAAAGTGGCTGGAATGGCGAACCCGAGCACAAGGAGAGGAGAAATGAGGTGCTTTTTAGAAACCTTTCCCCATCACACGGTGTACCATCTTCTGGGTTTCTCATGCATGTTTTCGATGTAGGAAGATGCCCTTGAACCTGGAGATTTGGGACCCATGCGATGGGTAGCACGCAGTATTACTTTAAAGGGTCTGCGTTTGCTCACCCAACCTCACCAAACCTCTCAGCCCCAAGAGTGTCCACCCTTATGTCTCATCCAGCTGTGGGTCTAGATATGGTCAATCCAGGTTGCATCACAGCCCCTGAACGAATTGTGTAAGAATTTCTCTCTCTTTCCCTGTCTTTGTTTCATGGGTTTTTAAAAGTAATTTATTTTTATAATGGGGTTTAGCTGCTTTTCACGGCTGTGTTTAGGCCGCTTTACACCCACTTGACACACTAACAGAGAGATATCAATACATAGGTTTTAAGATTATTACTAGTCAGATATATTCTTGTGCGGTGAATCGGGCGTGTTGAGTCCAGTTCTCTGAGCAAGGAGTAGGTCTTGTCTATTACATATTGGGTTTATGGAACGGTATCTGAGCTAATTTGAAACTCTTGTTTTATGTATCACCCCACCTCACCTTTCCCGTTAAGCAGCCATAGTGTGTTTTCTGCATGTGTGACTCTGTTCTGTTTTGTAATTCAGTTCAAGTGTAACGGTTTTTCCATTCCCTCTATAAGTGACACCTTATGAGAAGTGTCCTTTTCTGTGTGACTTATTTCACTTAGAATCGTCTTACCTAAATCCACTCATCATGCTGCTACTAGCCTTATGACATTGATTTCATGGCTGAGTGATATTCCATTGTACATAAGGACCACAACTTTTTTATCCATTTTTCGCTTTCCTGGGATATTTAAGGTGGAAGGAAGTGGAGGTCCTTGTCAACAGAGCAGCCCTAAACTTTGGGGTGCTTGTGTCTTGCTGATTTTCAATTTTCCCACTTTATCCCCCCATGCGTGGAAGTGCCCTATGCTCTCTAAGCTGTGTTTTTTAGATGTTTCAGGACCCACCGTACACTTCTCCAGAGTGGCTGTTGGCAATTTACATCCCGCCCATCAGTGTAGCAAGGCTCCCATTTCTCCATGGCCTGTCCTGCATTTCTGGTTTTGACACTTTTTTCAGCATGGCCCTTTTGACCGATGGGAAGCGAGACTTCTTTGTAGCGCTGATTTGCCTTTCCAGGTTGCTTGGTTGTCCAAAAAGGGCATCATTGTCAACGTTTTGCCGCTTTTCATGTGCTTTAAAGGCGATTCGAATCTACCTCCTGAAATCTGTTTCCTGCAATTCTGCCTTGATTTCAAATCCTCTTCTTTGCCTTCCCTCAATATATTTGTGGACGAGAGTTATCATTTATAACTCTGCAGGTTTGTGAATTGCAGTGCCCTGAAGCTCCATTTTACAAGTCGCTTTTTTGGGAGCCGGCCGCAAAAGCGCAGGATGGCTTCAGGCCCTGTTCTGGTTCCGGGGGGCAGGCTGAGCCTGTGGTTAATTCTTCTTCCTGATGTGAAAATAGAGTGACCTGTGCCTGTCCCAACACCAAGAGCTAGTCTCTCATTGGTTCCCCGTCTTCCCGTTCATCCTGGGGACAAATTGCAACCTGTACGGAACAGGAGGTTAAAGGTGCTGATGCTCCAAGTAGGGAGATTGCTAGTAAAGTGGCTGGAATGGCGAACCCGAGCACAAGGAGATGATAAATGAGGTGCGTTTTAGAAACCTTTCCCCATCACACGGTGTACCATCTTCTGGGTTTCTCATGCATGTTTTCGATGTAGGAAGATGCCCTTGAACCTGGAGATTTGGGACCCATGCGATGGGTAGCACGCAGTATTACTTTAAAGGGTCTGCGTTTGCTCACCCAACCTCACCAAACCTCTCAGCCCCAAGAGTGTCCACCCTTATGTCTCATCCAGCTGTGGGTCTAGATATGGTCAATCCAGGTTGCATCACAGCCCCTGAACGAATTGTGTAAGAATTTCTCTCTCTTTCCCTGTCTTTGTTTCATGGGTTTTTAAAAGTAATTTATTTTTATAATGGGGTTTAGCTGCTTTTCACGGCTGTGTTTATGCCGCTTTACACCCACTTGACACACTAACAGAGAGATATCAATACATAGGTTTTAAGATTATTACTAGTCAGATATATTCTTGTGCGGTGAATCGGGCGTGTTGAGTCCAGTTCTCTGAGCAAGGAGTAGGTCTTGTCTATTACATATTGGGTTTATGGAACGGTATCTGAGCTAATTTGAAACTCTTGTTTTATGTATCACCCCACCTCACCTTTCCCGTTAAGCAGCCATAGTGTGTTTTCTGCATGTGTGACTCTGTTCTGTTTTGTAATTCAGTTCAAGTGTAACGGTTTTTACATTCCCTCTATAAGTGACACCTTATGAGAAGTGTCCTTTTCTGTGTGACTTATTTCACTTAGAATCGTCTTACCTAAATCCACTCATCATGCTGCTACTAGCCTTATGACATTGATTTCATGGCTGAGTGATATTCCATTGTACATAAGGACCAGAACTTTTTTATCCATTTTTCGCTTTCCTGGGATATTTAAGGTGGAAGGAAGTGGAGGTCCTTGTCAACAGAGCAGCCCTAAACTTTGGGGTGCTTGTGTCTTGCTGATTTTCAATTTTCCCACTTTATCCCCCCATGCGTGGAAGTGCCCTATGCTCTCTAAGCTGTGTTTTTTAGATGTTTCAGGACCCACCGTACACTTCTCCAGAGTGGCTGTTGGCAATTTACATCCCGCCCATCAGTGTAGCAAGGCTCCCATTTCTCCATGGCCTGTCCTGCATTTCTGGTTTTGACACTTTTTTCAGCATGGCCCTTTTGACCGATGGGAAGCGAGACTTCTTTGTAGCGCTGATTTGCCTTTCCAGGTTGCTTGGTTGTCCAAAAAGGGCATCATTGTCAACGTTTTGCCGCTTTTCATGTGCTTTAAAGGCGATTCGAATCTACCTCCTGAAATCTGTTTCCTGCAATTCTGCCTTGATTTCAAATCCTCTTCTTTGCCTTCCCTCAATATATTTGTGGACGAGAGTTATCATTTATAACTCTGCAGGTTTGTGAATTGCAGTGCCCTGAAGCTCCATTTTACAAGTCGCTTTTTTGGGAGCCGGCCGCAAAAGCGCAGGATGGCTTCAGGCCCTGTTCTGGTTCCGGGGGGCAGGCTGAGCCTGTGGTTAATTCTTCTTCCTGATGTGAAAATAGAGTGACCTGTGCCTGTCCCAACACCAAGAGCTAGTCTCTCATTGGTTCCCCGTCTTCCCGTTCATCCTGGGGACAAATTGCAACCTGTACGGAACAGGAGGTTAAAGGTGCTGATGCTCCAAGTAGGGAGATTGCTAGTAAAGTGGCTGGAATGGCGAACCCGAGCACAAGGAGATGATAAATGAGGTGCGTTTTAGAAACCTTTCCCCATCACACGGTGTACCATCTTCTGGGTTTCTCATGCATGTTTTCGATGTAGGAAGATGCCCTTGAACCTGGAGATTTGGGACCCATGCGATGGGTAGCACGCAGTATTACTTTAAAGGGTCTGCGTTTGCTCACCCAACCTCACCAAACCTCTCAGCCCCAAGAGTGTCCACCCTTATGTCTCATCCAGCTGTGGGTCTAGATATGGTCAATCCAGGTTGCATCACAGCCCCTGAACGAATTGTGTAAGAATTTCTCTCTCTTTCCCTGTCTTTGTTTCATGGGTTTTTAAAAGTAATTTATTTTTATAATGGGGTTTAGCTGCTTTTCACGGCTGTGTTTATGCCGCTTTACACCCACTTGACACACTAACAGAGAGATATCAATACATAGGTTTTAAGATTATTACTAGTCAGATATATTCTTGTGCGGTGAATCGGGCGTGTTGAGTCCAGTTCTCTGAGCAAGGAGTAGGTCTTGTCTATTACATATTGGGTTTATGGAACGGTATCTGAGCTAATTTGAAACTCTTGTTTTATGTATCACCCCACCTCACCTTTCCCGTTAAGCAGCCATAGTGTGTTTTCTGCATGTGTGACTCTGTTCTGTTTTGTAATTCAGTTCAAGTGTAACGGTTTTTACATTCCCTCTATAAGTGACACCTTATGAGAAGTGTCCTTTTCTGTGTGACTTATTTCACTTAGAATCGTCTTACCTAAATCCACTCATCATGCTGCTACTAGCCTTATGACATTGATTTCATGGCTGAGTGATATTCCATTGTACATAAGGACCACAACTTTTTTATCCAGTTTTCGCTTTCCTGGGATATTTAAGGTGGAAGGAAGTGGAGGTCCTTGTCAACAGAGCAGCCCTAAACTTTGGGGTGCTTGTGTCTTGCTGATTTTCAATTTTCCCACTTTATCCCCCCATGCGTGGAAGTGCCCTATGCTCTCTAAGCTGTGTTTTTTAGATGTTTCAGGACCCACCGTACACTTCTCCAGAGTGGCTGTTGGCAATTTACATCCCGCCCATCAGTGTAGCAAGGCTCCCATTTCTCCATGGCCTGTCCTGCATTTCTGGTTTTGACACTTTTTTCAGCATGGCCCTTTTGACCGATGGGAAGCGAGACTTCTTTGTAGCGCTGATTTGCCTTTCCAGGTTGCTTGGTTGTCCAAAAAGGGCATCATTGTCAACGTTTTGCCGCTTTTCATGTGCTTTAAAGGCAATTCGAATCTACCTCCTGAAATCTGTTTCCTGCAATTCTGCCTTGATTTCAAATCCTCTTCTTTGCCTTCCCTCAATATATTTGTGGACGAGAGTTATCATTTATAACTCTGCAGGTTTGTGAATTGCAGTGCCCTGAAGCTCCATTTTACAAGTCGCTTTTTTGGGAGCCGGCCGCAAAAGCGCAGGATGGCTTCAGGCCCTGTTCTGGTTCCGGGGGGCAGGCTGAGCCTGTGGTTAATTCTTCTTCCTGATGGGAAAATAGAGTGACCTGTGCCTGTCCCAACACCAAGAGCTAGTCTCTCATTGGTTCCCCGTCTTCCCGTTCATCCTGGGGACAAATTGCAACCTGTACGGAACAGGAGGTTAAAGGTGCTGATGCTCCAAGTAGGGAGATTGCTAGTAAAGTGGCTGGAATGGCGAACCCGAGCACAAGGAGATGAGAAATGAGGTGCGTTTTAGAAACCTTTCCCCATCACACGGTGTACCATCTTCTGGGTTTCTCATGCATGTTTTCGATGTAGGAAGATGCCCTTGAACCTGGAGATTTGGGACCCATGCGATGGGTAGCACGCAGTATTACTTTAAAGGGTCTGCGTTTGCTCACCCAACCTCACCAAACCTCTCAGCCCCAAGAGTGTCCACCCTTATGTCTCATCCAGCTGTGGGTCTAGATATGGTCAATCCAGGTTGCATCACAGCCCCTGAACGAATTGTGTAAGAATTTCTCTCTCTTTCCCTGTCTTTGTTTCATGGGTTTTTAAAAGTAATTTATTTTTATAATGGGGTTTAGCTGCTTTTCACGGCTGTGTTTAGGCCGCTTTACACCCACTTGACACACTAACAGAGAGATATCAATACATAGGTTTTAAGATTATTACTAGTCAGATATATTCTTGTGCGGTGAATCGGGCGTGTTGAGTCCAGTTCTCTGAGCAAGGAGTAGGTCTTGTCTATTACATATTGGGTTTATGGAACGGTATCTGAGCTAATTTGAAACTCTTGTTTTATGTATCACCCCACCTCACCTTTCCCGTTAAGCAGCCATAGTGTGTTTTCTGCATGTGTGACTCTGTTCTGTTTTGTAATTCAGTTCAAGTGTAACGGTTTTTACATTCCCTCTATAAGTGACACCTTATGAGAAGTGTCCTTTTCTGTGTGACTTATTTCACTTAGAATCGTCTTACCTAAATCCACTCATCATGCTGCTACTAGCCTTATGACATTGATTTCATGGCTGAGTGATATTCCATTGTACATAAGGACCACAACTTTTTTATCCATTTTTCGCTTTCCTGGGATATTTAAGGTGGAAGGAAGTGGAGGTCCTTGTCAACAGAGCAGCCCTAAACTTTGGGGTGCTTGTGTCTTGCTGATTTTCAATTTTCCCACTTTATCCCCCCATGCGTGGAAGTGCCCTATGCTCTCTAAGCTGTGTTTTTTAGATGTTTCAGGACACACCGTACACTTCTCCAGAGTGGCTGTTGGCAATTTACATCCCGCCCATCAGTGTAGCAAGGCTCCCATTTCTCCATGGCCTGTCCTGCATTTCTGGTTTTGACACTTTTTTCAGCATGGCCCTTTTGACCGATGGGAAGCGAGACTTCTTTGTAGCGCTGATTTGCCTTTCCAGGTTGCTTGGTTGGCCAAAAAGGGCGTATGCGTTTTTTCCTGAATATATTCAGGAAAAAACGCATACGCCCTTTTTGGCCAAGGGCATCATTGTCAACCTTTTGCCGCTTTTCATGTGCGTTAAAGGCGATTCGAATCTACCTCCTGAAATCTGTTTCCTGCAATTCTGCCTTGATTTCAAATCCTCTTCTTTGCCTTCCCTCAATATATTTGTGGACGAGAGTTATCATTTATAACTCTGCAGGTTTGTGAATTGCAGTGCCCTGAAGCTCCATTTTACAAGTCGCTTTTTTGGGAGCCGGCCGCAAAAGCGCAGGATGGCTTCAGGCCCTGTTCTGGTTCCGGGGGGCAGGCTGAGCCTGTGGTTAATTCTTCTTCCTGATGGGAAAATAGAGTGACCTGTGCCTGTCCCAACACCAAGAGCTAGTCTCTCATTGGTTCCCCGTCTTCCCCTTCATCCTGGGGACAAATTGCAACCTGTACGGAACAGGAGGTTAAAGGTGCTGATGCTCCAAGTAGGGAGATTGCTAGTAAAGTGGCTGGAATGGCGAACCCGAGCACAAGGAGATGAGAAATGAGGTGCGTTTTAGAAACCTTTCCCCATCACACGGTGTACCATCTTCTGGGTTTCTCATGCATGTTTTCGATGTAGGAAGATGCCCTTGAACCTGGAGATTTGGGACCCATGCGATGGGTAGCACGCAGTATTACTTTAAAGGGTCTGCGTTTGCTCACCCAACCTCACCAAACCTCTCAGCCCCAAGAGTGTCCACCCTTATGTCTCATCCAGCTGTGGGTCTAGATATGGTCAATCCAGGTTGCATCACAGCCCCTGAACGAATTGTGTAAGAATTTCTCTCTCTTTCCCTGTCTTTGTTTCATGGGTTTTTAAAAGTAATTTATTTTTATAATGGGGTTTAGCTGCTTTTCACGGCTGTGTTTAGGCCGCTTTACACCCACTTGACACACTAACAGAGAGATATCAATACATAGGTTTTAAGATTATTACTAGTCAGATATATTCTTGTGCGGTGAATCGGGCGTGTTGAGTCCAGTTCTCTGAGCAAGGAGTAGGTCTTGTCTATTACATATTGGGTTTATGGAACGGTATCTGAGCTAATTTGAAACTCTTGTTTTATGTATCACCCCACCTCACCTTTCCCGTTAAGCAGCCATAGTGTGTTTTCTGCATGTGTGACTCTGTTCTGTTTTGTAATTCAGTTCAAGTGTAACGGTTTTTACATTCCCTCTATAAGTGACACCTTATGAGAAGTGTCCTTTTCTGTGTGACTTATTTCACTTAGAATCGTCTTACCTAAATCCACTCATCATGCTGCTACTAGCCTTATGACATTGATTTCATGGCTGAGTGATATTCCATTGTACATAAGGACCACAACTTTTTTATCCATTTTTCGCTTTCCTGGGATATTTAAGGTGGAAGGAAGTGGAGGTCCTTGTCAACAGAGCAGCCCTAAACTTTGGGGTGCTTGTGTCTTGCTGATTTTCAATTTTCCCACTTTATCCCCCCATGCGTGGAAGTGCCCTATGCTCTCTAAGCTGTGTTTTTTAGATGTTTCAGGACACACCGTACACTTCTCCAGAGTGGCTGTTGGCAATTTACATCCCGCCCATCAGTGTAGCAAGGCTCCCATTTCTCCATGGCCTGTCCTGCATTTCTGGTTTTGACACTTTTTTCAGCATGGCCCTTTTGACCGATGGGAAGCGAGACTTCTTTGTAGCGCTGATTTGCCTTTCCAGGTTGCTTGGTTGGCCAAAAAGGGCGTATGCGTTTTTTCCTGAATATATTCAGGAAAAAACGCATACGCCCTTTTTGGCCAAGGGCATCATTGTCAACCTTTTGCCGCTTTTCATGTGCGTTAAAGGCGATTCGAATCTACCTCCTGAAATCTGTTTCCTGCAATTCTGCCTTGATTTCAAATCCTCTTCTTTGCCTTCCCTCAATATATTTGTGGACGAGAGTTATCATTTATAACTCTGCAGGTTTGTGAATTGCAGTGCCCTGAAGCTCCATTTTACAAGTCGCTTTTTTGGGAGCCGGCCGCAAAAGCGCAGGATGGCTTCAGGCCCTGTTCTGGTTCCGGGGGGCAGGCTGAGCCTGTGGTTAATTCTTCTTCCTGATGGGAAAATAGAGTGACCTGTGCCTGTCCCAACACCAAGAGCTAGTCTCTCATTGGTTCCCCGTCTTCCCCTTCATCCTCAGGACAAATTGCAACCTGTACGGAACAGGAGGTTAAAGGTGCCGATGCTCCAAGTAGGGAGATTGCTAGTAAAGTGGCTGGAATGGCGAACCCGAGCACAAGGAGATGAGAAATGAGGTGCGTTTTAGAAACCTTTCCCCATCACACGGTGTACCATCTTCTGGGTTTCTCATGCATGTTTTCGATGTAGGAAGATGCCCTTGAACCTGGAGATTTGGGACCCATGCGATGGGTAGCACGCAGTATTACTTTAAAGGGTCTGCGTTTGCTCACCCAACCTCACCAAACCTCTCAGCCCCAAGAGTGTCCACCCTTATGTCTCATCCAGCTGTGGGTCTAGATATGGTCAATCCAGGTTGCATCACAGCCCCTGAACGAATTGTGTAAGAATTTCTCTCTCTTTCCCTGTCTTTGTTTCATGGGTTTTTAAAAGTAATTTATTTTTATAATGGGGTTTAGCTGCTTTTCACGGCTGTGTTTATGCCGCTTTACATCCATTTGACACACTAACAGAGAGATATCAATACATAGGTTTTAAGATTATTACTAGTCAGATATATTCTTGTGCGGTGAATCGGGCGTGTTGAGTCCAGTTCTCTGAGCAAGGAGTAGGTCTTGTCTATTACATATTGGGTTTATGGAACGGTATCTGAGCTAATTTGAAACTCTTGTTTTATGTATCACCCCACCTCACCTTTCCCGTTAAGCAGCCATAGTGTGTTTTCTGCATGTGTGACTCTGTTCTGTTTTGTAATTCAGTTCAAGTGTAACGGTTTTTACATTCCCTCTATAAGTGACACCTTATGAGAAGTGTCCTTTTCTGTGTGACTTATTTCACTTAGAATCGTCTTACCTAAATCCACTCATCATGCTGCTACTAGCCTTATGACATTGATTTCATGGCTGAGTGATATTCCATTGTACATAAGGACCACAACTTTTTTATCCATTTTTCGCTTTCCTGGGATATTTAAGGTGGAAGGAAGTGGAGGTCCTTGTCAACAGAGCAGCCCTAAACTTTGGGGTGCTTGTGTCTTGCTGATTTTCAATTTTCCCACTTTATCCCCCCATGCGTGGAAGTGCCCTATGCTCTCTAAGCTGTGTTTTTTAGATGTTTCAGGACACACCGTACACTTCTCCAGAGTGGCTGTTGGCAATTTACATCCCACCCATCAGTGTAGCAAGGCTCCCATTTCTCCATGGCCTGTCCTGCATTTCTGGTTTTGACACTTTTTTCAGCATGGCCCTTTTGACCGATGGGAAGCGAGACTTCTTTGTAGCGCTGGTTTGCCTTTCCAGGTTGCTTAGTTGGCCAAAAAGGGCGTATGCGTTTTTTCCTGAATATATTCAGGAAAAAACGCATACGCCCTTTTTGGCCCAGGGCATCATTGTCAACGTTTTGCCGCTTTTCATGTGCTTTAAAGGCGATTCGAATCTACCTCCTGAAATCTGTTTCCTGTAATTCTGCCTTGATTTCAAATCCTCTTCTTTGCCTTCCCTCAATATATTTGTGGACGAGAGTTATCATTTATAACTCTGCAGGTTTGTGAATTGCAGTGCCCTGAAGCTCCATTTTACAAGTCGCTTTTTTGGGAGCCGGCCGCAAAAGCGCAGGATGGCTTCAGGCCCTGTTCTGGTTCCGGGGGGCAGGCTGAGCCTGTGGTTAATTCTTCTTCCTGATGGGAAAATAGAGTGACCTGTGCCTGTCCCAACACCAAGAGCTAGTCTCTCATTGGTTCCCCGTCTTCCCGTTCATCCTCAGGACAAATTGCAACCTGTACGGAACAGGAGGTTAAAGGTGCTGATGCTCCAAGTAGGGAGATTGCTAGTAAAGTGGCTGGAATGGCGAACCCGAGCACAAGGAGATGAGAAATGAGGTGCGTTTTAGAAACCTTTCCCCATCACACGGTGTACCATCTTCTGGGTTTCTCATGCATGTTTTCGATGTAGGAAGATGCCCTTGAACCTGGAGATTTGGGACCCATGCGATGGGTAGCACGCAGTATTACTTTAAAGGGTCTGCGTTTGCTCACCCAACCTCACCAAACCTCTCAGCCCCAAGAGTGTCCACCCTTATGTCTCATCCAGCTGTGGGTCTAGATATGGTCAATCCAGGTTGCATCACAGCCCCTGAACGAATTGTGTAAGAATTTCTCTCTCTTTCCCTGTCTTTGTTTCATGGGTTTTTAAAAGTAATTTATTTTTATAATGGGGTTTAGCTGCTTTTCACGGCTGTGTTTAGGCCGCTTTACACCCACTTGACACACTAACAGAGAGATATCAATACATAGGTTTTAAGATTATTACTAGTCAGATATATTCTTGTGCGGTGAATCGGGCGTGTTGAGTCCAGTTCTCTGAGCAAGGAGTAGGTCTTGTCTATTACATATTGGGTTTATGGAACGGTATCTGAGCTAATTTGAAACTCTTGTTTTATGTATCACCCCACCTCACCTTTCCCGATAAGCAGCCATAGTGTGTTTTCTGCATGTGTGACTCTGTTCTGTTTTGTAATTCAGTTCAAGTGTAACGGTTTTTACATTCCCTCTATAAGTGACACCTTATGAGAAGTGTCCTTTTCTGTGTGACTTATTTCACTTAGAATCGTCTTACCTAAATCCACTCATCATGCTGCTACTAGCCTTATGACATTGATTTCATGGCTGAGTGATATTCCATTGTACATAAGGACCACAACTTTTTTATCCATTTTTCGCTTTCCTGGGATATTTAAGGTGGAAGGAAGTGGAGGTCCTTGTCAACAGAGCAGCCCTAAACTTTGGGGTGCTTGTGTCTTGCTGATTTTCAATTTTCCCACTTTATCCCCCCATGCGTGGAAGTGCCCTATGCTCTCTAAGCTGTGTTTTTTAGATGTTTCAGGACACACCGTACACTTCTCCAGAGTGGCTGTTGGCAATTTACATCCCGCCCATCAGTGTAGCAAGGCTCCCATTTCTCCATGGCCTGTCCTGCATTTCTGGTTTTGACACTTTTTTCAGCATGGCCCTTTGGACCGATGGGAAGCGAGACTTGTTTGTAGCGCTGATTTGCCTTTCCAGGTTGCTTGGTTGGCCAAAAAGGGCGTATGCGTTTTTTCTTGAATATATTCAGGAAAAAACGCATACGCCCTTTTTGGCCAAGGGCATCATTGTCAACGTTTTGCCGCTTTTCATGTGCTTTAAAGGCGATTCGAATCTACCTCCTGAAATCTGTTTCCTGCAATTCTGCCTTGATTTCAAATCCTCTTCTTTGCCTTCCCTCAATATATTTGTGGACGAGAGTTATCATTTATAACTCTGCAGGTTTGTGAATTGCAGTGCCCTGAAGCTCCATTTTACAAGTCGCTTTTTTGGGAGCCGGCCGCAAAAGCGCAGGATGGCTTCAGGCCCTGTTCTGGTTCCGGGGGGCAGGCTGAGCCTGTGGTTAATTCTTCTTCCTGATGGGAAAATAGAGTGACCTGTGCCTGTCCCAACACCAAGAGCTAGTCTCTCATTGGTTCCCCGTCTTCCCCTTCATCCT
Organism: Balaenoptera physalus; assembly: GCF_965194825.1. Classification (NCBI taxonomy): domain Eukaryota; kingdom Metazoa; phylum Chordata; class Mammalia; order Artiodactyla; family Balaenopteridae; genus Balaenoptera; species Balaenoptera physalus. The sequence goes on from NW_028126220.1 coordinate 634,915, forward strand.
CAGGACAAATTGCAACCTGTACGGAACAGGAGGTTAAAGGTGCCGATGCTCCAAGTAGGGAGATTGCTAGTAAAGTGGCTGGAATGGCGAACCCGAGCACAAGGAGATGAGAAATGAGGTGCGTTTTAGAAACCTTTCCCCATCACACGGTGTACCATCTTCTGGGTTTCTCATGCATGTTTTCGATGTAGGAAGATGCCCTTGAACCTGGAGATTTGGGACCCATGCGATGGGTAGCACGCAGTATTACTTTAAAGGGTCTGCGTTTGCTCACCCAACCTCACCAAACCTCTCAGCCCCAAGAGTGTCCACCCTTATGTCTCATCCAGCTGTGGGTCTAGATATGGTCAATCCAGGTTGCATCACAGCCCCTGAACGAATTGTGTAAGAATTTCTCTCTCTTTCCCTGTCTTTGTTTCATGGGTTTTTAAAAGTAATTTATTTCTATAATGGGGTTTAGCTGCTTTTCACGGCTGTGTTTATGACGCTTTACATCCATTTGACACACTAACAGAGAGATATCAATACATAGGTTTTAAGATTATTACTAGTCAGATATATTCTTGTGCGGTGAATCGGGCGTGTTGAGTCCAGTTCTCTGAGCAAGGAGTAGGTCTTGTCTATTACATATTGGGTTTATGGAACGGTATCTGAGCTAATTTGAAACTCTTGTTTTATGTATCACCCCACCTCACCTTTCCCGTTAAGCAGCCATAGTGTGTTTTCTGCATGTGTGACTCTGTTCTGTTTTGTAATTCAGTTCAAGTGTAACGGTTTTTCCATTCCCTCTATAAGTGACACCTTATGAGAAGTGTCCTTTTCTGTGTGACTTATTTCACTTAGAATCGTCTTACCTAAATCCACTCATCATGCTGCTACTAGCCTTATGACATTGATTTCATGGCTGAGTGATATTCCATTGTACATAAGGACCACAACTTTTTTATCCATTTTTCGCTTTCCTGGGATATTTAAGGTGGAAGGAAGTGGAGGTCCTTGTCAACAGAGCAGCCCTAAACTTTGGGGTGCTTGTGTCTTGCTGATTTTCAATTTTCCCACTTTATCCCCCCATGCGTGGAAGTGCCCTATGCTCTCTAAGCTGTGTTTTTTAGATGTTTCAGGACACACCGTACACTTCTCCAGAGTGGCTGTTGGCAATTTACATCCCACCCATCAGTGTAGCAAGGCTCCCATTTCTCCATGGCCTGTCCTGCATTTCTGGTTTTGACACTTTTTTCAGCATGGCCCTTTTGACCGATGGGAAGCGAGACTTCTTTGTAGCGCTGATTTGCCTTTCCAGGTTGCTTAGTTGGCCAAAAAGGGCGTATGCGTTTTTTCCTGAATATATTCAGGAAAAAACGCATACGCCCTTTTTGGCCAAGGGCATCATTGTCAACGTTTTGCCGCTTTTCATGTGCTTTAAAGGCGATTCGAATCTACCTCCTGAAATCTGTTTCCTGCAATTCTGCCTTGATTTCAAATCCTCTTCTTTGCCTTCCCTCAATATATTTGTGGACGAGAGTTATCATTTATAACTCTGCAGGTTTGTGAATTGCAGTGCCCTGAAGCTCCATTTTACAAGTCGCTTTTTTGGGAGCCGGCCGCAAAAGCGCAGGATGGCTTCAGGCCCTGTTCTGGTTCCGGGGGGCAGGCTGAGCCTGTGGTTAATTCTTCTTCCTGATTGGAAAATAGAGTGACCTGTGCCTGTCCCAACACCAAGAGCTAGTCTCTCATTGGTTCCCCGTCTTCCCGTTCATCCTCAGGACAAATTGCAACCTGTACGGAACAGGAGGTTAAAGGAGCTGATGCTCCAAGTAGGGAGATTGCTAGTAAAGTGGCTGGAATGGCGAACCCGAGCACAAGGAGATGAGAAATGAGGTGCGTTTTAGAAACCTTTCCCCATCACACGGTGTACCATCTTCTGGGTTTCTCATGCATGTTTTCGATGTAGGAAGATGCCCTTGAACCTGGAGATTTGGGACCCATGCGATGGGTAGCACGCAGTATTACTTTAAAGGGTCTGCGTTTGCTCACCCAACCTCACCAAACCTCTCAGCCCCAAGAGTGTCCACCCTTATGTCTCATCCAGCTGTGGGTCTAGATATGGTCAATCCAGGTTGCATCACAGCCCCTGAACGAATTGTGTAAGAATTTCTCTCTCTTTCCCTGTCTTTGTTTCATGGGTTTTTAAAAGTAATTTATTTTTATAATGGGGTTTAGCTGCTTTTCACGGCTGTGTTTATGCCGCTTTACACCCACTTGACACACTAACAGAGAGATATCAATACATAGGTTTTAAGATTATTACTAGTCAGATATATTCTTGTGCGGTGAATCGGGCGTGTTGAGTCCAGTTCTCTGAGCAAGGAGTAGGTCTTGTCTATTACATATTGGGTTTATGGAACGGTATCTGAGCTAATTTGAAACTCTTGTTTTATGTATCACCCCACCTCACCTTTCCCGTTAAGCAGCCATAGTGTGTTTTCTGCATGTGTGACTCTGTTCTGTTTTGTAATTCAGTTCAAGTGTAACGGTTTTTACATTCCCTCTATAAGTGACACCTTATGAGAAGTGTCCTTTTCTGTGTGACTTATTTCACTTAGAATCGTCTTACCTAAATCCACTCATCATGCTGCTACTAGCCTTATGACATTGATTTCATGGCTGAGTGATATTCCATTGTACATAAGGACCACAACTTTTTTATCCATTTTTCGCTTTCCTGGGATATTTAAGGTGGAAGGAAGTGGAGGTCCTTGTCAACAGAGCAGCCCTAAACTTTGGGGTGCTTGTGTCTTGCTGATTTTCAATTTTCCCACTTTATCCCCCCATGCGTGGAAGTGCCCTATGCTCTCTAAGCTGTGTTTTTTAGATGTTTCAGGACACACCGTACACTTCTCCAGAGTGGCTGTTGGCAGTTTACATCCCGCCCATCAGTGTAGCAAGGCTCCCATTTCTCCATGGCCTGTCCTGCATTTCTTGTTTTGACACTTTTTTCAGCATGGCCCTTTGGACCGATGGGAAGCGAGACTTCTTTGTAGCGCTGGTTTGCCTTTCCAGGTTGCTTAGTTGGCCAAAAAGGGCGTATGCGTTTTTTCCTGAATATATTCAGGAAAAAACGCATACGCCCTTTTTGGCCCAGGGCATCATTGTCAACGTTTTGCCGCTTTTCATGTGCTTTAAAGGCGATTCGAATCTACCTCCTGAAATCTGTTTCCTGTAATTCTGCCTTGATTTCAAATCCTCTTCTTTGCCTTCCCTCAATATATTTGTGGACGAGAGTTATCATTTATAACTCTGCAGGTTTGTGTATTGCAGTGCCCTGAAGCTCCATTTTACAAGTCGCTTTTTTGGGAGCCGGCCGCAAAAGCGCAGGATGGCTTCAGGCCCTGTTCTGGTTCCGGGGGGCAGGCTGAGCCTGTGGTTAATTCTTCTTCCTGATGGGAAAATAGAGTGACCTGTGCCTGTCCCAACACCAAGAGCTAGTCTCTCATTGGTTCCCCGTCTTCCCGTTCATCCTCAGGACAAATTGCAACCTGTACGGAACAGGAGGTTAAAGGTGCTGATGCTCCAAGTAGGGAGATTGCTAGTAAAGTGGCTGGAATGGCGAACCCGAGCACAAGGAGATGAGAAATGAGGTGCGTTTTAGAAACCTTTCCCCATCACACGGTGTACCATCTTCTGGGTTTCTCATGCATGTTTTCGATGTAGGAAGATGCCCTTGAACCTGGAGATTTGGGACCCATGCGATGGGTAGCACGCAGTATTACTTTAAAGGGTCTGCGTTTGCTCACCCAACCTCACCAAACCTCTCAGCCCCAAGAGTGTCCACCCTTATGTCTCATCCAGCTGTGGGTCTAGATATGGTCAATCCAGGTTGCATCACAGCCCCTGAACGAATTGTGTAAGAATTTCTCTCTCTTTCCCTGTCTTTGTTTCATGGGTTTTTAAAAGTAATTTATTTTTATAATGGGGTTTAGCTGCTTTTCACGGCTGTGTTTAGGCCGCTTTACACCCACTTGACACACTAACAGAGAGATATCAATACATAGGTTTTAAGATTATTACTAGTCAGAAATATTCTTGTGCGGTGAATCGGGCGTGTTGAGTCCAGTTCTCTGAGCAAGGAGTAGGTCTTGTCTATTACATATTGGGTTTATGGAACGGTATCTGAGCTAATTTGAAACTCTTGTTTTATGTATCACCCCACCTCACCTTTCCCGATAAGCAGCCATAGTGTGTTTTCTGCATGTGTGACTCTGTTCTGTTTTGTAATTCAGTTCAAGTGTAACGGTTTTTACATTCCCTCTATAAGTGACACCTTATGAGAAGTGTCCTTTTCTGTGTGACTTATTTCACTTAGAATCGTCTTACCTAAATCCACTCATCATGCTGCTACTAGCCTTATGACATTGATTTCATGGCTGAGTGATATTCCATTGTACATAAGGACCACAACTTTTTTATCCATTTTTCGCTTTCCTGGGATATTTAAGGTGGAAGGAAGTGGAGGTCCTTGTCAACAGAGCAGCCCTAAACTTTGGGGTGCTTGTGTCTTGCTGATTTTCAATTTTCCCACTTTATCCCCCCATGCGTGGAAGTGCCCTATGCTCTCTAAGCTGTGTTTGTTAGATGTTTCAGGACACACCGTACACTTCTCCAGAGTGGCTGTTGGCAATTTACATCCCGCCCATCAGTGTAGCAAGGCTCCCATTTCTCCATGGCCTGTCCTGCATTTCTGGTTTTGACACTTTTTTCAGCATGGCCCTTTGGACCGATGGGAAGCGAGACTTGTTTGTAGCGCTGATTTGCCTTTCCAGGTTGCTTGGTTGGCCAAAAAGGGCGTATGCGTTTTTTCTTGAATATATTCAGGAAAAAACGCATACGCCCTTTTTGGCCAAGGGCATCATTGTCAACGTTTTGCCGCTTTTCATGTGCTTTAAAGGCGATTCGAATCTACCTCCTGAAATCTGTTTCCTGCAATTCTGCCTTGATTTCAAATCCTCTTCTTTGCCTTCCCTCAATATATTTGTGGACGAGAGTTATCATTTATAACTCTGCAGGTGTATGAATTGCAGTGCCCTGAAGCTCCATTTTATAAGTCGCTTTTTTGGGAGCCGGCCGCAAAAGCGCAGGATGGCTTCAGGCCCTGTTCTGGTTCCGGGGGGCAGGCTGAGCCTGTGGTTAATTCTTCTTCCTGATGGGAAAATAGAGTGACCTGTGCCTGTCCCAACACCAAGAGCTAGTCTCTCATTGGTTCCCCGTCTTCCCGTTCATCCTGGGGACAAATTGCAACCTGTACGGAACAGGAGGTTAAAGGTGCTGATGCTCCAAGTAGGGAGATTGCTAGTAAAGTGGCTGGAATGGCGAACCCGAGCACAAGGAGATGATAAATGAGGTGCGTTTTAGAAACCTTTCCCCATCACACGGTGTACCATCTTCTGGGTTTCTCATGCATGTTTTCGATGTAGGAAGATGCCCTTGAACCTGGAGATTTGGGACCCATGCGATGGGTAGCACGCAGTATTACTTTAAAGGGTCTGCGTTTGCTCACCCAACCTCACCAAACCTCTCAGCCCCAAGAGTGTCCACCCTTATGTCTCATCCAGCTGTGGGTCTAGATATGGTCAATCCAGGTTGCATCACAGCCCCTGAACGAATTGTGTAAGAATTTCTCTCTCTTTCCCTGTCTTTGTTTCATGGGTTTTTAAAAGTAATTTATTTTTATAATGGGGTTTAGCTGCTTTTCACGGCTGTGTTTATGCCGCTTTACACCCACTTGACACACTAACAGAGAGATATCAATACATAGGTTTTAAGATTATTACTAGTCAGATATATTCTTGTGCGGTGAATCGGGCGTGTTGAGTCCAGTTCTCTGAGCAAGGAGTAGGTCTTGTCTATTACATATTGGGTTTATGGAACGGTATCTGAGCTAATTTGAAACTCTTGTTTTATGTATCACCCCACCTCACCTTTCCCGTTAAGCAGCCATAGTGTGTTTTCTGCATGTGTGACTCTGTTCTGTTTTGTAATTCAGTTCAAGTGTAACGGTTTTTACATTCCCTCTATAAGTGACAACTTATTAGAAGTGTCCTTTTCTGTGTGACTTATTTCACTTAGAATCGTCTTACCTAAATCCACTCATCATGCTGCTACTAGCCTTATGACATTGATTTCATGGCTGAGTGATATTCCATTGTACATAAGGACCACAACTTTTTTATCCATTTTTCGCTTTCCTGGGATATTTAAGGTGGAAGGAAGTGGAGGTCCTTGTCAACAGAGCAGCCCTAAACTTTGGGGTGCTTGTGTCTTGCTGATTTTCAATTTTCCCACTTTATCCCCCCATGCGTGGAAGTGCCCTATGCTCTCTAAGCTGTGTTTTTTAGATGTTTCAGGACACACCGTACACTTCTCCAGAGTGGCTGTTGGCAATTTACATCCCGCCCATCAGTGTAGCAAGGCTCCCATTTCTCCATGGCCTGTCCTGCATTTCTGGTTTTGACACTTTTTTCAGCATGGCCCTTTGGACCGATGGGAAGCGAGACTTCTTTGTAGCGCTGGTTTGCCTTTCCAGGTTGCTTAGTTGGCCAAAAAGGGCGTATGCGTTTTTTCCTGAATATATTCAGGAAAAAACGCATACGCCCTTTTTGGCCCAGGGCATCATTGTCAACGTTTTGCCGCTTTTCATGTGCTTTAAAGGCGATTCGAATCTACCTCCTGAAATCTGTTTCCTGTAATTCTGCCTTGATTTCAAATCCTCTTCTTTGCCTTCCCTCAATATATTTGTGGACGAGAGTTATCATTTATAACTCTGCAGGTGTATGAATTGCAGTGCCCTGAAGCTCCATTTTACAAGTCGCTTTTTTGGGAGCCGGCCGCAAAAGCGCAGGATGGCTTCAGGCCCTGTTCTGGTTCCGGGGGGCAGGCTGAGCCTGTGGTTAATTCTTCTTCCTGATGGGAAAATAGAGTGACCTGTGCCTGTCCCAACACCAAGAGCTAGTCTCTCATTGGTTCCCCGTCTTCCCGTTCATCCTGGGGACAAATTGCAACCTGTACGGAACAGGAGGTTAAAGGTGCTGATGCTCCAAGTAGGGAGATTGCTAGTAAAGTGGCTGGAATGGCGAACCCGAGCACAAGGAGATGAGAAATGAGGTGCGTTTTAGAAACCTTTCCCCATCACACGGTGTACCATCTTCTGGGTTTCTCATGCATGTTTTCGATGTAGGAAGATGCCCTTGAACCTGGAGATTTGGGACCCATGCGATGGGTAGCACGCAGTATTACTTTAAAGGGTCTGCGTTTGCTCACCCAACCTCACCAAACCTCTCAGCCCCAAGAGTGTCCACCCTTATGTCTCATCCAGCTGTGGGTCTAGATATGGTCAATCCAGGTTGCATCACAGCCCCTGAACGAATTGTGTAAGAATTTCTCTCTCTTTCCCTGTCTTTGTTTCATGGGTTTTTAAAAGTAATTTATTTTTATAATGGGGTTTAGCTGCTTTTCACGGCTGTGTTTATGCCGCTTTACACCCACTTGACACACTAACAGAGAGATATCAATACATAGGTTTTTAGATTATTACTAGTCAGATATATTCTTGTGCGGTGAATCGGGCGTGTTGAGTCCAGTTCTCTGAGCAAGGAGTAGGTCTTGTCTATTACATATTGGGTTTATGGAACGGTATCTGAGCTAATTTGAAACTCTTGTTTTATGTATCACCCCACCTCACCTTTCCCGATAAGCAGCCATAGTGTGTTTTCTGCATGTGTGACTCTGTTCTGTTTTGTAATTCAGTTCAAGTGTAACGGTTTTTACATTCCCTCTATAAGTGACACCTTATGAGAAGTGTCCTTTTCTGTGTGACTTATTTCACTTAGAATCGTCTTACCTAAATCCACTCATCATGCTGCTACTAGCCTTATGACATTGATTTCATGGCTGAGTGATATTCCATTGTACATAAGGACCACAACTTTTTTATCCATTTTTCGCTTTCCTGGGATATTTAAGGTGGAAGGAAGTGGAGGTCCTTGTCAACAGAGCAGCCCTAAACTTTGGGGTGCTTGTGTCTTGCTGATTTTCAATTTTCCCACTTTATCCCCCCATGCGTGGAAGTGCCCTATGCTCTCTAAGCTGTGTTTTTTAGATGTTTCAGGACACACCGTACACTTCTCCAGAGTGGCTGTTGGCAATTTACATCCCGCCCATCAGTGTAGCAAGGCTCCCATTTCTCCATGGCCTGTCCTGCATTTCTGGTTTTGACACTTTTTTCAGCATGGCCCTTTGGACCGATGGGAAGCGAGACTTCTTTGTAGCGCTGGTTTGCCTTTCCAGGTTGCTTGGTTGGCCAAAAAGGGCGTATGCGTTTTTTCCTGAATATATTCAGGAAAAAACGCATACGCCCTTTTTGGCCAAGGGCATCATTGTCAACGTTTTGCCGCTTCTCATGTGCTTTAAAGGCGATTCGAATCTACCTCCTGAAATCTGTTTCCTGCAATTCTGCCTTGATTTCAAATCCTCTTCTTTGCCTTCCCTCAATATATTTGTGGACGAGAGTTATCATTTATAACTCTGCAGGTTTGTGAATTGCAGTGCCCTGAAGCTCCATTTTACAAGTCGCTTTTTTGGGAGCCGGCCGCAAAAGCGCAGGATGGCTTCAGGCCCTGTTCTGGTTCCGGGGGGCAGGCTGAGCCTGTGGTTAATTCTTCTTCCTGATGGGAAAATAGAGTGACCTGTGCCTGTCCCAACACCAAGAGCTAGTCTCTCATTGGTTCCCGGTCTTCCCGTTCATCCTCAGGACAAATTGCAACCTGTACGGAACAGGAGGTTAAAGGTGCTGATGCTCCAAGTAGGGAGATTGCTAGTAAAGTGGCTGGAATGGCGAACCCGAGCACAAGGAGATGAGAAATGAGGTGCGTTTTAGAAACCTTTCCCCATCACACGGTGTACCATCTTCTGGGTTTCTCATGCATGTTTTCGATGTAGGAAGATGCCCTTGAACCTGGAGATTTGGGACCCATGCGATGGGTAGCACGCAGTATTACTTTAAAGGGTCTGCGTTTGCTCACCCAACCTCACCAAACCTCTCAGCCCCAAGAGTGTCCACCCTTATGTCTCATCCAGCTGTGGGTCTAGATATGGTCAATCCAGGTTGCATCACAGCCCCTGAACGAATTGTGTAAGAATTTCTCTCTCTTTCCCTGTCTTTGTTTCATGGGTTTTTAAAAGTAATTTATTTTTATAATGGGGTTTAGCTGCTTTTCACGGCTGTGTTTATGCCGCTTTACACCCACTTGACACACTAACAGAGAGATATCAATACATAGGTTTTTAGATTATTACTAGTCAGATATATTCTTGTGCGGTGAATCGGGCGTGTTGAGTCCAGTTCTCTGAGCAAGGAGTAGGTCTTGTCTATTACATATTGGGTTTATGGAACGGTATCTGAGCTAATTTGAAACTCTTGTTTTATGTATCACCCCCCCTCACCTTTCCCGATAAGCAGCCATAGTGTGTTTTCTGCATGTGTGACTCTGTTCTGTTTTGTAATTCAGTTCAAGTGTAACGGTTTTTACATTCCCTCTATAAGTGACACCTTATGAGAAGTGTCCTTTTCTGTGTGACTTATTTCACTTAGAATCGTCTTACCTAAATCCACTCATCATGCTGCTACTAGCCTTATGACATTGATTTCATGGCTGAGTGATATTCCATTGTACATAAGGACCACAACTTTTTTATCCATTTTTCGCTTTCCTGGGATATTTAAGGTGGAAGGAAGTGGAGGTCCTTGTCAACAGAGCAGCCCTAAACTTTGGGGTGCTTGTGTCTTGCTGATTTTCAATTTTCCCACTTTATCCCCCCATGCGTGGAAGTGCCCTATGCTCTCTAAGCTGTGTTTTTTAGATGTTTCAGGACACACCGTACACTTCTCCAGAGTGGCTGTTGGCAATTTACATCCCGCCCATCAGTGTAGCAAGGCTCCCATTTCTCCATGGCCTGTCCTGCATTTCTGGTTTTGACACTTTTTTCAGCATGGCCCTTTGGACCGATGGGAAGCGAGACTTCTTTGTAGCGCTGATTTGCCTTTCCAGGTTGCTTGGTTGGCCAAAAAGGGCGTATGCGTTTTTTCCTGAATATATTCAGGAAAAAACGCATACGCCCTTTTTGGCCAAGGGCATCATTGTCAACGTTTTGCCGCTTTTCATGTGCTTTAAAGGCGATTCGAATCTACCTCCTGAAATCTGTTTCCTGCAATTCTGCCTTGATTTCAAATCCTCTTCTTTGCCTTCCCTCAATGTATTTGTGGACGAGAGTTATCATTTATAACTCTGCAGGTTTGTGAATTGCAGTGCCCTGAAGCTCCATTTTACAAGTCGCTTTTTTGGGAGCCGGCCGCAAAAGCGCAGGATGGCTTCAGGCCCTGTTCTGGTTCCGGGGGGCAGGCTGAGCCTGTGGTTAATTCTTCTTCCTGATGGGAAAATAGAGTGACCTGTGCCTGTCCCAACACCAAGAGCTAGTCTCTCATTGGTTCCCGGTCTTCCCGTTCATCCTCAGGACAAATTGCAACCTGTACGGAACAGGAGGTTAAAGGTGCTGATGCTCCAAGTAGGGAGATTGCTAGTAAAGTGGCTGGAATGGCGAACCCGAGCACAAGGAGATGAGAAATGAGGTGTGTTTTAGAAACCTTTCCCCATCACACGGTGTACCATCTTCTGGGTTTCTCATGCATGTTTTCGATGTAGGAAGATGCCCTTGAACCTGGAGATTTGGGACCCATGCGATGGGTAGCACGCAGTATTACTTTAAAGGGTCTGCGTTTGCTCACCCAACCTCACCAAACCTCTCAGCCCCAAGAGTGTCCACCCTTATGTCTCATCCAGCTGTGGGTCTAGATATGGTCAATCCAGGTTGCATCACAGCCCCTGAACGAATTGTGTAAGAATTTCTCTCTCTTTCCCTGTCTTTGTTTCATGGGTTTTTAAAAGTAATTTATTTTTATAATGGGGTTTAGCTGCTTTTCACGGCTGTGTTTAGGCCGCTTTACACCCACTTGACACACTAACAGAGAGATATCAATACATAGGTTTTAAGATTATTACTAGTCAGATATATTCTTGTGCGGTGAATCGGGCGTGTTGAGTCCAGTTCTCTGAGCAAGGAGTAGGTCTTGTCTATTACATATTGGGTTTATGGAACGGTATCTGAGCTAATTTGAAACTCTTGTTTTATGTATCACCCCACCTCACCTTTCCCGTTAAGCAGCCATAGTGTGTTTTCTGCATGTGTGACTCTGTTCTGTTTTGTAATTCAGTTCAAGTGTAACGGTTTTTCCATTCCCTCTATAAGTGACACCTTATGAGAAGTGTCCTTTTCTGTGTGACTTATTTCACTTAGAATCGTCTTACCTAAATCCACTCATCATGCTGCTACTAGCCTTATGACATTGATTTCATGGCTGAGTGATATTCCATTGTACATAAGGACCACAACTTTTTTATCCATTTTTCGCTTTCCTGGGATATTTAAGGTGGAAGGAAGTGGAGGTCCTTGTCAACAGAGCAGCCCTAAACTTTGGGGTGCTTGTGTCTTGCTAATTTTCAATTTTCCCACTTTATCCCCCCATGCGTGGAAGTGCCCTATGCTCTCTAAGCTGTGGTTTTTAGATGTTTCAGGACACACCGTACACTTCTCCAGAGTGGCTGTTGGCAATTTACATCCCACCCATCAGTGTAGCAATGCTCCCATTTCTCCACGGCCTGTCCTGCATTTCTGGTTTTGACACTTTTTTCAGCATGGCCCTTTTGACCGATGGGAAGCGAGACTTCTTTGTAGCGCTGGTTTGCCTTTCCAGGTTGCTTGGTTGGCCAAAAAGGGCGTATGCGTTTTTTCCTGAATATATTCAGGAAAAAACGCATACGCCCTTTTTGGCCAAGGGCATCATTGTCAACGTTTTGCCGCTTTTCATGTGCTTTAAAGGCGATTCGAATCTACCTCCTGAAATCTGTTTCCTGCAATTCTGCCTTGATTTCAAATCCTCTTCTTTGCCTTCCCTCAATATATTTGTGGACGAGAGTTATCATTTATAACTCTGCAGGTTTGTGAATTGCAGTGCCCTGAAGCTCCATTTTACAAGTCGCTTTTTTGGGAGCCGGCCGCAAAAGCGCAGGATGGCTTCAGGCCCTGTTCTGGTTCCGGGGGGCAGGCTGAGCCTGTGGTTAATTCTTCTTCCTGATGGGAAAATAGAGTGACCTGTGCCTGTCCCAACACCAAGAGCTAGTCTCTCATTGGTTCCCCGTCTTCCCGTTCATCCTGGGGACAAATTGCAACCTGTACGGAACAGGAGGTTAAAGGTGCTGATGCTCCAAGTAGGGAGATTGCTAGTAAAGTGGCTGGAATGGCGAACCCGAGCACAAGGAGAGGAGAAATGAGGTGCTTTTTAGAAACCTTTCCCCATCACACGGTGTACCATCTTCTGGGTTTCTCATGCATGTTTTCGATGTAGGAAGATGCCCTTGAACCTGGAGATTTGGGACCCATGCGATGGGTAGCACGCAGTATTACTTTAAAGGGTCTGCGTTTGCTCACCCAACCTCACCAAACCTCTCAGCCCCAAGAGTGTCCACCCTTATGTCTCATCCAGCTGTGGGTCTAGATATGGTCAATCCAGGTTGCATCACAGCCCCTGAACGAATTGTGTAAGAATTTCTCTCTCTTTCCCTGTCTTTGTTTCATGGGTTTTTAAAAGTAATTTATTTTTATAATGGGGTTTAGCTGCTTTTCACGGCTGTGTTTAGGCCGCTTTACACCCACTTGACACACTAACAGAGAGATATCAATACATAGGTTTTAAGATTATTACTAGTCAGATATATTCTTGTGCGGTGAATCGGGCGTGTTGAGTCCAGTTCTCTGAGCAAGGAGTAGGTCTTGTCTATTACATATTGGGTTTATGGAACGGTATCTGAGCTAATTTGAAACTCTTGTTTTATGTATCACCCCACCTCACCTTTCCCGTTAAGCAGCCATAGTGTGTTTTCTGCATGTGTGACTCTGTTCTGTTTTGTAATTCAGTTCAAGTGTAACGGTTTTTACATTCCCTCTATAAGTGACACCTTATGAGAAGTGTCCTTTTCTGTGTGACTTATTTCACTTAGAATCGTCTTACCTAAATCCACTCATCATGCTGCTACTAGCCTTATGACATTGATTTCATGGCTGAGTGATATTCCATTGTACATAAGGACCACAACTTTTTTATCCATTTTTCGCTTTCCTGGGATATTTAAGGTGGAAGGAAGTGGAGGTCCTTGTCAACAGAGCAGCCCTAAACTTTGGGGTGCTTGTGTCTTGCTGATTTTCAATTTTCCCACTTTATCCCCCCATGCGTGGAAGTGCCCTATGCTCTCTAAGCTGTGGTTTTTAGATGTTTCAGGACACACCGTACACTTCTCCAGAGTGGCTGTTGGCAATTTACATCCCACCCATCAGTGTAGCAATGCTCCCATTTCTCCACGGCCTGTCCTGCATTTCTGGTTTTGACACTTTTTTCAGCATGGCCCTTTTGACCGATGGGAAGCGAGACTTCTTTGTAGCGCTGGTTTGCCTTTCCAGGTTGCTTGGTTGGCCAAAAAGGGCGTATGCGTTTTTTCCTGAATATATTCAGGAAAAAACGCATACGCCCTTTTTGGCCAAGGGCATCATTGTCAACGTTTTGCCGCTTTTCATGTGCTTTAAAGGCGATTCGAATCTACCTCCTGAAATCTGTTTCCTGCAATTCTGCCTTGATTTCAAATCCTCTTCTTTGCCTTCCCTCAATATATTTGTGGACGAGAGTTATCATTTATAACTCTGCAGGTTTGTGAATTGCAGTGCCCTGAAGCTCCATTTTACAAGTCGCTTTTTTGGGAGCCGGCCGCAAAAGCGCAGGATGGCTTCAGGCCCTGTTCTGGTTCCGGGGGGCAGGCTGAGCCTGTGGTTAATTCTTCTTCCTGATGGGAAAATAGAGTGACCTGTGCCTGTCCCAACACCAAGAGCTAGTCTCTCATTGGTTCCCCGTCTTCCCGTTCATCCTGGGGACAAATTGCAACCTGTACGGAACAGGAGGTTAAAGGTGCTGATGCTCCAAGTAGGGAGATTGCTAGTAAAGTGGCTGGAATGGCGAACCCGAGCACAAGGAGAGGAGAAATGAGGTGCTTTTTAGAAACCTTTCCCCATCACACGGTGTACCATCTTCTGGGTTTCTCATGCATGTTTTCGATGTAGGAAGATGCCCTTGAACCTGGAGATTTGGGACCCATGCGATGGGTAGCACGCAGTATTACTTTAAAGGGTCTGCGTTTGCTCACCCAACCTCACCAAACCTCTCAGCCCCAAGAGTGTCCACCCTTATGTCTCATCCAGCTGTGGGTCTAGATATGGTCAATCCAGGTTGCATCACAGCCCCTGAACGAATTGTGTAAGAATTTCTCTCTCTTTCCCTGTCTTTGTTTCATGGGTTTTTAAAAGTAATTTATTTTTATAATGGGGTTTAGCTGCTTTTCACGGCTGTGTTTAGGCCGCTTTACACCCACTTGACACACTAACAGAGAGATATCAATACATAGGTTTTAAGATTATTACTAGTCAGATATATTCTTGTGCGGTGAATCGGGCGTGTTGAGTCCAGTTCTCTGAGCAAGGAGTAGGTCTTGTCTATTACATATTGGGTTTATGGAACGGTATCTGAGCTAATTTGAAACTCTTGTTTTATGTATCACCCCACCTCACCTTTCCCGTTAAGCAGCCATAGTGTGTTTTCTGCATGTGTGACTCTGTTCTGTTTTGTAATTCAGTTCAAGTGTAACGGTTTTTCCATTCCCTCTATAAGTGACACCTTATGAGAAGTGTCCTTTTCTGTGTGACTTATTTCACTTAGAATCGTCTTACCTAAATCCACTCATCATGCTGCTACTAGCCTTATGACATTGATTTCATGGCTGAGTGATATTCCATTGTACATAAGGACCACAACTTTTTTATCCATTTTTCGCTTTCCTGGGATATTTAAGGTGGAAGGAAGTGGAGGTCCTTGTCAACAGAGCAGCCCTAAACTTTGGGGTGCTTGTGTCTTGCTAATTTTCAATTTTCCCACTTTATCCCCCCATGCGTGGAAGTGCCCTATGCTCTCTAAGCTGTGGTTTTTAGATGTTTCAGGACACACCGTACACTTCTCCAGAGTGGCTGTTGGCAATTTACATCCCACCCATCAGTGTAGCAATGCTCCCATTTCTCCACGGCCTGTCCTGCATTTCTGGTTTTGACACTTTTTTCAGCATGGCCCTTTTGACCGATGGGAAGCGAGACTTCTTTGTAGCGCTGGTTTGCCTTTCCAGGTTGCTTGGTTGGCCAAAAAGGGCGTATGCGTTTTTTCCTGAATATATTCAGGAAAAAACGCATACGCCCTTTTTGGCCAAGGGCATCATTGTCAACGTTTTGCCGCTTTTCATGTGCTTTAAAGGCGATTCGAATCTACCTCCTGAAATCTGTTTCCTGCAATTCTGCCTTGATTTCAAATCCTCTTCTTTGCCTTCCCTCAATATATTTGTGGACGAGAGTTATCATTTATAACTCTGCAGGTTTGTGAATTGCAGTGCCCTGAAGCTCCATTTTACAAGTCGCTTTTTTGGGAGCCGGCCGCAAAAGCGCAGGATGGCTTCAGGCCCTGTTCTGGTTCCGGGGGGCAGGCTGAGCCTGTGGTTAATTCTTCTTCCTGATGGGAAAATAGAGTGACCTGTGCCTGTCCCAACACCAAGAGCTAGTCTCTCATTGGTTCCCCGTCTTCCCGTTCATCCTGGGGACAAATTGCAACCTGTACGGAACAGGAGGTTAAAGGTGCTGATGCTCCAAGTAGGGAGATTGCTAGTAAAGTGGCTGGAATGGCGAACCCGAGCACAAGGAGAGGAGAAATGAGGTGCTTTTTAGAAACCTTTCCCCATCACACGGTGTACCATCTTCTGGGTTTCTCATGCATGTTTTCGATGTAGGAAGATGCCCTTGAACCTGGAGATTTGGGACCCATGCGATGGGTAGCACGCAGTATTACTTTAAAGGGTCTGCGTTTGCTCACCCAACCTCACCAAACCTCTCAGCCCCAAGAGTGTCCACCCTTATGTCTCATCCAGCTGTGGGTCTAGATATGGTCAATCCAGGTTGCATCACAGCCCCTGAACGAATTGTGTAAGAATTTCTCTCTCTTTCCCTGTCTTTGTTTCATGGGTTTTTAAAAGTAATTTATTTTTATAATGGGGTTTAGCTGCTTTTCACGGCTGTGTTTAGGCCGCTTTACACCCACTTGACACACTAACAGAGAGATATCAATACATAGGTTTTAAGATTATTACTAGTCAGATATATTCTTGTGCGGTGAATCGGGCGTGTTGAGTCCAGTTCTCTGAGCAAGGAGTAGGTCTTGTCTATTACATATTGGGTTTATGGAACGGTATCTGAGCTAATTTGAAACTCTTGTTTTATGTATCACCCCACCTCACCTTTCCCGTTAAGCAGCCATAGTGTGTTTTCTGCATGTGTGACTCTGTTCTGTTTTGTAATTCAGTTCAAGTGTAACGGTTTTTACATTCCCTCTATAAGTGACACCTTATGAGAAGTGTCCTTTTCTGTGTGACTTATTTCACTTAGAATCGTCTTACCTAAATCCACTCATCATGCTGCTACTAGCCTTATGACATTGATTTCATGGCTGAGTGATATTCCATTGTACATAAGGACCACAACTTTTTTATCCATTTTTCGCTTTCCTGGGATATTTAAGGTGGAAGGAAGTGGAGGTCCTTGTCAACAGAGCAGCCCTAAACTTTGGGGTGCTTGTGTCTTGCTGATTTTCAATTTTCCCACTTTATCCCCCCATGCGTGGAAGTGCCCTATGCTCTCTAAGCTGTGTTTTTTAGATGTTTCAGGACACACCGTACACTTCTCCAGAGTGGCTGTTTGCAGTTTACATCCCGCCCATCAGTGTAGCAAGGCTCCCATTTCTCCATGGCCTGTCCTGCATTTCTGGTTTTGACACTTTTTTCAGCATGGCCCTTTTGACCGATGGGAAGCGAGACTTCTTTGTAGCGCTGATTTGCCTTTCCAGGTTGCTTGGTTGGCCAAAAAGGGCGTATGCGTTTTTTCCTGAATATATTCAGGAAAAAACGCATACGCCCTTTTTGGCCAAGGGCATCATTGTCAACGTTTTGCCGCTTTTCATGTGCTTTAAAGGCGATTCGAATCTACCTCCTGAAATCTGTTTCCTGCAATTCTGCCTTGATTTCAAATCCTCTTCTTTGCCTTCCCTCAATATATTTGTGGACGAGAGTTATCATTTATAACTCTGCAGGTTTGTGAATTGCAGTGCCCTGAAGCTCCATTTTACAAGTCGCTTTTTTGGGAGCCGGCCGCAAAAGCGCAGGATGGCTTCAGGCCCTGTTCTGGTTCCGGGGGGCAGGCTGAGCCTGTGGTTAATTCTTCTTCCTGATGGGAAAATAGAGTGACCTGTGCCTGTCCCAACACCAAGAGCTAGTCTCTCATTGGTTCCCCGTCTTCCCGTTCATCCTCAGGACAAATTGCAACCTGTACGGAACAGGAGGTTAAAGGTGCTGATGCTCCAAGTAGGGAGATTGCTAGTAAAGTGGCTGGAATGGCGAACCCGAGCACAAGGAGATGAGAAATGAGGTGCGTTTTAGAAACCTTTCCCCATCACACGGTGTACCATCTTCTGGGTTTCTCATGCATGTTTTCGATGTAGGAAGATGCCCTTGAACCTGGAGATTTGGGACCCATGCGATGGGTAGCACGCAGTATTACTTTAAAGGGTCTGCGTTTGCTCACCCAACCTCACCAAACCTCTCAGCCCCAAGAGTGTCCACCCTTATGTCTCATCCAGCTGTGGGTCTAGATATGGTCAATCCAGGTTGCATCACAGCCCCTGAACGAATTGTGTAAGAATTTCTCTCTCCTTCCCTGTCTTTGTTTCATGGGTTTTTAAAAGTAATTTATTTTTATAATGGGGTTTAGCTGCTTTTCACGGCTGTGTTTAGGCCGCTTTACACCCACTTGACACACTAACAGAGAGATATCAATACATAGGTTTTAAGATTATTACTAGTCAGATATATTCTTGTGCGGTGAATCGGGCGTGTTGAGTCCAGTTCTCTGAGCAAGGAGTAGGTCTTGTCTATTACATATTGGGTTTATGGAACGGTATCTGAGCTAATTTGAAACTCTTGTTTTATGTATCACCCCACCTCACCTTTCCCGTTAAGCAGCCATAGTGTGTTTTCTGCATGTGTGACTCTGTTCTGTTTTGTAATTCAGTTCAAGTGTAACGGTTTTTCCATTCCCTCTATAAGTGACACCTTATGAGAAGTGTCCTTTTCTGTGTGACTTATTTCACTTAGAATCGTCTTACCTAAATCCACTCATCATGCTGCTACTAGCCTTATGACATTGATTTCATGGCTGAGTGATATTCCATTGTACATAAGGACCACAACTTTTTTATCCATTTTTCGCTTTCCTGGGATATTTAAGGTGGAAGGAAGTGGAGGTCCTTGTCAACAGAGCAGCCCTAAACTTTGGGGTGCTTGTGTCTTGCTAATTTTCAATTTTCCCACTTTATCCCCCCATGCGTGGAAGTGCCCTATGCTCTCTAAGCTGTGGTTTTTAGATGTTTCAGGACACACCGTACACTTCTCCAGAGTGGCTGTTGGCAATTTACATCCCACCCATCAGTGTAGCAATGCTCCCATTTCTCCACGGCCTGTCCTGCATTTCTGGTTTTGACACTTTTTTCAGCATGGCCCTTTTGACCGATGGGAAGCGAGACTTCTTTGTAGCGCTGGTTTCCCTTTCCAGGTTGCTTGGTTGGCCAAAAAGGGCGTATGCGTTTTTTCCTGAATATATTCAGGAAAAAACGCATACGCCCTTTTTGGCCAAGGGCATCATTGTCAACGTTTTGCCGCTTCTCATGTGCTTTAAAGGCGATTCGAATCTACCTCCTGAAATCTGTTTCCTGCAATTCTGCCTTGATTTCAAATCCTCTTCTTTGCCTTCCCTCAATATATTTGTGGACGAGAGTTATCATTTATAACTCTGCAGGTTTGTGAATTGCAGTGCCCTGAAGCTCCATTTTACAAGTCGCTTTTTTGGGAGCCGGCCGCAAAAGCGCAGGATGGCTTCAGGCCCTGTTCTGGTTCCGGGGGGCAGGCTGAGCCTGTGGTTAATTCTTCTTCCTGATGGGAAAATAGAGTGACCTGTGCCTGTCCCAACACCAAGAGCTAGTCTCTCATTGGTTCCCGGTCTTCCCGTTCATCCTCAGGACAAATTGCAACCTGTACGGAACAGGAGGTTAAAGGTGCTGATGCTCCAAGTAGGGAGATTGCTAGTAAAGTGGCTGGAATGGCGAACCCGAGCACAAGGAGATGAGAAATGAGGTGCGTTTTAGAAACCTTTCCCCATCACACGGTGTACCATCTTCTGGGTTTCTCATGCATGTTTTCGATGTAGGAAGATGCCCTTGAACCTGGAGATTTGGGACCCATGCGATGGGTAGCACGCAGTATTACTTTAAAGGGTCTGCGTTTGCTCACCCAACCTCACCAAACCTCTCAGCCCCAAGAGTGTCCACCCTTATGTCTCATCCAGCTGTGGGTCTAGATATGGTCAATCCAGGTTGCATCACAGCCCCTGAACGAATTGTGTAAGAATTTCTCTCTCTTTCCCTGTCTTTGTTTCATGGGTTTTTAAAAGTAATTTATTTTTATAATGGGGTTTAGCTGCTTTTCACGGCTGTGTTTATGCCGCTTTACACCCACTTGACACACTAACAGAGAGATATCAATACATAGGTTTTAAGATTATTACTAGTCAGATATATTCTTGTGCGGTGAATCGGGCGTGTTGAGTCCAGTTCTCTGAGCAAGGAGTAGGTCTTGTCTATTACATATTGGGTTTATGGAACGGTATCTGAGCTAATTTGAAACTCTTGTTTTATGTATCACCCCACCTCACCTTTCCCGATAAGCAGCCATAGTGTGTTTTCTGCATGTGTGACTCTGTTCTGTTTTGTAATTCAGTTCAAGTGTAACGGTTTTTACATTCCCTCTATAAGTGACACCTTATGAGAAGTGTCCTTTTCTGTGTGACTTATTTCACTTAGAATCGTCTTACCTAAATCCACTCATCATGCTGCTACTAGCCTTATGACATTGATTTCATGGCTGAGTGATATTCCATTGTACATAAGGACCACAACTTTTTTATCCATTTTTCGCTTTCCTGGGATATTTAAGGTGGAAGGAAGTGGAGGTCCTTGTCAACAGAGCAGCCCTAAACTTTGGGGTGCTTGTGTCTTGCTGATTTTCAATTTTCCCACTTTATCCCCCCATGCGTGGAAGTGCCCTATGCTCTCTAAGCTGTGTTTTTTAGATGTTTCAGGACACACCGTACACTTCTCCAGAGTGGCTGTTGGCAATTTACATCCCGCCCATCAGTGTAGCAAGGCTCCCATTTCTCCATGGCCTGTCCTGCATTTCTGGTTTTGACACTTTTTTCAGCATGGCCCTTTGGACCGATGGGAAGCGAGACTTCTTTGTAGCGCTGATTTGCCTTTCCAGGTTGCTTGGTTGGCCAAAAAGGGCGTATGCGTTTTTTCCTGAATATATTCAGGAAAAAACGCATACGCCCTTTTTGGCCAAGGGCATCATTGTCAACGTTTTGCCGCTTTTCATGTGCTTTAAAGGCGATTCGAATCTACCTCCTGAAATCTGTTTCCTGCAATTCTGCCTTGATTTCAAATCCTCTTCTTTGCCTTCCCTCAATGTATTTGTGGACGAGAGTTATCATTTATAACTCTGCAGGTTTGTGAATTGCAGTGCCCTGAAGCTCCATTTTACAAGTCGCTTTTTTGGGAGCCGGCCGCAAAAGCGCAGGATGGCTTCAGGCCCTGTTCTGGTTCCGGGGGGCAGGCTGAGCCTGTGGTTAATTCTTCTTCCTGATGGGAAAATAGAGTGACCTGTGCCTGTCCCAACACCAAGAGCTAGTCTCTCATTGGTTCCCGGTCTTCCCGTTCATCCTCAGGACAAATTGCAACCTGTACGGAACAGGAGGTTAAAGGTGCTGATGCTCCAAGTAGGGAGATTGCTAGTAAAGTGGCTGGAATGGCGAACCCGAGCACAAGGAGATGAGAAATGAGGTGTGTTTTAGAAACCTTTCCCCATCACACGGTGTACCATCTTCTGGGTTTCTCATGCATGTTTTCGATGTAGGAAGATGCCCTTGAACCTGGAGATTTGGGACCCATGCGATGGGTAGCACGCAGTATTACTTTAAAGGGTCTGCGTTTGCTCACCCAACCTCACCAAACCTCTCAGCCCCAAGAGTGTCCACCCTTATGTCTCATCCAGCTGTGGGTCTAGATATGGTCAATCCAGGTTGCATCACAGCCCCTGAACGAATTGTGTAAGAATTTCTCTCTCTTTCCCTGTCTTTGTTTCATGGGTTTTTAAAAGTAATTTATTTTTATAATGGGGTTTAGCTGCTTTTCACGGCTGTGTTTAGGCCGCTTTACACCCACTTGACACACTAACAGAGAGATATCAATACATAGGTTTTAAGATTATTACTAGTCAGATATATTCTTGTGCGGTGAATCGGGCGTGTTGAGTCCAGTTCTCTGAGCAAGGAGTAGGTCTTGTCTATTACATATTGGGTTTATGGAACGGTATCTGAGCTAATTTGAAACTCTTGTTTTATGTATCACCCCACCTCACCTTTCCCGTTAAGCAGCCATAGTGTGTTTTCTGCATGTGTGACTCTGTTCTGTTTTGTAATTCAGTTCAAGTGTAACGGTTTTTACATTCCCTCTATAAGTGACACCTTATGAGAAGTGTCCTTTTCTGTGTGACTTATTTCACTTAGAATCGTCTTACCTAAATCCACTCATCATGCTGCTACTAGCCTTATGACATTGATTTCATGGCTGAGTGATATTCCATTGTACATAAGGACCACAACTTTTTTATCCATTTTTCGCTTTCCTGGGATATTTAAGGTGGAAGGAAGTGGAGGTCCTTGTCAACAGAGCAGCCCTAAACTTTGGGGTGCTTGTGTCTTGCTGATTTTCAATTTTCCCACTTTATCCCCCCATGCGTGGAAGTGCCCTATGCTCTCTAAGCTGTGGTTTTTAGATGTTTCAGGACACACCGTACACTTCTCCAGAGTGGCTGTTGGCAATTTACATCCCACCCATCAGTGTAGCAAGGCTCCCATTTCTCCATGGCCTGTCCTGCATTTCTGGTTTTGACACTTTTTTCAGCATGGCCCTTTTGACCGATGGGAAGCGAGACTTCTTTGTAGCGCTGATTTGCCTTTCCAGGTTGCTTGGTTGGCCAAAAAGGGCGTATGCGTTTTTTCCTGAATATATTCAGGAAAAAACGCATACGCCCTTTTTGGCCAAGGGCATCATTGTCAACGTTTTGCCGCTTTTCATGTGCTTTAAAGGCGATTCGAATCTACCTCCTGAAATCTGTTTCCTGCAATTCTGCCTTGATTTCAAATCCTCTTCTTTGCCTTCCCTCAATATATTTGTGGACGAGAGTTATCATTTATAACTCTGCAGGTTTGTGAATTGCAGTGCCCTGAAGCTCCATTTTACAAGTCGCTTTTTTGGGAGCCGGCCGCAAAAGCGCAGGATGGCTTCAGGCCCTGTTCTGGTTCCGGGGGGCAGGCTGAGCCTGTGGTTAATTCTTCTTCCTGATGGGAAAATAGAGTGACCTGTGCCTGTCCCAACACCAAGAGCTAGTCTCTCATTGGTTCCCCGTCTTCCCGTTCATCCTGGGGACAAATTGCAACCTGTACGGAACAGGAGGTTAAAGGTGCTGATGCTCCAAGTAGGGAGATTGCTAGTAAAGTGGCTGGAATGGCGAACCCGAGCACAAGGAGAGGAGAAATGAGGTGCTTTTTAGAAACCTTTCCCCATCACACGGTGTACCATCTTCTGGGTTTCTCATGCATGTTTTCGATGTAGGAAGATGCCCTTGAACCTGGAGATTTGGGACCCATGCGATGGGTAGCACGCAGTATTACTTTAAAGGGTCTGCGTTTGCTCACCCAACCTCACCAAACCTCTCAGCCCCAAGAGTGTCCACCCTTATGTCTCATCCAGCTGTGGGTCTAGATATGGTCAATCCAGGTTGCATCACAGCCCCTGAACGAATTGTGTAAGAATTTCTCTCTCTTTCCCTGTCTTTGTTTCATGGGTTTTTAAAAGTAATTTATTTTTATAATGGGGTTTAGCTGCTTTTCACGGCTGTGTTTAGGCCGCTTTACACCCACTTGACACACTAACAGAGAGATATCAATACATAGGTTTTAAGATTATTACTAGTCAGATATATTCTTGTGCGGTGAATCGGGCGTGTTGAGTCCAGTTCTCTGAGCAAGGAGTAGGTCTTGTCTATTACATATTGGGTTTATGGAACGGTATCTGAGCTAATTTGAAACTCTTGTTTTATGTATCACCCCACCTCACCTTTCCCGTTAAGCAGCCATAGTGTGTTTTCTGCATGTGTGACTCTGTTCTGTTTTGTAATTCAGTTCAAGTGTAACGGTTTTTACATTCCCTCTATAAGTGACACCTTATGAGAAGTGTCCTTTTCTGTGTGACTTATTTCACTTAGAATCGTCTTACCTAAATCCACTCATCATGCTGCTACTAGCCTTATGACATTGATTTCATGGCTGAGTGATATTCCATTGTACATAAGGACCACAACTTTTTTATCCATTTTTCGCTTTCCTGGGATATTTAAGGTGGAAGGAAGTGGAGGTCCTTGTCAACAGAGCAGCCCTAAACTTTGGGGTGCTTGTGTCTTGCTGATTTTCAATTTTCCCACTTTATCCCCCCATGCGTGGAAGTGCCCTATGCTCTCTAAGCTGTGTTTTTTAGATGTTTCAGGACACACCGTACACTTCTCCAGAGTGGCTGTTGGCAGTTTACATCCCGCCCATCAGTGTAGCAAGGCTCCCATTTCTCCATGGCCTGTCCTGCATTTCTGGTTTTGACACTTTTTTCAGCATGGCCCTTTTGACCGATGGGAAGCGAGACTTCTTTGTAGCGCTGATTTGCCTTTCCAGGTTGCTTGGTTGGCCAAAAAGGGCGTATGCGTTTTTTCCTGAATATATTCAGGAAAAAACGCATACGCCCTTTTTGGCCAAGGGCATCATTGTCAACGTTTTGCCGCTTTTCATGTGCTTTAAAGGCGATTCGAATCTACCTCCTGAAATCTGTTTCCTGCAATTCTGCCTTGATTTCAAATCCTCTTCTTTGCCTTCCCTCAATATATTTGTGGACGAGAGTTATCATTTATAACTCTGCAGGTTTGTGAATTGCAGTGCCCTGAAGCTCCATTTTACAAGTCGCTTTTTTGGGAGCCGGCCGCAAAAGCGCAGGATGGCTTCAGGCCCTGTTCTGGTTCCGGGGGGCAGGCTGAGCCTGTGGTTAATTCTTCTTCCTGATGGGAAAATAGAGTGACCTGTGCCTGTCCCAACACCAAGAGCTAGTCTCTCATTGGTTCCCCGTCTTCCCGTTCATCCTCAGGACAAATTGCAACCTGTACGGAACAGGAGGTTAAAGGTGCTGATGCTCCAAGTAGGGAGATTGCTAGTAAAGTGGCTGGAATGGCGAACCCGAGCACAAGGAGATGAGAAATGAGGTGCGTTTTAGAAACCTTTCCCCATCACACGGTGTACCATCTTCTGGGTTTCTCATGCATGTTTTCGATGTAGGAAGATGCCCTTGAACCTGGAGATTTGGGACCCATGCGATGGGTAGCACGCAGTATTACTTTAAAGGGTCTGCGTTTGCTCACCCAACCTCACCAAACCTCTCAGCCCCAAGAGTGTCCACCCTTATGTCTCATCCAGCTGTGGGTCTAGATATGGTCAATCCAGGTTGCATCACAGCCCCTGAACGAATTGTGTAAGAATTTCTCTCTCCTTCCCTGTCTTTGTTTCATGGGTTTTTAAAAGTAATTTATTTTTATAATGGGGTTTAGCTGCTTTTCACGGCTGTGTTTAGGCCGCTTTACACCCACTTGACACACTAACAGAGAGATATCAATACATAGGTTTTAAGATTATTACTAGTCAGATATATTCTTGTGCGGTGAATCGGGCGTGTTGAGTCCAGTTCTCTGAGCAAGGAGTAGGTCTTGTCTATTACATATTGGGTTTATGGAACGGTATCTGAGCTAATTTGAAACTCTTGTTTTATGTATCACCCCACCTCACCTTTCCCGTTAAGCAGCCATAGTGTGTTTTCTGCATGTGTGACTCTGTTCTGTTTTGTAATTCAGTTCAAGTGTAACGGTTTTTCCATTCCCTCTATAAGTGACACCTTATGAGAAGTGTCCTTTTCTGTGTGACTTATTTCACTTAGAATCGTCTTACCTAAATCCACTCATCATGCTGCTACTAGCCTTATGACATTGATTTCATGGCTGAGTGATATTCCATTGTACATAAGGACCACAACTTTTTTATCCATTTTTCGCTTTCCTGGGATATTTAAGGTGGAAGGAAGTGGAGGTCCTTGTCAACAGAGCAGCCCTAAACTTTGGGGTGCTTGTGTCTTGCTAATTTTCAATTTTCCCACTTTATCCCCCCATGCGTGGAAGTGCCCTATGCTCTCTAAGCTGTGGTTTTTAGATGTTTCAGGACACACCGTACACTTCTCCAGAGTGGCTGTTGGCAATTTACATCCCACCCATCAGTGTAGCAATGCTCCCATTTCTCCACGGCCTGTCCTGCATTTCTGGTTTTGACACTTTTTTCAGCATGGCCCTTTTGACCGATGGGAAGCGAGACTTCTTTGTAGCGCTGATTTGCCTTTCCAGGTTGCTTGGTTGGCCAAAAAGGGCGTATGCGTTTTTTCCTGAATATATTCAGGAAAAAACGCATACGCCCTTTTTGGCCAAGGGCATCATTGTCAACGTTTTGCCGCTTTTCATGTGCTTTAAAGGCGATTCGAATCTACCTCCTGAAATCTGTTTCCTGCAATTCTGCCTTGATTTCAAATCCTCTTCTTTGCCTTCCCTCAATATATTTGTGGACGAGAGTTATCATTTATAACTCTGCAGGTTTGTGAATTGCAGTGCCCTGAAGCTCCATTTTACAAGTCGCTTTTTTGGGAGCCGGCCGCAAAAGCGCAGGATGGCTTCAGGCCCTGTTCTGGTTCCGGGGGGCAGGCTGAGCCTGTGGTTAATTCTTCTTCCTGATGGGAAAATAGAGTGACCTGTGCCTGTCCCAACACCAAGAGCTAGTCTCTCATTGGTTCCCCGTCTTCCCGTTCATCCTGGGGACAAATTGCAACCTGTACGGAACAGGAGGTTAAAGGTGCTGATGCTCCAAGTAGGGAGATTGCTAGTAAAGTGGCTGGAATGGCGAACCCGAGCACAAGGAGAGGAGAAATGAGGTGCTTTTTAGAAACCTTTCCCCATCACACGGTGTACCATCTTCTGGGTTTCTCATGCATGTTTTCGATGTAGGAAGATGCCCTTGAACCTGGAGATTTGGGACCCATGCGATGGGTAGCACGCAGTATTACTTTAAAGGGTCTGCGTTTGCTCACCCAACCTCACCAAACCTCTCAGCCCCAAGAGTGTCCACCCTTATGTCTCATCCAGCTGTGGGTCTAGATATGGTCAATCCAGGTTGCATCACAGCCCCTGAACGAATTGTGTAAGAATTTCTCTCTCTTTCCCTGTCTTTGTTTCATGGGTTTTTAAAAGTAATTTATTTTTATAATGGGGTTTAGCTGCTTTTCACGGCTGTGTTTAGGCCGCTTTACACCCACTTGACACACTAACAGAGAGATATCAATACATAGGTTTTAAGATTATTACTAGTCAGATATATTCTTGTGCGGTGAATCGGGCGTGTTGAGTCCAGTTCTCTGAGCAAGGAGTAGGTCTTGTCTATTACATATTGGGTTTATGGAACGGTATCTGAGCTAATTTGAAACTCTTGTTTTATGTATCACCCCACCTCACCTTTCCCGTTAAGCAGCCATAGTGTGTTTTCTGCATGTGTGACTCTGTTCTGTTTTGTAATTCAGTTCAAGTGTAACGGTTTTTACATTCCCTCTATAAGTGACACCTTATGAGAAGTGTCCTTTTCTGTGTGACTTATTTCACTTAGAATCGTCTTACCTAAATCCACTCATCATGCTGCTACTAGCCTTATGACATTGATTTCATGGCTGAGTGATATTCCATTGTACATAAGGACCACAACTTTTTTATCCATTTTTCGCTTTCCTGGGATATTTAAGGTGGAAGGAAGTGGAGGTCCTTGTCAACAGAGCAGCCCTAAACTTTGGGGTGCTTGTGTCTTGCTGATTTTCAATTTTCCCACTTTATCCCCCCATGCGTGGAAGTGCCCTATGCTCTCTAAGCTGTGTTTTTTAGATGTTTCAGGACACACCGTACACTTCTCCAGAGTGGCTGTTGGCAGTTTACATCCCGCCCATCAGTGTAGCAAGGCTCCCATTTCTCCATGGCCTGTCCTGCATTTCTGGTTTTGACACTTTTTTCAGCATGGCCCTTTTGACCGATGGGAAGCGAGACTTCTTTGTAGCGCTGATTTGCCTTTCCAGGTTGCTTGGTTGGCCAAAAAGGGCGTATGCGTTTTTTCCTGAATATATTCAGGAAAAAACGCATACGCCCTTTTTGGCCAAGGGCATCATTGTCAACGTTTTGCCGCTTTTCATGTGCTTTAAAGGCGATTCGAATCTACCTCCTGAAATCTGTTTCCTGCAATTCTGCCTTGATTTCAAATCCTCTTCTTTGCCTTCCCTCAATATATTTGTGGACGAGAGTTATCATTTATAACTCTGCAGGTTTGTGAATTGCAGTGCCCTGAAGCTCCATTTTACAAGTCGCTTTTTTGGGAGCCGGCCGCAAAAGCGCAGGATGGCTTCAGGCCCTGTTCTGGTTCCGGGGGGCAGGCTGAGCCTGTGGTTAATTCTTCTTCCTGATGGGAAAATAGAGTGACCTGTGCCTGTCCCAACACCAAGAGCTAGTCTCTCATTGGTTCCCCGTCTTCCCGTTCATCCTCAGGACAAATTGCAACCTGTACGGAACAGGAGGTTAAAGGTGCTGATGCTCCAAGTAGGGAGATTGCTAGTAAAGTGGCTGGAATGGCGAACCCGAGCACAAGGAGATGAGAAATGAGGTGCGTTTTAGAAACCTTTCCCCATCACACGGTGTACCATCTTCTGGGTTTCTCATGCATGTTTTC